>NC_054377.1:16432008-17036383 GCF_017654675.1 Xenopus laevis | reverse complement strand
TAAGATTTTTTTTTTTTTTTTGCCTTTACGTGCCCTTTAAAGAACAATCTCTTGCTTTGGACACACAAAGAGCAACTGTATGAGGGTTCCTGAATCCAGCACCATAGTCATAGGGAATGCAGCTTGCTGTGCTGTCACAAGGGGGCGCAAGTGCTGTGTATTGGACAGTGAGGTGGTTCAGACACCTGTGGAGTACGTGATCTAACACTATAAGTAAAGAACGTGTAAAAGGGAAGAAATTAATGTATTCTAATTTAAATGTGGAAGTGTTTCTGCTATTCTCTTGTCTACACACTTGAAGCCCTAGCATTCCCTGACGAATGAGGTTGTGTGGGTCTCAGAGGATGCTGGGAGGTTACAGAATTAGCATCCTGGGAATGCTAAAGCCAGATTAATCATCCCAGAAAGGCTGTGACACCATTGTGTTTCTTTTCTGCAGAGAAATTTAACTAGTTGTCCCTTAGATTGTCCCCTATAATCCACTACTCTTTAAAGGGGTGGGTCACCTTTTAAAGAACGGGAACACCAAAAAAAATGAAAGTGTTTCAAATGAATGAAAATATCATGTAACGTTGCCCTGCACTGGTAACACTGATGTGTTTGCTTCAGAAACACTACTATAGTTCATAGAAAGAAGCTGCTGTGTAGCAATGGCGGAAATTGAAAAAAGTCTATATGGCACAGGTTAAATAGTGGATAACAGATAACACCATTATGTTCTACAGAGATTATCGGTTATCTGCTGTGTAACCTGAGCCAGTGTCACACCGTGGGCCCACCAAAAAACCCTAAAACCATGGGCCCACTCTCCACTATTATTCCTCCTCTCCTTACTCAACCTTTTTTATTCTCCAAGTCTTTTATATCGACTTACTATATTCTTCCGTTATTAAGCATTTTTTTCCAATGACCATAAAATATGCTAAACGGTTAGAAGCAAGAGAGCCCACTGACACCTGGGCCCAGTAGCGATCCTAGAGGGGGGCGGGCCCTCGTGCATGACGCGCAGCCGGGCCCCACCCCCTCCGTACGGCCGCATTTGTATGTGGTGCACAGACTGCCGGGGGGCCCTGAGGGGGTGCGGGCCCTGGCCCACTTGCACCCCCTGCTCCCCCGGTAGTTCCGCCACTGCCTAGGCCCACCGGGAGTTTTCCTGGTATCCCGGTGGGCCAGTCCGACACTAACCTGAGCCTTTTCTCCTTTGAATGGCTGCCCCCATTACTACACAGCAGCTTATTTATATAAACAATATGTTTCTGAAGCAAACAAACCAGTTTTACCAGTGCAGGGCAACACTGCATCATATTTTAATTACTTTCAAAACACTTTAATTTAATTTTTCTGATGGTTACTGTTCCTTTAATTTAACCGTGAGTATAGTATAGAAATGCAAATTCTAAGTAACTTTTCAATTGGTCTTCATTTTTTCTTTTTAATAGTTTTTGAATTGCTTTCTTCTGATTGCCTCTAGCTGACCCCCATCTAAAATAAAATTCTCTGTAAGGCTATAAATGAAGAGTTGTTACAACTTTTTATTACCCATCTGTCTATCCATGCTCTCTCCTAGTCATATTTCAGTCTCTTCTTCACATCACTACATGAATATCGCTCTCTACATCATACTAATAGTTAATTTAAAGGTGAACAACCCCTTTAACCTCAACAACCCTCAGGAATGCTGACACTTGAATTTTTATAAATGACAAGGCAATAGGATAAAACGTAGAGATTTATTGAGCTTCCGGATGCAGGTTGGATGCATTGTTATAGCTATGGCAGTTCCCCATTATATAGTGAATAAAGTACCCCCTCTTGTAAAATATAAGGATATTATAAGTTACCGAGGAGTTTCATGACCCTATAAAAACACGAGGCCGAAGGCCGAGTGTTTTTATACAGGTCATGGAACTCCGAGGTAACTTATAATATCCTCATATTTTACAACTGGGGGTACTTTATTTATTATAATACACAAATTTTAGTGAGTCATGTGACAGAAATGACATCACTACTCACCGTTTATAACTGATGACATCACTACTCACCGTTTATAAGGATATAATTTACAAGATATTCATGGCTTTTGTGTATTATAGACTTATATTACCAGTAGGCATATACACACGATAGGTCCAGAGAAGCTGCCAGATTCTTGATTATACTCTGTGTCAGTGGCATTTGTGCTCCTCCAGGTCTCTCTGTTAGCAGTGGATGAGATGCACCAACATGTCCCTCCTCTGGAAAAGGATATCTACTGGAATGATTCCGACCCCCAGCCACCGTACACGGCATCCACGGTGGAAACTCGCCGGCCATCTTACCAGGGATCTGCGTTTGATATTAGGTGACAGTTTCAGTCTATATGTAAACGAAAGGTTCATATCCCTCGGGTGCAGGACAGTAATCTCCGCTTGCAGATAACATAAAACTCCCACACTCATCATAAAAATTTATTTTAACAAAATTTCTTAATGGATTTCCAACACCACTGCAATAAAAAAATAAATAAAAAAACACCACCAATTTCAAACAACGCACAGCCAGTCATTATTGTATAAATCTTTCCAAGGATAATATGCTCTCCAGGGTCAGTGAACTGGAATGGACAAGGAGACTAAAGTCCTGACGTTTAACAATTACAGCAGCTTTTATCAATACCATGCTTATATTATTACAATGCTTTCCTTTATCAAACAATGGAGTGATTATGAAGCATGTACCTCTTTTCCATAGCCTTCATACAGTATCCTCTCCTTAACTCAAATTCCCACCTCAGCACCCATAATAAGGTGTCACTTATTCTTATCAGGTGATCAATTATTAAAGGGGAACTCCACACAAACATAACTTGAGCCTTTTGAAAAGTAAACATAATTTCAAGCAACTTTGCAATATACATCAATTAAAAAATATGCAGAGTTTTCATGATTTGATTAATGGTTTGGAACAGTTCCCTAAGCCTAGCCCCCTGCTCTCCTGCTAATCTGACTACTTTGCTGAGCTGTCTGACTACTGTTACTTCGCATCAGCATCCATCTGCCCTTAGCCTGCATCCTCCAAACTCCACAATTACCTGCACACGCGATTTCTACGGAATGGATCATCACAGTGCAATGCAATATAGAGCCAGGGCCTCCATTACAATTGTCCTAGAGAGAAATAACTGCTAAAAAAAAAATCAACTCGCCGTGAAGTCAACTCGTGTTGTTTTATCCTGCAAACATGGTTCTCACTTTTTGGAAGTCACCCTTAGTAAATGGCTCATCACTCACTGATAGTAATTTGCACTTGAATCATAACTTATCCGTGCCATTGAAAAGCATAGAATAATCTCTCAAAGTCTAGAGAAGCTGAGGAGCAGGGAGAACAATGCAGAGGCAGGGCTTAGAGAGGAACAGGGCAGGGCAGGTGGAGTCAAATACACCTGGAAGTCCCTAGAGATAGTGCTGCACTGACCCTCCTAAGGCTTATAACCGTAGTATTTGACAATGTTACATTTTGCAGGCATATCAGCCTATGATGGAAACTGGATGGGAACTGTCCTACACTGGTGCTCACTAGAACCTGCCCCCCCAGGAGATCCTGTGGTACTCCAGCAGATCTCACATGGGACATGGGTCAAAGTTCACAACATCCCAATTATTTATAGTCATTACCATAAGTATGTGTCATAGCATAAGATATCCTTGAATCCTCGCTGGGTTTCCTACAAAAATAATTAATTTCCTTCTGAGAAAATGAATGACCTCTAGACAAGCTGTCATTCACCAAATGTCTATAATTTAGATATTAACCAATGCAGTTTCTGAGATGCTGCCACCCTTTTCAATGATCACTACTTTTTAGAAACGCTCAAATTGTCTCCCAGTCACTTCTTTCTATGCAATATTATCTAAATGTACCAATCAGACAGCAGTGTTACAGCTCTCTATTCTTTACCCCCGCAGTTTGCAGAAAGAGGATCTGGAGTTCCAGCCTCTTGAGCAGATCAATGAAAATGAGGAGGCCAATCACTCTACCCCGCTTCTGGGTCCACTTGGACGACTTCTGGGTGTCAACTCCCCAGGCCCCCAACGTTCAACCTCCCGCTTGAGCCTCCTAATGAGAAGAAGAAATAGGGCCCCAGTTGGTCTTCCTCAATGTAATCACCGTGACCCAGGCAACACAAAGTGTGGTGAAGCCCTACGGGATCTCAATGTGTTTATGACAACTCCTTATTATGAGAGGCCAGGGTTTTATAGTGCTCCCCAGACTCCACTTAATGGGGGCCCTACAGTTTGTCCACCTCGTTTTTCTACCCATGGAAACACAACAGTGTTTACTACACACTGGGCTAGAAAAAAAACACCTATGGGTGAAGCTGCAGTGGAATCCTCTAGTCTATCTCCTGGATCTAAGACCTGCTTTGTGTGGCCACCTGGAAGCATGGAAGAAGATGAGGAAGGAATCATAAGTAATGGCGAAAGTGTTACCACCTTGCAATCAGAACATGCAGGGAATGTACAAGTCCCCAGTAAGTTACCCAGGGCCCTGCGCCTGTCTTCATTGATTCAGGGAAATTCTGCCCGGGCTTCACCTGATGCCTTACAAACACCAGGACATCGAGCACCTCACTCCATCTTCTCCTTTTCTCCTGTTACCTCCCCAGTTCTCCAGCGGGCATCTATTGCTAGACCGGGACAGTCAGATGGAGAAAGTGAAGTGAGCAACAAAGAGCAGCACATGTCCCAGTGTCCCTCCTCCATGGACTCTGGGATTAGTTTGGCAGAAGGTGACTTTACTGAGCTTATGGAAGTCATAATGGAAGATGGGGAGATTTCAGAGCAAGCTGAAGAAAAGAGTGGTTGAAAAACAATGCTAGTCTGTTTGACAAAATGAATAAAGAGATCCAATACTTTCACTTGAATTTAATATAAAGTTGTATAATCAGTCAAATATGAAGACATAGAATATAATGAGCACACACCAATGGTTTTATGCAGGCTCCATCTGAATTCAACAGCACAGAAGTTTGTACGGTGTCCCAGCAAGAAACACCGTTTGAGGAATTCCCTCAGTGAATTCTAATATCCTTATCATTTATAGTAGGGGGGTACATTACCCCTTATAATACATGAGTGATACTCAAGAGTTCCCTGTATAACTCAGCCTGCAGCCTTGTGTATTTATATGGTGACAGAACTCCTCAATGACTTCTAATATCCTTATCATTTACAGTAGGGGGTACATTGTCCTTTCTAACACATGAGTGATACTCAGAGTTCCCTGTATAACTCAGCCTGCAGCCTTGTGCCTTTATATGGTCACAGAACCCCTCAGTGACTTCTAATATCCTTATAATTTACAGTAGGGGGTACATTATCCCTTATAATATAATACATGAGTGATACTCAGAGTTCCCTGTATAACTCAGCCTGCAGCCTTTATATGGTCACAGAACCCCTCAGTGACTTCTAATATCCTTATCATTTACAGTAGGGGGTACATTATCCCTTATGATACACAAGTGATACTCAGAGTTCCCTGTATAACTCAGCCTGCAGCCTTGTGCCTTTATATGGTCACAGGATCCCTCAGTGACTTCTAATATCCTTATCATTTACAGTAGGAGGTACATTATCCCTTATGATACACAAGTGATACTCAGAGTTCCCTGTATAACTCAGCCTGCAGCCTTGTGCCTTTATATGAACACAGGACCCCTCAGTGACTTCTAATATCCTTATCATGTACAGTAGGGGGCAGTTTATCCATTATAATACATGAGTGATACTCAGAGTTCCCTGTATAACTCAGCCTGCAGCCTTGTGCCTTTATATGGTCACAGGACCCATCAGTGACTTCTAATATCCTTATCATTTACAGTAGGGGGTACATTATCCCTTATAATATACGAGTAATACTCAGAGTTCCCTGTATAACTCAGCCTGCAGCCTTGTGCCTTTATATGGTCACAGGATCCCTCAGTGACTTCTAATATCCTTATCATTTACAGTAGGGGGTACATTATCCCTTATAATATACGAGTAATACTCAGAGTTCCCTGTATAACTCAGCCTGCAGCCTTGTGCCTTTATATGGTCACAGGACCCATCAGTGACTTCTAATATCCTTATTATTTACAGTAGGGGGTACATTATCCCTTATAATATACGAGTAATACTCAGAGTTCCCTGTATAACTCAGCCTGCAGCCTTGTGCCTTTATATGGTCACAGGATCTCTCAGTGACTTCTAATATCCTTATCATTTACAGTAGGGGGTACATTATCCCTTATAATATACGAGTAATACTCAGAGTTCCCTGTATAACTCAGCCTGCAGCCTTGTGCCTTTATATGAACACAGGACCCCTCAATGACTTCTAATATCCTTATCATTTACAGTAGGGGACACTTTATCATTTATAATACATGAGTGATACTGAGAGTTCCCTGTATAACTAACCTTTTTAACCTTTATACAGTATATTCTGGTTGCAGCCTTTTTAATAATACAGTTCTAGAAGGTATATTTTATCTTGTGTTATACTTCCATTCTCTCTATTCTGTAACAGTCTCAATATTGCATTATATATTATAAAATATTGGCCCAGCAGTCTGTACACTATATAATGGCCTGCATATTACTGAGTGTATATTATAGTACAAGACTGCATATTTTATTAGCATCCTCTGTGTATGGATATTTTATATGTTATATGCAGTTCTGAATGAATCTGACCCAACCCCTTCTGAAAGTGTGAACAATATAAATAAAGATTTCTCTGTTATGTCTTCTGGAGCCAATAAATCACAACAGAGACACTTAACACCTTCCCAGAGTGCAGGTATTTGTGATCTTTACATCATTAGCTGATGTCAGTGTCACATAATTCACATCACGGGCAGGGGATCCACTTGAAACTATGTAGTAGAAATCTGTTATCCTCCAGGCCTATTAATAATCAGCTTTCTGCTACATTGTTTCATGAGTCAGAACCAGTGATGCAGGAGATACAAAAGGGACACAGGCATATTATCTTCAGTAGCAATTTCAATGATAATAGACTCAAAACCACTTTACCACAATTGCTTAGTTGAACCCAATTTAATGTCTCTTGATTTTACATTTCCTGGATTTTACTTTTTATTTTAAACAGACTTCATATTCACTGATTTTAAGTCAGTTTACTCGTATTTTACATAATAATTTTGGCCCATTTTCATTAAAACCCCTCTTTATCCCCTATGTATGTTAGTTGTTTCACATTTGGGGGCATATTTATCAAGGGTCGAATTTCGAATTTGAAAACCTTCGAAATTTGAATTCAAAAAGACCAGCTGAATTGAAGTCCATTTTTGTCATATTTGTATTTGCCCGAATTTGGCCGAATTCGAATCATACGAATTGAATCAATTGTACATTTGATCAAATTCAATTTCCTGTTTTTCCACCATTTGACTACAAATAGGTCCCAGGAGTTTCCCCATAGGCTAAAACATCAATTTGGCAGGTTTTCGATGGCGAATGGTTGAAGTAGAATTTTTAAAGAGACAGTACATGATAAATTTCGATATTCAAATTTTTTTCAAATTCAAATCAAATTTGGAATATTCCCTAGTCGAGGTACACAAAAATAGATTGAAATTCAAATTTTTTTAATTTGAAAATTCACCTCGACCTTTGATAAATCTGCCTCTTGAAGTCTTTGTTTTTTTGTTTTTTACAGTTGTCGCCATTTTTATTGAAAACCCCTGATTTTATACACCCCATTTGATGTTTTCACAGATTTAAAAAAAAAATGTTTCTAGTCCCCTGTAAAACTTAAAATCTGCCTTTGACTGTACTTTCATTTGTTGAGAAGTTTTTTTTGAGTGAACATCCCTTTTAAAGGGCAGTGAAACGCTGACTTTTTTTTATTATTATTAGGGGTTTATTGAAGTGAAATCAGCAGGAATCCTAGTTGATCCAGACTAAAGCTCCCCATAGACGCGACGATTCTTCTTGCCGAACGACCGATTTTAGGGAAGTCCGACCAATCCTTCGAAATTATCGTGCGGTTAGTGGTATTCGAACGATCGTACATCTTACGATTTTTCGGCCGACATCTGTCGGGAAATTGATCGGCCAGGTCAAAAAATCTTTGTCGGTCCCAGTGCAATCTATCTATGTTTGCAGGGCCAAGCAGGCAGCTCCCCTTTGTTTTTCTGGTAAATTGGTCTTTTTAGTTGATGGTAAATTCGTACGATCGTTCTCACGATGAGGATCTGATCTTTTAAAAATCTCAACATCTATGGCCAGCTTAAGACATAAAAAACTCCATTTGAATCCTCTCTCATTTGCCTCAGAGAGGAAACAATTCCTTCCTGACTCCTAGAGGGCAATCGGACCAGTCCCTGCATCAACTTCATACTAAGAGGAAAAGTGTGTCAGTTGTGCAGAATCGATGGAATTTGGTTCAGCCCTGTTCTATATCTTCATCGGCTTTCTTCCAGCGCATATACATATGTGAAAAAACATAAAGTAAGAAAAAAAAAAATCCTATAAGACTACATTTTGCTCTTTTGAAATCTATATCGAATAATAGTCTCTTTGGTTCTTCTTCTGTAAGAGATGAGAAAATAAATGCATATAAAAATTCAGTTAACAGGCCATAACATCCATTCACATATGTTTAAATAAAAGGGAAACGTTATACTATACTTTTCGTCTCTTCTTTCTTTTCTTCCCCTTCTTCCCCTGTAATGGCTCTTCCAGAAGCAGAATTCTCACTCATCTCATCTTCTTCTTCATTATCATCATCAAAAAAAAGATTAGAGATAACATTTATTATTCCAAAAGTCATTAACCCTTAAAACTACCCATAATAATCACTTATAGATCTATATGCACTTACCAGTTTTAGTGGGAGGCAAATGTTTCGTAATTTCGTCTAGTCCTCTTCTTTCCACTACAAAATAAAACAAGATTATTTTTGATACATTCATTTTAAGTCATCCCTTATAAAACTAAATCATTAACTATATCTACATTCTCAAACATATTTATTAACATTTGAATTTACATTTTTTCACGAATCAATCCACTAAAAACTCTAATACAAAACTTTGGCAAATAAAACCAGCCGGGGTCCTATAAAAGTCAATGGAAACCGCACTGATCCTATTGGTCCATTTTTTTCTAGCCATTTTGGACTTTTAGTAGTTTTTGGATTTTTTCTCTGGTAGTAATTTGCGAATCGATGGGTATTGTTATGTGGTTAAATGATTTAAATGGCTTACCTGCTGCAATTTATACTGTGGGCAATAACAAGGCATTTTGGACAATTTAACGCAGGTTGCAAAAAGCTCTGTGTGTCATTGCTCTATGGTAATTTGTTATTTATTAATATTGTGCAGCAGGAACCAAATATAGGTTTCAATGATTTAATTTAAAAAATGTACCTTTATTAATACATGAGACAAATGTAATGTGTAAAACTTTCTGTGTATCATTGCCCTTAAGGTCTCTCTTTGTATATTTCGTATCTTTCTATTATAAAACCTGTATTGTACTTACATTCATCCATTGCCTCTGTAAATATCTTGTGTCTTTCCACAACACTTGCTTTCACTGTAATAAAATAGATACAAATTTTAAACTATCGTAAAGTATAACGCTATCGATAAACATTCGTTTTTGTCTGACGGGTTTATCAGAAAGAACTTTTGCTTTTTTAAAGAATGACAAACTGATACAATGGAATATCTGCAAAACTTGGTCCCTGAATTAAACCACAATGTGCAATTTATTAAAACATATTAATCATGGAACAGCCATTTTAAATTTAAAGGACACGGACGGTCATGATCACTGGCAGGAAAATGTTCCGGAACAGCGGTAGTACAGTAGGAGCGCCATGCCACATCTTCTTGTCACTACTAGTGATCCCTCCGGAGTGATGTGTGCTGGGTGCATGCACAGCAGGGAGACAATACAAAAGTAAAGAGCCAGCATCTTGTTCTACTGCGCATTTGGGGCTGTAGAGAGGCTCAATGAAGAGTAGGAAGATGACAATGTGGCGCTCCTACAGTACCCTGGGCTGGTGATGTTTTTAGTGACCAGGAGCACAAGCTTAGAGTTCCAGGTAAAAGATTATAAACATGGGAGGGACCAATAAAACAGCCACACCACTGGTTATGCCTTTACTTCTCCTTTAAATAATCTGACTAAAATACACTAGAAAGATGAGCTATATATTATTCAAGGCCCAATATTGGAAAATAGGGGTTTGGGGACATTTGTACGGCCACCCACAATATTGTGCATTCCAAAAAAGAAG
The DNA here is from genome assembly GCF_017654675.1 of Xenopus laevis. Taxonomy (NCBI): domain Eukaryota; kingdom Metazoa; phylum Chordata; class Amphibia; order Anura; family Pipidae; genus Xenopus; species Xenopus laevis. Next base: position 17,026,081 of record NC_054377.1, on the reverse strand, counting down.
GATTCTGGCAAATTATACTCTATTTTTACTTACTTTTTACAGGAAGGTCGTAAAGTCTGTAGCTAGATATACTTCCAGACTTCCTTGCTGAAATAAAACAAAAACAAAAGATTTTAATACATAAAAAAATCTTAAATGGTAAAGTAAAAATATAATCATGTTTAATTATAAAGTGCTGTGACACCATGACACCTAACAAGTATCAATCTGCCTCAATCACTTCTCAAGTCCATTGTGCTCACCTTCATCCAGTTCCTCTTTATATTCCACATACAGGGCGGCCAGATTATCTATTGCTGAAATAAAAATAAAAAATATTTAGAAGAGGAAATTCCCATTGCTGGCACAGTATGAGCAGTAAATGCTAAAGTCTGGGGCACACGGGCGGAGCTTTGGAATGAAGTAAGCCAGTGACCTTGTACTTTGTTAGTGCAGGTTACATATGGATGATTAACGTAAGGCAAATATGTACGTTAAACCTAATACTTAGGGGCACATTTACTAAGCTCCAGTGAAGGATTCGAAGTAAAAAAACTTTGAATTTCAAAGTTTTTTTTGGGGTACTTCGACCATCGAATAGGCTACTACGACCTTTGACTACAAATTCGATTCGAACTAAAAATCGTTCGACTATTCGATAGTCGAAGTACTGTCTCTTTAAAAAAAACTTTGACTACCTACTTCGCCACTTTAAACCTACTGAGCTACAATGTTAGCCTATGGGGACCTTCTCCATCAGTTTTCTAAAGTTTTTTGATAGAAGGAAAATCCTTCGATCGATCGATTAAAATCCTTCAAATTAACCCTCGATATTTGACCCTTAGTAAATGTGCCCCAAAGTGTTTCCTATTCCCCCTATTTTTATGGTGGAATTTTACTTACACTGAATCCCATAAGAAGCAAAGTGGTTTGAAGCCTACTTACTGTCATTATCTATTATCTGCATGCCAGTTGTCAGATTTGTCACCTTTTCTTCGACTGAAAGAAAAAAGTCAAATTATTTGTCTGTCTTGAATTTTCAGCTGATATAGTGTCTAGCTTTGTTATACTATATGTGGAAAAATAAAATCACCGCTCAAGTGGTCAGATTCTCAGTATATTGAGGAACCTAATGGTAAAATGTTGATCCATTTGTGGGTAGATGAATGAAATATTAAAGAGGGGGCACTTTCCCAATTCATACCCTTAATAAATAACACCAGATGCAAATTGTGAGTTTTTAGGATTTAGACAAATGGCTGATTTCGAATCAGATATCTATGTAGGGTAGGGGGGTAGGGTTTTTTAAGTTCAGGGTTGAATTCTCCTTTATGGGCACACAAACTATGGGTAGGATTAGAACAGATTGGTAGATCCTCTGGAGTGTGACATTAGTCTTAAAATCAATGTTATGTATTGCTAAGGGAAATTTCACTCTACTTACATATCTCATAATATCTCTCTCCAAGAAGTCTGTTCATCTTCAGGCTTTTTTTCACTAAAACAAAACACAAAGAAATGGATATTATAGAACATACAATGCTCAAAAGGTGATAGAAACAAAAGTATTACTAAAATAAGACTATTTACTGTTACTGTGTCTAATACTGGGGGGGGGGGGCTGGGAAAGTATAGCCAGGCCTCTCCAAGATGCAATTATTACTTTTATTACAAATAATTACATATTACATGTAATGCTATTATTACAAATACCGAATTGTTTTTTGATAAAGAATGAAGTTACATTCAAAACAGTTTTTGTTGTGGTGTAAAATCCACAATGTTTTGTACAAGATAACAATGCACATGCTTTAAATATAACAAGAACGTTTTATAACAATCGATACTCACAATTCTTGATATTCAGGAACAACTCGTAATTAGGGTTAGCAACATCTAAAACAAAGGAATATTATATTATAAGTTCTTTAAAACTTAACAGGAAACCCAATTATAAGAAATCAGACCAGTATAGAGGCTTTAGATTTAAGTGAATACAATATGGTGGCAGAATGAAAGAAAGCCCACGTGTTAGTGCTGATAATAGTCAGTGACAGTTTAATATTAGATGTTGAGAGTTGTGAGAACCCAATGGTTTTGCAACTGGTCACTTTATGGAGCCACATAGACAGGCAGAATATACTCATACCCTCCTTATTGTCTGCGTCTGGTGGCTTCGTTGTATTTTCCTCAATTTCTTCTTCTGGTTTAGAAACAAATGACACAAAACAGGAATGTTAGATAACAGCTTTTCATTTTCTTCTAATACATAACAGCTGATGTGACTTGTGTGATAATGCAATTTTTTCATATCCTTTTAAGCCCTTTAAAGGAGAAGGAAAGTCTGTTTGCACTTGGGGGTGTCAAATGTTAGGCACCTCCACGTGATTGTATTGACCTAAAACCCTGGGTCGGTGCTCCTATCAGCAGAAAACTGCACCGGCCCGGGGTTAGTCCGGCTTCTTCTTTCTTTAAATTTCCCGGGGCAAACGCATGCGCAGTAGAACGAAATAGCCAACTTTTTTATATTAAGTTTGGCTTTTTGTTATGCTGTGCATGCTCAGCCACACGAAGAAAGAAGAAGACAAAAGAGAAGCTCTCCGTGGTGCTCACTGGTATAACCCCAGTTTTCTGCCGGTAAGTCAATACAATCACTTAGGGGTTCCTAACATTTGGCAAATAGACTTTCCTTCTCCATTAACCTCATTCCCAGCACAGAAGATGCTGATTTGCTTGGTTTCTCACTAAAATGTTGGGCTCGTCCAGCAAATCTGACTTGCTATAAATAGTGCAACGTTAAGGGTTAAAGTGAAATATTTTTTGTAAGAGACGGGGTATATTTCATTATGACCAATGTCATTCATCATTCACTATGTCAGTGGTTTTTAACCCTTTGGTGGCCAGCTTACTATGAAGCTACTTTGACACTGGATAGGATTGGGCCAGTCTCTTTTGCATTAAATGAACCACAAATAAAATATTATACCAACGAAGACACTTCCATAAAAACAAATAAATGACTTACTTTTAGGGGTTATTCCATTTTCCAACAACGATAACTCTGCTTTTCTTCTCACTAAAATAAAGAAAATGGATCATGTTACAGAAATTCTTGTTGTCAAAGAAAGGCCTTGAATTGGCAAAAATTATGTATTACATCATTTATTATATCTGAATAAAATTACCCTAGACAACCCCGCTCCATATCTGCCACCCCCCGAGAGTGAGTGTGCAAGTGCTCACACATAATAACGCTGGGGGTTGGGGAAGAGAGATGAGGGAACATCAGGGGAGTGATGAATGGGCAGTACTGGAAGGGCACGAGGGCCTGGACTAGGGGTATATAAGCAAGAGGTATGGGCCCAGGACCCCTCCCCCCACACCATTAATTTGGATTTCTATTATATTAAAATCACAATGAATTATAGAATACATTCTAGTTTTAATGGGGTAATGTAATAAAGGCAGCCAGGCCTACTAGTCCTGCTGAAATATTTATTTTATTACATGCTTTTTTACTTTATATAAAACTTGTATTGTACTTACTTTCACTCAGTGTTGCTTTAAATGTATGACGTAGTGAGAGCAGGTTTTCTCTTACTGTAATAGAAAATAATTATAATTAACATACATTTTACTAGAAAGTTATGGTGGAATCACAAATATCTGACAAAAGAGTTTTTCAACTTACTTTTTCCAGGAACTTCGTCCAACGAGGATGTAGGAAAACTTCCTCTTTTATCCACTAAAAAGGAAACAAATATTGTAATAAACTGTGTTGTTGTCATAAATAGATCCAACATAGTAATAACACTACAACTTTAATGCAATGTGCCACTTTAGTAAGGAGATCTCAGCTTTCAGTCTGGTGATTTACACCTGTTTGTTTTTCTACTTTGCTCTCTTTACTCGCATAGCACATTCAATTTATAACCCTATACTGTCCCTTTAAGAATATAATATATACAAGTTACTTTACTCACTTTCATCCAGGGCTTCATTGAATTGTTTATATGTTTTGAGCAATTCTTCTTCCACTGCAACTAAAAACAAAATAAAGAATATAGTGAATAAAATGTAAGTTTTAATCTTTCTGGGGAGTAACCTGTGTATTCAGCTGATATATATCACTGTTACTAAGGTGGTTATTTATCAAAGGTCAAGTGTTAAAGAGTTTTTTTTTACATCGAATGAACTAGAAAGAACTTTAAACTGGAATGGTTTCTTAATTAAGAAAAAAACCCCAATGTGAAAAAAACTGATTCTGCAAGCTATAGTCCTGCAACGCGAAAACTCACGTTTTTGGCAAAAAAAGTTTGAATTGCTCGAATCATTTGAGTTTTCAGGCATAACTCGAACATTAAGTAGGCTATTGACCTCTTGGTTCAAGGAACCTCTGCCATTGACTTCTACATGACCCTGGCAGGTTTTAGGTGGTGTTTTTTTCAGATTCAAGCTATTTCCAGGGTCGGGGTATAATAAACTTTTTGTTTTGTAACCCGAAAATTGTGACCACAAAATACAACTCAAAAACCTGAATTTTCATGGAAAAAACTACTTGAACCATAAAAATCTGCCCCCTAAAGCCTAATACCACATTTATTCTGTAACCACCCCATCTCACTCTCATCCCCAGTGATATCTACAGTAGAATCACTAAATATGGTGCCAATGAGTAGCCAATAATTATATTAATTATATTGCGATGCATACTGTGTAGGAGATCCATGGAACAATAATTTTAAGTGGATGATTTCATAACATAATTACAGATTCAGAATTATTATAGAATTATTTGTAATCAACTTACTTTTCCTCTTTGATATTTTGCTGGCCTCAACTACTATGCCCACGGTTTCATCAACTAAAAGGAAATAAAGACATAAAACAGTCGTTACTGATGTGCCAAGCAGCACGGCTCTTATAGCCTTACCAAGTTAATTTAACACATAGCTAATGTTATGCAGATTCATGTGTTTAATAGAACAGGATAACCCTGAACACAAGGCTTTATGGTAAAAACTTTAAATACCATTTTCCAGCATGCAAATATTAATACTGCAATTGAACAAATATTCTTTATATACTTACATATCTCATAATATTTCTCAGCAATTAGTGTGTATTTCTTTAAATTCTTTTTCACTGAAACAAAAAGAAGGATGAATTAATAAGAGATTGGATGCAGGAACTTGTACAAAAGCAGATAACGCATTTGTGTTTCATTCTCTTATGGCATTGCCAGGGGATCTTTTCATTGTAAACTATAAATAAAAAAAGTGAAAAGATATAGAGATATTCTATTATTTAGGCTGGTGCTGCACTTTAAAGAAAGTAACACAAACACTAATATTTCAAGATGCGTTAAATGTGTGTGGGTGCCAATTTGTTAGGCATTCCCTGTGAATATAATTGCTGATCTTGGACTGTGTGCCGCCATCTTTCCAGCTCCTCCTAAACAGCGTGCACACACAGTACAGTTAAAATTGGAACTTTAAAGGAATAGTACCTTAAGTTAGCAATTATATTTACCAGGGGTGCACAAGCAAATGGGCACCCCAAGTTAATAAAATGGGGAGGTCCATTTATCAACATTCTCATTTTAGTAGTTTTAAAGGTTGTTAAAACCACAACTAAACTATTTTTTTCTTGAATGCCATATCATTTATTAAAAGATCCAAATATTAAAAGTACAAACAAAATAAACCTAACAATGTGCTAAAAACATGGAAACCTCCAAAAATTTTTCTGACAATTACTAGTGAAGAAACATCAGCAAAACCTCAAAAACGCTGAATGACTAAAAAAATAAAGGTCCAATATGATCAACACAACCCCCAATGACTTATATGGGGCCTCGAATGCTTTTACTTGGCAAAGTTTTGTATTATATTTTTTCATGGTTTTTACATCTGATGATCTTTTAGGGGGTAATTTATCAATGTCCGAATTTATCTCAATATTTTCTGAAAAAAACTCAGAACAAATCTGCACGGGTTTTTTGGTCTTATTTATTAATACACTTTTCTGAAAATTTTGTTTGTGGGGAAAAAATTGTGAAAAATCAGATTTTCACGATTTTTTTGGGATTTTTCATCTGATTTTCACAGATTTTTCACCCGAAAACTCAGAATTTTGCCAGAAAACTCAGAAAACTATTGCCAAAAACCCAGCGGGACTTCTCCCACTGACTTATATGCAACCTCAAAAGGTCTGAGATGCCGGATTTTCAGATTCTGACTTTTCCATCCTCGGGGTTTAATAAATTCCGAAAAATTTGTGTTTTTTTTTTTAAGAGTCCGATTTTATAATAAAAATCATGAGTTTTTTGTGATTTTTGCATCCAGAGTTTAGTAAATAACCTGTAAAAAAAATGGAGATGTGGAAGCACTCATACTGCATACTAGCGGGTGAGGATAGATCCTTTACACTGAAACCAAGGTTCAACAGACACTGATTACACTGAATGCTACTATGCAGCAAGACTTTTTATACTATGGCCGAAAGGCAAACAAGTTAGGGACCGCCATATGGGGTTTACCTTGACGTGGTATGGTGGCTTTTCAACTTTATGATCTTAACTTTGTAACTAAAAACCCCTGTTTTGTAAACTTTTGAGACAGGGGACTAGGGAATGTGCATTAAAACTAGCACTTCCATTATACTTAAATATACTATTACTTAGCCTTTAGAGTGCTTCCACATCTCCATTTTTTTTAAATTTTTTTATTTAGTAAATAACCCCCTTAGAGTTATAGAAAAATAAAAAAATAAAAATTTTTAGAGAAAACTTCAATTTATGAAAAAAATAGAAATTTGAATGTTAGTAAATAGGTCCCTAAGAATTATCCTTTCAATCTGACTTTGCATGATTGTATATGATCAAAATACATATTTGTTGATTTTTTTTTTTTTTTTTTTTATAAATGTTTTTATTGAATTTTCACAACAAACAAGAAAAAAGAAAATAAATTAAAATACAAAGGAATTTGGAAACACAAGAAAGAGTGACAATTAAATCCATTGGTAACAGTATCGAGTATATACCTGCAATAGCTGGAGTGCAGGACTCCTCTCTATTTGTTGATTTTTAATAAAGAATAACATTAATAACTGTTTTAGGGTTATTACAATTACATGCGCATAAGTAAATAAAATGTACTTACTGTACTTCACTGGATAAATGTATGTTATGAAATTTGGTTCTACAGTTGCTGAAAAAAAGAAAAAGAATGTTAAAATACATTTGGTGCTGTTTTCCTACACAAAATAACAGAATTTCAACAGCAATTCAAAATGAAAATTTATATATAATTTATATGACAGAATCAACATAGCAATACAAATAAACTAATTTTTACACTGATACAGGCAGGTACTGTGTTTGGGATTTCACCACTACACTAACATTACATTATTGAAAAAACTTTCTCAGAAAGACATATCTAATAATAAATAAATTCAAGTACAAGTAAAAAAAAACTTACATATAAATGGTATAAAACTGTTAAAGATTAATACAAGAAATGCTAAGAAATTAAAGAGAAACATGGTTCAACCAACTGTTCTCTCTAACACCTAGCTCTGTACTGTTCTGTCTGTAGTTAAACAAGTTAAAGCCAGAAAGCATTATGACATTATCTGTCGTTGCATTATGACATCATACTCAGCTGCAAGTCTGCAAGTAATCAGCATTTAAGCCAGGCAGCTTGCAGCTGGGGTTGCATTGTGACATCATAATCAGCTGTTGAGCACAGCTGCAAAATATATATTATGGGATGTCTTACATATATTATGACTTATATTCATGAGTATTTTAGCAGCCTCATTAGACTAGATCATTTATATCAAAGCTGTTGAGCTACACCTACAAAATATTTATCATGAGATGTCATATTCATGAGTATTTTAGCAACCTCACAAGTTTAGCTTGTGTGATTTATGATGTTAAGTGATGGGCTTTGCTGAAAAATTAATGAATTTTTAGCGAAATTCCCAAAACTGCTAAGAATTCGTGAAATGGGAATTTTGACGCCCATACAATTTTGACACTGGCTTTAAAGTCAATGGGTGTCCTAATATTGTTGACGTGTAACGGTTTTGGTGAGAGTGACCTTTCCGACACGTGTTCAACATTTTTTGACGCAGGCGGGTTTTCACCTGGCGAATTTTTGAGGCAATTTTGCAAATTCACCTGGTGAATTTATTCGCCCATCACATGTGATGTTCCAATGCTTATGAGAATGACATTAACTCAGTAACATGATATTATATATTATACATTGTAGCTGAACGCATCTATAGAAAGATAAACATCTATGTATTTAGTTACCTAAACTCCCAGAAATTAAGAGCTGAAAATACATTCAAATATACAAAAATAAACTAATATAATAAATAAGCTAATAATAATTGAGCTGTTATACTTACAATAAGATTGTTCAATGGTTATGAATATTGTTAAAAGAAAGGTTATGCAAGAAAAGAGATGCATGTTGTCAGCTCTTCTCTTGCACAACCTTCTCGATACTGTTCTGTCTGTAAGTAATCAGCACTTAAGACAGGCAGCTGTGGTTGCATTATGACATCATGTGGTTGCATTATGACATCATAATGTGGTTGCATTATGACATCACAATGTGGTTGCATTATGACATCATAATGCATTATGACCTCACTAGTCTAGATCATTTGGTTATATCAAAGAAATGCTAATAATTGCAAGAGAAGCAAGGGATAACAGTTGTTGCATTATAACTGTAGCATCTTCTGTTGAACTACAGCTGCAATATGCATGTCATGTTCAGAAGTATATTAGCAGCCTATTGACATTGCCATTAACTCTGTATGTGATACTAACTTTCCAGTTCCCGTATATTATATCACAAAGCACAAAATTGAATCCAAATATGATTAAGCAGAATGTGTGGCAAAGTGCATGAAACCAAAGCCCGGGCTTTCTGCCTGTGTTTTTACACTTTTACACTTTTACCTAGTTAATAAGCCTCATCACTGTTAACTCCTGACCACCAATGTTTTTTTTTAAGCTTGTGGCGGGGGCTTGACCACCAATGTTTTTTTAAGTTGTAGGGGAGACCCTACCAAAAAGTGTTTTTTTTAACCCTGTAGGGGGCCCTCAGCACCAATGGTTTATTTTGGGGGGGGGGTGTTTTTTGGAAATTGTTATTTCTGTTTTATATGGACGTCTTTATAAACAGGCCCATGACAGAAGGCATTTAAGAAAGCAACGGTAATGGGATGAAACAAACAAGCACATTTGACGTCTGCCTGAAGCAGGAATAAAACTGGGGCATAAAAACTCTAATTGATAAACTCTTTATGGAATAATAAAAATATAAGATAATCCATTGATTCATTTTCACTATGGCACGGTACATGAACAAGCACATTGTACACTATATATTCTAACCAAAGTGAATGTAGAACAGCCCTTGACTTCTTTATCATATTTAATCCATTGTCAGCATAGTCTAATGCACAACAAAAAGCTTTATCTTTGGCAGAAAATCAGTATATCGCTAAAGGAAAACAAGTTATTTTGAGCCATAACTACAGGTTCAGCACTAGTGCAGCTTGTTAGAGATAGCCTAATATATAACTTTGGGATAATTATGGCTGTAACTGTATATTGTATGTAATAAATATAAGGTTTAATATGTGTTGCGTTTAGTGATGAGTGAAATTTTTAGCTGAGTTTTTCTGGGACAATAGATTCCAAAGGGTGAAAAAAATTTGTCACGCCACCTTGTCTGTAGACTTAAATGCATTTTGGCAAATTTTTGCCATTTTGCTCATTATTGGTGAAGCGACACGGGTCAAATTTGCCCATCCCTTGTGTTCATTTATTTAGAGGGTGACTGGCAGTTGTTTTATACTGTACAAATACACCTCAGCTTCTAACAAACTGAAGTGAATATTTAAAATAATGCGATTGTAGTTTGTATTAGGTGAGTTAAGGATGGCATAACCAAAACACTACAAATTACAAAATACTGCATTGCTATTGATATTACTATTTGTATAAATACAATAATACAATACTTGTAATTGCAGTTCGCCTGTAGATCTAATTGTTAATTTCAGTCTCTAGGTTAAAAAACGTCTAGATAGACATTCATCAGTGATAGTATAACCGTTGGAACCGTTGGAGTAAATTTGGAATTACCCAATGTTCTACCCTCTTCCAATTCCTGCACAATTCCCACTTCTAGCCTCACTTTTTTTCCTCTGGACCTCTATAACCTCACCCTACCCACAAATGTTTGCCTGATCAACCCCTTGTACCACCTCTTGGGCCTCCCTTTTCTGTACAGCCACAATCTTTTCCCAAAGGCACCCCCAGATATCAATCAGGCAAAAGCTTGTGATGCCTCGTCCCCTCCCACCATGTCTCTCCTTAAAGTGCAAGCAAAATTTGGGGCAAATATAAACTGTGGGATTTAATATTTGGGAACTGGGCTGTTGTATTGCTTCACAAGTCCACCAGCCCTATCATTGATAAGTTTACACTCACCCCTTTTACTCATTACTCTGGTGGGGTCCTGTTGTTACAGAAAGGGAAAGCTTTGTGCACCTGGGGAGCAGGGTACTAGGGTAATTAAAGGACCAGTAACATTTTTTTTTCATTTCTTTTTAAAGAAAAAATAACACTAAGACAGTTTTCACTTTTAATTCGCAAAGCTTTTATTAAAAAACGCAAGCAGAGAATCTGAAAGTAATTTCTTAATAAAAGCTTTGCGAATTAAAAGTGAAAACTGTCTTGGTGGGTTTTTTTTCATTAAAAAGAAACGCATTTTTTTTTAAAAAAATTTTTTTTATGTTACTAGTCTTTTAAATCAATAAGATCTAAATTAAATTATATACAACTTCCTTTCGCCCAATGCTCCTAAAACTTCCCTGTGGCCCCTAATATAGACGGTAGACTAATTTGAGGTTGGACCAATGCACAATGCGATGAAGATCTACCTTTCCTCGGCCCAAATAATAATGATAGCAATAAGCTGGTCTCATCCAGAACAAAAGTATCCTAATGACAGTGGCATGTTTCTGGCCCAGTTCTTACTAGACCCAAATGTGTATAATAGACAGTAACATCTTTATTACTCAGTCTTTCCTACTCCCAAAGTGTATGAATGTTTGATCAGATACTCCTAGGCCTAAATGGTACTAATGGGGGTGGTGTTTATTTGATAAGGCCCCTATGAGGCCCAAAATCAACTAAGGGCAATGACATATTAGTAAATCCATACCTCCTAAGTCAGAGATATGTTAATATACGTCATATTTACTTTTTTGCAATTTTTAAATATTATGAAGGGTTCTTCAAGGCTTTGGAAACTGTCCATAACTTCAGCAGGACCAGGTCCAAACATGTCACATTCACTGGTTTTATTCCTTCATTATTAGTACATGTATGGGATCTGTTATCCAGAAACACATTATCCACAAAGCTCAGTATTAAAAGAAGGCCATCTCCCATAGACTCCATTTTAAATCAAAATGATATAAATGATTTGCTTTTGCTCTGTAATAATAAAACACTACATTGGACTTGATCCTAATGCAGATATAATTAATCCTTATTGGTGGCAAAATGTTCAAATTATTTTTTAAAACAACGTGTAGAGATCCAAATACAGCTGGAAAACCCCAGTTCCCAGGCATTACACATAATAGATCTCATACTTGTATTACACATAATAGATCTCATACTTGTATTATACATAATAGATCTCATACTTGTATTACACATAATAGATCTCATACTTGTATTATACATAATAGATCTCATACTTGTATTGCTTTTCATCTGTTTCTCCCACCCCTGCCCTTTGATTCCACCTTCCCTTTTCACTTACCCTTTTCCCTTGCACTACAGGTGTCTGTCATCTCGGTGTCCCCTGGCAATACTATAGTACTATAAAAAATGCAAGAACACCATAAAATATGTATAAAAAGATTTATTTATAAATAGATGTTATATTGATGTATTTTAGATTGATGCATATTAATTCATCTTGGAAAATCCTCACGTCTATTAAGTTAAACCTGCCCTATTTGCTAGTTGATCCAGAGGAAGGTGAAAATTTGCCTCAGAGGGGGAAACATTCCTTCCTGACTCCCAAATGGGCAATCGGACTAGTCCCTGGATCAACTTGTACTAAGAGTTTATGTCAATATGTCTTTAAGGAGTTTAAACTAAGAGATTTATGGGAAGTTTTAAATGTGGGTAAACTGGGGGGGTGGCATCAAGGCAAGAAGATTCTGTCAGAGAGAGACATTGCAGGGATATGGGTGTTTTTAAATAAAGACAATTTGTGAGTGAATGTTGGTGTTTGAAGATGAGAAGCTAAACTGAGGAGACACCTGTGAGGACACTGTAGTAGTGAGGTTGACTAAATGAAGATAAGGAAGTGGTGGAAAGTTGAAGAGGCAACCATTTTAAGGGGCATTTTTTTTAGTGGCTGCTGTGAACTCCGATGCTCTGACTTTGCATCGAGGGGTAAGTAAAAAGTTAGTGTCATTTCCCTGGGGGGGGGGGGTAGCTAGGCTGGGAGGAGGAGGTAGGGTTTTTTTTTGGTAAATGGCTCGTTTCCCCTTTAAAAAATGTACCCCAGAAGAAGTTCCAGCTAGGGTTACAATTGTTTTAAATCACAAAGGGTCATCCAACATAGTGGATTAGAGTATTTGAATCTTATGTGGAGGTGGGGGAGAAAACATATCCTGGAATGTTGGCACTGGCCCCATATTGAACATTTCTGAGCTGCCTCCTTGACTTTCCATTGGTCTCAATATTCTCTCCCAGAGTGTTGTTTCCAGGCACAACCCCACAGTAGTTACTATATCATTATGTAATAGATCTCACTTTTTTTCTTGGAGGTCTGCAGAGTTGAGATCGCCCACCAAAGAATCCCGTCTTCCTCATAACCCTAACCTGCCAAGAGGAAATAGTATTTTAGAATATTTTAGGGTTGTCTAATTCCAGTCATAGTTAACAGACCATTGCACAATTTTACTTTCACCCCATTATAAAGATAATGTAACATCCGGTGACATAGTAAGAAAGCAATACTGGATCTAATTAATCATAACTTTGGGTTGTACCAACATGCTTACCAGCATTGCAACATGTAAACATGCTAATGCTATTATTTACTGTATTAGGGCTAAACCAGTTTATAAGTGATTTCTGATACTAATAGAACTGATAGAAGTTTAACCTCTTTGTTTAATGTCATAGACTAAAATCAGTGAGTTTCGGGGCATGCGCAGCTGTGGCCAAACAGAAAATTGCTCCAACTGCGCATGTGCGGCACTTACTTCACGATGATTACCGAAGAGAAGCAGATGGCTGCCGTGAACTCCGCTGGACAGAATCTGCACGGAGGGGTACGTAAAGAGTTAGGGGCATTTGCCCGGGGAGGGCTATGTAGGGTAGGGGGTAGTGATGTGCGTGCCGACCCAAGGCCCGTGGGTCGGGCGGGTGCGGGTCGAGCTCTTCTCCTGCTCTCCCCGCCCGCGACCTAGTACTGCCGGCTTTCAGCGCGTCGGAATTTATAGACTTCCACCTGCCCCTTTTGTGACGTCACTGCGGGGCGGGCGCGGGTCTATAAATAAAGGGGAGCAGTGGGCCGGGTCGGATGTGGGTAGGGAGCGGGCGGGTTAGGGTCGGGTGCGGGTCAAGAAATTCTCAACCCGCACATCACTAGTAGGGGGATATGTTTAAAAGCAGCTCTTTTAGGAAATGTTTTTCATATTTATTACTATACAGCAGAGGGGACATTAGAGGGCGCCCTCTATAGCAGGTCAGATACTTTGCCTTAGGGATGATGCAGCCATGTGGAGCAGAGCCGGCAACTTCTCATCTTGTTTGTTATAATAAGTCTTTTGTATATATTTGTATCTGGTCACAAATACGTATATACCATGAGAGACATTAATTATGTATATTAGGGATAGCTTTGTATATAGAATGTATTTGGGACAAACAACACCCCATATTGCTCTGCTGATTTATTATAATCATTACAAGCAGCAATCTTCCAGCACACATTATAAGTATTTTCTTCTGGGGGGTGCACGCAAAAGATGTGTTCACCTTCACATACCTTATAGCTCAAAGTCAAAAGATAGTAGCACTCCCATCTTGTAAAGATAAAACTGCCTTTATTATTTCATACGGCAACTCCACCAATGTTTCGGGCCATCCAGGTCCTTTCTCAAGCTGACAAAGTATATAGTATATAGATACTTTGTCAGCTCGAGAAAGGACCTAGATGGTATGAAACATTGCTGGAGTTGCCGTATGAAATAATAAAGGCGGTTTTATCTTTACAAGATGGGAGTACTGCTTTCTTTTGACTTTGTATTATAATCATTAACTAGTAATGAGTCTGTAGTACCCTAACTAGCATTCACTCGCAGGTTTAATCATCCTTAAGCTCCCCATAGACACAACGATTCTTCTGGCCGAACGACCGATTTTAGTGAAGTACAAACAATCCTTCGAAATTATCGTGCGGTTAGTGGGATTCGAAAGATCGTACATCTTACGATTTTTCGGCCGACATCTGTCAGGAAATTGATCGGCCAGGTTAAAAAATCTTTGTCAGTGCTAGTACAATCTATCTATGTTTGCAGGGCCAAGCAGGCAGCTCCCCTTTGTTTTCCTGGCAAATTGGTCTTTTTAGTTGATGGTCAATTCGTACGGTCGTATGATCTTTCCGAGAAAATCATGGTCTCATGACGAGGATCGGATCTTTTAAAAATCCCAAAATCTATGGCCAGCTTTAGTGGTGCAGATTAATTTGGGATAATTCGGTGTATATTTAAATCCTGATCAAAGCTGCTTGGGTGTGAGGAGTCCTTACAGGAGCAGGTTTGCTTGGACTTTACAGCTCTGCTTCCTTTCAGCATTCCATTTATGAGTGCATTGCTCTTGCTTCTCGTTTTGCTCAAGTCCGTGTTTCTTGGTTGTTCCACATTCTTGTCGCCAACAAAAGAAATGCACCAAGGGCCATCAAGGTTATGAGCAAAACACTGTCAGGGGATAGGAGTTTAAAAGAAACTGAACCAACCTTAGTATGGTGTAATTGTTATAAGATGTATAATTGTATATGTGGTGGCACCTTTTATAAAGAGCATTTGTAGGCCTTTTGCATTTTTCTGCCAGATGCACCGAATCCACTATTTGGAATTCAGCTGAATCCCTGAATACTTCAGGATTCAATCAAACTCCAAATCATAATTTGCATATCCAAAGTAGTGTTGGGAAAGGGAAAAGTGGGAAAACTTGTTTTGTGACAAAAAGTCACATGATTTCCCTTCCCACCCCAAATTAGGATTCGGTTTGGCCAGACACAAGGATTCGGCTGAATCAGAATTCTTATGAAAAAGGCAGAATACCGAACCGAATTCTGGATTCAGCGCATCCCTAGTATAGACTATAGGAATTAGAGACACCCAAAGGTTTTGTGTTTGATTTATATGTGTTGCTTTGGTTCTGCATACTCAGGACAAGCCTTCATAGAGTTTTGTACCTCCAGTAGGGACATTGTACCAGTCTGCATATCATCATCATCATCATTTATTTATATAGCACTATCAAGATACGCTTACATATACAGCAGCCCTATCATAACAGATCCAGAAACTTTACGCCCTGTCCACTTATTACACATGCCCAAAGATGAACAGGAACAGGGGAAGAAATTGAGTTGCAGGTTTCAAGTTTGCAGGGACCTCATTTACCCCTTGTTTTAGAAGCACCAACAAATACTGGGATTAGTCCCCACTGTCATAAAAACAAGAACTCAATGGGCGACGTCTTCTATATTACACAATGACTTTGGAACACGACATGTTTCGGGCTATAATTGCCCTTTCTCAAGTGTAACACTTGAGAAAGGGCAATTATAGCCGGAAACATGTCGTGTATAGCAGCTTAAGTAAATATTAATCACAAGCAGTTAATCTGCGTTTGAGTGCTCTCCTCTCTCCTACTAAAAGTGTACTGTATATTGTGAGTGGGTCCCTAAGCTCAGTAAGTGACAGCAGCACAGAGCATGTGCAGTGAAAAGAAGATGGGGAGCTACTGGGGCATCTTTGGTGAACCAGATCTTTACTGTTAAAGGGCTGTGGTTGCTTAGGGCTGGTACAGAAGCACAAAACATAATGTACAACATTTCTAGCCTACGTCTTTAGTTAAGTTTTAGTTCTCCTTTAAGAACTAAGCTTTAGTTCTCCTATCCTAGAAAACTGGCCCCTCAGTGGTCTCTATCAACATGCAAACTTTATTAAAGTGGTCATTCACTGAGACGTAAACTTTTTTTTTTTCTATCTATAAATTTACTCTAAACAGCCCCCCAGATAAATGTACCTTCGTCCCTGCTGCCAGTCTGCTCTGGTTCCTGTGTTATTAGCAGCTTGTTTCCCCTTCTTCCTGGTGCAGAGTGAAGCCCCGCCCCTTAGCTTACTGAGCTCTACTTATCTTTCTGACTAGTCAGAGAGATCATTTGCATACTGTGACATAGCAGGGAGGAGGGGCCAGTGTGTGCACCAGCAGCTTTTTTTTTTTTTTTTCCTCATGTGCCACTCCATGCTCTTTCTGCTTCTTCATTCCAGATCACAGCAGCACTGGGAAGAAGAGCTGGAAGACTTCTCTGATACTGCTAATACACTGGAGCTAAACTAACAGCGCTTACGGAATTTAGAATACATTTTATAATGCTTAGGATTGTTATGCCTGATCTTCCCTCTGGTTATGTAAAGAATAAAGTTTATTTTTTTAGTTTGATTAACTCATTCATGTGTAGGGTTGCCACCTTTTAAAAAAAAAAAAAATTACCGGCCATGGTGTGGGGCGGAAAAGAAAGGGGCGGGGTGTGATGCAAAATGGGGTGGGGCCAATGAGGGGCGTTGCAAAGGGGCAGATCCACTGGGAGTAGCGGCACAAAAGGGGCGGGGCCACCGCCCGAAGCCGACGTAAATGTAAGTTTTCATCGGCGGGCAGAGGATTTTGTAAATGGTTTACAAATTACCGGCAGCTACATTGCCGGTAAATTTGTAATACTGGCCACGGCAGGTGTTTTACCGTCTAGCCCGGTAAAATACCGGCCGGGTGGCAACCCTATTCATGTGTCCCTTTGTTTTATTTACAGATCTATTTCTGTGCAAATCTATGTTATGTACAAATATACCGGGCATTATATCAGCCAAGTACTAGAGTATGGTTATTTCTGGTGTTGAGTTTTCATTTAGTATTGTGCTGTCTAGGTTTATGAACTATGCAAGGCAGGATCCTCCCTATTACCATACATGTTTACTATCTACAGACAGAGTTTTCTAGAGCAATTGTATTTCCATGCATATAGAATATATACATTTAAATTGTAAGCAGTATTAAAGGAAAACTATACCATACCTCCCAACTGTCCCTTTTTCGGAGGGACAGTCCCTCTTTTGACAGCTCAACCCGCAGTCCCTCATTTGTACTGGAAAGTCCTTCTTTTCTCTGCACTAAACAGTCAGAAAAAGAAACAATTGGCTTTTAGCAGAGAGCCCAGAACAGCTAACAGGTGCAAATAAGATACTTTGTAACAATTTTGAGACACAAAAACACAGTTTAGATAAGGAGAAATATTTTCAAACTTTCATAACCTGCCAAATTTTGTAAAACAAACATGGTAATTAGGGGGTGTGACCACAGAAAGGGTGTGGTCAAAAAATGCTGCAGTACGTGCGGGAAAATTTTTTTTGTCCCTCTTTTTACTTCCAAAATGTTGGGAGGTATGCTATACCCCCCAAATAATGTAGGTCTCTATTAAAAGATACTGAGTAAAACAGCTCATGTGTAAAACCCTGCTTCATGTAAATGAACCATCATCATAATAATATACTTTTTTAGTAGTATGTGCCATTGGGTAATCATAAATAGAAAATTGCCATTTTAAAAAATAAGGGCCGCCCCCTGAGATCGTAAGATTCACTGTGCACACATACAAACCACATGTAAGGTCACATGAGCCAATTAACAGACAGAGTTCTGCCTTTTGCTTCCTCACTTCTTCCTGTTACAGTTAGTGTTGTAGTATTTCTGGTCAGGTGATCTCTGAGGCAGCACAGATAGAGTCACGAAATGGTGGTTCAAGGCAAGAGATGTAAAAGGGCAATATTTATGTAAATATATATTCCAGTTTGGTAAGATTCTTTAATATGTCATTCAATTTGATATAAACTATCTGTTGCTTAAGTATTCATTTTGGGGGTATAGTTTTCCTTTAAAGGAGAACTGAAACCTAACTAAAGAAGTAGGCTAGAAATGTTGAACATTATGTTTTGTGCTTCTGTACCAGCCCAAGGCAACCACAGTCCTTTAGCAGTAAAGATCTGTGTCTCCAAAGATGCCCCAGTAGCTCCCCATCTTCTTTTCTGCTGATTCACTGCACATGCTCTGTGCTGCTGTCACTTACTGAGCTTAGGGGCCCACTCACAATATACAGTACACAAAGAATAGAAATGTCACAATATAAGGCTGATTAGTAATTAATACAGATAATTGCTACATGGCAGCACAGAAACTGGTGCAATTAGCATGAGAATTTAATAATCAGCCCTGTAGCATCAGCTTATATTACAGACCAACCTCATTTTCTGGTTGATAATTTGTGATGACCCCTAAGTTTAGCTGCTCAGAGCCCACTGAGCATGTGAGCAGAGGTGTAACTACCGGGGGAGCAGGGGGTGCAATTGGGCCAGGGCCCACACCCCCTCAGGGCCCCCCGGCAGCTCGCGAGCCACTGATTCCGGCATACAGAGGGGGGTGGGGGGACCCGCACCAGGCAGTGGCGGAACTACCAGGGGAGCAGGGGGTGCATCCCCTCAGGGCCCCCCAGCAGCCCGCCCGTCACGCACCAGGGCCCGCCTCCCTCTAGTTACGTTACTGCATGTGAGTGTCACAGACACTTTCCAAGATGGTGACCCCCTGTGACAAGTTTGAAGTCCTGGATCATTGCTGCTATTGAGATGCTGAAACTTTAGGCTGGTGCAATAAGTTCAGTATATAAAATATGGCATTTTTAGCCATATTCACTTTTATGATCTAGTTTTCCTTTAACAGAGATTGAAAAAAAATTCTCAGTAAAGCACTGGGAGAATATTTTGGACCTACATACAAATAAAAGATCATTTATTATGTGTCATGTCCAAGTGGTGAAATAATATAATGGGGAAAAAAGCAAATTGATGTGGCCTGGATAATTCCCTAGGTGTCAGCTTGCAGTAGAATCTGTTACCAATTCAGTGAGCTCTCTGAATATTTGTTTGAAACTGTAAATGGGACATAGAGGTGCTTGTATTCGGTCTTTCAACAGACTGCAGGCAAACCTACAGAAGCCTACAGAAAACCAAAGCATTAGTGCCACCCAAGAGGTTAAATGGGCCCCAGCATGCCAGAACCCCATCAAAGGATTCTGAATATTATCTGCACTTTGTGGCAGATAAGGCCAAATTCAGGTTGACTTTGCACAATTGCAGATATCTAGTACTCCCACTCCTGTGCTTGGGACAGAACAAACTGAAACCTGATAACGGTTACAGCTTTTTTATTATTTCTATCCCTTTACTCAGTGAATTTCAATACCAGCCACTGTAAGAATATGACGCAATACCGCTCCATTTAGCCCATAAATCAGCTTTCCTTTTTTATCCTTCTTTTTCTCTGGTGGCCACTGTGTCTGGCATCTTCCCTGTCAATTCCAGAAAGATACTAGAAACATGTTTTTTACCCCTACACTGGACAAGAGAAATCTGGCTCTCGCACACCCTTGTGTGAGATAATTATAGTGCTGTCTGGTGCACAATGGTAGAGGTCCGGCAACCCCAAATCCAATCTAGAAGTCAAGCAATCCAGAGGCACACAGAACTGATGCAAGCAAGGAACACCTTGCACGTTTATTGAGGTATAGCAGTGCAACGTTTCGGGGTCAGGCCCCTTTATCAAGCATGCTTGGGGCCTGACCTCGAAACGTTGCACTGCTATAACGCAATAAACGTGCAAGGTGTTCCTTGCTTGCATCAGTTCTTTGCGCCTCTGGAATGCTTGACTTCTACCCCTACACTGGAACCAGAGGAAACCCTTTCTCATACAAACTTTAAACATTTCAGTGGCAAAGACAGGAAACCCACTTATGGTAAAGTTCATTTAACTCTAGAGTGATCCAGTAATATTTTAGACTATGAGGTGAATGTTCTATATTAGCAGTGTCCATTTTATTCAATGGAGTGACCCTTTAAGCTGGTAACCAATTATTGTTAGGCCAGAACTCACTCAAATGTTGATGTCCCACAAAATGTCAAAGTAGATGTTAGATAGGCTACGGAGTACAATAAAACCCAGGAGAAGTAAGATCTAATTTTTTACTGTCAAAATGTTTCTCCTATGGCTCACTATCAAAGTTCAACTCCCTTAGTTTGAGGGACAATTTGAAAATGTACTCTTATGTCGCATCCCAACGCCTCTCAACTAACACCTCTCCTAACCAGCACACACATACACATACAGAACCTCCAGTCTGTTGTGAATGATCATTTCAAGTCCATACACCTCACCAGTATCATTTCAGACAATTTCCAGGCAAGACATATGGTTGTAGCTCTTGGACAGTCACCTTGGACATATTCCAATCATAATCACCTAATGTTGCATCCTCTTCCTGCCTTCAAAAGCCTATCACCCATCTACTTTAGTTATGAATTGAAACTGCTTCTCTCTGTGTTTGGTTGATTCATCCTTTGGTAGTTTTTAATTGGGTTAAAGGAGAAACAACACCCTTATTAAAAAACCCTACCCCCCACCCTCAATAGACCATGTTTTCTGGGGACATTATATATGGAATTGGCATTGTATGTATTCCGCCGTAAATTTTGGGGTTATTGACCATAACATTGTATTTGCATTACCATGTGTTCTGGGGGGCGTTATATATTAAATTAGCACAGTATGAATCCTGCCATGATTTCGGGGGTTATCATACACCATCCACAACATTGACACTGTATATACACTACCATGTGTTCTAGGGCCATTATATATGGAATTGCCACTGTATGTATCCTACCATACCTGGGTTATTATACATAACATTGACACTGTAATTTTACTATCATGTGTACTGGGGGCATTATATGTGGAAATGGCAGTGCTACAGTTGCATTGAGACGTTTCAGCACCTACAAATGCAATTTGGCAGGAAGCTACAAGTCTTAATAAAGGGGTGGTTCACCTTTAAAGGGATTATTTATCAAAATATGTTTTTTCAGATTTTTTTAAGTAAAAAAAAAAAGTCTGACCAACCTGGAATCCCTGATTTGACCTTATTTATCATTAAAAAAAAAATCGATAAAATAAGTTCATTTTTTTATTGTTATTTTGTGTTACTTATTCATGGCCTCTCCTATTCATATTCCAATTTCTTATTCAAATCAATGCATGGTTGCTAGGGTAATATGAACCATTGCAACCAGGTTGCTGAAACTGCAATCTGGAGAGCTGCTGAATAAAAAAATCGAAATAACTCGAAAACCATAAATATTAAAATATGAAAAACAATTGCAAATTGTCTCAAAATATCACTCAATTGACTGAAATGACAAGCATTACTCCTTATACTTTCCGCACTGGCAAAAGGGTAATTTCTATAAAAGACTTTCATAGATGCCACTGTGTGTGTATTCAATTACTTTACTGCATAATGTGCCTCCGATCAATACCTATTTGCATGGATAATCAGTTCACGGGAGCCAGCCTTGTGGATAATCACAGGAGGAAAATGTGAATGCATGAAATATTCATTGTATTGTGTAACTCCTTCCCTTGCTTGTGTGTGTGTTGTATAGAGATGTTACAATGCTCTCTTTTCTCATTCCTCATTGTTTGTCCTCCTCCACTCCTGCTCTCTTTCCCCTTCTCTTCTTCTTCTCTTTCCAACCCACTCTCTCCTCCCCCCTCTTTCTCTGTGTGGTCTATCGGACTGATACAGACAGTCTCTTGTTTTAAGACATGCAGCTGTTCGTCTCTGCGCTCTCTCCCTGGGGAAACCCACTTGTCACAGACAGACGGACAAAGGGGTCATAACGACAATAAGACCCCCGCCCTGAGGTGAGAGGACCCGTAGATTAGGCAGTGGATGCAGTGCTGTGTGTGGGTATGGTGGGTACCAGTAAGGTGACACTCTGCAGAGGTCCAGAGTAAGCTCCATTGGATGCTCTGCAGAGGTCATAGAGGGATACTGGATACAAAACAAGGTTGTGCTGTGGGTTTGTACTGGGTGGTGGAAGCCATCCAAAGGTAATCATAGAGCTGTCTCTATCACATACTTACCTGTCATGGAGGTCACATCATTGTAAGTCTGATGAACCTTAGTTACAGGTGCTCCACCAGGCAGAGCTCAGACACTCTCAGTGGAGCTGTGCGTGGGATAGGACCGCAGAGAGACTGCACATTGTTGTTGACAGTGTTGCTTAAGAGTCTCGGATGCAGACCGATGCTTTTGTATGCCAGGCAGTTTGATGCTTGGACATTGGGCGCAGTGAATTGTGACTGATGCAGTGCAGTACTCAGCAAGGTGTTTGATGCAGTGTAATAGCGTTACATGATGGATGGGCAACCGTTGTAAGTGCTTTGTAAGCAGTGCAGCAATCGATAAGCTTTATGGCTCCCTGTGAAGCCGTGGCAGAGGAGAGGGCCATCCAGAGGTGTCCATGGAGTGTGATGCTCTCCAACCCTGGATGGAAGGTGATGGATAAGAAGCAGCTAGCTCCTCTGAGATCTGGGGTATAGTGGAAAGCCCAACCTAGTGATGCTGGGGTTAAACCTTTTGCTTTCCTGGCACTAAGGTTACAGTACGTTGTTTTTCTGGTTGCCGTGAAGAAGGGTCAGACCTAGAAAGACATCTTGTTGGGCGCTGAATGCAGAAGCAAGCACAGCAAAGTGTTGGGTGCAGTATGTTATTCTGCAGGCTTTTTGACAAATTGTGTTAAACTACCTGCAATGCCTGAGAGTGTGTGTTTGTTTGTTAGTAATTATACCATGACATCCAACTGCTTCTAGATATTTCACAGCTTTACAGCATTGTAGGGCTAGGGGTCCAAAGCAATGCCTTCATGTACAATACCTTCATATTTGCAATAACTTTTTACTGTAAATTCTTACATTATAATTTTTTCTTCTAAAAAACGTTATTTTCTCTGTACCTCCCACTTAGTGATGTTTTCTTGTACCTGTGTTTCTGTCTTTTTCCCCCTCTCCTCTGTACACAGTTTCCCTACCCTTTGTTTACCACGGCAAGCCCTGCTTGCTCCTTCTGGGCAGGGTTAAGCTCCTTGTGGGTGGGGCTTCAAATTCATTACAAAGCTGGGACTAGCTCCAAACGGCTGCTCTACCTCTTGTGCTGGTCATGGAAAACAAAGCTTACAAGGGAGACGGGACGTGGCCCCCACCTCATTGTAAACACACGCTGGAAAGAGAAAAGAAGAAGACCAAACCAACTCCAGGCACAGCGTCGGTGGCAACAGGAAAGAATGGTGCACCTGTTACTGTTATCGAGATTTCCCCCGAGACGACAGAAGTCAATGATTATTACCTGTGGTCCATCTTCAACTTTGTTTACCTGAACTTCTGCTGCCTGGGCTTCATTGCATTAGCCTATTCGCTCAAGGTAAGTAAGGGGCCATTGTGGTGCCCATAGAAGGATTTCACTGTGGGTTCAGCCCTCCTAAGCTTTCATCTTTTCTTTAAAGGGAGGGTTCTCTTTCATGTTCACATATGTATTAATAAATAAGAGACAGAGCTGCCGTATGGTTTACCTCTGCTGATGCATGTTATAAAACACAACAACAACAGCGTAACCCTTTTCCTAAACAGAAGAAGATCAGACCAGCCTCTTTCTCCTGACTACTTGGTGGTCAGACTGGTCGGAAAATGACCAGCAGGTGACGCTGTTGTAACAAAATTAATCCATGCTAACAGTACATGTAACCTTTAATATCTTGAAATAAAAAAAAAAAAATGTGCATTGCAAAAGTTCTTAGAATAGCACTCTCGTTAATTTTACAAGCACTTATTTTTAAGGTTTAACCTTTCAATTTAATTCATATAAATGTGGACACATATTATATAAGGTCATCTGGTACTTTCTAGTACTGGTTAGTTGATGTGTTAAAGTTCCACGATGGCGGCTGTACCCAATGTTGTTGTTCCTTCCATAGGTGCGAGACAAGAAGCTGTTGAATGATCTCACTGGGGCTGTGGAAGATGCAAAGACGGCACGAGCCTTCAACATAACAAGTTCAGCTCTAGCCACACTCTGCATCATAATCCTGCTGCTGTACCTCCGGTCCCCACCTGCTCAATTCTAGGGTCAGAATATTAACCCTGTAGCCAAACTCTGACGGATAGCCAGGAACTGTTGATGAGACAAGACATAAGGAGAAAGCAGCAAGCACAGTTGTTCTCTCCATTTAACCATCCCTCCTTTATATGCCCCACTCCGGAACTCACTGTGATGTCATTATTCCACTCCACAAGGAAGCCTCCAGATTGGCTAATGGCAGCTACTATGTAACATAGCGAAGGAGGGTGTTTTACCTTGTTTGCAGCACAGGGGCGGTGAGTCAGTCAATTGAGTCTGGGCCACTCACTGAGCTCATTCCGCTCCTGTGCCAAGTCCAAAATGACCATGCCTCTGAATTTCAATTGTCAGCTCTCTGGGCAGCTGATTACATCTCATTATTAAAAGACATTTTTTTTCCTAAGCTGTGTTTCTTGTTCTTCCTAAAAAATGGCAGCCAGTAAATTTGCATTATTGACACTTGCTTTGCAAGAATATTGCAGTTCTGGTGTCAAAACTATGTAATTACACAGGAATGGGACATTTTATCCAGAATGTTTGGAACCTGAGGTTTTCTGGACAACAGATCTTTCTGTAACTTGGATCTTCATACCTTAAGGGTGGTGACACAAGCAGTGTTTTGGGGAGGTTAGTCGCCCAGCCTGAATTCTTCGGGCGACTAATCTCCCCAAAATGCCTTCCCGACAGCTAGAATGTGAATCGCCGGGGAGATGGCGCTTAGATCGCTTCAGTTTTCTGAAGTCGCCCGAAGTTTTCTGATGAGGCAACTTCGGAAACAGAATCGATCCGAGTGTCATCCTGCTGGTGATTCACATTCTAGCTGTCGGGAAGGCATTTTGTTTAGATTAGTTGGACGAAGAAGAAGAGGAGATTTGTCGCTGGGCGACCAACCTCCCCAAAACGCTACATGTGCCACCACCCACCCACTAGAAAATCAAGTAAACATTAAAGGGATTGTTCACCTTTGAGTTAACTTTTAGTATGATGTGCATAGTGTTATTCTGAGACAATTTGCAATTGTTTTTTATTATTTGTGTTTTTTTGAGTTATTTAGCTTTTTATTCTGCAGCTATTCAATTTGCATTATAAACAATCTGGTAGCTAGGGTCCAAATGACCCTAGCAGCCATGAACTGATTTGAATACGTGACTGGAATATGAATAGGAGAGGACCTGAAGATGAGCAATAAAAAGTAGCAGTAATAATTAGTGTGTAGCCTTACAGAGCATTTTGCTCTTTAGATGGGGTCAGCAACTCCCATCTGAAAGCTGGAAACTGTCAGAAGAAAAAGGCAAATAATTATAAAACTATCAAAAATAAATAATGAAAACAAATTAAAAAGTTGCTTAGAATTGTCCATTCTATAACATTAAGAGTTTATTTAAAGGTGAACCACCCCTTTAAATAAACCCAACAGACTGGCTTTTTTTCCAATCTGATTAATTATATCTTATTTGGGATGAAGTACAAGGTGTGGTTTTATTATTACAGACAAAAAGGGAATAATTTCTAAAAAGTTCTTTGCCATAATGAAAGATGTAATTTTCCAAGATTAATTTAAGGAGAAGGAAACTGGGACATCCACTTTATTAGTCCCCCCCCCCCAGTGATCAGAATTGCTAAATTTAGACCCAAGGTTGGTGCTCCTCTTCACTGAAAAATATAGTATACTTGTTCTGAATGATACGGTACTGTACAGTGGAAGAGAACCCACACAAGTCACCCTGTTTTATAACACAACGGTACAGGCTTCTACTTTGAAAGGTGGGAGGTCATACGCAGAGGTGTAACTATAGAGGAAGCAGAACCTGTGGCTGCAGGGAGGCCCAGGAGGTATAGGGGGCCCCATGAGACCCAAATAATGAGATTTCAACGATTTCAACATATATTGGTAAAACAGGACAATCTCTGGATATGTTGGGGGCCATAAAATGTATTTGCTGTGGGGGCCAGTAACATCTAGTTACTCCACTGGTCATATAAAGCAGAACTGTGCAACTTTTTTTGCCGTCTGTTAGATACTGCTTAATTCCACATCTACTACTAAAATTTGACCTTGAGATTAGGGAGGCCTTTCAGTTTGTAAATGAGCCCTATAGAGTTGCTAGTTTCGGTACATCTGATCCATTAGCCCCCAGGCCAATAATTGGAAGATACGGTCTAAGAGGCAGGACACCAGTCAGTGGTCCATTCCAGATCTACTACTAAAAGCTGCCTTTGAGATAAGAGAGGCTGCTTTGGGTACCAGGCAGTCAAAGTAGGCCCTGGCATTTCAATTACTTTGCTGATGAAAAACACTGCTCCTTTCCTGACCAATCATCTGAAGTGATTGCTAATAGGTAGGGCATCTGCTGGGGACGATTCAGTCCTCAAAGTGCACAGTTGCATGTTTCTAAGGTTTTGTATTTTCTCCAGCAGCAGCAGAGAAAACCATAAGTGTGCCCTCAGCTAAGTGTCTGGTGCAATCACCATTCATGTAATGAAAAAACTCTATGTCTGCCACATGAAGGAGTAAAGCTCAACAGTAATGGACAAGTAAGCCTGAGTCCTGTGCCAAAATGTTAGGCACCCCAAAGTGAAATACATATTTTAGAGTGGAAAAAAACCCATAGGAATAATGGCGTAATATAGTAACATTTTCTAACTTTAATATACTGCACCTGCTAAAGCTCAAACCTACACAACGGATCCCAGGGAACAGAAGCCCAAACAGGTGCATTTTTTCCCCAAAGAGTAGTGGTTCAATTTACTGGGGGAATGTCCAACAGTGCATCAGCCTGATAGCATTCTTTAATATTCATAGTGGTTAGCCTTGAAATCTGAAGAAATGGGGTAAACTTAATTCACACCAAGAAAAAGCATCCCTGGCTCAATGTTAGAGTAGTATGTGATGGGAATCGAGCACACAAGCCGTCACACTTCCTCACAATGCACAATATATAAGGTAATGTAATGGTCATGTCACTGCTTGACATGACCTTAGCACAAAAATATATATTCATGTATTTATAGTTAAAAAATTACATTTATTTATACAAGTTACAATTCATTCGTCCTCACAAAAAAAGCCTAAAGCCTGTTTCATGCTTACCCAGCACTTAATCATAGGCATCAAAAGAAGGAATGTCCAAACTTTATATATATATATATATATATATATATATATATATATATATATATATATATATATATATATATATAGATATATATATATATATATATATATATATATAGATATATAGATAAAAGAAGCAAATCTGGTGCACAGCGATAAAGAAAGAAAAATGCCTGTGTGCTGGTCAAATGTCCATGATAATTATATCCAAAAAATGAAGCCGCACCAAAAGGACTTTAATGAAAACATATGGAGATTATATATATATATATATATATATATATATATATATATATATATTATATATATATATATATATATATATATATATATATATATATATATATATATATATATATAGGGGTATGGGACCTGATATCCAGAAAGAATGTTTGGGACCTTGGACGTCCCGGATAAAAGATCTTTCCATAGTTTGGATCTTTATACCTTAAGTATACTAGAAAATCATGTAAACATTAAATAAACCCAATAGGAAAAGGATTAATTAAATCTTAGTAGCTCAAAAGATGAAAATGCGGAACTCCGGTTAGATAAAAAGGTGGTTTATTCCAACAGGTCACTGACCAACATCACCTGACGTGTTTCGGGAGTAACTCCCTTAATCATAATTATATCTTAGTTTGGATCAAGTACAAGGTACTGATTTATTATTACAAAGAAAAAGATAATCACATTGACCGTACGGCCAGGGTAATCCTTTTCTCCTCAATCTTTGTTTTGCCATATTCAATACAAAAAGTCCTGGAATGAAATCTTCAAGCATCTGGTCATGTAAAAGGAGTAAAACATTCTCACCATGAGTTTCTTTGCAGGTATCACGAGTGCCGGCTGCACAAGTGGCCTTAACGTAATCTCTTTGCCAGCACGGCTATTTGACTGTGGGCTATTTTTCTCCCTGCGACCCGCTGACATCTCCACCTCCAAAGGCAAGGGGTTCTGTAATATAGAAAGTTAGATTGAAAAAAAGACACATGTTCATCAAGTACAACCTTTCAAGTTTATATATAACCTGCCTAACTACTAGTTGATCCAAAGGAAGGAAACATTTGCCTCAGGGGGAAAAAATCCTTCCGGTCTCCAAGATGTAATCGGACCCGTCCCTGGATCAACTAATACTATGAGTTATCTTCTATTGTCATGGCTACAAAATAGACAATAGTGATAATTGGCTTTGCTAAGACACTACCCCCCATATGTAATAAAAGGCACTAAATGAGGCCATACACAGATTTTCTCTCGTTTGGCGATGTTGCCAAATGAGTGGATCACTACACAATATGCCCACTGACTTTCGGCCAGATATCATTCGGGGAAGTCTGTCAAGGGCATCATACACAGGCCAATAAGCTGTCGACTCGGTCTGACAGTCCAGTTTATGAATGAACTGACCAACCCAAAAAGAGAACGTGCACCAGCTTAAACCACTGTTAGTAAACACCATCCACCATGACGCTCTTCCACGTCTCTTAAGCGCCATGTCTCAGAAGTAAAGAATGGAGCCTATGGGCAGCATCTTCTACAGAGATTAGACCTTCCCTCTTTCCTGAAACCTAACCTCGTGTGCTAGCATCATGCTCCAGGGTACAAAATATGGACCAGCACATCCATAGGTTTAATGACTTACTAATAGGAAGTGATGTATCACAATGACATTAGCTGGGTTGTCTTCTGCTTCATGGTCCTCATCAGAGAAAGCTTTAAAGTGGTTCTTCACCTTTGTGTTGACTTTTAGTATGCTGTAGATATTCTGATATAATTTCCAATTGGTTTTCTAAATGGTTTCTAAATTACCCTAGCAACCATGCACTAAAGATACTGGAATATGAAAGGGGGCCCTGAATAGAAAGAGGAGTAATAAAAAGTCGCAATAACAATACATTTGTTGCCTTACAGAGCATTTTTTTTAGATGGGGTTCAGTGACCCCCCATTTGAAAGTTGGAAAGAGTCAGAAGTAGAAGGCAAATAACTATGAAAAATAAATAATGACAACCAATTGAAATATTGCTTAATATGGGCCATTCTATAACATACTAAAAGTTAACCACCCCTTTAAGAGGTGGCTTTCCCCACTTATCCAACCTGTGGTGCTTTCACAACAAACATTCAGGCAGCCCCTTTACATAGGGCAACTGTAAAGTGTCTGCAGGCAAGTTCAATGACAGCCCCTAAATTTGCCCGAGGGCTTAAGGACCCTCCGAAATTTTGTCAAATTTCTGATAGCATTCCATAGCACCTCAGCAAGGAACATTTTACAAACAGGGTTCCAGACAGTTGGGTGGAGATGATAACCCCAAAAGGGTATAATTTTCATTTAAATAATACTTCACATCGCTAGTTTGTGCATGGGATCAGTTATCACAACCCCCCCCCTTAATTCAAAAGGATTTCTTAAATATATATAATATAATTAATACAGATAATTACTACATGGAAGTACAGAAACCAGTGCAATTAGCATCAGAATTTAAAAACCAGCACTGTAGCATCAGCTTATATTACAGACCAACCTCATTTTCTGCTGGATAATTAGTGACGAGCCCTAAGCTTAGCTTCTCAACAGCCAATCAGAGCCCACGGAGCATGTGAGTGTCACAGACACTTTCCAAGATGGTGACCCCCTGTGACAAGTTTGAAGTCCTGGATCATTGCTGCTATTGACAAGCTGAAACTTTAGCCTTGTGCAATAAGTTCATTATATAAAATATGGCATTTTTAGACATGTTCATTTTTAGGGTTTAGTTCTCCTTTAAGCACCAAAACCACATTGCATTCCAAATGGCTCATCTGTTATGTGCCATGAAAATGGGGGCCCTACCAGCCCTAATAGAACTTCCAATATCTACATATTAATTATATAAACCAGTCCAGCTGGAGGTCTCACAGGGTGGGTGTGGCACTCAGAGGTATTTGTTCAGACCCCTGTCTGCTCATTGGCTGCATAGGGTGCCGTGTATGACATCACAACATGACCTCAATATTTTTATATAATACACAAAAGCCATGAATATCCTGTAAATTATATCCTTATAAACTGTGAGTTCTGATGTCATTTCTGTCACATGACTCACTGAAATGTGTGTATTATAATAATGTACCACCAGTTGCAAAATATGAGGATATTAGAAGTTACCTCTGAGTTCCATGACCTGTATAAAAACACTCGGCCTTATGTTTTTATATGGTCATGAAACTCCTCGGTAACTTATAATATCCTTATAATTTACAAGAGGGGGCACTTTATTCACTATATAATGCAACCTATGCGTGTCAGCTAATTGCCCCACTATATGGTATAAGCTGGACGACCCTGAAAAAAAAATATAATAACGTTTCTAAAGCCAGCTACACAATTTTCCAAGCACGTTATTTTTCAATCAATACTTTTAACACTTTTCGGTCTTTTGTGTTACTGGCCCTTTAAATTAAAAGCAGGATGTGAGTTTGGGGAATACAGTAAGAAACAATAGTTTCCGGTTATGTAGCCTACGTATTCCCCATTTTATTGTGCGGGTAGCCTAGTGCTGGCGGGGAATGTTTTTTTTTAAAAAGAAATTACTGTTATCCTGAACCGGAATGCAGGCTCTATTAGGCTGCAGCTTTGGTTGGGGATAACATTCTTACTCAACAGGTACCCTTTAATGGTCATTTGTAAGAGAATTTTGTAGCACCTGAAGAAGAAGCAAACAATTCTAATTATTTAAAGCCTCCGATACCGCCTAACTTACACCATGATACCTCAATACTATGGGCCCATGTCTGACTCTGTCCCTTTTACTCTTATTCATCAAGCAGTGGTTCAATGACACATTAGATGTTCCATCAAATTACTCTCAGCTAACAGGGTGTAAGTTAGAGCCTCGGGCAGCTACAGGGAATTGCAGTAGAGGAACTGCTGTGGACTCAGAGTCCATTCATATCAATGTACATACAGTTGTCTGGTTCTTACAAGTTTTCTCCTTTGTTGCAGCAGATCCTGCCCAAGGCAACATCCCCCAGGCTACCAGATCTGTGTTGCACACCCCCCTACTGTATATATGATGCCCCCCTCACTTAGAAACCCTCCATCTGCTGTTAATCCAATGAGAGATACAGCCCACAGATAAGACAAGTTTACACACATGCTCTTTACTGTATCTACAGTATCAGGGGTAAATCTAGAGCAGAAGGGCGTCCGGCAGCGCTTGTTGTGCAGCAGCCCAGGAACTTTCAATTCACTTTCCATTCACATGATGTGCAGTGAGAGGACAGGGCTGTTAGTGCAGCAGTGAAAACAACCCGCCTGCCATAGGCCTTATGGTTACACATTCCCCTTAGATACTTATATTCCCCAGCCACATTGGCACACGTATAGGCGAGTGTCCCATGTAATCCCCCCGTGTCCCGAATTTCTCTCATAGCCCTCCTGTCACCCCTCCCACTGCCCTTCATATTAGAGACACCCCTCCACCCCCTCAGGCAGCTCAGCCGACCCCCTCAGGCAGCTCAGCCGACCCCCTCAGGCAGCTCAGCCGACCCCCTCAGGCAGCTCAGCCGACCCCCTCAGGCAGCTCAGGCGACCCCCTCAGGCAGCTCAGGCGACCCCCTCAGGCAGCTCAGGCGGCTCCCTCCTCCCCCCTCAC
Organism: Xenopus laevis; assembly: GCF_017654675.1. Classification (NCBI taxonomy): domain Eukaryota; kingdom Metazoa; phylum Chordata; class Amphibia; order Anura; family Pipidae; genus Xenopus; species Xenopus laevis. The sequence continues at coordinate 16,993,918 of NC_054377.1, read as the reverse complement.
ACTAACTGCCCCGTCGTCACTCACTTACCCCATTAACCACTCCATATCTGCGGCCTACTCTGGCTCAGCTCATCCTCGGTCTCTCTCGGCCTCTCGCTGCCCCGGCTGCGGCTCGGGCGGAAGTAAACAGAACACCAGCGTGGAACGCACGCTTCCGGGTCTGACGTCACCTAGCCGGGCAGCATGGAGAGGCGGGACTGTCACGCACCGCTAGGAATTCTGGGAAGTGTAGTTGTGAAAATCGTATCACTTGGTGACCCCAGGACCTGGCCTGCGCCCTGGGAGGGGTTAATTGCCCAAACAATGGGAGGGGGGTGAGATAGGCAGCAGCACTTGGCACGGCAGAGGAGGAATGAACTACTACACTTCCCAGAGAACCTAGCGGTGTGTGACAGTCCCGCCTCTCCATGCTGCCCGGCTAGGTGACGTCAGACCCGGAAGCGTGCGTGCTCCGGGCGCTGCTGTGTTTACTTCCGCCCCAGCCGCAGCCTGGGCAGCGAGAGGCCGAGAGAGACCGAGGATGAGCTGAGCCAGAGTAGGCCGCAGATATGGAGTGGTTAATGGGGTAAGTGAGTGACGGCGGGGCAGTTAGTGTGAGGGGGGAGGAGGGAGCCGGCTGAGCTGCCTGAGGGGGTGGAGGGGTGTCTCTAATATGAAGGGCAGTGGGAGGGGTGACAGGAGGGCTATGAGAGAAATTCGGGACACTGGGGAATTACATGGGACACTCGCCTATACGTGTGCCAATGTGGCTGGGGAATAGGCTGCAAGGCACGGCTTAGTCATTGTCATCCCGTTGTCTAGGAGTTGGTGACTACAATTCCCATCATGCACAGAAATCCGCTGTTGGAAGTTGTGGGTAAAAAGCCGAAGCTCCCAGACTGCAGGAGAGCAAGAGAAACGCGACATTTAATGAATGACATGTGAGTGAGGCAGGGCTGCCCCGGCTTGACCCATATTTGGCATCTTGACTGTATTGTAATATAAGGACAAATCATGTGTTTAAAGGGGAAGGCATTTCCCCAGGAGGCTTTGCAAAAAACCTCCTTCATTTATTGATGTGGGTGAGGGCAGAGGATGTGTCAGTGTGTCTGCAGCACTAGGGAGAGGTGAGGTGTCATTATGTAAGTACTGCAGGGCCTATCGACTGGAGCACTGGCTGCTGGGACTGACTTTGCTTTCATTGACAGAGCAGCAGGTAACGTGACATCAGTATCTAAGGGGAATGTGTAACCATAAGGCCTATGGCAGGCGGGTTGTTTTCACTGCTGCACTAACAGCCCTGTCCTCTCACTGCACATCATGTGAATGGAAAGTGAATTGAAAGTTCCTGGGCTGCTGCACAACAAGCGCTGCCGGACGCCCTTCTGCTCTAGATTTACCCCCGATACTGTAGATACAGTAAAGAGCATGTGTGCAAACTTGTCTTATCTGTGGGCTGTATCTCTCATTGGATTAACAGCAGATGGAGGGTTTCTAAGTGAGGGGGGCATCATATATACAGTAGGGGGGTGTGCAACACAGATCTGGTAGCCTGGGGGATGTTGCCTTGGGCAGGATCTGCTGCAGCAAAGGAGAAAACGTGTAAGAACCAGACAACTGTATGTACATTGATATGAATGGACTCTGAGTCCACAGCAGTTCCTCTACTGCAATTCCCTGTAGCTGCCCGAGGCTCTAACTTACACCCTTTTAGCTGAGAGTAATTTGATGGAGCATCTAATGTGTCATTGAACCACTGCTTGATGAATAAGAGTAAAAGGGACAGAGTCAGACATGAGCCCATAGTATTGAGGTATCATGGTGTAAGTTAGGAGCTATCAGAGGCTTGAAATAATTAGAATTGTTTGCTTCTTCTTCAGAGTGCTACAAAATTCTCTTACAAATGTACATTAAGTAATACCAAGCTTTATGGTGCTGCCCAGAAATAGTAACCCTTTCCCAATACCAATGTCTTTATAGTGCTGGCTTTGGCCTGTGCACATCAGGTAGGCTGCAGGTAAGATCAAGGGAGGGCAGTACCATTCACACCTGAGCTGCTTGAAATTCCTCCCTCCTGTTTGAAGATGGTTGAGTGAGAACAAGTTTTAGTCATTGGCTATTTTGGCAGTTGAAAGACACGGCGAAAGCGACAGGAGATTCTTGCCGAGCTGTTCAGACTAGTGGTTGTGATGCAACAGTTGAGACCTGCGACTAAAGACTTGTATTAAAGTCTGATGGAATATAAGATGAATTAAAGGAGTAGGAGAATTTGCAGCTGGTCTTGATTGTGGTTTTTGAATAATTTAGCTCTGGTTGCTAGGGTCCAGTATATACTAGCAACCAGGCAGTGGTCTAAATTAGAGTAACGGGAGAGGCATGACTAGCAACAACTAACAATAACGGTAACAGTAGAGTTTTGGCTGCCGGCACCTCACATTTAAATAGACAAACTAAAATGAAAGGATATTCAATAACTGACACTATGTTGACTAAAATGGGGAATACGTAGGCTACATAACCGGAAGGTATTGTCTGTTACTGCATTCCCCAAACTCACATCCTGCTTTTAATTTAAAGGGCCAGTAACACAAAAGACGGAAAGGTATTTGATTGAAAAATAACGTGCTTTGAAAAATGTGTAGCTGGCTTTAGAAACTCTATTATAGTTTATTTCAGGGCTGTCAAGCTTTTTTCATCTAGTGGGGCAATTAGCTGACATGCATAGGCAGCATTATATCAAAATAACGAGGTCATGATGTTATACACCGCAGGCAGGGGCCTGAACAAATACTTCCGAGTGCCACACACACCCTTTGGACCTCCAGCTGGACTGGTTTATATAATGAATCTAATATGTAGATATGGGAAGTTCCATTAGGGCCCCTATTTTCATGGCACATACAGATGAGCCATTTATGAGACACGGAGGTTATGAGCCCCGGAGCTTTTTGAGACCCGGAGCTTATGAGACCCGGAGCTTATGAGACACAGGACATAGGACTGCATCAACTATCCAATGCAGTCCTTGATCGCAGTAAAAATCAAACCTGCCCGATCGATATATATATCAGGCTGATTTTTGGCCAGATATTGATCGGGGAGACCTGTCGGACGCTCCCACACATGGGCAGAAAAGCTGCCGAATCAGTGTAAATCTATTCATGTATGGCCACCTTTAGTGTGTGTCCTCAGCTATGATCAAGTATTACAGTCTGATGGGATTGCATTGGACCTAAAAACTCAGGATATGTGGTCACCCAGTTACCACCATCAGCGTGGGTATAGGGTCACTGGCTGGCCTAGAAGCTCAGACTGATTTCTATTCAAGCCCTCTCTTATTTGTTGAGACCCTAGCAACCAGATTGCTTAAACTGCAAACTGGAGAGATGCTGAATAAAAATCCAAATAACTCAAAACCACAAACCATAAAAAAAGAAAACCAATTGCAAATTGTATCAGAATATCACTCTTTTCATGATACTAATGGTTAATTAAAGGTGAACAAACCCTTAAACAGAACAACGTAATGCCAGATTTATCACTGGAGTAAGGCTTTTAAAAATTTGACATTTCTGTACAGCCATTTAGACTATTCACCATTAAAAATAGAAATATTCTGAGACAAATTGCAATTGATTTTCATTATTTATGATTTTTCAGTTATTTAGCGTTTTATTCAGCAGCTCTCCGCTCTGCAGTTTCAGCAATCTGGTTGCTAGGGTTCCCTACCCTAGCAACCATGCAACAATTTGAATAAGAGACTGGAATATGAATAGGAGAGGCCTGAATAGAAAGATGAGTAATAAAAAGTAGCAATAACAATACATTTGTAGCCTTACAGAGCATTTGTTTCTTAGATGTGAACCCTATTTGAAATAATTCAAAAACATACAAAAAAAAAGTAATGAAGACCAATTGAAAAGTTGTGTAGAATTGTCCATTCTATAACTTACTAAAAGTTAAAGGTGACCCGCCCCTTTAACTCCAATAATCTTGGTCCAGTTTTACTTTCCTTCACCTTTGTGAATAAGCCCCTACATACCCCTTTAAGCCCCCCCCATGGGATGCAGCCAGGGTGAGTAGGAGCCATACACAAGGGCAGAATGCTTTTCTGTTGCATGTGTCTAAGGAAGGGCAATGGCCTGACTGTTCACATGCTAAGATCTTAAGACCCTGCTTATAGGCTATTTCCCCTTTAATTTGCAATTATGTTTCATTTCTCTTGCCCCTGGTTTGATCCAGCTAGACTGGTATATCCCTGGGCCCTAGTGCAGCCCTGGCTTTGTACATGATTCCTGGGCATGATTCCAATGAGTGCAGGCTAGTGTCACTGGCACAAACGAAATGCGACTCAGTACCAGGTCTTGTGGCTGACAGTCGGGTGCAGCCCTGTGTGTGAGTGTGACTTATCAGTCCTGTGTGTGATTGTGACTTATCAGTCCTGTGTGTAAGTGTGACTTATCAGTCCTGTGTGTGAATGTGACTTATCAAGTCCTGTGTGTGATTGTGACTTATCAGTCCTGTGTGTGATTGTGACTTATCAGTCCTGTGTGTGATTGTGACTTATCAGTCCTGTATGTGAGTGTGACTTATCAGTCCTGTGTGTGATTGTGACTTATCAGTCCTGTGTGTGATTGTGACTTATCAGTCCTGTGTGTGAGTGTGACTTATCAGTCCTGTGTGTGATTGTGGCTTATCAGTCCTGTGTGTGATTGTGACTTATCAGTCCTGTGTGTAAGTGTGACTTATCAGTCCTGTGTGTGAGTGTGACTTATCAGTCCTGTGTGTGATTGTGACTTATCAGTCCTGTGTGTGATTGTGACTTATCAGTCCTGTGTGTGAATGTGACTTATCAGTCCTGTGTGTGATTGTGACTTATCAGTCCTGTGTGTGAATGTGACTTATCAGTCCTGTGTGTGATTGTGACTTATCAGTCCTGTGTGTGATTGTGACTTATCAGTCCTGTGTGTGATTGTGACTTATCAGTCCTGTGTGTAAGTGTGACTTATCAGTCCTGTGTGTGAATGTGACTTATCAGTCCTGTGTGTGATTGTGACTTATCAGTCCTGTGTGTGATTGTGACTTATCAGTCCTGTGTGTGATTGTGACTTATCAGTCCTGTGTGTGATTGTGACTTATCAGTCCTGTGTGTGATTGTGACTTATCAGTCCTGTGTGTGATTGTGATTTATACGCCCTATTCACTCTACTTTCCAAGTCTATGTCTCAGGTCAGTGTTGGGTTATATATTGCTGCTGAGTATTTATAGCAGGTGTGTGTGTCTCTCCCTGCAGTTTCTGCCTTTCACCTTAACCCTTCTCTGCCCTCCTGTTCCTGAAAAGTGCCAGTCTCCCTGTGTATATACACATGGTCATACAAGCATGTATCCTGGCACCCCCACCTCTATTTTATATGAAAGCTCCTGCAGCTGGATTATTTCCCTCCCAGAGGCCAGTGACTAATTGGAACAGTACAGATTAATTAGCCTCCATTAGGAAGGGGCTCAGCCCTGAAATAAGAGCAAGGAGACAGAAGGCTTTTCATTGTGGAGCCGTTTGCAAAGCTGCTTTCCTTTATTATGAGGCGCAGGGGGTGCTACACGGTGCACAAGTAAGGGGGGGGCTCCCTCTTGTCCGACCCTCAATCACAGGCAATAAGTGACCCCTTCCGTCATCTCTTTATATTACTTCTGCTGAATTGCAGCTTTTTTTTTCTGCAGAAACATGATAAATGGTACCTGTCATTTTCTTTTATACGGAGCATGTAGGGACACAGGTATTATTGCACCAAGCAGGTTATAGCGTGTAAATCCACTTGTAATACAAAGATATCAAACTCACTGCGGGGAAGGCATTATATGGGTGCAGATTTGTAATTGTAACAATATAAGATAACAGCATACCTCCCAACATTTTGGAAGTAAAAAGAGGGACAAAAAATTATTTTCCGCATGTAGTGCAGCAATTTTTTGACCACACCCCTTTCTGTGGCCACACCCCCTAATTACCATGTTTGTTTTACAACATTTGGCAGGTTATGAAAGTTTTAAAATATTTCTCCTTATCTAAATTGTTTTATTGTGTCTCAAAATTGTTACAAAGTATCTTATTTGCACCTGTTAGCTGTTCTGGGCTCTCTGCTAAAAGCCAATTAAGAAACTTTCTTTCAATGAAGTTAGACTCACCTTCACCTTCATGAGCAAAACTGTAATAGCTGGGGAAAAAAACACAGAAATATGTTCAAACTTTCTTAACCTGCTGAATTTTGTAAAATGAACATGGTAATTAGGGGATGTGCCCACAAATATGGGCATGGTCAAAAATGTTTTGCCTTGTCTCTCTTTTTATTTCCAAAATGTTGGGAGGTATGGACGTGGCCATACACTGCAGTTGTGTTACGTGTCTGACATTGGATTTATAAATATACACCTTGCACACATCTAAACACAACAAGGGGTATATAGGCAAGTTGCAGTGGAACACTATTCCTGACATGGCTAATGGACTGTGGCTGGATTCTAGTCCCGTTGCCCCAAAACGTTTAACCTATAGGCCAGTTGCCCTCTGGTCACATGTCCTGATGTTTTATCCTTATGGGCTGCTCAGTGTATTACACAGGAGAGTGTATGTTATCCATAAGAGCTTTATTTGCTAGGAGTATACATACATGTGGCTCATTCCATATATATTATATATAAATATATCCCCATTGCTGTGTGTGGTACATTCCCTTTATCCGCTGTAAATAGGGAGCCCAGGATTGTCGTGTCGTTGTGTTGTAGTGTATATACTTTCTATCAGAGACTCCTCTCTTCCCGTAATGTTTCCGTGCATCTCTGTGCTACTGCTGGGGGGCCTCTCCTGATCTTCCTGCTCCTCACTATCAATTGGACCTTTCAGCCGGTTTGTTTTTCTCCTTGGTTCCCTCCCTCTCGCCTCCTCCCAGCTATTGGCTGATTGTAGGGGTGGGCGTGGTTATCCCCCTCTCGTGAATGAGCCCAGCAGTTTGGGTGCAGGTTGTGTGAGTGTGTAACATGCTTTTTGGAGGGGCTCCCCCATGGCTGCTGTGAGGATCCTGGGGGACCCCATGACACTCTCCCCAGAAAGAGCCCTTCTTACCGGCAGCCCCAAATCTGGATTTAGTTGCAAGATGGTCCTGCAGGCGGTGGGAAAAGTGTTTAGGTAGGACTGGAGTTGTGACTGTAAGCCAGGCTGTAAGCTTCTAGGAAAGTTGACAGTTGCTCACTGCACTGTTGGGTCCTAGTGCCGCCTTTACATGCAGTACTAACTAGGGATTCTGCCTTTTTCAGCAGGATGAACCGAATCCGAATTTGCACAGTCTGGTAATGCTGGGAGTTGCAGTTCAGTGGCAGAACCCTGATCATTATGAACATGTGCTGAGCTTTCTGAGTATGGTGTATTATTACTGTATTATTACTGTATTACTGATCAGAGAGGTCATCAGTCTGTCATCCTATAGGAAGCCTTGAATGTGTTGCAACCCTGCTGATTGGAGCCTGTATATCTTTCACCTCCCACTTCTGCATGGACTGCGTCCATCTGTCCTGCCCTGTGAAGGAGGATTACATTTCTCATAAGGCTTTGTGCCACAGAGCTTACGCTCATCAAACTGCTGGATTACCCCCAGGCCTTGGGTTGGTTACACTATACCTGCACTTACATTTCCTTGTGTTAATTCAGATCAGTTTCCACTACCCCTGCGAGTGCCGTTAGACTTGCTGTTGATTCCATATAGAAGGCATGTGTTGTTATGGCAACCCTGGGATATAGAGCTCACAGTTGTTGTAGTGCCGTCTGTCTTAATTACATCACGGACAGACTCAGGATAACATACATATCGGCTTCAGTCAAAACGGAACCCTCATTTACATATGCAAATGAGGCTAAGGAAGGGTTAAATAGAACCGTGCGCAAGATTTCCTAAAAAGTCACGTGATTTACGGATTAGGCTGAATCAGAATCCTGCTGAAAAAGACCAAATCCCAAACTGAATCCTGGATTGGGTGCTTCCCTAGTTACTGGGGTCAGTGACCCCCATGTGGAGGGACGGATAGGAAGGACAATCCTTTAAAAAAACAAAATAAAACTAAATCAAGAACAATTGAAAAGATGCTTAGATTATTGGCACTTCCATATTTTCAGTAGAACTCCCAGAAGCCTCGGTGTTATTGGAGACTTGAGCAGCCTGAGTGAATGTACAGTACAGACACTGGCCTGGGGGGTATAGGGATATGCTCTGTATCAATGTTTATATGTAGCTCTATCTGAGGGATATGAACCCTAAACATTTGTCATTATCTTTATATGGCACTTGCATACGCCCCATCGCTGTGCAAAGACTTCTCCATGAGAAATAAAGCCTAGGAAAATATGCCGTCCAGTGACGGTGAGGTGCACCCGTGGCAGACAGATGCAACACGTTGTGCCACACAGTCCCATGCAAACTGTCGGTTTTTGCCGCCTGCAGGAAATCAAAGGGAAAGCCGAATGGGAAGAAGCCAGCGTCGGAGGAAAAGAAGTTGTACCTGGAGCCGGAATACACCCGGGTCCGAGTCACAGACGTGGAAATCAAACAGCTGGTCACCTTGCCACAAGAGATCGACCTTAATGAGTGGCTGGCTAGTAGTGGTACGTGGCTCCCTTACCCTTGCGCTACTTTGTGTTGCTTTTAACAGAGATATCTTTAGGGGTCCTGTTGTATTACAAGGTGCAGAGTTCACCCCCCTTTTTTGTGCCCTTTTTTGTGTGTCAGTATATGTGCCCCCTGTATAAATGACATTACAGTGCAGGTGCCAATTACTCTAGGGGTGCAGGAATCACAGGCAGAACACAAAGAGGGTGTTCAGTTCTGAGCTCTGTGTAAAACATAAATGCTTTGTGTGGGTAATGGTATTGTGCCCCCTAGTGTTTTGCTTTTCCCCTGACGTATGTTCTTCCTCTCTGTATTTCAGTTACAACTTTCTTCAACCACATCAACCTTCAGTACAGCACCATCTCCGAATTCTGCACAGGGGAAACCTGCCAGACTATGGCTGCCTGCAATACGTGAGTATATGCCCTCCTGCAGTACATGAGTATATGCCCTCCTGCAGTACATGAGTATTTGCCCTCCTGCAGTACATGAGTATATGCCCTCCTGCAGTACCTGAGTATATGCCCTCCTGCAGTACATGAGTATATGCCCTCCTGCAGTACATGAGTATATGCCCTCCTGCAGTACATGAGTATATGCCCTCCTGCAGTACCTGAGTATATGCCCTCCTGCAGTACATGAGTATATGCCCTCCTGCAGTACATGAGTATATGCCTTCCTGCAATACCTGAGTATATGCCTTCCTGCAATACCTGAGTATATGCCCTCCTGCAATACCTGAGTATATGCCCTCCTGCAGTACATGAGTATATGCCCTCCTGCAGTACATGAGTATATGCCCTCCTGCAGTACCTGAGTATATGCCCTCCTGCAGTACATGAGTATATGCCCTCCTGCAGTACATGAGTATATGCCCTCCTGCAGTACATGAGTATATGCCCTCCTGCAGTACATGAGTATATGCCCTCATGATGCCCTCCTGCAGTACATGAGTATATGCCCTCCTGCAGTACCTGAGTATATGCCCTCCTGCAGTACCTGAGTATATGCCCTCCTGCAGTACCTGAGTATATGCCCTCCTGCAGTACCTGAGTATATGCCCTCCTGCAGTACCTGAGTATATGCCCTCCTGCAGTACCTGCGTATATGCCCTCCTGCAGTACCTGAGTATATGCCCTCCTGCAGTATATGAGTATATGTCCTCCTGCATGCCATTGAGTATGTCAGTGCTGAGTGTAACTCGATCAAGTGCAACACCCCTATGCTTGATAATGGGCTGTATCCCCAAAGTGTTGCACTTGATCTATTAAACCTGCCCCCTACTTTCCCTTGCCCTGCCCCTGGTAGGCAGACACTTTCCTACCCCTGGTGGTCTCCCACCACTTTCAACCTGCCCTCAACCTCTTTTTCCTGGTTCGGGAGTCCTACTGTCCTTTTAGTCTGTGTAGCTTAGTCCAGTCTATTTGCTGTATATTCATATCCCCCCCCTAACCTTTTCCCTCTGCTTTCTCCCATTACAGACAGTACTACTGGTATGATGAGCGGGGTAAGAAAGTAAAGTGCACGGCTCCCCAGTACATTGATTTCGTCATGAGTTCTGTACAAAAGCTGGTGACGGATGAAGATATCTTCCCCACCAAATACGGTTGGTACCAGTGATTACGTTCCCTTTAATTTGGGTTCTCGGATTTATCGAGGCTTACCATTAGTACCAGTGATTACTTTCCCTTTAATTTGGGTTCTCAGATTTATCGAGGCTTACCGTTAGTACCAGTGATTACTTTCCCTTTAATTTGGGTTCTCAGATTTATCGAGGCTTACCAATAGTACCAGTGATTACTTTCCCTTTAATTTGGGTTCTCAGATTTATCGAGGCTTACCAATAGTACCAGTGATTACGTTCCCTTTAATTTGGGTTCTCTGATTTATCAAGGCTTACCATTAGTACCAGTGATTACTTTCCCTTTAATTTGGGTTCTCAGATTTATCGAGGCTTACCAATAGTACCAGTGATTACTTTCCCTTTAATTTGGGTTCTCAGATTTATCGAGGCTTACCGTTAGTACCAGTGATTACTTTCCCTTTAATTTGGGTTCTCTGATTTATCAAGGCTTACCATTAGTACCAGTGATTACTTTCCCTTTAATTTGGGTTCTCAGATTTATCGAGGCTTACCGTTAGTACCAGTGATTACTTTCCCTTTAATTTGGGTTCTCAGATTTATCGAGGCTTACCATTAGTACCAGTGATTACTTTTCCTTTAATTTGGGTTCTCGGATTTATCGAGGTTTACCATTAGTACCAGTGATTACTTTCCCTTTAATTTGGGTTCTCGGATTTATCGAGGTTTACCATTAGTACCAGTGATTACTTTCCCTTTAATTTGGGTTCTCGGATTTATCGAGGCTTACCATTAGTACCAGTGATTACTTTCCCTTTAATTTGGGTTCTCGGATTTATCGAGGCTTACCGTTAGTACCAGTGATTACTTTCCCTTTAATTTGGGTTCTCAGATTTGGGATTTAACTTTGGGATCCAGACAGTATGAAAAAAGATTTGGATTTGGAAACATCTAGATTTTTTTGTGTTCTAACGGCCTCCATGTGTCAGATTCCCGCTCATCCAATAGAATGTAATGGCAGGTGATTGGTGCAAGTTGTTCGTGCTTCATTGTTCTGATTGGTTGATATTTCGGATCTTCTATTCACGTGATATTTTTCCGCAGGCAGGGAATTCCCTAGTTCATTCGAGTCGTTGGTGAAGAAGATCTGCCGATACCTATTTCACGTTCTGGCTCACATCTACTCTGCGCATTTCAAGGAAATCGCGGCCCTGGAGCTGCACGGACACATAAACACTCTCTTTATTCACTTCCTGTTATTCGTGCGGGAATTCAGCCTGCTGGATCCCAAGGAGACCTCAATACTGGATGACCTGTCGGAAGTCCTTTTCTCGGAGGAAAACAGGGAGGCGGTGGGGGCTACGGGGGAGGCACAGAACCACGTGAAGGAGAGATGAGCCCCCCTGAATGTCCTAATTCCTGTCCCATCACTGCCCCTTCCCAGTGTGCCCCACCCCCTACTGAGAGCCGACTTACCTCCTGACTTCCAGTACAGGGGGGAGAAGGGGGTTCAGGACCAGCCTTGGGGGTGTAGGAAGGGAGCACTGCCTGTTATACCCCGGCCTGAGAGGGGAGCAAACCTGGCTCTAATCTTTAGCAGAAACTTGCACCGAGTATCACCTTATTTTTATTTTGTGTCTTGTGTTTGTTTTTCTCCTGCCCTCCTTTCTTCTTGTTTCCTCTCCCTTTTCACCTCCATCCCATCCTTTCTTCTTGTTTCCTTATCATCTCCATCCCATTCTTTCTTCTTGTTTTCTCTCCCCTTTCATCTCCATCCCATCCTTTCTTCTTGTTTTCTCTCCCCTTTCATCTCCATCCCATCCTTTCTTCTTTTTTCTTCTCCATCCCATCCTTTCTTCTTGTTTCCTCTCCCCTTTCATCTCCATCCCATCCTTTCTTCTTTTTTCTTCTCCACCCCATCCTTTCTTCTTGTTTCCTCTCCCCTTTCATCTCCATCCCATCCTTTCTTCTTTTTTCTTCTCCATCCCATCCTTTCTTCTTGTTTCCTCCTCCTTTTCATCTCCATCCCATCCTATCTTCTTTTTTCTTCTCCATCCCATCCTTTCTTCTTGTTTCCTCCTCCTTTTCATCTCCATCCCATCCTATCTTCTTGTTTCTTCTCCCTTTTCATCTCCATCCCATCCTATCTTCTTGTTTCTTCTCCCTTTTCATCTCCATCCCATTCTTTCTTCGTCTTCTCCCTTTTCATCTCCAGCCCATCTTTCTTCATTTTTCCTCTCCATCCCATCCTTTCTTCATGTTTCCTCTCCATCCCATCCTTTCTTCATGTTTCCTCTCCATCCCATCCTTTCTTCTTGTTTCCTCTTCCTTTTCATCTCCATCCCATCCTTTTTTTCATCCCCTTCTTCTTATCAGACCGTGTCAGGCTTCATTCTCTTATTCCGAGGAAAGATTTGCATCTTCTCTTTTATTTTGCTGTGGTTTTCCAAGAAATGTTTGGGACTTCTGAGTCGGATGATTAGGCTGGAAAGATACGAGGCTCCTTCCTGGCACCTTCTGCGGCTTCTTGGAGTTGGATCCGGTCTCCCACGCCCGCTCCCATCTTTGGGCAACAACTTCTGTCCCCACTTCATGATGATGGGGGAAAGCAGGATACTCACCCTTCATTGGGGTGGAAAAATACTGTCTGCTTCTTTTAGTTTATCTGTTAAATAATGATAATATTAATAAAAAAAAACAGATTCTATTAGCCGCTGTGGCTGGAGTTTTCTATTTAATTGATGAGGAGGAGTGCACCGTCCTTGCAGTTAATGTTAATGTGCTTGAAGTGAACATTTTCCAAGAATGTGTCACTATCACTTTAAAAAAAAAGTTACTTTTGTTAAATGACTTTTTGAATTGTGCCCCATGCCTGCCCCACTACAGACCCCTGCTGCAACACCTGTCCCCATTGTCTCTGAAGTTGACCGTAGGCTGCAGGACAAAGGCATTTTTTCATTTGGCCTCCACATTTTTTGAGACTTTGGCTTGACCCTTAAAAGGGTGGTTCACATTTAAAGGGCACCAATCATAACTAAAATCATTTACTAAGTAACTGCCTTTAAATTAACTGTTAGTATGGTTCATTAAACCTGTGCATCCTAGGGATTATAGGGTATTTTGGGCACAAATAAGATGCCAGGCACCATACATACGTACAAGTCGCTGATGTTGCACTTTAAAGGGGTTCTTCACCTTTAAATTAACTGTTAGTATGATGTGATATTCTTAGACATTTTGCAATTGGTTTTCATTTTTTTTATTATTTGCGGACTTTTGAGTTATTTAGCCTTTTTATTCAGTTTGCAAGGGTTTGCTAGGGTCCAAATTACCCTAGCAACCGTGCATCAATTTGAATAGGAGAGGTCTGAATAGAAAAGGAGTAATAAAAAGTAGCAAATAACAGTGAATTTGTAGCCTTACAGAGCATTTGTTTTTTAGATGGGGTCAGTGACCCCCATTTGAAAGCCTATTGGGAACTGAATAAAAAAGCGAAAGAACTTTAAGGGATCCTGTCATCGGAAAACATGTTTTTTTCAAAATGAATCAGTTAATAGTACTACTCCAGCAGAATTTTGCACTGAAATCCATTTCTCAAAAGAGCAAACAGATTTTTATATTCAATTTTGAAATCTGACAAGGGGCTAGATATTTTGTCAATTTCCCAGCTGCCCCCAGTCATGTGACTTGTGCCTGCACTTTAGGAGAGAAATGCTTTCTGGCAGGCTGCTGTTTTTCCTTCTCAATGTAACTGAATGTGTCTCAGTGGGACATGGGTTTTTACTATTGAGTGTTGTTCTTACATCCACCAGGCAGCTGTTATCTTGTGTTAGGGAGCTGTTATCTGGTTACCTTCCCATTGTTCTTTTGTTAGGCTGCTGGGGGGGGGGGGGAAGGGAGGGGGGTGATATCACTCCAACTTGCAGTACAGCAGTAAAGAGTGACTGAAGTTTATCAGAGCACAAGTCACATGGCTTGGGGCAGCTGGGAAATTGACAATATGTCTAGCCCCATGTCCGATTTCAAAATTGAATATAAAAAAATCTGTTTGCTCTTTTGAGAAATGGATTTCAGTGCAAAATTCTGCTGGAGCAGCACTATTAATTGATTCATTTTGAAAAAATTTTTTTTTCCAATGACAGTATCCCTTTGAAGTTCACAAATAATAAAAACCAATTGCAAAATGTCTTACGTGTGTGTGTGTGTGTCTCGGTGCCTGGCATCTTCTTTGTGCCCAATATAATCCATAGGATGCACAGGTTTAATGAAGGGCCCCTGCAAACTGTACAATGTTATTAGCCATGCTCCCTGTGTAAGTAATCTGTGAATATACTGTATGTCCCCTCAATAACATTGTATTGTATGTATAGAGCTGATATTTGATGCAGACGTTCTATTTCTCCCTTGTGTCTCTACATCACCCTGCAGAGTAAACTGCCCTGGATCTTTCTCATGGAATTGCACTACTTGTATCGACGTGGGTAAGCTGAGTTTCTTTCCAATCAAGTTATAAAATATGCACCAACATATAGCTGTTTGTCTATATATATGTCTATATATATATTAGGGATGCACCGAATCCAGGATTCGGTTCAGGATTCGGCCAGGATTCGACCTTTTTCAGCTGGATTCGGCCAAATCCTTCTGCCCAGCCGAACCGAATCCTAATTTGCATATGCAAATTAGGGGCAGGAGGGGAATTGCATGACTTTTTGTCAGAAAACAAGGAAGTAAAAAATGTTTTCCCCTTACCACCCCTAATTTGCATATGCAAATTAGGGTTCCGATTCGGTTCGGTATTCGGCCGAATCTTTCACGAAGGATTCAGGGGTTCGGCCGAATCCAAAAAAGTGGATTCGGTGCATTCCTAATATATATATATATATATATATATATATATATATATATATATATATATATATATATATATATATATATATATATATATATATGTATATATGTGTGTGTATGGGATCCGTTATCCAGAAATCTCAGAATTATAGAAAGGCTGTCTTCTATAGACTCCATTTTATCTAAATAATCCAAATTTATGAATATTGTTCCCTTTTCTTTGTAATAATAAAACAGTAGCTTGTACTTGATCCCAACTAAGATATAATTAATCCTTATTGGAAGCAGAACCAGGATTTTCTAGTAGACTTAAGGTATGAAGACCCCAAGTACAGAAAGATCCGTTAACTGAAAACCCCAGGTCCCAATCTGGATCGCAGATCACATACCTGTATATATATATATATAGGTGCTCACTGTAATGGTGGTTTATCCCAATAGCAAGGCACTCAGGACTCTACCACTGTTACCGCAGGGTAGGGTGACACAGTCCTTTGGGTCTACCTATAAACATGGTTTATGGCCACACCCCCTAAATACCAAGTCTGTTTTACAAAATTTGTCAAGTTATGGCTTTATATAGGAGGGAGAAATAAACCATTACCTGCCGTCCAGTAGATCAATTCCACTCTGGTCACATGGGCAGCCGTAAAGGAATGCAATCACAGGGTATGTCTCTCATAACGGAAATCTTGGTTAAAATCCAAATTTATTGAGTCTTTTTAAAAACATAAAGCATGGCATACAAAAATTGGAGATAAGGCAGGGGAGTGCACATCTCTAGACGCATTTCGTGACTGGGCTAGTCACTGAAGTGGTTTCTGGGGATTTTAGGGTCAGGTTTTATGTTTTGCTAATGAAGGTGAATTGCCCTTTAAACTGCAAGTCACAGTTTCCCCAAGAGACCTGCTGATCTTAAATAGTTACAGTTGCATCTTTGCTTATCTTAAATATTTCCAAATGTATCTAAGCACAGGTGTGGAGTGTTCTGGGCTCTCTGCCAAAAGCCTCATTTAATTACAGGTCCACCAATCTTTGGACAGACAACTTTTTTCTCTAATTTTGGTTCTGTACCACAATGGGGTTTAAATGAAACAACTCAGATGCAGTTGAACTGCAGACTTTCAGTGGCTTGAACAAAAAGATTGCATTAAAATAGGGATGCACCGAATCCACGATTTTGGATTCGGCCGAACCTCCGAATCCTTTGCGAAAAGATTCGGCCGAATACCGAACCGAATTTGCACAAACAAATTAGGGGTGGGAAAACTTTTTACTTCCTTATTTTGTGACAAAAAGTCACGCAATTTCCCTCCCCGCCCCTTATTTGTATATGCAAATTAGAATTCGGTTCGGCCTTGCAAAAGGATTCGGCCGAATCTGAATCCTGCTGAAAAAGGCCGAATCCCGAACCGAATCCTGGATTCGGGGCATCCCTACATAAAAATGTGAGGAACTAAAGCCTTTTTTTTTTTTTTACCACAATCACTTCATTTCAGGGGCTCAAAAGTAATTGAATAAATTAAAAAACTGAAAATAAAATGTTCATTTCTAATACTTGGTTGAAAACCCTTTGCTGCCAATGACAGGCTGAAGTCTTGAACTCATGGACATCACCAGATTCTGGGTTTCCTCCTTTTTAATGCTCTGCCAGGTCTTTACTGCAGCGGCTTTCACTTGCTGTTTGTTTGTGGGACTTTCTGTCCGGAGTGTAGTCTTCAACAATGAAATGCAGCTCAATTGGGTTCAGATCAGGTGACTGTCTTGGCCATTCAATAATATTCCACTTCTTTGCTTTAATAAACTCCTGGGTTGCTTTGGCTCTATGTTTTGGGTCATTATGAAACTCCTCCCAATCAATGTGACTGCATTTCGCTGGATTTGAGCAGTGTCTCTGAACAGCTCACAATTCATTCTTGTGCTTCTGTCCTGTGTCACATGATGGATAAACAGTAGTGTCCCAATACCACTGGCAGCCATGCACGCCCAAGCCATCCCACTGCCTCCCAAATCTTTTATACATCATGTGCTATGCTTTGGATTAGGGATGCACCGAATCCACTATTTTGGATTCGGCCGAATCCATCTTGGAAGATTCAGCCGAATACTGAAGCGAATCCTAATGTGCATATGCAAATTAGGGACGGGAAAGGAAAAAGTGGAAAAAAATGCTTTACTTCCTTGTTTTATAACAAAAAGTCACGTGAAATCCCGCCCTCCCCACAATTTGCATATGCAAATTAGGATTCAGATTTGGTTCGGCCTGGCACAAAGATTCGGCCGAATCCGAATCCTGCTGAAAAAGGCTGAATCTTGATGCTTATGTGTGGCTTGCTCCTTGCAGTGCACCCTCTGTATTTACTTTCATGCAGTCTTCTCTTTATGGTAGACTTGCGTATTGATACACGACCCAGGTTGAACCGGCCCGACCCGTGGGTAAACCTGCAGGTCCCGAGAGTGCAAGACCGGCCCCCAAATCACTAACGTTCGGCCCTTTGACTGTGATACAGTAGCATTGTGTTCATGGCGCCCTCTTCTGGTGAGATGAGCAAAGTGCAGTTCAACAGCCTATACCACGTGACCCACTTGCTCTACATTTTCCCCCGTATATAGTTGGTCACAAAGCTCAGGTCAGTGGAGTAACTAGAGTGGATCAGGTAAAACAATCTTCAGAGTAGTCCAGTGCACTCCGATCCCCATCCTCCTGCCCACTTCCTGCCTCCGCCCACTCCCCAACCCCGCCCACTTCTCCAGTCCGTGCAGACTTCCCTTTTATACCACCACCGCAGGTAAGAGAGCTGCTGGGGAAGGTGGGATTCTTGTTAACTTTAGAGGAAGCAGTCTGGGCGCCCCTATTTCCCAGGCACCCCTTCGACTGTGGGGTCTGCTTCCTGAACTTTCAAATTAACATTTAGTAGGATGTAGAAAGTAATATTGGAGACAATTTGCAATTGTTCATTTTTTTTTTTTTACATTTTTTAGCTTTTTATTCAGCAGCTCTTCAGTTTGCTGTTTCAACCATTTGGTTGCTAGGGTCCAAACTACCCTAGCAACCATGCATTGATTTGAATAAGACTGGAATATGAATAGGAGAGGCCTGAATAGTAATAAAAAGTAGAAATAATAATACATTTGTAGCCTTAAAGAGGATTTGTTTTTTTTGATGGGGTCAGTGACCCCCCCCCCATTTGAAAGCTGGAAAGAGTCAGAATGAGAAGGCAAATAAAAAAACCATAAAGAATAAATAATGAAGACCAATCGAAAAGTTGCTTAGCATCGGGCATTCTATAACATACTAAGAGTTAACCATTTAACGACGGCCTTTAAAAAGCCAGGCGTGTGCAGAAAGACAACATCACAACAGAGCAGTTACATACGGAACAATTTTATTGTTTACTCTGCCATTCAGTTTTCACTCTGGGCACCAGCCCAGGCAGGTACATGCCATTATGTGTGCCCAAAGGTTTCCCCCAATACACAAGGGAAGTATTGCTGTCCGGATATGATTTTCCCCCTCCCCCACTCCTGCTACAGGACTGTGTGCTCTTGCGCCCTCTAGCAGGGTGGTCGGGGGATAACACCGCAGGAAGAGGAAGAACTGCCGCTGCATTAACCATTCCACTGAGATTCAGAATAGGCCCCGGCATTTCAAGTAGTCACAGCCTACAGCAGCCCCCCGACAGTATCCAGGTTGCCAGCCCGGGCCTGACACAGAGAAAGTTAAAGGGCATCATGCCCCGCCCTCTCTCTCCCCTGCCCCACATTTCAGCACCTGTTTGTACATAATACCACTTCTCTTTGTTCTGACTCAGTACACAACATTAGCAGGTACAATGAATGCAGAGCAGGAAACAAGGGCTGATGGGAAGTCGTAGCTTGAGGTGGTGACTGGACTTCAGCTGAGGCCACACGTAGTGGTTTTTGGCTCTCTCGTTGTCGTTCAGTGCAGATTCTCTCCCGGGCCCCAGCCAGCCGCATTTAGTGTAAATTGTGCTGTCTCTCCCACCCACGGGACAGAAATTCCCATTATTTACAGGAAATAGTTCAATGCAGTCGCCATCCTTGCACAGCTAATCGCTTAAATATATATATTTATATTGTATTTATAAATAACAGAGACTTTCACACCACACACTGCGCGGAGGGCCTGCGGAACACTGTGATGCAGTCGCTCTCAGGAAGTCGCAGCGTTGCCCATAAGGCATGGGTCACTTTGCACTAGGGATGCACCGAATCCACTATTTTGGATTCGGCCGAATCCATCTTGGAAGATTCGGCCGAATACCGAACCAAATCCGAATTTGCATATGCAAATTAGGGGCAGGAAAGGAAAAAGTGGAAAAAATTGGTTTACTTCCTTGTTTTGTAACAAAAAGTCATGTGAAATCCCGCCCTCCCCACAATTTGCATATGCAAATTAGGAGTTGGTTCAGCCAGGCACAAGGATTCGCCGAATCCTGCTGAAAAAGGCAGAATCTTGGCCGAATCCCGAACCAAATCCTGGATTCGGTGCATCCCTACTTTGCACTAAGGATGCACCAGATCTAGGATTTGGTTCGGGATTCAGCCTTTTTCAGCCAGATTCAGATTCGGCCGAATCCTTCTGCCCAAATCCGAATTTGCATATGCAAATTAGAGGTGGTAGGGAAATCGCGTGACTTTTTTTTTTTACAAAGATGTAAAATATGTTTTTCCCCTTCCCCGGATTCAGTTCAGTATTCCACTGAATCTTTCGTGAAGGATTCGGGGGTTCGGTCGAATCCAAAAAAGATAATAGATTCCCTACTTTGCACCTTGTGCCCTCTGGCACTCAAGTAAGGGGGCGGGAGTAAGGATTATGAATACAGCATGGCCGAATGCAGTCAGCAATGTATTCATGGGAGAAGAGCAGGTGTTGGAGTCAGAAGACCCTTAGCAATTAGTCCTCTCTGGTTGCTAGGATCCTGATCTTAACAACCAGACAGACAATACATTTCAGTACCGACCCCAATTCCCAGTTAGCCTGCATGTTGCATGTGTTTTCTGTAGTAATGAAAATTAAATACTCGAAAGTGACGTAAATGATAGAAAACCCCCAAAAGGGCGGTGCTTACCAGAAAGTGGGTGGGTTTTCAGCTGGATCCCCGTGGTCTAAAATGCCCTGGTTTGGAAAAGCACAGCCTGGCAACTTGCATTTATTAAACCTGCCCCTGATTATGTAAATGATAACCTTACTATGGATATGCATTAACGTAGCCAATATGGCTGCTTCCATTGAAAAGAAATAATGCAGATTGATAAGGGCCCCTGTGCAGACTGAGCGTTGCTAATGTATCTCACTCAGCATCTATAGAACTATAAAGTCAATATAAACCCTATTTTGCGAGAGTCTCGGTTTGTTTTAACCCTTTAAGTGAACGTCCGTTTTAGGAGGTTCTGGTTTGCTTTCTGTTTCCTAGGTATTGGTTCCCTATAAAAAATAGTTTTGTCTTTCGCTTAAAGTTCGCATGTCACCCCCTTTAACAACAAATGTAGAAATGCGTGGGCCCAATGGCTGATTAGGCATAAATGAAGATGCATTCTGCGTGGCTCTGTGAAAATCTGTGAGGCCTGCAGCATATATCTAAGTGAATCACTCGTAGCGGGATGATTTGTATTGCATTTGATGGTTGAAAAGCTTGTCCTGCACCAAAAGGTTCCCACTCGTTATGTCTGGCATGTGTCCTATCCCTATACATGGGTGTCCTATCCCTATACATGGGTGTCCTATCCCTATGCATGGGTGTCCTATCCCTATGCATGGGTGCCCTATCCCTATGAATTGGGTGTCCTATCCCTATGTATGGGTGCCCTATCCCTATACATGGGTGCCCTATCCATGGGTGTCCTATCCCTATACATGGGTGCCCTATCCCTATACATGGGTGTCCTATCCCTATGTATGGGTGCCCTATCCCTATACATGAGTGCCCTATCCCTATGCACGGGTGCCCTATCCTAATACATGGGTGCCCTATTCATGGGTACCTGAGCACTGCCACAGCCACCCTGGCTCTGTAGGACACTGTTCCGTAAGCCGTCCCTGCAGCCAGCAGTTAATAATTTAAACACAAAGAATAACCCCCCCCCCCCCAGCAGACATACAAACCTTTATAAAAATAGCCCAAATATTTCACATTATGCAACAGGCCATGCCCCGCCCTCCCTGTGTCACACCCACCCCTCATACCATGAAGAGCTGAATAATAGGGCACTGCCCTAACCAGGTGGTGGTGCAGTAGGGGGGAAAATGCAGCGCCTGTTTAACCCTTCCCTGGCCATGCGGCTATTGTTCCTGTGTATTTAGGGATAAAGCACCAACATATGCTGCGGCGCTGTCCAATAGGGAATCAAGTGTATGTGTTTGTGTGTGGGCTACATGTTCATGTATGTATCTGTATGCGTGTAAACTTAACCCCATAAATACATTCAGCATTAAACCCCTCCATGTTGTCTAGTAAAGTCCCTGCCTAGAGAGCTGCACCCACCCATAGGGGTTATGCCATGTGGGGGAGGGGCACAGTGGGTGCAGCAATAATGCCAAGCAGTTTATCAGGGGAAGGGTTATCACTGAGGTAACAGAACATTAGCACCCAGTCACTTGCTCCCTCTTCTCTCTCGTCATGTTACGGCTTGATGATAACCCGGTTCCTGAGGGTCCTTGGGGGCCACTCTCTTGGAGAGGGCGTGTCCCTGCGGAAGGCTCCACGCTATTCGGTTGGCGCGGGGGAGAGTCGGGTTCACCTTCTGCCCAGGCAGTCGTAGGGGGGCAAGGAGGAGGCGGTGATGGGCGGCTGGTTAACTTTTTGGGATAATTCCTGGGGAATGTGATGGACGGGTGCAGGTGGCAATAACAAGAGAGAAATGGGCACAATGCAGAGAGACACATCGAGGTGATTGAAATGCACAGTGGAATGGAAACAAACATACAGAACAGGAAAGAATAATCATCATCAGTAACGAGAAATAGAACCACAAGCAGGATATGTAACCATTGTGCTCCGAGCTCTCACTATATATATATATATATACATATTTATAGCTCTATATTATATATATTATTTATGTACAAACGTTCAGTGGGTAGAAAACAGTGCACTCCTATAGTTTTCCTCATGACTCACTGGCAGCTCTGAGTACAGCACATTGCAAAGCCCCTGCAGTGCACAAATAATACATTTATATCCACAGTCATATTCCCATACATGTATTTACAGTGCAGAATAAATATATATTATATATAGAAACCCACAGCGTAATACTATGTACAGTGGAGGAGACGGAACACAGGGAAGGGGAGCAGTATCCCCAGCTGCCCTGGATTGGAACAGACTAACAAATATACTGATTGTTTATATGTAACTGAAAGCAAATGCTAAAATGACAGGTTGGGGGGCATCAGTTTCCACCAATACTTCCTGTTTCAGATGTCATACCACCATGTGACCGGCAGGAAGTGGGACGTGTACCCAAACTGGATTCCCCCACAGTAAGCATTTACTGATCCCTTCATAGTATCCCATGGCCGTTCCATGTTTAATACAGGTATGGGACTTGTTATCCAGAATGTTTGGGACCTGGTGTTTTCCGGATAATGGATCTTTCCATAATTTGGATCTTTATGCCTTAAGTCTACTAGAAAATCATGTAAAGATTAAATAAACCCAATAGGCTGGTTTTGCTTCCAATAAGGATTAATTATATCTTAGTTGGGATCAAATACAAGGCACTGTTTTATTACAGAGAAAAAGTTTTAAAAATTTGGATTTTTTTTTATTATAATGGAGCCTATGGGAGATGGCCTTTCTGTAATTTGGAGCTTTTTCAATAACGTGTTTCTAGATAACAGATTCCATACCTGTACCTCAGAACACATCAGGATAAATGCAGAGGTAATTTCATGTAAAATACCCCAGAACACCTTTCATACATCCCAGTGCCAATGCCATATGAGATACCCCCAAAACACATGGTAGTACAGGTATGGGGTCCGTTATTTGGAAAACCCCAGGCCCCAAGCATTCTGGATAACAGGTCCCATACCTGTATATAAAATGCCCCCAGAACACAAAGCAGAATAAATGCAGTGGCTGCACCATGAGTAATACATCTGTCCTGTTTGTTGCAGAAAAATCATTGGTGTTCCGTTGAAAAGACTCAGCCAACCCCAAGGGGCAGATTTACTAAAGGGCGAATTGCCGCCAACAACTGCTTCGCACACCTCGCACCACTTCGCCAGGCGCAAATGAGCTACCACTACACTGAATGTTCCATATGTTATGAAATGTCTCCAGAAAATCGGTCACCCAAAAAAAGTCAGGACTTTTGCAGCCAATCCCGCTTCAAAAAAGGAAAAGTCGCCATCGTTTTTTGAACTTTGATGCATTTCCGGCACACAGGATATGATGTGACAGAAGATTGAGGAAGATGTAGCTTCTCTCTAGTGAAGTCAAATCTGGCGAAAGAGGCAACATTCAGTAAAATCTGCACTTTACTGAATTTATGGAGTAACGACCATTCGCCAGAGCAAAAATACGCCTGGAGATGGAGTGTGAATGAACACTAGCAACGGTCTCTTCCGCTAGCGAATTAACGCCTGCGACGTCCCTTGCGGATGTGATTTCAAGCAAAAAGTCACTAGCGTTAGCCACTTCGCCCTTTAGTAAATCTGCCCCCAAGTCTTTGCTGACAGCTGACCGTGCCCACAGTGATTTCAGAATGGTACAATTTAGAACTTGTTATGACTTGCATTAGAGTTACAAGTGGTACCATGTACATTTTAGCATTTGCTTCCCTTAATGACATTTGACATATATTTCCAGTACATATAATGGAGTCATGGGATTCCCCCAGTAACACCGATGTATGGTAGCTGAGAGGGACCACAACACTGTGTCTCGGCTTGATTTATAACAGTCCCTGGTATTAAAGTGCAAGCAAGACTCAAATAAAGCGCAGGTCTAGGGAAGTTCCTTTGCTACAGAGTCTCAGATGTAACCACAGGTCTAGGCTTATTTATTGGACATCCAAATAGGGTTGCCGCCTTTTCTGGAAAAAAATACAGAACTTCCTATATAATTATATTTTTTTCCCTATTAATAACATTGGGATCAACCATCATTTTCAAGGATTTTCATGCAAAAATGTTCGGAGTCAGCACATGAAGGAGAGACACAAAGCAAAATGGAGCTAAAACTACGTGTAATCAGCATGCGGATGTGCCTGCTCAGCCTTCCCTTCATGCTGTAAGTCACGTTTGTTTCCAGCACCCTAAGGAGAATGACCCCCACCCATGACAACTCCAGGCTCAGTTTCTCACCCCCAATATGGGACAGATATAACACATATTCCCTGTAGGTAATGCTCATTTTAGCATGGGACCTGTAGAATTGCTTAGACTTGGGCTGTGAAACACTGATTTGTTTTCCTGCTGTGATACTGCCACCATGTGTTCACTGAGTGTATTGCAGGGTATTCCCTTATGCAATTGTTTTGGTCTATAGGGACACCCTGTGGTCAGGCCATTCCTCTGCTGTTATGTGCCCTGTTTGCTGGGGGAAGCAGTGACAGGGGGCTCCTGAGTGATGGCAGGGCTGGTTTTCCTGGCTCTCTCCTTCCCGCTGGCTCCCAGGGGCCCCTGCTCCTTGTTATCAGCCGGGCGCTGTTTGCTGTGGGGCCCAGGGGGGGGAGAGGTGTGACCATTCTTCTCGTCTGAAAAAAGTTGTTTAAGTACGTCAAAGAAGTTACTGATTGGGCGGCCTAGAGATAGAGAGAAAAACAGGGAAGGGAGAGAGGGGGGGAGGGTAAGAGACAGGCAGAGAAGGAGAAAGTGACAGTGAACAGGGGGAGAAAATAAAGAAAGGGGGTGAAAAAGAAGGGATACTCCATATCAATATCTGGAGCCAAGGAATGAAGCGAGGAAGAGTGTGAAGGGATGAGAGTGTGCAAATAAAACAGCATTCTTTGATTCACATTGTAATTTAGTCTCACTCTACCTTTCTCTTGTATACACACTGGGAGCATTGCCTACATGTGACAAGGCTTTACTCATGTCTCTAAGATGATAGCGACGTATCCAGGTGATACTAGACCTGCACCCAAATAGTAAGGACACGTGGCAGCTCCCACTCATGTTAAAGGCCAATATGCAAAGCAGGAATGTTGCCATTATAGATGCATACAACATACAGCACACTGGCGATTCCATTCAGAGCCATTGCGACTGCACAGGTTCATTTCTTATTGTGCAGCCATCAGCCGTGTTCATGGTTCCTCTCCGCCTTCATGAGAAAGCACAAGCTGGACGGGAACTTGTATAAAAACATGTGAGGAAAGCGACTCCTGCTTGGGAGTATTGTGGCTGCACAGCAAAAACTGACCCCTGCAGCTGCAAAGCTCTTCTTAAAGCAGAACAGACAGATAATCAATGCTCAAAGGAAAGAGCCTTGGTCTTGGTCCTCCAGCTTTCAAAGGGGGTGGTTCACCGTTAAGTTAACTTTTAGTATGTTATAGAATGGCTAATTCTGAGCAACCTTTCATTTGGCCTTCATTTTTTCTTTTTTATCGTTTTTGAATTATTCACCTTTTTCTTCTGATTCTTTCCATCTTTTAAATGGGGGTCACTGACCCCATCTAATGCTCTGTAAGGCTATACATTTATCGTTATTGCTACTCATCTTTGTATTCAGCCCCTCTCCCAGTCTCCTATTTAACCCAATGCTTGGTTGATAGGGTATTTAGCACCCTAGCAACCCGACGGCTGAAACTGCAAAATGGAGAGCTGTTGAATAAATATACAAAAAAAAAAAATATACAAAAACCACAAATAATAAAAAATTAAAGCCAATTGCAAATTATCTCAGACTATTGCTGTCAGCGTCATACTAAAAGTTAATTTAAAGGTGAACAACCCCTTTAAGAACTACAGCTCCCACAATCCTCAGTTGTTCTAGAAGAATCACATGATTTGGTAAGAAGAAGCCTATAGGGCCGTCAAGTAGAGTGAAGGCCATAAAGATCACTAGGCTGAACACCATTTAGTCATGCATCCTAACTGCCCATATGCAGGCAAAAACAGCCCAGGTCTACAAGCTGAGTGCAAAGTGGGCGGAGTTGTTGTAGAGTGGGAGGGTATCTTGGCATAACTGGGAGTGGCCAGATTAATTAATCTCCAGTGTATACAAGGCTCTACTGAGTCACAATAATGCTGCTTTAAAGAAGAAATGAAGTGAATAAGAGGAAGAGAGGAACAAACAGCAGCGACGTGGTTAAATGACGTGAGAGAGGAGACAGATTGGGTGTTACACACAGAGCACTGATTTGCACACACAGCCACAGACACGATGCACTTGTAAATGAGCGGATGGAGCTGATTGTGAGATGGACAGATGGAGCCAAGAGGTTAGTGGATCCAGGAGGGGAAGGAGTTAAGGGATGAAAGAGGGGGGGGGGATAAGCAGTGCAGGAGCTGAATTATATCCCTAATGTTTAGTCTCTCTAAGGATTCTGGGAAAAACCTAATGACACTCTATTGTACATCATGGGTGGCAGATGGGATATATATATATATATATACATACTGTATATACCTGTATGAACTTCCCTTCTCCTCTACATATGTGTCTTTACATTAGAACTCTATTTAGGGGGTACAAGCAGTGGCAGCAGCTTTAAGACGGGGGTTCCAAAGAGCAGCAGCTGCTGCAACAGGTAAGTAACTCCATGTGGCCTATTTCTTCTCGCATAGTGGGAATAGTAAGGCAAGGTGGTGTCAGGGGAGGGTCTGCAACTGCATCATTGTGTGTTAGTGTGCGGGGCAATATATTGCATTGTGTGACAGCTTTAGGGCAGGTGATCTGTCCAGGATGTTGAGGGACTGTGAGATTCTTCCAGTCATAACCATTTTGTACGGTGTGATCTCACTCAGATAAAAAGGGCTGCTAATTGGGTGCTTTCCCTAAGATGGTTCTCCAAAATGCGAGGCCTATAGGCACCTACAGGAGCAGTTACATGCACACCCTAACAGCTTGATTGGCCGAATTTGCTCTTTAAAACAGGAAGTTCGGCTCTTGATTGGCCAAATTTGCTCTTTAAAACAGGAAGTTCGGCTCTTGATTGGCCAAATTTGCTCTTTAAAACAGGAAGTTCGGCTCTTGATTGGCCAAATTTACTCTTTAAAACAGGAAGTTCAGCTCTTGATTGGCCGAATTTGCTCTTTAAAACAGGAAGTTCAGCTCTTGATTGGCCAAATTTGCTCTTTAAAACAGGTAGTTCATCTCTTCTTACTGCAGGACTTCACAGCAGGTAGAAAGCTGGCCAAATACTTGAGTTGTGAAGACTATTGGTTTCCAATCTCTTAGGAACCTGGAGCATTGGCAGTGGTGCTTATGAAGGTCATTTTGGGTGAGACTTAGGGATAATGCCTATTTGCTCTCACCAATACCCCTAAAAACCCAGCTTGAAAGTCCTGAAGCATTGGCCATGGGTGCTCAACCTGAAGGAAATTTGAGGATAATGTCTATTGGCTCTCATGGATACTCCCAAAACCCCAACTTGAAGGACAGTGATGGTGAAATTTGGGTTGAAGACCCCACTAGGCGGTGGCTAGGCAAAACACATTTATGGCCACTAAACGGCATTCTGTCTATAGAATATACCAAAACTATGGTATACCAACTCATTTTGGTTTCTATGGTGTGGGTGATTTTTAGTGAACTCAAAGGTGAGTTGTATGTGTTTCACATTGGGAAGGAACCACTCACATTGCACAACTGCTACTCTGGATTTTTACAGAAAGGGTTGATATCTCCTCTTTTGCAAAGCATATGTGGCAGTAAACCAGTGACTTGTAAGGAATACTGGGAAAGGCACAGGTGTGTGTATTTGGATGAGAAAGGTATCCCAGCCTAAAATCAGTGCATTGCTTGTCATGGTCACATACAGAGAAATGAAGAGCGACAATATAAAATGAGGGCAATAAACTGAAGAAGAAAAAAACATAAACATGAGAAGTAATGCAAAAGAAGAATCAGGCAGATATATGTAAGTTATAGGACAGATGGCTCGGTATATGATGGGCAACTGTATGGAAAGGTTGGCATAGGGGCTAGGAAAGGGGTGCAAGAACAAAAACATGGCAAGAAAAATGGGTGCAAGAGAGACAGCTAACAAAAGAATGTACAAGGTGGGAAATTATAAGAGAAAGAGACAGGCAGCGGGAAGATAGATATAGGGATAGAGAGAAAGGGAGGGGGAGCTTTTGTGTTCCATTGGGAATTCTGGGTAGGAACAGGTTCTGATACGATTGGCTCTAGAAGCATAAAAGGGTTTTATGGTTACCCTAAATACAGGGGAATTCAAAGAATACATTTACAGCACACCCCCTACTGTATAGTGTAAGGATAAAGCACCCAGTAGTTCCATGACCATACGAAGACTGTGGTGTTTCTTTATAGGTCACAGAACTGCAAGGTGACTTCTAATGTTATTGTTTTGGAGCAGTGGGTCCATCATCTCTTATAATACACAAGGGTTCAAGGTATGGTGGTGTGCGGTATAAGTGCAAGGGCAGCGGGAGCTAGCTAAGGGCAAATTTATTTGCCAGTCATGGATTCGTGGCAAATTTACGCATTTAGCCACCTGCAAATTGTTTAGCGAAAGTGCTGCAAAAATCTGCAGGTGAAAATTTCACTGTGACAAACAAGTCGTTTGTGTAAAAATTGTCGAGTGTCAAAAATTTTTTATGCCCATTGGCATTTTGGCGTTTTGCAAGAGTTTCGTTTTTCTGCGAAGCAAAATGGTATAGATTCGCCCATCACTAGTGGGAACCCAACAGCTACCCAGGGTCGGATTTACATAGCGGCCACTACTAGGTCTGCTGTCGGTCCTTGCCCCCTCCCCTTTATTTGCGCACATTTTTGGAGCAATGGGGATTGGCGCACGAGAAGTTTAAAAAACTATCTATCTAACTATCTTAACTAATTATTTCTTGCCTATCTCCAGAGTTTCTGAACCAATGTGGGTGTGGTTGGGCAGTAAACTGCCCCCTAAAATCATGCTGCCCTAGGTCCAGTCCTTTCCAAAAATAAAGGCCTGCAGCTACCCATGCCACACTGTAGTGCCCAGTTAATCACTGGTAGAACTACAGTTAGTGCTGTCCACCAATTAATGCAGGGCACAGGCCTACAGGCTTATTACAAAACTGTCAGGACTACATATTGGGAGACCATGGTATTAGTGACATCTTATATATACTGCTTAGTGATGCCATTAATTATTCACAGTGCTTAGTGATGTCATTAGTTATACACAGCGTTAGTGATGTCACCTGTTTCACATGATTCCCTGAAACTTGTGTATTATAAGAAATAATGCACCCCCTTGCTTAGAATATAAAGCTAGATGGAGTTCAATGACAACTACCCATTATGCCCCCCACTGTTGGGCTCATTTATCAACACTGGGCAAATTTGCCCATGGGCAGTTACCTATAGCAACCAATCAGCGATTAGCTTTTTAAAGCCAGCTGCAAGTAGAAGAATGAATGCAGCAATCTGATTGGTTGCCATGGGTTACTGCCCATGGGCAAATTTGCCCAGCGTTGATAAATGACCCCCTGTGACTTTTAATATCCTTACATTTTAAGGTAGGGGGCACATTATTCCCCACGTTTGTCCCTTTCTGGTAGTGACCAATATCAATTTACATTCCAGGGTACATTTCAAGCTAAACACTAACCAGAGGGAGAGTTGGGAGAAGAGGAGGGAAAGGTTGCATGCCGGGCACTAGCTGCTGGGAAAGCGAAGGCATTATTTCTTAGAAAAGCAGTTTTAAAGGAGAAACAAACCCCTTATAAAAAAAAACCCTTCTCCCCACCCACATAGACCCCCCCCAGCCTAAGTCTTACCCCGGAACATGGCTACCGTGAACTCCGATCCCTGAATCTGCACCGAGGGATATGTAAAAAGTTAGGGGCATTTGCCCGGGGTAGCAGCTAGGCTGGGAGCAGAAGGGAATCGGGTCTATGTAGGATGGGGGGTATGGATTTTAATAAGGGGTTTGTTTCTACTTTCTACTTTAAATTTGAAATAAGTATAAAGTGACAACTCAGAGGAGCGGTTATTGCATATAGGCATACGTCACATGGAGATTGGTAGCCGCAAATATAAACAGGTTTTATTGCTTCTTCTGGAACAAATATCCAATTATTCCATTCTAGCTACAAGTAGCAGCTACTATTCTCCCTGTTTGACATAGGAACCTGTATAATTAATAAACAGTCAGACAATTGCCCCCTGTATATATGTGGGTGCGTATATGGAGACAGGTTATTCAGTTTGGGGGTACAGTATCTGTGGCCCTTGTGTTTGTGTTGGTGTACAGGGAGTTGCTGTGGTGGGTGCACAAGACTGAACTCAAGGGGAGGGTGCTAGGACAAGAGGGTGCCTATACGAGCAAGGTGGGGTGCGTGGATAGCGAGGGGATAGAGCAGTAGCAATAGCAGCAGAGATATGAGCACACAGCTGGACGATCCTTACCACATTTTGAGAGTTTTCCACTGAGATACTCCATACAGTTATTGGGGTCTGGACAGCACAGGGGGGAAAAACAGGGTGGGGCGACATGAACCAAACATTCCCACACAAAACAAGTCAACCCACCCCCCTCGATATCAATCCCCGGCCGTGTGGCCTAAAGGTGCCCATAGACGTAACAATTGTGATCTTTCCTGGAAAAGATCATTTGTTTCAATACAAACGTGTAGAGCTGAATCGTCATATCGATATCCAGGTATAAAAACAATAGAATTAAACCTGAATCTGACGACCAGCAGTGGGGGAAGTTCAGGTTAGAGTCCTGCGCGGACCAATTCATAAGGCTCCACCCGCAGTCTGTGACCTGAATTGCAACCCACATATTTACCTGCTTTATCTGCCACCCGACCCACAATTGCCTTATTTGCAACCAGATTGAACAGGAAGTGATGTTGCTGCAAATCGGAAGTGACATCATCAAAAGTGGGCGGGTCAGAAAAAAGTTTTGTAAAATTTTAAAAGGAGTAAAATATAGACAATATAATATAAGATAAGAAATGTAAATGAGTCCCGCCACCCACAGACCCGAAAATCCAACCCTCATCCCGCAGGGTACCCACTTTTTTTGCGGGTACCCGACCCGCTGCAGGTGGCTTTTAAGGTGCCCAATCAAAATTTTCCGCCTGGGCTGATCGACAAGCCGACTGATATCTAAGCTAGAGTCCTGCAGCAGGTTGGGTACCCACAGGTTACCCGCAAAAAAGGTGGACGCCCTGCGGAATGAGGGGAGGATTTTCAGATATGGGTATAGCCGCGGGTCTGCGGGTCGGGTTGCTGGTCTCATCTAAATTTCTTATCTTATGTAATATTTTCTATATTTTACTAGGGATGCACAGAATCCACTATTTTGGATTCGGCTGAACCCCCCCGAATCCTTTGTGAAAAATTCGGCTGAATACCGAACCAAATCCAAACCCTAATTTGCATATGCTGCATCCCTATATTTACTCCTTTTAAAGATTTACAAAACTTGTTTCTGTCCCTGCCCACTTTTGATGACGTCACTTCCGTTTTTCATCACTGTCACTTCCTGTTTGATGGTGGTCGGTGGGTTGCAGGTCGGTTTTGCGGATAATGCAGTTGTGGGTCCAGGTCGGGTAGCGGGATCAAAGTGGCTAAATATGCAGGTTGCGGTTCGGGTCGAAGTCTTAGAAATTGGTTCGGCGCAGGACTCTAATCCAAGCTTTCTGCTGATATTGGTCGGCCCGTCTCCCGCCAAACACACTCCAAATATCCTATGAAAAGCCAATTCATACGATAATATTGGTGCGTCTATGGCCACCTTTACAGAGAAGGAGAACAACAGCCAAACACAATATACAGAGACATGACCATCAATGTGTTTTCTATAACCAATGGGATCGTAGCCCATAGCAGCCAATCAGATGTTTGCTCTATTGTTCTAATCACACAACACCAATGAAAGGTGACTGCTAACTGGCTGATATGTGTTACAGGACCAGGACGAACGCTGCCAATATTCTAATATATACATCAGAGCTCCCTTTTATTAAAGACTTTTATTTCGTGTCCACACCACATGTTTCGGGCTCCAAAGGCCCTTTCGCAAGAGAAAGACCTTTGAAGCCCGAAACATGTGGTGTGGACACAAAATAAAAGCCTATTAGCAGTTATTCTGCCTGCTGTATGATTCCCAACCTTTATGATACATTTACATGATTTGTGGATGCCAGGATGTAGTATCCAGGGAACATCATACTAACAGCCTTCTAATTCAAAACACACAGCTGACGGTGTGCACCTATATTGCATCCCTTTTATTAAAGAGTCAAGTTGCTTTAAAGATAAGCAAGTCACACTTTCCCTTCCAGTGCAAGGACATAAAATGAACTTCCTGGTATAAACTGGTGTGCTTGCTTCAGAAACTCTACTATAGTTTTTATAAACAAACTGCTGTGTAGCCATGGGGGCAGCTATTCAAGCACAGGATACACAGTAGATAACAGATAAGTACTACTATAGTTTATATAAACAAGCTGCTGTGTAGCCATGGGGGCAGTCATTCAAGCACAGGATACACAGTAGATAACAGATAAGTACTACTATAGTTTATATAAACAAGCTGCTGTGTAGCCATGGGGGCAGCCATTCAAGCACAGGATACACAATAGATAACAGATAAGTACTACTATAGTTTATATAAACAAGCTGCTGTGTAGCCATGTGGGTAGTCATTCAAGCACAGGATACACAATAGATAACAGATAAGTACTACTATAGTTTATATAAACAAGCTGCTGTGTAGCCATGGGGGCAGCCATTCAAGCACAGGATTTCATGGACTATATAACAAGGAAATGGCCATGAACAGAATGCAGTGTTATTCACTTGATACATTTTCTTTCTGGATTGTGCTCACTTTTAAGAATGCAAATGTGGCATTTAAAGGGAGAGTAATGTCTAAAATAGAATAAGGCTAGAAATGCTGTATTTTGTATACGGAACATAAACATGAACTTAATGCACCACAAGCCTAATCAACAAATGATTTCAAAGTTGGCCACTGGGGGTCACCATCTTGTAACTTTGTTAAACATTTTGGCTAGACACGTCCAACAAATTTGGACGTGCTGGGCTCGGCGGCCCAGTGCAGGAGTGTCCGCGGCCAGCTTCTGCACGGTGGCCCGGCGGTTGGGGACCCCTGAAATAAGCAAAATGATTGGCTGTCTGGTAGCCCTTTGTAGACTATCAGCCCGCAGAATGCTTTTTTTTTTAGAGTAAATTAGTATATTTTTGCATCCACAACTGGCAGGTAAATATGGCAGTGAAGCTGGTGGTGGTGGACGGGGTAGCTGGTCCTTTGTGCTCTGCACCTTGAGCTAGATTAAAAATATGGGGTGGCCAGTGTCGGACTGGGGGATCCAGAGCTCACTGGGCCTGCAGCTAGGGTTGCCACCTTTTCAGAAAAGTTCTACCAGCCAGTGGTGGGGGCTGAAACAAAAGGGGTGGGCGTGATGTAAAAGAAGTGGGCTGTGATGTAAAAGGGGCGGGCTATGATGCAAAAGGGGTGGGACCACATCAAGCGATGACCAGAAGCAGGAGAATCTGTAAGTTTCGAGCGGAAGGCTTAAGGCTTTTGTTAAGGGTATTACAAATTTACCGGCAACCACATTGACGGTACATTTTTAATACAGACCCTACTTTGGCAGGTGTTTTAACTAATACTGGCCAGGTGGCAATCCTAGCTGCAGCCTCAGGGCCTCCGCACCATCCTCCGGACCCCCAGCTGCAAAGACCACTCTCCCCTAGCACCTCCCTCCCCCCCGCGCATGTGCGTACTTTTTTCCGTCGCTTTAGGGAGGTGACTGGGTTCAGGGAGGGAGGTGAGGAAAAGGAGTCCAGGGAGAGGGTCTAGGCCACGGGACCCAAAAGAGCCAGAGCCCACCGGGTTTTCTCCTAGGGTCCCGCTGGCCCAGTCCGACCCTAAAGGGTAGCAGATACATGAATACCTTCACCAGTCCAATCCAATGCTGTCGAACACAGGAAGAACTGTATGCAAAGGGAATGCACAGGTCCTTGCTATTGATTTTGGAGCGCAAAGGCCTGTGTATGTAAGTGCTCACCTCAGGGGCAAGATGAACTGGGCAGAAAACATTGCAGATTACACGGGTGTTTTGTTCTTTGCACCCATGCATGATACATTATCACTAATGATTTTGTACTGCATAGAAGGTCCCAAGGCCTGTGAGTGTCTTCTGCACTTTCAAGATTCCCCACGTGCCATAGACACAAGTCTTGTAGGAATAAGTCACCGCAGCACATTTATATTTGATTTCATTTTTGTTACTTTGTAATATTTCTATAATGCATATATTTTATTCTATTCTAGAGTTGATTATGCAGTCTGTTATTTAAACCACGGCCTGCTTATCAGTATCAGCGACCCCTGAGTCCAAATTACAAACTAGCCAGCTCCTGAACAAAGATAAAGGTTAATTAT
Organism: Xenopus laevis; assembly: GCF_017654675.1. Lineage (NCBI taxonomy): Eukaryota > Metazoa > Chordata > Amphibia > Anura > Pipidae > Xenopus > Xenopus laevis. Next base: position 16,959,283 of record NC_054377.1, on the reverse strand, counting down.
TTAAGAAAAATTTCTAGGGTAAACTGCCTAAAAATCCAACCCAAACACTGCCTACATCAAATTAAATGGGCTATACACATACAGACTGGCTCATTTGGAGAGGTCACTAAACAGGCAGATCTTTGTCCAATATAGCCACCCAAGTGGTGGGCCAACTCAAGTTGCTCTGATCATTGGCCCTCAGGCCAACTATTATGTCACATGAGGAATTATGTTGAAAGGTCAAGTTCCATGGCCAAATGCAGTCCTCTCCCAATGGGACTTTCTAGCTTTCCTGATCAATATATGAACAAGCCCTAATTAGATATTGACTGTGGAGGCCATCACTTTACCCCCATACACAGATTTATTTGCTCAGTAATGAGTGGCCAAGTCAGCAGCCACAATTAGTCTGTGTATAGCCAGCTGTACCTTTATCTGATTTATTCCCTTAAAGCCATAGACACGCAGAGATTCTGGGAGATTAGTCGCCTGGTGACAAATCTCCTCTATTTGGGGTGACTAATCTCCCCGAACTGCCTTCCCCTGCCGGCTAGAATGTAAAGTGCTTTGTTTTCCAAAGTCGCCCGAAGTTTCCTCGTGAGGCAACTTCAGCCGACTTCGGAAAATGAAGCGATCCGAGTGCCATCCCGCCGGTGATTTACATTCTAGCCAGCAGGAAGGCAGTTCGGGGAGATTAGTTGCCCCAAAGAAGAGGAGATTTGCGCTGGGCGACTAATCTTCCCAAATCAGAACGCATGTTTTTGCCATAAGAGGGAAGAGAGATTAAAATGTCTCCAACATTACCAAAAACTGCCTAGACAGTGCTCCTTCTTCTACTGCTCTACTGGAATCCTGACCCATTATATTGTTCTAGACAGACCCTACTCCTGTGTCATAATGAAGTAGGGTGCCCTTCTGTCACAGCACTAAAGGGACTGTCCAGACCGCTGCCTAAAGCAACAAGCATGTATTCTATTTTTCTCTGAAAGTGGAGTTATGTTTCATAAGGGCCTGACCTATCAAGGCCAGGGTGCTACATTTCCATTCTTTTGACTCTTACCTGAAAGCTGCAATACGGATGGCTGGTCATGTGAGCTAAGGAGCTGAGTCTGAATTGTTTCAACGACCCGTTTAAACCTTCGACTTGGACCTGGAGCAGAGGAAACCAAAAGAAAAATATCTCTGAATAGTACACGAACGGAGTCCCAATTGAGGTCAGGTGAGCATGCTATCCAGGTTCCCAAACACTCCACTCTGGCCACGTGGATATATCAGATTCAAGAGTAAGTGCGCACACGTTGGTGAACTCCTTTGGATAGACATATGAAAGTGACTGTATAAAATATAATCCTTTATTGAAACTCGTTAAAATCACAAAATCCAAAAGTGCAAGGCAGGGGAGTGCAAGGCTCTACGCGTTTCGTGACTGCTAGGTCACTTCATCAGAAGCCAACAGCGCCCCCTGCTGATGACATACTTATGCATATTCATTAATTCAATAAGTAAAAACACCAGATGATGAGTATCAATCTAGTTAAAAGCATGATAGTCACAAATTGCATAAATCTCAGATTATACATATATAGTGAAATTTACCCATATATATAGAAATATATCATATAAATAAATTATCAAATAAGTATTATTATGTATAAATATGTATAATCAAATATCAAAAATAGGGTTATTTATAAATATAGAACAGAACAGTCTAGAGCATTCAAAGAGAATAATATCAATGCAATGTCGATATGAATGAATAAGCGAAGAGAAAAAACAAGAAGAAAAAGGGGAACAAAATGAAAATAAAAATATAAATATAAATAAATATAAACAAGGTAAACAAAATAAACAAAAAAAAAAAAAAGAAGAAAAAAGAGAACAAAAAATAAATAAACAAGAAATGAACAGGAAATAAACAAAAAGGAATAGCAAAAATAGACAGAAAAGGGGGACGAAACAAAAGAAAAATATGGACCTTAGGTTTAATGATCTATTTAAGAAAGGGGATGTAAACAAATAGGCATAGCATGCTCAGTTTTCAGTAACTCATGTTGACCAATCAGTCGTCAGCATTTGCTGGTCTGTTCTTTGAAAGCAACCATCTGACTGGTTGTTGTGGATCACCAGGCCTGGAGCAAATTTTGTATCTGTTATTATTACATTAGCCATTTACTTGTTTGTGCCTACAAAATCCAGCAACACAAAGATAAATACACACATAATGGCAAAGCCTGGGTAGGGTACCAGGAATGAGTAGTGACAGGGAAAAAAAACATCGTATGAAAATAAAGCCAGTAAATTATCGTCATTTTGAGGTTCCTTTAGTGCAGTGGGGAAAAAGTTAAAATGGTATGGTCTTAATAAAATGCTTCCCAAAAAAGTCCAGTGTGTCAAGCTGTTTGCAAACACTAATTAATACCTGAGAGCAGAGTGAATGTGACTGAGTATATCCCGCAGTCCTTCTGCTTCTCTCCACTCTCTGTGTATGTGATATCCACCTGGAACTTCACTGGTTTCTGGAAGACAGACGGACCCCCCGTAGACTTGTACTCTGCTCGGAAGCTGGTCTGTGAGATCACACTGTGACTGAGACTTGGGATCTGCCATGGGGACAAGTTGGATATCTGGGTCACATAAACCCCTTATAATTCAAAAACACTAAATATTCAAGCTGTCATTGATGACTGTGCTTGGTGTTTTGTGTCACTTAAGGAACAATCAGCCAAAACAAAACCTATCATACCGAGAGAAATGCTTGCACAATATCAGCTTTGATGGAACTTAAAGGCTTGTCCTTAATAACCACAAAAATCTGATCCTCCTTCTCCAGAGTGAGGAAGTTACCGAACCAGGACTTCTTGGCCAGTCTGTTGAGAGAGTTTCATGGAAAGTCAGAAAAGTCAAGAAGTTGAGAAACAGACCAATTAAAAAGGTAAGACTCAATAAAGTGTATGACATCCAACTATCCACATTATACTGATATTGAAACACTACAAAACTAACAACAACTGACCAGATTCAATTCAACTGAGAAAAAAATGTATCATGTGAAAAGTCATGGATGAGATTCAATTCAGAAAAACGTATCTCTATTGAAAAGAGATGCGTGAAAGCTCTATTGAAGTCTATAGGAAAACTTAATTCGGAAAAGTTTTCTCCTCAAATTGAATCTTGTCCATGAGTTTTTACGAGATAAACCATGACTTTTTCTCACTGAATTGAATCTGGCCCAATGTTGGGTAAGTTCTCGACAGCGAAAATCATAAGTGCATGAGTTCAAGACCAGCTGGTTATTGTCATGGGTAGTAAGTATTACTCACTCAGGTGATGATTCCGGAGTCAGATTGGTCATTTCATCAGCTGTGGGAACTAAAAAGACATATATATATATATATATATATATATATATATATATATATATATATATATATATATATATATATATATATATATATATATATATATATTTATTAAATATTTGAAATATATATTTGAAATATTTATATAAATACTTTTGCTGTCCTGCCTAATAATCCCTTACAGTTATTGCTTTTATACAGGTCCAGGCTGATATTTAAAATAGGTACAGACATTTAAAATATGGAGTCCCAAACAGCCCCCCACAGGCCAAATAAAGAGTGACTGTCTATGGCATTGTACAGCAGTCCCTCTTGCATTTGCCACAATCAACAGATTGCAAGTCCTTGCCTAACTTTTTAACTGAACAAAACATCTTGATTCTTTACCTAATACCTCCTAATCTTATTGCCCTCTTCAAATCTCTATAACCATTAGGATATCCTATAAAACAGGAAAAAAGAACCCTACACCAGCAATATGAAAAGGGAAGCTTATCCTATTTTATTCAGCCATACCACCAATGGGTCAATATTTTAAGAAATATATTTCAGGATTTTCTGCCAATGTTTCTTACCTTGCAGTTTACGCCGATGGAATCGTGGTGACCCCAAGAAGTTATTCTTGATAGAGTTCAGCCTGGTTCTCCAAGGCATTCCACCAATGCTGGGGCTGGATGGAGGGGTAGGGGAGGGGGTGCCAGCTGGACTTTCCTTGGGTGTGTGGACAGGAGTCCCCTTGGGAGTAGGGAGGGGGCTGCCACGGGGTGACGGATGAGGGGTAACCTGTATAAGGGGCACAGATTTGGGTGCCAGATCAGAGACAGCCAGCTTTGCTTGAGTTCGGCATGTAACCTGTCCAGCGGGATGGTTATGAGACTTTGGTGATATGCTTGAGGAGTTGGTGGAAGGTAGAGGGTGAGATCGGGTGGACTGGAGAGGTTTCTCTGAGGCTCTAGGTTTAGGAGGGAAGGTGTGGGTTTTTGGGTGTGCTAGAGTAGGATCACTACGTCCTGAGGGGTTAGAGTTCAGTATTGGGTGCGGAGAAGAAGAAGGGGTTGGTGACTGGGAAAGGGGAAAAAACCTCCTCATAGGCTGATATAGAAACAAGATGAGAAGAAAGCAAGAGAGAGTAGAACGACAGCCAGACAAGTACAAAGGAAAGTGAAAAGAATGGGAACAGAATACAGAGGAGAAACCCGCAAAGAGCAAGAAGCAAAATAAAAGAAAAAACAAATGGGAGTGAAAGAGGGAAGACAGGCCAATAACGGAATGGAATGGAGAAAGAATGTGGGCAAAAATAATGAATGTGTGAGGAACATGAAGGAAAAGTGAGACATGTAAGGAAAAAAGGAGTAATAAAAGGGAAAGTAGAAGAAAAGAAGGCAGCAAAAAAGGCAAGGCATGCACACATACACAGTTGTTACAAAATTGGCAAGTACCACAATTAACAATACGCAGTTACACAGCAGCAAAGCAGCCGGGGGAGGAGGAGCCAGTTAGGGGTGACCATCGATTGGTGGTAGGTTTACAGCAAGGTTAAAGGTAAGGAGCGAGAGCAGCCAGCATGGAGGACAAAATAATGAAAAAAGAAAAGAGAAAGACATGCAAGTTAGCGGCAGCAGCAAACCAATATCAGCCACAGAGCAGCCCGGCAGCAATGAAAACGCACCCAGCCGTGTATTGCTGGTAAATCATCTTCAAAGCAAAACATAGGTTAGATCAGCAACCCCTTCTACTTTGTTTCTTTCTTTTACATGATTAAAATAATCCCCCATTGGAAGCCCTTGTGTGTAGACCTACCTCCATTATATTTATAACCCTATGTAAAAGTATAACATTATATTGCATTCAATTTTGTTTATTAATATGTTTTAGTTGGTGCAAATAAAGACATTATAAAAAAAAAAAAATTCCCCTTTTCACCCTGGGCTGTCATTAGGTATGAGCAAGACGTCTACATCTCTCTTCCCGTTCAGCCGTTCGTCCAGCTAAAGGCCCGGAGGGAATGCCAAGTAATTCATGGCACCCTCATCTGGGACTCCGCTATGTATACAGCCAGATTATCCTGGTCACATGAGTTAAGTATAGCATATTGCAGCTCTAGGGGAGCCTCTGGTGTCAGCACTGATTTATTAAGGAGAAAAGATTGCTGATTCGATGCTTGCGGAATAGGTCACCGTACACAGCAACAAATATATAAAAAGCACAAAGTACATGCAGAGATCTTAGTCTGAGGTCATCAGGATGTATGAAAAGAGACAAACAAGCTGATATATATATCAGGGACTGAGCTCATGACGATATATTGACGATATATACATGAGTTAATGGCAACGGCTGGAGGGGGCACTCACCCTGGGACTGCTGATCGGACTGGTAGAGAGTCCAGAAGAAGCTCCGCTGATAGAACGTGACCTGAAGTGGAGCAGACAGAACATACATAACATTATAAGAGTATAAGGGAACTTTAAATTGCACAAAGGATAATAAAATGAAAAACTGACTGCAGGGATAGGCAGCCTTCAGTACTCCAGTTATTGCAGAACTACAACCCCTATTCCAGTTAAGCTAGTGAAGGGGTGCAGGGAAGAGTGAAGGGTTTCCAGTCAAACTGGGCTACTAATTTAAAGCCCAGGCGGGGTTTAAAAGTACAAACACGCCAAGGTATGGATTTGGGCTACTTATTAGGCCTTTGGCTGGTTTTTACTTTGTTGCCCTAATATACCAAGCCTGTGTCTCCCAATGCATGTTGGGTAATGTTGTTTATGTTAAACAATTTGCAGACTGCCAAGTTTAATGTAAGACTACAATACCCAGCATGCAATGGGACTGACTTGTGTAGAAGTCTGAAGTTACCAGATTTTGGCCTCTGTACCCCAGTTTCCCTCTTAAAGCATTCTCACCTTTTCTGGTGACTTTTCTCAATTTCAGACAATTTTAGGACAAGAATCTGCTGGCCACCAAAATGTCTGTAGGTTGACCTGTTTTACCAATATTTATTGAAACTGTATGTGAATTAGTACCTTATGGGGTCCCTATACCTCCTGGGCCCCCCTGCAGCCACAGGGTCTGCTTCCTCTGTAGTTATGCCTCTGGTGACGGGCGAATCTGTCCCATTTTACTTCATGGAAACATTTGAAAAAGGTTTATTTTCACATATATTAATTTTTTTTTCAATGCACATGTGCTATTTTTGGGCTACTTTTGAAGTGACTCTTGGCTAGTTTTGGTCTGGTTTTGTAGCTGATTTTTAAAATTAGACCTGACATCCCTGGTGTAGGGAGTTGTAGTTTTGCAACATCAGCCTGCCCATCCCTGGTTTATTGGCAAGAAGTGTGGATCTTCTCTTCCAGAGGGCTACAGGCTGGCACAGCAGCCTATGTATATTTTCTACATTACATTCTTTACCTCTGTCCATGTTGTGCCATCTCAATAGCCCTTCTTGCTGGCACAGGAGATCCTCCATCTGTCCCGCTCAGAACCTCCATAGACTTCCTCTCCGGCCTCCTCTTTCCATGGCGGGTCAGCATGGGTGAGTCCACTCTTTTCCTAGGGGGGTCTAATAAAAGGAGACATGCAAAGGACAGAGTAAGCTAATAAGTATATTTAAGTGTGCTGCACAATCCAAAACTAAGCTGGTTTGAATCTTTACCAATATCCACTCTAGGGGGCAAATCTTCATCTTCTTGGCTGGGGTACCTTGCTTTCCGATCCAGCAAAAGGAAATAAATCATCTTTTCCTGATTTTCCCTGAAGAAAAGGTTGAAAAATCATCACTATTCTGCAGTTTCATGCTTCTTCTGCCATGATTATACTTTTTGCTTAAAACTGACCCTAAAAAATGTGCCTGCTAATTTCATGTAGTTTCTTTCTTTTGGAGACCCTTATAGTGTGATGTATTAGACAGTAAGCTCCAGTGGTGCAAGGACTGATATAGGAAACATGGATAATCCCTGTAAAGCTTTGTGGAATCTTTCAGTGCTAAGTAAGTAAAGAATCATAATGATAATAGTTTCTTCTTCTTATTCCACTAGTTTGCTATTCCCTCTAAACCTTCATAATTGTGGCATTTAGCCTGTCACTATGCTTTCTCCATTGTATCACTCCCTTCCACTGCTCCATAAAACTCCCATAATTCTCTTTTATTGCTTATTACTTCATCAACTCATCCCACACTGTGTAAGTAGCACTTAGCCTGACCATATAACCCGATCCCTAATGGCTCCATACTGCTCCATTTACTCTCTTGCTCTGTCTCATTCTCATGACCATTATCACTGCCCCGTACACCCCACCCAGCATGTGCTTAATCCCCCACATCTAATGGCCCAAGCTCTCCAGGTTGTGTGCTCATACTCCTCAGATAGTAGGTCCTGCAGCAGTTTGTTGCGGTCTCGGAAGCAGCCCAACGAGTGCATGCTATCCAGTACATCAGGGTCTACGTCCTCCAGCGATGGCAAGGATCCTATCTGTACTTTCCTGGGAACGGCCTGCTCTGGCTCCGGCTCATTCTTCCCTCCACTGTGAGAGAGAATACACACAGCTCTGTCACTGTACTTCCTACACACACAACTCTGTCATTGTAATTCCCTCCAACACCCTTGAGACAAAGAGAAAGCCGTCCATGCCCACATAGACTGATTAGTATACTCACATGTACCAAGTGTGCTTCTGTATGGCTTCTAACTGCAAGAGAAAAAATGCACTACTTGAGTGTGAAACTCCTCCTGATTCCCAGAACGTGCCAATGTAAACCAACTGTTTGCCTCCCACCCCCCACGTTACTACTCTGCACCCCTTTATTCTCACCGTCAATCGTTTATTGGGATCCACCTCAATCATTCCACATAGAAGGTTCTGACAGTCTGGGGGAATAAAGTGCGGCATGTGGAAGACCCCTCGCTTGACCTTCTCTAGAAGCTGCCGTAAGTTATCGTCATCAAATGGGAGGGCACCCTGCACCCCAAAGAAAATAAAAAAAGTAAGTCTGACAATAGCATTAGATATTTAAATTGGCTTTAGGTCATGCTAGCAAAAAAAGTGTGACAAGTGAATGGCAGCAATAATTCAGGCTTCAAATTAGCATGCTCCAGTGGGCTCAGGGTACAAAGGAGCCCATTACCCCCTTGATTATGGCAGATTCATTCTCTGTACTTCTGCTCCTGCTTCTGGGCTTTCTTCATTTGCATTGCTCTTCAGGGGTGGAGCTGGTTCAATTAATTATGGCCACTAGGGTGCTCTTAAAGGGAAAGTAAAGTCTAAAATATAATAATGCTAGAAATGCTGTATTTTGTATACTAAACATAAACATGAAGTTACTGCACCACAAGCCTAATCAAACAAATGATTTATGCTTTCAAAGTTGGCCACAGGGGGTCACCATCTTGTAACTTTGTTAAACATCTTTGCAAGACAAAGACTGTGCACATGCTCAGTGTGGTCTGGGCTGCTTAGGGATCGTCATAAATGATCAAAACAGGGAAACAAAGCTGCTTGAGTTCTGCATGGCTGGGAAGTAAGGCGGGGGCTCCCCCTGCTGTTCATAAGTATGATTGTTTCCCTGCAGAGCAGTTAGGGACCGTCTGACAATTCCTATCCACAGCAGTAAATGAAGGAAGAATTTCACTGCATACAGTCAGGTTTCTTATAAAAACGGTGCACATTTTTTAATTAAAGTATATTGGAGATAGGTTTCTTTTTCATTAAAGAAAGTAAAAATGCGATTTCATTTTTTTGCCTTTACATGCACTTTAATGCTTTGTAGATGCTTTTGCAGGCCCACAATAATCAATGCATCAGCCTTTAATTTTCAGTGCAGTGTGAAAACCCTCCAGCTGACTTTTATTTGCCAGCCCTGCCCTGCCCTCTGCCCAAGAATGTAAAAGGAGCAGTACGGGAGCAGCACGTAACAAACTCTACCCGTTGGTAAGTAGTACCACACATAAATAAATTCAATTTATCCAAGAGGGTTAGTAGTGAGAAATCATGAACATAAGCATTTATATGGATTTCACTTATTAGTACAAGGAAGGTATGTATCATTAAAGAAGGGTTTAAAAATAATTTGATGCCTCTTGTGACTCCCTGTCTACAGACATGCCCAGATTTTGTATCGTCTTTAGAATAAAATGCTTAAGAGAACGGTGTCAAGGAAACCCTAGGGGAAATCATTACAAGAAAAGTTCATTCCAGAGCAGGTAATGGTAAATGTTCTGAGAATTTTTGCAGGTTGGGTAAGTTCAGCCAGCTGGAAACAAGAATACGTTCCTGTAAGTCTCAAGACTGTGGGTTCCATTAGGTTCACGGAAAAAAAGCACATCCATATAGTCGCAGCACAATGAATGTGATAATGCCAGTCAATAAGTCTGCTGAATGCTTATGGGGAAATACCTGAGGATGAAATACAGATGAGTATATAGATTGCATGAAATAATTTGTTGTTTTGCTTGTTATTCCACCAATTAAGTTCCAAAAATGCCTCAACGATTCCTTTGAGCCCTATACAACCTATACAACGTCTATGGTACTTATAGTACATCTAATAGTTGTATATTAGGTTCTCTGAGGGTCTCTAGCAGGCCATGTCTAGGAGGTCCAGGGTTCCACTGGGATTCATGTGTTGTGTACGTTTAACCAGCAGATGGCGTCCAATTTCTACCAAAGCCTAAATTTAACTGAAAGGAGGCGTGTTCCCGATTGCTCCCAGGCTTGCTGATACCCCAACATGTTCATATCTGCTGAGCAGTTTGGATTGTCTAAATAGATCCCCATAAGGGCCCATGTACATAAAAATATGATTGGCAATGCACCTAAATGGCTAAATAGCCACATTAATAACAAGCTTTAGACTTGAGGGTTATTTCAACTTTTTAAACTGGGAAAAAGTCATTAAAAATACCTGGTAGTGTCTCATATGGCTGCAGAAATACAAGCAGACGTCAACTGAGATATGTCAACGCGCACTCACTAACGAGAGGTAAGTAGCCATAAAAGGCATTGGCTGACACTGGCATTTGGCACTGAATATTATATGTCAGTGTAGCACTTACCACAAGCAGAGCAAATAATATGACTCCACAGCTCCATATATCTGCTTTCCTTCCATCGTATTTCTCTCCCTGCGTGAAACATACAAAGACTTGTGTGAGCTCTGCAGAAGTATTCACCTGGCAGAAAAGCAGGAATAAATGACCCTAATCACTTACCCTAATCACTTCTGGGCAGGCATAATGGGGTGACCTGCATTGTAAGAAAAGAAAGGTACAAAGTAGATAAATGGGTATGTGCATTTCTGACCCCTATAAGCAGAGCTTAACACATGATAATGACCCTTCCACCTCACTTAGGGCACTTACTGTAGGAGGTATGCTGCAAGTACTGCCATGAAACTTACCCACAGCTCGTCTCCAATAGGCTGTCCCCAACCTGCAGAGAGGCCATCCCAAAATCTGCAATACGAATATTATTCTTCTCATCCAAAAGGAGGTTCTCTGGCTTCAGATCCCTGTGGCTAAAAAATAGATAAGGGAAGATGAGCAATCCTTTTGAAAGAGGCCTGTATTACCAATACTCATTTGTCTAGACCTGAAAACTTTCCCATTCTAACTTCTAAGGGTCAGGGCACACAGGCAGATTCGGGGAGATTAGTCGCTCGGTGACAAATCCTCTTCTTCGGGTGACTACTCTCCCCGAACTGCCTTCCCGCTGGCTAAAATGTAAATCGCCGGTGGGATGGCACTCGGAGTGATTCGTTTTCTGAAATTGCCCAAAATTGCCTCACAAGGAAACTTAGGGCGACTTTGGGAAACGAATTGCTCTGAGTGCCATCAGGCCGGTGATTTTCATTTTAGCCAGTGGGAAGGCAGTTCGGGGAGATTAGTCCCCGAATCTCCCTGTGTGCCCTGACCCTAAAGTCCTGTGTCAATTTGTGTATTGCTAGATGAACAACCTGGAATGAGCCATATCTATTTGTTAAGGACATCACAGTATCAGCCAATCAGGATTAGATATCTTAACCTGCGCACCCAACATCCAGTTATGTTTAAAAATCCATCTAGAACAATATTTCATTAAGCAGAAATATTTGGAGACAGCAGAAACAATTCCCTCCATTAGAGAGCATATTGGCTTCATCGGAATCAGCTCAAACTTTGGACTCTACTAAGATACTAAGGGTCTACTAAATACATTGTTTATGCATTCAGGATGAAATCAAAGGTCATAATGTCAGTGGGTCTTTTACCCTAGACATAAATTGTATTTGGCATGACTGCCCTGCACCCATGTATAAAGGTTTTGAATCCACAAAACCCAACATTTGGTTCAGGATTCAGTTGAATTGCAAATTTTGGATCTGGGATTCATCTGACTTCTGGATTTTGTCTAATAAATAATACACAGTTTAGTGCTCTTTTACTAGTGGAACTACAATCCTTGTCCTTGCATCACCGTATAGTTGTCTTGGCGTCACTGCTTTCTTCTCACCTCCTGTTCACACTTGAGAGCAAACGCATCTATGGATCCAGAGGAATCCTGGAGCCACTGCCACCTTAAAGATGGCAGTAGCCCTGGTTTTACAGAGCAGCCTACGTGAATAGACACACCATATTTGTGCCTAAAGAATCAGGTACATTGCCTACAAACTAGAGAATAAGACCTGAGAAAAACACCCTGTTCCTAAGACTCACCAGATAGAGTGACTGTGGCAGAAGTCCAGTGCTGAGATGATTTGCCGGAAGAACTTGCGAGCTTCCTTTGGTGTGAGGCGCCCTTTCTTCACAAGGTAATCAAACAGTTCTCCCCCAGATACATGCTCCAGGACTAGGTATCTGCAATACAAAAACAGCTCCGAGAATGAAGATCAAGGTTTTACAGAGAAGAGGGTCAGCAGGAACAAACTGTGAACAAACAGAATCAGCGGAAGTGAAAGTACATATCTGTCCATGGAAAGATACATAGAGAAGGGCATTTTAGCATCATGATCAAAGAATGAACACAAAACCAGGATACTGATTATCAAGATCAGCGTTTTTAGGACTTCTTTTTAAGCTTCTTTTGGTGTCCAGCATCTGGTCAGGTTCCCCCTCACCTAATAATAAATTACATTTTAGATATAGGCAAAGATCATTCCAGTCATCCTGCTATAGTTCTAGAACTGGAAATAAGTCTTCAGGTTGGGCTTCCAGGACTATGTAGAACATCATCATGATCAGCATTCACCCCCCAAATGTTACCCCCACCCAAACAATGCTTTAGTCCTAAAGGAGGGCAGCTCTGCAGTTTAGGACCCTCTGCTACAGGAGTAAAGGATGATTATAAAGGCTATGGGCATATTTTAGCCAGATGAAAAGCCCGACATACTGCCCCATGTAGCACCAATTCTATTCCCAGCATTTCCAGTCTGAAAAGTGCCCAGCAGGTGTTCATTCAAGTGAATAGGAGTCACAGGAGGTGGTATATGTGGAGCTTTTTCTGCCACCACACATTGCCTCCTGCTGTGTGACCTTAGCCTAAAGAGAAAGGGCCAAGAGAAGGGCAACAATAGTATTGATGAAGAGTAGGGAGGAGCTTAAAAAGTTAAAAAATCACAGAGCAACAGTATACCTACAGGTATTTCTTGTTTTCATAGACATCGTGTAACTTTAAGACATGTGGATGTTCAATTAGCTTCAGTATAGCAATCTCACGCTCCACCTGTTAACAAGAGAAACAAAGGTTAGATTCTGTTCACATTCTATGTACTCTGCTAATTAAATGACAGCCGGAAAGCAAGCAATAGGCTTTAAAAACTGTAAAGGGACTCTGTGCTTGGGTAGAGAAGGGTAATTGGTGGCTCAGTCAATTTACTTAACGTCCTTTGCTGTTGCACAGCCTGCCCTTTAAAGGGGCCTTAGCGGTATATTTATCAAGGCGAAAAGAGAAAATTCTTCAAGCTCTCCACTCTTTCACTTTGTTTTTTTAGTGCCAGGATAAAGATACCGAACACTCGGCAAAATAGAGGCTCCTCTTCATCACAAAAACATTGCACAGCACAATCATTTGAGATCACACATGTAATAATACCATCTGCCTTTTTACCAAAGGGTGGACAGACATTTCCCTACCCTTATAATCCTATACCCACAAACAAAGCTTTGGAGTTGTGCTCTGGTGGACTGTATGCAACTGTATATTCTCCATTTGGTAAATGTGACCCATTCTGTAGAAAATATTGCAGGACCCTGTTTAAGACTACAGCCTGTTTTGTTTCAGCATGATCATCCCCTCAAGCACCAAGGTCTGTAGAGAATGGGTTTGCTGAGATTGGAATGAAAGAACTTGATTTGACTGCACATAGACCTGACTTTAACCCAAACTGACACCTGTGGGAGGATCTCAAATTCCAAGTGCAATTCAGTCTAGATTCTCCAGACCTGATCCCCAACATCCATGGCCAACCTTACTCATAGTCTTGTAGCTGAATTGGAGTGAATCCCATCAACAATATTCCACCATCTAGCGGAAAGCCTTCTATCTTCTAACCATCTATTGCAATAGCATTTCAAGAAGGCTATTGCAATACCCTAACACAGTGCTGTCCAACTTCTGTGTTCAGGATTTTTCTGGTCTCCATGGTGGAGGGACGATAATGGAAGCCAGTGTTAACCACTCCCTGTTTTTAGACCACACCCACTTTAAACCACACCCATGTTACCCCATGTCCACATTGGAGATATCACTCATATGTCTTATTAAGACATACCAAAAGCAAAAAGGTAGATGGCACTCCGTTCAAGGAGATAGCAGATCCCACAAGTATCTCACACCCTACGCATTTCGGGATTCAATCCTTTAATCATAGGCATATGATTAAGGGATTGAATACTGAAATGTGTAGGGCGTGAGATCCTTGTGGGAATTGCAATAAAGCTGCTATCTCCTTGAACGGAGTGCTGTCTACCTTTTTGGTTTTGGTATGATAAAAGCAGTGGGAACGCTGCGGACTGAGCACCCAACAAGGAGGAAAGGGAACAGCCAATGGGAGGGTAAGCTTTGTGCGGTCTATTTGGTGTGAGAGATATTAAGACATACACTTAAATATATATACCTCTTCCTCCCCTGTGGATAAACAGCACCCCTCTCCAGCACATGATTAAACAGCTTCAGGGCCCCTAACCATGATTTTTAAATGCTAACAAACCCCCAGAACAAATACCAGGCTTATAGGGGAATAGCATAGGGAAGGCCGAGTATGGCAAACCCAAGCACAATAGGGCAGGCAGAGTATGGCACACACACGGAGCATAGGGCAGGCAGAGTATGGCACACACAGGGAGTATAGGGCAGGCAGAACAGAGCAGGAGACATGAAAACCCATCAGGACCACTCTAATATGTACTACACACAGTAACACAGTGCTGGTGCCCCATTACCTTTAGGGCTTTAGGGGTGTGAACAATAGAGGTGCCACAAGTGTGAACAATACAGGGGGTTACAGTCTGAATTTGAGGTTTAAACAATGCTGGGGCCACTTAATCTCTGTAGTGATACCTTTGAAATTTTACACATGTGGCAGACACAGCAGGCAGACTTTCATGTGGGGGGCCACAAAAGGGGGGGGTCACGGGCCGCATGCCGTGAGTTGGACAGCCCTGCCCTAACATATTGTTGTACCCTAATTAAGACTATAGACTAGTACTACTGGGCTTCCTGGTCCATGGCAACATATTGGGGAAGGACATTCTTGTTTCAGCATTAAGATGATCCCCTCAAGCACCAAAAGCTTGCTGAGACCGAAATTGAAGAACTGCACAGAGCCCTGAACCAAAACTGACACCTGTGGGATGAACTGGAATTCCAACTGCAATCTAGTCTGGATTATCCACCTGATCTCTAACATCAATGCCCAAGCTTACTTATAGTTCTGTGGCTGAGTTGAATTAAATAACATCAACAATCTTCCACCATCTAGCCTTTGAAGAAGAGCAGAAGATGTTATAGCAACAGAGAAAGGTCCAACTTCATTCCTAATGAAATCCTACTAGAAACAAACCCTGAGCCCAGGAGGCAAATTCTTATGAGGGTTGTGGGCCGCTCTGATGTAGAAACAAGTAATTAAACTGAAATTTGCTTATACTGATCTCATTTACTTTAATTGCACCTGTTAATTCAGTAGATATTGATATTGACCAAGATTTATTAAATTAACGCTTCTCCGGAAAATCGATCATCATACACTAAAACCTATATTTAAAATTTTCAAATACATATAAATTTTGGGAATACGACAAATTGTGTAGGTACTTTTACAAAACAGACATAGAGAATACTAAGGGGGTTAATTATTAAAGTCTGAATGTCAAATAGTTGAAAAATTCAAGTTTTTTTACTATAAAGTCCAAATTTCTATTGGAAAAAAACTAGATATTTTCTGAATTTATTAAAACCCGAGGGTGTTAAAAGTCCAAATAAAAAAATACTCCAACTCAGACCTTCCGAGTTCATTTAGAAGTCCCAAAGATATCCTGATCTGCACGGGGTTTCGTGCAATAATCCAAAGTTTTTGTGTTTTTTTTCGGGTGTCAAATCCAAAAAATTTGTACGGTTCAAATTTTTTGCGATTTTTTTTTTTCCTGCACTGGAATTTTCAGAAAAATGTATTGATAAATAAGGGAAAAAAAACTTGTGCAGATTAGGTTGGAGTAGCTTTCAGAAAATAATGAGAATTTTCAGATTTTGATAAATAACCCCCTAAGAGATGCCCTGGACACAGAATGAATGACCAAAGTTTACATACATGATATAAAAGAAGCTTATGGATTCAAAATGCTTGGTTGTGATATACACATCCCGATACACATCGGTAATACACTAACTAGTGCTTGTGGAAGGGTTCATCAATCATGCATGGATACTATGGATCCCGAATGTGACTCCAATCTCCTCTAGCCATTGTTCCTCCCTTCCAGTCCATACAATCCTTGTCTGTAGCTCAATGAATACATGTCATCAGCCCCTTCACTTTACAAAGGCAAATGTTTTTTCAAATAATTAAGAACAGAATGGAAAATAAACCTGGCTGCGACCTTATCTCCAGATATGCTAAAAAGACATTGTTATGATTTTTATCTACACGGTGACCAGATGAAACCAAAATGCTGTGTATCAGCAGTAATTGTGCATTCGATTCGTGTGTATGAATGGGTAGGGGTCTCTGTAAATGGTTACCAAGAGTAAACTCCCCTTCATAGAGTAGGCGTGTAACTATGGATTCTTGGCCAACCTCACCTCTTACATCTTGATCTTGGGGCCCCTTCTCACTTGTGCTATGCCTCTCCATGTGCCCCCTCCACCCACAACAGTGAGCCCCAAATTTTCCCCTCAATATCATTGTTATACAGGTATAGGATTCCTTATCCGGAAACCCAATATCCAGAAAGCTCCGTATTACGGAATGGCTCTCTCCCATGGACTCCATTTTATCCAAATAATCCAATTTTTTAAAAATTATTTCCTTTTTCTCTGTAATAATAAAACAGTAGCTTGTACTCGATCCCAACTAAGATATAATTGATCCTTATTGGAAGCAAAACCAGCCTATTTATTTAATGTTTAAATGAATTTCTAGTAGACTTAAGGCATGAAGACCCAAATTACAGAAAGATCCATTATCCGGAAAACCCCAGGTCCCGAGCATTCTGGATAAAAGGTCCCATACCTGTATGTTGATAACTGAGTGGAGGGTGGGAGGATTATGGGTTGCTACCTGGCCCCCTCTCTCTGTGGCTCTACTACCCCTTTAGTTATGCCACTGCCCTAGAGCACCCATATTAAATTACATTCTGCTTACCCTCCACAACCTCAGTGCCCAGCCTAGTGAAAGTAGTTTCGTTATAGCTAGAACATCCCTTAAAGGGCATGTAAAGGCAAAAAACATAAAATCCCATTTTTACTTTCTTTAATGAAAAAGAAACCTATCTCCAATATACTTTAATTAAAAAATGTGCACCATTTTTATAAAAAACCTAACTGTATGCAGTGAAATTCTCCCTTCATTTACTGCTGTGGATAGGAATTGTCAGACAGTCCCTAACTGCTGAGCAGGGAAACAATCATACTTATGAACAGCAGGGGGAGCCCCGCCTTACTTCCCAGCCATGCAGAACTCAAGCAGCTTTGTTTGTTTCCCTGTTTTGATAATTTATGACGATCCCTAAGCAGCCCACAACACACTGAGCATGTGCACAGTCTTGGTCTTGCAAATATGTTTAACAAAGTTACAAGATGGTGACCCCCTGTGGCCAACTTTGAAAGCATCAATTATTTGTTTGATTAGGCTTGTGGTGCAGTAAGTCCATGTTTATGTTTAGTATACAAAACACAGCATTTCTAGCCTTATTCTATTTTACACTTTACTTTCCGTTTAAACTAAAAGATACCCCAGATTCCCTGTATGAAAATCGGAATCCACAAGATACAAAATCTCCAAACACAAAAAGACTTGTACTTCTAAGCTCAATTCTATTTGCTCAACTGCCGGTAACAAATGATAAGGGATAATGTCTCCCCAATGAAACTGAGACAGGATATTAGCAGTCCCCTCAGATTTCCACAAGCTCCTTGTGGTTACGGAATTATATATCCGTAGCATTTACAGCAGGGGGTCTCTCACAAAAAATACAAGGAAGGATGATATGCCTTTAAAGAAGCCAGTAAAAGGGTTTGATTAAAAAGGTGTGTTTGAATATGGGTTAGGGGCTGAACAGTATGAATATGCTAAAATGTTGGTAAATGACAAAAGGAAATTAATCCCAAATATATATATGGTTATTACGAATACATTCATAACGTATACATTCGTTTCAAGTGACTTGCCTTTATTTTTTTCCCATTTCAAACATAGTGCCAAAATACCTACTAGTCTTCACCTATTGCTGACAATGGGAATCCAATAACAACACAAGGATAAGAAATTCTCCCAAGCAGGGGCGTAATTATAGAGGAAGCAGGGGGGAGCGAAGAGGTATAGCGGGCTCATAGGGGGCCCATAAGGCCCTAATTCATATACAGTTTCAATATTGGTAAAACAAGTCAACCTGTAAACATTTTGGGGGGCCTGATAAATAATTTGCTGTGGTCGGTAATATCTAGTTACGCCACTGCTTGGAAGTTGTTGTAATAAAGAGCAAGTAATTGTGGTCATTTTAAAGGTCAAAGAAAGGCTTCTTTTCACAAGCGTCAGCCTCCCAGTGAATTGAATTAAAATTGTTTTCCCCTGTTGTTTACAGTAAAAACAACATTGGCCAACAGAATGAACTAACAGAGCACTGTGCCCCCATCTCCAGCTAGCGTGCACACTAGAGACTTAGCTATTGTATACAATCGGGGGTGGCTAACATATTGGCATATTTGGGGTTACTTCTCCTTTAGAGGCCTATGTTTATGGGCCCTGTACTGTATGTGTATTATTGCAATCTGGTTATCCCTTTGTGGCCAAGTGCAACCGGACTGGAGATGATGGGAATTAGCCGAGCTGGGAGCTACAGCCCTGGTAATGAGTATTCCTCATATTTTACATAACCATTTTCTTTGATCATTTTGATTTAGTTTCTATCCTGATATCTAAATTAAAAACAGCTGAGTCTGTCATCTGAAGCAATCGTTCCAATTATCTTTTTCCTTCCGCGCACCCTAATCCCTCTTTGTGCTAAACTCTGCCTGCATAGCCTTCATCAAGCTCTGTTTCAGATGGGTTTTTCCATTCCATTGCGTTACACCAGGGATGTGCAGCCGAACGCCTTTCAGTTATTGCCGATCTATAGCTCTCAACACTGACCATCATCTGGAAGTTGTAGAGTAACAGCTTGAGTATAATAAATGGGCCACCCACAATTATTATGGTGTTCTATACACCAATTCTGAAGTTAAGCTGGCCATAGACACAAAGGTACAGTCGTACAAAACAAAGATTCGTACAATTCTTCAGATCGTGTGTGGAGTGTTGGGGATTGGGGTCACCCCTGAATGAAAACGAGGAGGAGTTGCATCTGTTCAGTAGGGCTTGGGTGCCTATTAGAGAAGTTGACTCTAGTTAAAAGCAAGGCCATTCAATAAATTTTAATTGGCAGACCATGAATAGCATTACAGTGTTTTAAATAAATGTTAGTAGAAACAGCAGAACCCACATTTTAATTATCTTAGGAGACCAGAATAATGGTGTAAAATCAAGAAAATGCATTGTGTATTATATATTGGTGGGAGCTCACAAAAAAATTAGAGAAAACTTAAAATCAGGGTATGTTACATTGAGTTTTCACTGTAGTCTACTGATATTTATGCTGATGGATCTTTAAATCTCATTGATCCCTAAGTGCCGAGGTCCCCAACCTTTTTTACATATAAGTCATATCACATCCAATCCTAAGGGCAGAGACACAAGTTGCAATTCGGGGAGATTAGTCACCCAGCGACAAATTTCCTGTCCTTCGGGGCGACTAATCTCCCCGAACTGCCTCCCCTGCCTACCGCTGGCGGGATAGTACTCGAAGCACTTTGTTTTCCGAAGTCACCCGAAGTTTCCTTGAGAGGCAAGAAGATAAAAGGATTCACTTTTCCAGGTCATCGAGTCTGTATTTATCTGTGGTAGTTCTATCTGTTGTCTGAATGTTGACACGAAGAAGGTAAGTATCTTTCTTTCTGTTCTGGAATCATGGGTTAATTGGTTTCAGTTAGTAAAGCTTTACTGGGGAGCTACAAGGACATCTTTGGAGACACAGATCTTTACTGCTAAAGGGCTGTGGTTGCCTTGGGCTGGTACAGAAACCCAAAACATAATGTACAACATCATGTAGCATACTTTATTTAGTTTAGTTAGTTCTCCTTTAAGAAACCCTGATGTAGAAATTAGTATGCAACTGTTGGTTTGACTTGTTGGGTCAGAGAGCTGCCACTCTATCATGCCCTCTTCCAAGGAAGAAGTGACGCGCTTCTCAGAATTCCTACTGCTTTCCCACTGCATACAAGTGGAATCCCCTCAGCTCCTGCAATGGCTTAAAACCGTGGCGTAATTATAGAGGAAGCAGACCCCCCAGTCGCAGGGGCGTCCGGGGAACAGGGGGCCCCAGACTGCGAAGTCTGCTTCCTCTATAGCTCACAGATATCCACCTTCCCCAGCATCTCTCTTACCTGCGGCGGTATAGGAACGCAAGTCGGCACGAATAAATGGGCAGGGAGTGGATGGTCAGGGCGGGAATGGGTGGGAGGATGGGAAGCAGATTGCTTTGCAGGGGAGCCCGGCGCACTCTAGTTCCATCACTGGCTTAAAACCTAGTGGGTGACCTTCAACAAACACAGTATTCCATGATAATGGAAACATTTAAACCCAAACATGACTTTATTTCCCAGCATTCTTTTTGTTCTACGAACCCTCTGAATGGATAGGATCACTTAGTGTGAACTGGCTCATGAAATTCTGTTACATTCATGAGACTTAATCTATTTTTTGAACAAACGTCTTCTTTTGTAAGAAACCTTTGATGGAGCCTGTTTATCATTAGGAGCCTGTATATCATTAGGGATTATTAGGAATGATGGATTGGAAATAAAATGTTCATCATGTTTCTGATTAAAAGTAATACATTTTTTTTCTAATAATCTCCTCCTTCTGTCAGAGGATAATCTTCCAGATTTGTGTGTGTTGAGCTTTTTCTCACTCTTTCTATGTCACTATAAGAGGAATCTAAGGTGAATGAGACTTTTTTTACCCCCATCTTTCCAAAAATTAGCTCCGGTTTTCTGTCTCCTTAACCAACAGTTACGTTTTCATGGCTTTTCCTTAGTCTTTTGAATATATATAACTATTTTAATTCCTTTCTTCTATCTTATTAAACTGCTATTGGAAGATTTCTAACACAGTATAATTTCTACCTCCATCTTAAGGTGGCCATAGACGCAAAGATCCGCTCGTTTGGCAACATCGCCAAACGAGCGGATCTTTCCCTGATATGCCATTAACGAGCATGGCTATATCGGGGGTAATCTGATTGTTCGGCCGTATGGTTGAACAATCTGATTACGATGTACCATGGGCTCCGGCGGGATCGGTCGGGTCAAAATCAAACCTGACCGATCGACCAAACGACCGATCTCCGCCGGACGAAAGATGTCGGGACACGCCACACACGGTCCGAAAATCGTACGAATCCTCGATTCGTACTATAGGATCTGTGTGTCTATGGCCACCTTTACTGACCACCATATTATCATTCCTTGTGTTTCTGCCATAGGCAAATTTTTTCGTCGGATGAATTTAAAAGTGATATTTCTGCACCTTTTCTTTTTCCCAGTTTTGTCTTGTTCTTTTGTTTTTTTTTTTTTCTCCCAAAAATCTGTGCCAGTTATCATCCTATTGCCCCTAATGTATGCCTTTCAGTGTATTCAACTCTATTCTGTTCCCTTATTTATAAAGTCCCCTTGTTTATTAAGAACACAATAGGAACAGTTGGGGTGCATATCTGCACCTGGGCAGTTACCTATAGCAACCAATCATTGATTAGCTTTGTTTAACCAGCTGCATGAAGAATAGTAAAAGCTGACTGGGTGCCATGGGTTACTACACCAGTGCAAATGAGCCCAATATACTGTGGATTTGGACTGAACCAGTGTTACTGGTGGCAATTACATGGCGAATGCAGAAATGATGCCAAACACACTTATCATTGCAATTGTCTCCAATTCTCTTCAAAATACATGTGTAATTGTAGAGGTGGTTCACATTAATGTTAACTTTTAGTATTTTATATAACGGCTAATTCTAAACAACTTTTCAATTAGCCTTCATTATTTTTTTTTTCATAGTTCTTGAATTATTTGCTGTCTTCTTCTTAATCTTTCCAGTTTATTAACAGGGGTCAATGACCCCATTTAACAAATGCTTTGTAAGGCTACGAATCTATTGTTATTAGGGATGCACCGAATCCAGGATTCAGTCTTTTTCAGCAGGATTTAGATTCGGCTGAATCCTTGTGCCTGACCGAACTGAATTTGCATATGCAAATTAGGGTCTGGAAGGGAAATCACGTGACTTTTGTCACACAACAAGGAAGTAAAAAAAATGTCTACTTTTTCCTTTCCCGCCCCTAATTTGCATAAACAAATTAGGATTTGGTTCGATATTCAGTCTAATCTTTCTCCAAGGATTCAGGGATTCGGCTGAAACCTAAATAGCATATTCGGCACATCCCTAATTGTTATTGCTAATTTATATCACTCAACTTTCTGTTCAGACCCTCTTCTATTCATATTGCAGTCTTTTATTCAAATCAGTGCATGGTTTCTAGGGTAATTTGGTCACTAGTAACCAGATTGCGGAAATTGCAAACTGGAGAGCTGCTGAATTAAAAACAAAATAACTGCAAAACCACAAATAATAAAAAATGAAAACCAATTGCAATTTGTCTCAGAATATCACTCTCTACATCATACTAAAAGTCAGTATAAAGAGGAACAATCCCTTTAATTTTGATGCCTCGTCTGCAATTGCTTCAGATGCAACACTCCTGGCTATGGCAACACTACTGGAATTTTGGGGGAAATTGCTGCATTGTGGGTACTGCATCTGAAAATTGCAATTTGCACACTGTGGATGCAGAGGTAAATGACTCGTATTATATATATTTGGGATGTGTCATACTGAGGGTTAGATTTGGTATTAGGGGGTTAGTGAAGATATTGACAATTGGGCATTCCAAAGATGGACCTTTCGTATCATGTTAGAACCCCAGACCAATGAAGGAAACACATTTTTGCTGCTATATAGTAACATTTTCCTCATAAAATGAAAACTGGTGCCTATTAGGATTCAGACGGGTATACCCACATTCACACGACACATTAGCACTTTATGCAGATGAAATTATATGTACGGTTTTGCAACTTCTTTGGGGAAAACCAATTCAACGAAAGTAAAGCTGACCAACAAGCAGTTGCCAAGACTTTGGGCTGATCCAATTGTTTGGCCCTCAGTATATGCAGGCTGTGCACAGAATGGAATTTTTAAACCTGACTAATCAATATCTGGCCAATTATCACATAACAATAACAAACATGATCTGAGAATGTTACAATAGGTGAGTTTATAGAAGAGGAAGTGATCCACTAATGAAATTTCAGTGTGACCTTGTCTTTAGGTCAGACTAACTCAACGCCCCCTATCCTTAATTTTTACTTTAAGTCTTCTAATGTCACATTCCAGTTCAGTGTTCTGTAACAAGGCAAGTGTGAGACACCCCCAGCCTGATTAGCATCATTATCAGCCTGGCCTCGGGAGGGGACCGTGCAGAAGGAGGGGATGATTATTTCCTAATCTTTAATTATCCACTTTCTACTGTACAGACACATCAAAGAAAAGAAAGAGAGTAATAGGAGGGGGTGGAACAATCGAGAATTGCAGAGACAGGAAAAAGGGAGAGAGAAGGAACTGGGAGAGCGAGTGAGAAAGGGGGTAAGATGAAACAACAGAATATCAAGGGACGAATTGGAGAAGGAGAGAAGTTACTGAATGGTAAGGAAGGCAGGGTGGTGTATAAATGGGAGAAGGTGGTACATTAATTATGTGATGTCATGAGAAAGAAGAGGAGACCAGGGAGGTGAAGGTAAACACAGAAAAACAAATGTGAAATGGAGGGAGATGCAGAAAGAGAACAGAGGGACTGAATAGGGAGAGAGAAAGAAGTCAGGTTCCTCTGATCAAGAGACAGATGAGAAAGCAAAAGAAAAAAGTGTGAGATGGAGGGATAGGCTGCTGGGGAGGGGGAACAGAATAGGGACCACAATCGGATCAGCCCATTAAAGGTGGTCATATTGCGCAAGACCAACTTGTTTGGCGACCTCTCCAATTGAACAATTTGCCAATGTATGGCCACCTTTAGACACCCAGGAAACATTGGTGTAACAGACATTCAGCCATAACTAGGACAGGGACAAAAAAACTGCCATTACATGGTCAAAGTCAGCAGCTTATCTACCTTTGTATGGGCAATCCCTGACAGCCTGTCCAATAGATATCTGGCCAGAAATCAGCCAGATGTCTTTGGCAGGCTTAAAAATGCTCAAAGATACCCCACCCAAGGGTTGCCAGCTAAGTCAAAAGACAGAACAGTGGGTGAAACATAAAGTGCAAATGGATGGAGACATAGACTAGAGGTGGAGAGAGAAGAGAAGGCATAGTTGACTCTAGTACCAGAGGGTGGATGGGACTCCATTCTGCTGTGTTTTTTTTATAAGAGTTAAGATTTACTGCAAGATCTTAATTTACATCTGAAACCACTTCAGTATTTTGTGCCAGTTTCACTTGATTGCATAGGGCTAATGTAGCATTCCAAGAAACTCATTACTAGATTAAAGAAAAAAATCCAACTCTGCCTGCAGTGGCTCATTACAGAAGGCATATTTACCGGCAGATTCCAGGGTGCCTAACTAAAGACAGACGCTTTAGTGCCATGGGGCATGGCTTCCTCACATAACAAACGCACCAACTGTGTGAAATGCACTGAATGAAATTCATATATAACCCTGGTTGAAATAACACAAAAGCAAATAATCCTTTAGAAGGCTCCAGAAGGCATTTGGTGCCCAGTCTGTCATTTTTGGTGCTGGAAAACACACACATACACACACAAAATGTAAATGTGATAGTATTCCCAAAGAAGTAATACATCTGGTTCCACTCTGTTCTAGGAAAGTCCATTATTGTGCCACTGTCCTGCAACACAACGGAGCCCCAGTTTGCCAGATTTTGCCTTGAAACAGTATTATACACAGGCCCACCATCAGGGGGGCAAAGGAGGGGGGCCGGGTTTAAAGGATTGCCCGGCTGTGCTGCCCTTTTCAAATTAGCCAGGTCCCCCTTGGCAGCACCGAGCCGCTGAAGTCCCGAAGATCCGAAGTCCCCATGAGCCGAAGTCCCGAAGAGCCGAAGTCCCGATGTCCCCGAAAAGCTTAAGTCCTGAAGAGCCAAAGACCCGAAGAGCCAAAGTCCCATAGAGGCAAAGTCCCGAAGAGGCAAAGTCCTGAAAAGCCAAAGTCCCGAAGAGGCAACGTCCCGAATAGCAGAAGTCCTGAAGAGCCGAAGTCCTGAACAACAAAAGTCCCGAAAAGCCAAAGTCCCGAATAGCAGAAGTCCTGAAAAGCCGAAGTCCTGAAGAGCTGAAGTCCCGAAGAGCCGAAGTCCCGAAGAGCCAAAGTCCCGAAGTGCCAAAGTCCCGAAGAGCCGAAGTCACAAATTGCCGAAGTACCAAAGTGCCCAAGAGTGAACAGCAAAAGTCCTGAAGAGCAATAGTCCCGAAGAGAGGAAGTCCCAAAGAGCTGAATTCCTGAAGACCTGAACTCGCGAATAAAGCCGAAGACATGAAAAGACCCGAAGCCACGAAAAGGTCAGATCCACTGTACACCAATGTGTGTTTTTTTTATTTAAACCCCTGACCATGAATGTATTATTTTAATACTATATAGGCACCTATGGGGTCCCTGACGCCAATGTTTTTTTTTTAATTTATAGGGGGGGCCCTAGTCACCAATGTTTTTTTGAAAACTTTTATGGGGGACCCTTGGCGCCAATGTTTTTTTTAACTTATAATGGGGTCCTGAAGGCCAATGGCTTTTTATAACTTGTGTGGTGGGGGTTACCATTTTTAGCGCTATCTTTGTGGCCTTTTTACTGTGGGGTCGGCGAGATTTGAAGTGGGACTTGGGGGGGGCAGGGCCCAGAAAATATTCTTGTACAGGGCCCCGTGATTTCTGATGGCGGCCCTAAATATACGTCTCACATTATCTTTATATCACCAGCACCATTCCCCAGAAGTCCTTGTTTCCTTTTTAAAACTAATGGATTGAGTGCTATTTGGCTACATGTACTAACGGATTCAATAACAAAAGCACTGGAGAGAAGAAGGACTTGTTCCATTTCTAGTGGTCTCAAACCACTGAAAGATAATAATCATCGCTCCGTCCATTTAAATGAATGTTCTTCACATTCCTATTCCACAGTGTCCCTTTGCTGCTGGTGTTCATACAAAATGCATGTAAATATACTGGACAGCTGTCCACTTATTTGATTCATTAAAATTGCCTCTGACTCTGATGTTCAGAGATATTTAAGGCCCACCTAAGATCAATGGCCTCTATCACACTCACCGATCAATGTCATCATCCAACTGGAATTTTTCATTCTAATCTAATCAGATGTTAATCAATTCAGAAACACTCACTGAGCATTGACCCTGCATGTAGTGTTGCACTATTAATTTGATTGCAAGCACCCAAGCTGACTAACTATGTCACACCATGTCTCTTTTAGCCTCCCATTATAATACCCAAGCACCAGAATGCTTTAGGGCAGAGGTCCTCAACCATTTTTACCCTTTAACCACTCTCAAATGTGAAAAGAGTTGGGGAGCAATACAAGCATGGAAAGGGGTCCTGGAGGTGCCAAATAAGGGCTGTGATTGGCTATTTGGTAGTTCCTATGTGGACTGGCAGCCTACAGGAGGCTCTATTTGGCAGTACATCTGTTTTTTATGCAACCAAAACTTGCCTCCGAGCCTGGAATTCAAAAATAGGCACCTGCTTTGAGGCCACCGAGCACACCAAAATCCTGGACAGTGCACTCTTCGGATCACATCAAGGAATCGCTTGGTCGTCAAATCATTGGTAAAAAACTTGATTTTATTTAAATATTCAACATCTTAACAAACTGTATAACCCTGCGCCATGAGGTCTGACGTGTTTCGTGTCAGACCTCATCAGAGACCTGATGGCCACCGAGAGCAACATCCAAGGGGTTGGGGAGCAACATGTTGCTCACAAGGCACTGGTTTGGGATCATTAATTTAAGGACATGGCCAAGCAGATGGGCATGGTCATCAAGGGTTCAGTTATAACTGAAGGATCTGGTAATGCAAGAGAGCAGACATTACAGAGACTGCCAAGATATTTGACTCCTTCACTGTGCAGCCCAAACATTTGCCAAAATGTATATAACAACAGATATTTTCCCAATAACAAATATATATTACATTGTCCTCTAATATTAAGGTGTGATCTGACAAATTTTGTACCTTAGGTCATTGGAATGGGGGTAGAAAATCTCTGAATATATAAGTTATCCAAAAGTGGCATTTACTCTACTATGATTATGAAATGATTATGCATTGGATGATTCCCCCCCCCCTCCTTGCCTTCAAAAAAGCTGTGTGAATAGAATACATTAATAAAATGTTTCCATTTATTACACTAATGTATGAAGCCCGGGGTCAACCCAATAAATCTGAAAATGTATGGGGTGTCTAGTTGGCAAAACAACTACTAATGTTGCATGATATTACGATCTACTTCAATAAGGATCTGATCACAGGCAACTGTATAATGTTGACTGGACTCAATTACGGCTGCATCCGTTCCTATCTCTTATCTTTCCTTCTGTACCCTTATCCCTCTTATAGCAAAACTCAATACAAAGAATTTCCATTTATATGGCATATTTTTATACTTGTGCCTTACAGGAAAGCGCTATAACAGGGTCCCCCGGCTTTTTTTTTTTTTACCAGTGAGCCACATTCAATTGTAAAAAAAGTTGGAGAGCAACATAAGCATGGAAAAAGTTCTTGGGGTGCCAAATATGGACTGTAATTGGCGATTTGGTATCCCCTATATGGACTGGCAGCTTACAGGAGGTTCTGTTTGTCAGTGTATCTGTTTTTTTCAGCCAAAACTTGCCATCAAGCCATGAATTTAAAAATAAGCTCCTGATTTGAGGCCACAGAGAGCAACATCCAAGGGTTGCCACTTGGCCGGTATTTTACAGGCCTGGCCGGTAAAAATAATGGTTGATCCCAATGTTATTTATAGGAAAAAGAGATAAATATATAAGAAGGCCGGTATTTTTGAAGGTGGTAACCCTAGTTGTACTATGCCCTGTCCTTACTGCATGTTTCTGGTTAATTACAAGTGCATCTAAAAGTACTCTGCACCCTTGCTAAGGGTACAAGTACTCCATAGATGGACCCTAAAGGTGGCCTTGTGCAGGCCAAAAAAAGCTGCTGACTTAGTCCCTCCAGACAGGGTCGGGCTGGAGCATTAGGGCCCACCAGGCTCCAAATGTCCTGGGCCCCGTGTGCATGAGAGAACGTTGCATATCGTTTTTTTTGGGGCCAGCCAATCGGGGGGCCGTGAGTACCCACTGGGTATTTTTATTTAGAATTTTTTGAAAATCAAGCTGCCACTGAATGATTTGCTTTTTGGTCTTAGGCCCAGGGTTGCCAGGTTGGCAGGTTTCCAGCCAAATTGGGCTACTAATTTAAAGCCCAGGTGGGTTTTGAAAGTACAAACTAGCCAAGGTAAGGATTTGGCCTACTTTTCGGCCTTTGGCTGGTTTGTACTTTGGAAACCAGACAAAGTTTTTTGTTGCCCTAAGGTGCCAAGCCTGTGTCTCCCAATGCATATTGGGTAATGCAGTTTTTGTTTAACAATTCACAGACTGCTAAGTTTAATGTAAAACTACAATACCCAGCATGCAATGGGACTGACTTGTGTAGAAGTCAGGAGTTACCAGATTTTACTCTGTACCCCAGTCTCCCATTCCTCTTAAGCATTCCTGTGTTTTCTGGTGACCTTATGGAGTCTCTATACCTCCTGTTCCCCCCCCCCTCTGTACTTACGCCCCTGGTGATGGGCAAATCTGTTCCATTTTACTTGATGTAAAAAAACTTTTTTCACTGCACATATTGTGCTATTTTTGGGCTACTTTTGAAGTGACTCTTGGCTAGTTTTGGGCTGGTTTTATAGCTGATTTTGGCTGGTTTTGAAAATAGACATGGCAACACTGTGTAGGGACCTTAAGGGTTAATTTCCCCTTTAGTCAGAGCCTCATGGTATATACAGGGTTTCCTAAGGGGCAGAGCCCTTGTGATTGGTGCAGCATGGCTGATCCCAAAGGCAGTCACAAGGTGTCGCTGTGCAACAGTATATTAGGAGATGCCATGTGCTTAGTCAGCCATTACAATTACAGGATTACAGTTTTACAGGTTTGCTGCTGAACCTTGTTCACTGTGGAGATAGTGAATCCTATTCGGCAAAATGTAGGCAAAAATGGAGATCGATAGGCCTGCCAAGGCTGGGCAGGATCCACCAATGCCTGAAACCTCAACCAAGAAGGGCTTGGAGTTTGGATTTCCGGATTTTCATGTTCACACTATGGAGAGTGTTGAGAGCTGCAGTTCAGCAATGGATGTCGGGAGAGCTCCCGCTATAGACAGTGTTGGGAGCAAATGCCTGAAGGATTCAAGCCTTGTTATGTGCTCGACTGGGAGAGTCTGGAGCCTATAAAGAGATCATCGCTGTGGATGGCTGTCAGCTCTGTGTGAGACTCCCCATCTGTGTGACTCCTTTGGGGTGAGTGCTACCTGAGGGAAGGGGTAGGAATGGTTAAGGATCCAGCGATCTCCTGTTTTGGAGAAACAGGCTGCTTGTGTGCCTGCCACGTGGGAGCAAATACTTTCCATCGGGGAAAGTTATTTGGGCAGGTAGCGCAACCTAGGACTTGTACTCTTTTGGGGACAAGGGATGGAGACTCTTGGGCTGCCAAAATGGAGTTGCAGGACATTTCCTGGCAGGGCATTACCAGGACTTGACTGCAACAGGTTCCTAGGATAGTGGGTCATGCTTTGAATGCATTTATGTGTAAAATGTTACAGTTTACTTCCCCTTTAAAATTGCACTTTTTTTGTATAAAGTTTATATTTTTATATAATAGTGTGTGTGTGTGAATGTTTTCCGAATGGAACTAGCGGCAGGTGTATTCCCAGATCCCATTAGGTGGAGACACTGCCAGAGAGGAATTTCCCAGTACTTTTCACTTAGCAAAGGGGACTCAGGACCTGCATCGGTAAGAATTATGTGATGTACCACCTTGGCACCAGGGGGGTGGCTAAAAATGTATTGCACCTGCTTAGGCCCAAAGATTGGAATCACTTCACAGAAAAGCAAATCCGGCTCTAAAAATTGGCTTCAATCTTAAAAATAGAAAATTTTGCGGGTATTGATTTCAGCTATTTGATTTATTGCAGACTGAACCCTGCTCACCGTAGACAAAGGTTGGTCCAGGTGCAGATTGCCCCGGACCCCACTCTTAAGTAAAAACACTGGGTTTTCTTAGTCTATTGTTCATGTAATCGATGATGAAAACAAAGCTGAAAATCTTACCCTGCAAAGGTAGTGACCCGGGTGCAGCCAGCCCCGAGTCCGTCACTAGAGGGAACGCGAAGAGTCAAATAGAGTATTTGGAGGCCGCGCACTCCTGGGCATCAAACACAAATCGCTCTTCTCCAGATGATTAAAAGTTAAATTCTTTATTAAGACATAGTATCAATCAGACAAACTTAGCACCTGAGGTCTGACGCGTTTCGTGATACAACACTTCCTCAGAGACCTGAGGTCTCCAAATATTCTATTTCCAAAGATTGGAATCAGCCGATTTGGTCCAGCATGTACAGTAAGTGGCCAAAAGGGGTGCAGATTGGCTAATTTGGCAAAATCTGAAATGATGTGGTAGATGTGGCTGTGTATGTGTATGTGCCATTCTGTGGCCCTTAGTGCTCTAGCACGTGCCAGTAACAGACTTAATCAAACCCTCTTCTCCTGTGTTGCTCAGTAATGTCTACTGCTGGGAACTGATAACGACGCCTGTCTATTATGCATATTATTCTCCTTTCTACATACTAGTTTATCGGCCTGGACAAGAATTTCTGCTAAGGACTAATCCAGTCATAAAATCTGCAAGAGCCTGTTTGAGCTTGCACTGTTGGCTTCATGTCAAATGTTGATGAAACATTTATCATTTTCTGCCAGACGCACTGGGTTCCAGCGGACAGAGTCAGGTGGGGACAAAGGTGTAAGCAAGTCTGATACAGGGCAAACGGAGATGGGGGGAGGCTACAGGGGAGGTGTGATTGATGAATGCAGGGCACAGAGAGGGGACCTGGCGGAGACACAGCAAGTGAGGGAGGGTGAAAGCAGGGCCCCAGATAGAGACACTTACACCTATATTTATTCATACACTCACTTTAAATGAATAGTTTGTTTCTGTTATTTTTTTATGACTGCCAGTGCTGTTTAACAATGGACCACACTAGTATTTCCCTACCGCAAGAGAACCTCTTACTTGAAGACCATGCCAACAACCCATGCCAACAACAGCAAAGCAAACCCGATAACAGAAACCCGATTCCCCGTTGTGCACAAGAAATATGAGATCAGTTATCGGGAAATCCTGTAAACTCCGAATTACAGGATGGCCATCTCTCATAGGCTCCATGTTATCCAAAAAATCCAAATTTGTAAAAATGATTTCCTTTTTCTCTATAAAAATAAAACAGTAGCTTGCACTTGGTACAAACTAAGATATAATTATTGTTTATTGATAGCAAAACCAGCCGACAGGTATGGGACCTATTATCCGAAATTGCTGGGACCTGGGGCTTTCCAGATAACGGATCTTTCCTTAATTTGGGTCTTCATAATTTGAACATTAAATAAACCCAGTAGGCCAATTCTGCTTCCAATAAGGAGTAATTATATCTTAGTTTGGATCAAATAACATGATCACAAAGCTAATGGTTCTGTATTTCCAGGAAGCCAAGCCTTGTTGAATAAACCAGGTTTGGTTCCAATATCACGGACACAACTCAGCCTTATATAACTGCTACGAGAAGTAGAGCAATACCATAAAACCCAGTGCCTTTCTCTGCTGACATTATTAAAAAAAATGACTATATTAAACAGTGCAGAGCTATGGATAATGTTACTGCTGATTCGACTGGACCACCAGAACAGCAGAGTCCCACACGTATTGACACACTGTAGTTTTTATTAGAATATAAAAGGAAGCAGCAGAAATAAAATGATTACGGCAAGTTAAAAAAAAAATCAATTAGGATATTTTTTTTTTGTTTTTTTGCCGTAATAAAAGTAAAACAATGATAAAGTATGTGAGAGTATGTGAGAGCTATTGAAACATTGATAAATGACAGAACCCAAAACTGCAAATGTACAGTACGGGGGTTATTTATCAAAATCCAAATTTATCTCATTATTTTTCTGTATTATACACCCGACCAAATCCGCATGGGTTATTTCCCTCTATTTATCAATACATTTTCCCGAAAAAAATCCAGTTTGGGAAAAAAAAACTCGTGCAAATCGTCCGAAAATTTTACCATTTTTTAAAATTTTCCTCCCAAAAAATTCTATTTTTTCGGATTCTTGCCCGAAAACCACAAAATCCTTGGATTATTACACATAACCCAGCACAGATCAGGATATCTTCGGGACTTCTCCCACTGACTTATATGCAACCTCACCAGGTCTGAAATGAGAAATCTCATTTTTGGCATTCGACTATAATAAATAATCCCCTAGGCAGTTGGTTTCTTAAATGACCTCTACCCTGCTCTGTGACTAGGGTTGCCACCTTTTGCGGAAAAAACACTGGCCTTTCTATATACAGTATTGATCTTTTTTTAACATTGGGATCAACCATCATTTTTACTGGCAGTATAATACTGGCCAGCTGGCAACCCTATCTGTGACTGTCAGGCCACTAGCATTCCCTTTACTCAATAGTGTGTCGTGCCTATTACCTTTTCTGCTGAAACCACAGTAATGGCTAAAGCAGCAAGTCTAGTCTAGTAGCTGATATTTATCCCTGCCATACATCTGCCCCCCTTTTTTTGTAGCCTCATATAACCTTTGCTTGGGGCTCCTCCATGCGTCTATAGCATAATATAAGAAGCTGGAATCAGTGACATTTCAAGAAAAGCCTTACTATTAATGGATATGACAGATAGAAATAAACACATCAGGGCTACAGACTTTGTGGCAGAATCCTGCCCTCTGCTGGACAGGGGGTTAATACAAATCTGGGCATGTTAAGAGCATCATCAGGCCAGAGTCAGGAAAGAGCAGGGCTGGATTTACATAGTGGGTACCCCTAGGGCTGCTGTCGGTCCTCGTCCCTGTCCCCTCCTTTTTGGGACCGGAGCAATGGGGATTAGTGCACAGGAAATTTTAAAAATTTGTATCTCCTGCTCATCCCCATTTTTTTGAACCAATTTGGGTGTGGTTGGGCAGCATGCCGTCCCCTAAAATCCTGCCGCCCTAGGCCTTGGAGGCCTCTCCACAAATCCGGGCCTGGGAAAGAGGGGGCAATGGAGGAAGGCAGGGATCCCACTGGGAGAATATCTACAAAAAGTCCATATGCTATTGAATGACATATTTGGTTGCCAGTGTATTGCTAGGGATTGCAGTTCAACAACAGCTAGAGGGCTGCAGCCTGCACAACTAATATATACGAATACTGAAAATATCTTGTTGCCACCATATTCATACTTTTATTTACTTACTTTTATCCAGGAAGCCTGCTGTGAACCCAAGGCAACTATCCTCCGTTCCCTAGCCTACACCGGTTTACTACACTTTCTGGCAAGGGACGGGTTAATAACAAGGCACCTGCTGCTTCTGTTCAGCCTTTCAGACCATCCTTGTTCCATCTGCTCCCCACCCCAGAACCATAAAGCTCAACTGCTACATGGGACATCTGCTGCTCGCCCCCACCCCAGGCACACACAAAGACTTCCACCTTCACCCCTCGCCTTTTGTACCAGCCCCGTTATTTATTCAAAGCCTACTATATGTCTATAACCCTACTGCACACAGAAGCAACACCACCAACTACATTAGTCAACTAACACTCGGTGTATATGCTAAAAAGGGGAAGGTGCCTCCATTTCCAAATGTCCTTCTCATATTTATTGCATGCCCCTTTTTTGCATTAAAATATATTATTTAAAAGAAAGGCTGCAGTAGGAATTTCCATGGCGTTAATTACCTTCATTAGCACAGACTCGCTGAGTTTCTCTCGATTGACGATTTTGATGGCGACCTTTTGACACGTGACACAATGAACCCCTAGTTTTACGAGACCTGTAAAAGGGGGGGGAGGAAAGAGAAACTGATTAATAATTGGTTAAAGAAAAGAACAAAAACAAGATTTAAAAAAAAGTAACACCAGTAATTGGCAACTAGAGTTAGTAGCACCTTTTATAGTGGTAACAATACTCTAAAGTTGATTCCAATTACATTTAATGGGAATCATGGCTCATATGGCACACAGTAGTGATTATCGGCCAGAAAAGCAGCAGTCCAAGCCAATTCACAGAGTGCTGTTGCTACGGAAAGCCAAGTGATACAACTGGTGTCCCATAGGATTGCAGAATCCTCATTCTGAAGGCACTGCATGTGGGGAACAGCTGATCTCCAGGAAAACTGTCAATCATCAGGTTTGATGTTAAGAGTCAATAATGCCAGTCATGGGTTATGTATGGAGACCTCCCCTTCCCCAATATGCAGGCAGTAATAAAGGGGTTTTATATGTATATTATTATTATTGTTAACCTTTAGATATGTGTGAACTTTATGGATAGATATGTGTGAACTTTATGGTGCAGGATGGACCCATAAGCTGCTGACTTGATCTGGAGAGTGCAGAAGGACCCCTGTCTGCACCTAAACTTCTGAATCCACTGAAGCTGCCATAACATGTAAGGGTCACGACACACGGGCAGATTCGGGGGGATTAGTCGCCCAGCGACAAATCTCCACTTCTTCAGGGCGACTCATTTCCCTGAACTGCCTCCCCTGCGGGTTAAAATCAAAATCGTCGGTTGGATGACGCTTGGATCGATTCGTTTTCCGAAGACACACCGGGGGGTCATTTATCAATACTGGGCAAAGTTGCACCAATCAATTCCTTGCCACAGGGTACTGGCAAATTTGCACATTGTTCTTAAATAAGCCCCCTACGTCCAGGGATCTGTAAATATATCAGAAATTGTCAATTTGTTTATTTATTTATTTTTTAAAAGCCTGACGTTTCACAGATCCCTTATAAGCCAACTATAACCCGAGAGGGATTTAAACCTGACTCATTTTTTACCCTTGTCGTGTGCTAAGACCTTTGGGTAATAAGCAAGGACTATATGGGGATTCAGGAAAATAGAAGCTTTTTAAGAGACCCCCCTAATAAGTTGGTGGTAGTAAAGGGGTTTTATATGTATATTATTATTGTTAACCTTTATTTATATAGTGCCAGTGTTTAACAGAGATTATACATCACTGACATCAGTCCCTGCCCCAGTGGAGCTTACAGTCTAACACATATATATATAGTATGTATATTGCATATTCAGCCACCCCTAGTCAGAAGTTAACTCGCAAAGTCACTAATTGGTGTAATTTCTGGTAATGAAGACTCAGGGGATAGTGTAGGTTGAGGCTAGGGAAGGAAGATATTTGTGTTTGGGGGGTCCCATGCCCGTTTCTCACACTCTTTGAAGTTAGTCACAGGAGGACATGAAGTGCCCCTGGGAAAGGAGCATGTGAAAAGTAGGGCAGTGAAAACAGAAGGGGGAATTGGGAGAGGAAGATGTGTCAGCAGAGAAAGTGTGGGAGGAACTGGAAAAGGGGGTCACAGAACGGAAGACTGAGCACTGCAGGGAGGTTGCGAATGCGGTAAAATACGTCTACCTGTAAGAATAAATTGTATTTTAATGCAAAGGCCCAGAAATAGGATCTGATGCAATAATAAGTGTAGGAGGAAAGAGTGCATGCCGAAAATGGGATAAAAGAAATAGAGTAATAGAGCAAGTGCTGAATTATTAACGAATAGGAAGGGAAGAGAGGGAAGCGTGTGCAGGGTCAGATGAGAGATTACTGTACTGACAGATGCATTGGGTGCCACACCACCTGCACCCTACAGCAGCCTTGATTCTGGCAGCAAAGGTGTTAAACACTGGAACTGTGCCGAAAATATGGTGCAACATTTGAGAACTGGGTGCTGATGGCTTCCAGGGCACTGAAAAAAATCCTTATACCAGGGATGTCCAACCCTATAGCCCTCCAGCTTTTAATAAACTACAACTCCCAGCAGCCCTTTACAGGTGAAAGAAGTTTACCAATGCCTAAGTTTGATTCTAGCCAGGGGGCATTTTCAAAGCAGAATGTAGTGTGCAAAGTATAAAAAAAAATGTAGTGTGCAAAGTATAAAAAAAAATGTCCACACTTGTCACTGCGCTCTAACACTTGCACCCCTTGTATATTGTTCCCAGTGTCTACGTGGGTTTCCTCTCACACTCCCAAACATACAGACTGGTGGATTCTGAGAAAACTGTGTGAATGTAAGCTCCACTGGGGCAGGAATTGATAGGAATGATGTATAATCTGTGTAAAGCGCCGCGGGGCATGACAGTGCTGTTTAAATGAAGAATAGACTCTACACCCCACAAAACAAGTCTGTGGGTACCTTATGTATCTTGTAACCAGAATATGCTCACAGCCAAACACACAGTAGAACAACTTCATTAATTACTTTCCAGCCAAATATTCTAATTAGTATTCATTACATTCCTTGTTTTTTTGATGCACCATTTAATTCTAATGCGTGCCTGTCCACATTTTAAACATAAGAACACATTATTCATTTATATATTAATATATATAAATTGTAAACTGCATTAGTTTAGCTTTGAATTAGTCTGGTGTGTGTTCTGATCGGTTGCTCTGCATAAGTGAGGCCCAATGAGTTACAGTACAGGTACGGGAGCTGTTATCCAGAAGTATTGGCACCTGGGGTTTATCGATCTTACCGTAATTTGGATCTTCATACGATAAGGGGGTTATTTATCAAAACCCGAATTTATCTCATTATTTTCTCTTAATATACTCTGACTATATCCGCACAGGTTATTTCCCTTTATTTATTAATGCATTTTCCTGAGTTTGGGAAAAAAACACAGATCGTACAAATTTTTTTCTGATTTTGCTCACCAAAAACTCAATTTTTTTTTCGGATTTTTAACCGAAAACCAGTGCAGATCAGGATATCTTCGGGACTTCTCCCATTGACTTATATACAACCTCAGCAGGTCTGAGATGCCGGATTTTCAGATTCAGTCTTTTTCTATACTAGGGGTGTAATAAATCCCAAAAAATGCAAGTTTTTTTTCACTAAAAATTCTGATTTAATTGTCAAAAAAAACCTTAAAACTTTTAGTTTTTGGCATTCAGACTTAATAAATAACCCCCAAATCTACTTAAAATTAATTTAAACATTAAATAAATTCAATAGGCTGGGTTTGCCTCTAATTAGGATTAATTATATCTTAGTTTGGATCAAGTACAAGCTACTGTTTTATTATTACAGAGAAAAGGGAAATCATTTTAAAAAATTTGAATTATTTGATTAAAATGCAGTCTATGGGAGATGGCTTTCCCGTAATTCGGAGCTTTCTCAATAACAGGTTTTTGGATAACAGATCCCACACCTGTATATTTTCTTGTTTCTAGAGGCACAGACAGATAAAACTAACTGCCTTAGAACACAGAGATGTGTAACACAGTCACAGCTCAGTTAATTAAAAGGAAAACCATATTATAAGTTGGATGAAAGTAATTTTGTTCAGTGGTCTTGTGTGTTTTTGCTAATTATTTAGCTTTTTGCTATTAACATGTATTTATATAGCGCCAACATATTCCATAGCACTGTAAAGTAAATGTAATTATACAACTAAATCACATGAATTATATACATAGAACATATGGAGTTACATACATGAAAATCAATACCGGTACAAGAGGTGAGGAAGGCCCTATGCAGAAAGAGCTTACACTCTAAAGGGAAGGGAGTAATACACAAGGTGTGGGAGTGGGCAAGATCGAATTAAGTGGGTGAGAAATGTGGAAGTGTATGTGGTGTTGCATTTGGTAGTTAAGTACCTTAGTACCTTAAGTGCTTAGTAGCCAATGTGGAATTTCAGCAGCTACCTGGTTACTAGTGTCCAAATTACCATAGCAACCAGGTAGTGTTTTGAATGAGAATATGAATAGGCAAGGATCTGAATAGATAGATATGTAATTAAAAGTAGCATTAGCAGTACAAATTGCAGCCTCACAGAGCAATAGTGTTGGTGGGGCCAGTGACCCCCCATTTAAACGCTGGAAAGAGAGAGAAGGCAGCGGCAAATTCAAAAACGATTAAAAATGTAGACCTATTGAAAAGTTAAAGGTGTGCTACCCCTTTAATACAATGGTTCTAAGCATATCTAGGGCAGCAAATACATTTTCATTATCACCCTTCACCAACCGATCTTCAAGCTGGTCATATCTGGTCAGCTTTCAGGTCTATCTAGTAGAACAAACAAACATTTTCCTAACTAGACTTCACTTGGCTTTGCCCTCTGCCAGTGCTCCAAGCCTCCTAGAGAAGCCAGCTCCACACTTCGGGAGCCACTGCATTTGGAGCTAGGAATGTTAAATCCCTTAATTCAGGGCTGTTTTTAACCATAGAACCAATTCGACATCTGCCCAGGGCCCATTGATTTGGGGGGGGATGAATTTATTTCCCTCCCTACTACCCTTGCCACCGTCATTGTCACTCCCGCTGCCCTCCTTACTTACACTATTTTCTGTAGTATTTATGCTGGCACACCTGGGGTTAATATGCTGATTTTCTATTGTATTATACTGGCATGTATGGGGTTAATATCCTCATTTTGAATAGTAGTTATACTGACTTGTGCTGTAGTAACATGGGTGTTTAGGGATGTGTGATGAATCCACCGCACTCCTGCAATTCACATGTACTGCACTGGTGGTGCTGGCCCTCCGTTGACCTGGCCAGGTCCCTTAGTAACAGCAAAATTTTACGGATCCGCACACACTCTGTTTTCTGAAATGCAGTAAATCCCTCAAATTTTGCTGTATTTAGGGATGTGGCCAAAAAAGTAGGTGTGGTTAAAAAAAAATATGTAATATGGACCCACCAAGTGTTTTTTTTTGCCCAAGGCCCACCAAGGCCTTAAAATAGCCCTGTCTGAATTAAATGTTTTTTTTTGGTTGTCACATTGACCCCATATTGCAGTGGAGTCTATGAGATGTTCTTTGCAATAGCCTAGTCATAGTGTGGCATCAAGTCTCTATAAGAGCAAAATCAGGTCAGGAAAACAGTTTATATCAGTGTCGGACTGGGACACCAGGGGCCCACCAAAAACAATTAGACCAGGGGCCCACCCAAAAACCTTTAGACCAGGGGCCCGCTCAAAGCATTGTTTTCTTCCTTTAGTTACTCAACCTCTATTCTCCTATTCTCTTTTCTTAACATATTATAACCTATTATTCCATTTATTTAGCCTCTTTATTCTCATAGAAATAGGGAATGGCCATGAAATAATCCAAAAGTTTAGAAGCAGGAGGGCCCACTGACACCTTGGCCCATCGGGAGTTTTCCTGGTATCCCGGTGGGCCAGTCCAACACTGGTTTATATCATAACACATACTCTGTAAAGCTCCGCATAATTCAATTGTGCCATATATAGAGTTAAAAAACAACAAGCCTGGGGACAGGTTCCAATGTGTGACAAAATGATCAATATGAAAATATTCTCAGTAACCAATTCCTAAATACAGTGTTGTAAACACAATACAGATACACTGCACACATGGAGTAAAGCAGCTTGACACCTTATATAACAGATCCACCACTATTTATAATTAGCCTATATATATATATATATATATATATATATATATATATATATATATATATATATATATATATATATATATATATATATATAGGCAGACATGCATCTTTACACTCACGCAAGCCTCTCTTATCACTCACAGTATTTGTGTTTTTAACATATTTTTCCAATTGGACAGACAATTTTTATACAAGAGAACAAGCGAGGAATCCTGACCAGCAAGGAGCTGAGAGAGGCCAGACCAGTTGATAGTGAGGAATTGAAGAATATTACAGTGTCAGACTAAATATCCAGTGATGAAATGCTGACGCAGCCCAGATACTGCAGAGGGTTCCGTACAAAAGGAACCAAAAAGAGTGATAGTGGGGGAGGAGAGGAAAAGTGGAGAAGGAAAAGCGGAGAAGAAACGACACTCTAGGTGGAGAGGACAGGAAAGAATAGATAAATGACAATGATAAAACTAAAGGGACAAGAATAAATAAAAAGGGAAAAAGGGATTATGAAAGAGTAGGATGGTAGAAAAGCACAAGGCCAAGAGGAATGAAGACATTAAAGGGACTCTAGGACCCCCCTCACTCTGAAATATGTTATGTTGCCTAGTAGGATTGACCACAGCCCTCTGTTTTGCTTATAGATCACCAGACTAAATTTACTGACACCTTCCATATATCTTGGGTCCCCAGCTGCCCAGTAGAGACCAATTGCTTGGCAACTTTGACTGGGACTGGTTTGTTACTCAGCACCATGACATTCCATCGGCGTGAGATCTTTAGTTGGTCTGCAACTGCTAGTGAATACTTGGTCATGCATGGAGGACATGGAGTCGTATCAGTAAATATGCATTTACAGCACTCTCAGTTCTTCAGCCATTGAGAAATCCAGTTGGCCTATGTCCTAACTTCCCCCCATTCTGCTGCATGAAGAGAGAATGAGGAGAAACAGATGTTGAGAAAGGAACAGCGAATATAAACTTGATTATTTTAGAAACAATGCATCATTTTTAATTGATTGTATTTAGAAAGTTTCTTATTTCAGTATGAGGAAGCTTATATTATATTTTCATTTTCACGATAGTTCCCCTTTAATGGTTTCCATTACACTGAAATTTAGGGATGCACCGAATACAAGATTTGGTTCGGGATTCGGCCTTTTTCACCTGCTCAGCCGAATCCGATCGTCATTTGCATATGTAAATTAGGGATAGGGAGGGAAATCGCGTGACTTTTTGTCACAAAACAAGGAAGTAAAAAATGTTTCCCCTTCCCATCCCAAATTTGCATTTGCAAATTAGAATTCAGATTCAGTTCGGTATTCGGCTATTCTTTTGAGAAGGATTTGGGGGTTCGGCCGAATCCAAAATAGTGGATTCGGTGCATCCTTACTGAAATTACACCTGTTCTGTTTTTCTACAAGACAAAGAAAATAGATTCTGTTTTACACATCACACTTTATCAGGGAAATGTACGTCCCCATTAACCACCGATGGGTAAGTGGCCAATATGTGAACAAAAGGCTCCCTGTGGTGCAAGAGTCAATGCCAGCTGAGGCTCTTCACTAACAAGGTGCTCTTGGGCCCTAGCCAAGATATTAGTGGCTACAAAGATTCACAAGCTGAAGATCACCACGGGCCTCCTGAAACATCAGTGTTAATTGGCTGACCTCCCCAAGAAAATGGTATTCTTTGGCTTCTGTCTGATTGGCTGGCAATATGATCACCGAGTCAAACCATGACCTATCTTCATTCATCCTATAGCAATAACATAGCAAACTGACCAAATAGATCTCTCTGTTGCTACCTCCAAACTCCCATATGCTAAGTAGGCCCCTGCAGATATATTGTTATATATATATATAAAGGTATAGGATCCGTTATCCGGAAACATATTATCCAGGAAGCTCTGAATTACAGAAAGGCCACCTCCCATATCCAAATAATCCAAATTTAAAAAATGATTTCCTTTTCCTCTGTAATAATAAAACAGTACCTTAAACATGATCCCAACTAAAATATAATTAATCCTTATTGGAAGCAAAACCAGCCTATTGGGATTATGTCATGTTTACATGACTTTGTATTAGACTTTAGATCTAAGTGAACATCCAGAAAGATCACTTATCCAGAAAGATCCATTATCCAGAAAACCCAGGTCCCGAGTATTCTGCATAACAGGTCCCATGCCTGTATTATAATCCTCAGAATCCTCTGCCTATCTCCAGATCTTTTGTCACAGCATGGAATAGTCTATTATCTGTCTAGACATAAAGACCTTTGGCCTATCTCCTTTCAAGTCAAGCATTTGGGGTATCCTGGGAAGGTGTACTATATGTGGCATTATGAAGGGTGAGGATAAGGGTTGCAGAACTACAATAGGAAAAGTGGTCCCAAGCAATGCAGAGTTGACCAGTTCTTCCAACTGTTTATTCCAGGGATGCCCCACCACCGGCTTTTGGTCTAAGGCAAACTGCAACTCAACTGTTGAAAGGCCTTAGGCTGTATATCTCATATAAATACTATATATATAAAAAAATGACCCTAATTTGTGATTTTTATGACAAGGGGTTCAATCTGCAGCAGGTAACCAATGATATTGACAACTCACTTGAAAACTTTTCCTGGCACAAAATGGTTAGAAGCTGTTGGAGTTAAATTGCTACTAAAGGCTGAATTATAAGGACCAGTTAGGGCCAATAGATACTAAGTAATAAATTTAGCAGGGCTCTATATAACATTAGCTTTATAATATATTGCCTTTTAAAGCGGCACCAGGAAAAAACACAAATGTAGACAATGGCAATGCTAAAAGAGCCCTACCCATCCTTAGGATCTTGGGAAAGATGGTCATGCAAGCAGCACTGCTGTCTCTGAGTAAAGGTAATGGAACTACGTAGAACAAGCATTATACACAGAAGATAATGAAGACACTTAAGCTGGCCGTAGATGCAAAGATCCGATCGTACGAATCATCGTACGATCGGACTTTCCCATCTCCCGACCCGCCACTAACCATTCAGATCAAAGTCTTACCAGTCAGATTAGTTAAAAAACAGATCAGCAAAGTTCTACCCCTGACAGCAATCGTACGAAAGTTATGTCCAACCAAAGCTAGTGACAGTCTCCCACTGAAAATCGTACGATCGGCAAAACACGCAGAGATATTATCAGCAGCCGACAGAAATTTTCTAACCTGTCCGATCGACCAAACGACCGATCTCCGCCGGACGAAAAATGTCGGGACTCTCCACACACGGTTCGAAAATCGTACAAATCCTCGATTCGTACGATCAGATCTTTGCGTCTATGGCCAGCTTAAGGGTAGCTGCCCTATAAGCTCCTGGGAGTAGAAATATGAGCTCCAAGGTACAGGAAGAGGCAATTTCATAGAAAGCTCCGTATGAAAGATAAAAGGGTGTGGTTAGAGGAAATACTATGCAGTAATAATAATGATTTGCTATAGTAGCAGTTGATGTTGGAAGCATTGTCATTAGGGGAGTGGTTACAGGCTCAGTTAATGTAGAGTTGAAGAAGTGAATGGATCATAGGGATTATTTATTACAGAAGAAACTGTAGGACTGGTCTACCGAACAGAAAGAAGGAGAAGAACATACTCAATGCCGTTGTGAACTACAATTCTCAGAACAGAAAGACAGCTGTAGTTTAGCCACTAAAAATATATTTAGCCATAAACATAAGGTCTCTAAACCTTTCAGAACCTATTAAGTTATAATAGTATCCCTGCTCGCTGAGTGCTCTACTCTATAAAAGCAGCCCAGTGTGATACCGTGTGCCTCTTGCAGACAAAGGTCAGTGATCTAAAGAAGAGCTTGTTAGACCCCAGGCTGCTGAGCAAGCGTGAGAACTTCTTGATGTCGCCCTCATCTAATACAGAATGGCACAGACTGTACATAAAAAGGGGCTAATTGCTAAATTGCATGAAGTGGATGAGGAGCAATTTGCGATTAAAAGGCTAATTGTAGGGTGCGGTTATTGGAAGAGCAAAGAATGGAGGGAGGCCTGGAAGCAAAAGGAGTAGGGATAGTTCTTCAGTGGGGCTTAGATGCTTCCACCAGAATAGCGCCCCTTATACAGGTATTAATTATTATTATTATTATTTGGAACCGTGTTATCCAGAAGGCTCTGTTATACAGGAAAGCCATTTCCCATAGAGTCCAATTCTTCATCTTTTACAGATTAGCCTTTTCTCTGGGATCATTACACTTGGCACTGTGTTAGAAGCAGAGAACCTAGCCTGGTTAGGGTGAGGCAGTGGACAGGCTAAGAGGAGCCAAAAAGCCCTTCACATGCCGAATAAAGCCTTCTGAAAACAGAAGGTATTAACTTGCCTCGTGCCATATACACAGCACTGCCTCAATGGCAAAAATGAAAGTTGACTCTCACATAAGGCATTATGGGCAGCAACATGCAAATCACTCCTTTACGTCTCTTTGACCAACTATGTATCCATAACCACTGGTTTTTAGCACAGATACAGCCTAATAGTTCAGATGTATATCCAAACTTGCAGACAGCCTGTTTCATCTTGTTAGATCTCATCAGTGCAAGATACATGGATCAGCGTGACGTCATTTCGGTACTTCGCCAATTTATTAATGGTCGCTGGCATAACTTCGCTAGCAAAGGAGATAAACCCTAGCACTACTTTGCACTCTTATGCCAGTCGAAGTTTCGCTCTGGCAAAAAAGCGTTACTTTGCAAATTCACTAAGATGAGGATTTTACTGAATGTTACCTCTTGCGCCAGACTTGCCTTCGCCACCTCAGACCAGGCGAAATGCAAAAGAGTAGATAGGACTTCCTAAAAAAATTGTTGAAAATTTTTTCTAAGTCCCATAAAACGCTGGTAACTTTTCATTTTTCAGGGTGATAGGCTGCAAAAGATCGTACATTTTTTCTGGGGTAACCTGCTTCCTCCCTACATTTCCTAACATATGGCACCTAAACTATAAACTGGGCTCTTGTGTAGGGCAATATAACAACTTGAT
This sequence comes from Xenopus laevis, assembly GCF_017654675.1. Lineage (NCBI taxonomy): Eukaryota > Metazoa > Chordata > Amphibia > Anura > Pipidae > Xenopus > Xenopus laevis. Next base: position 16,914,313 of record NC_054377.1, on the reverse strand, counting down.
TTTATTTTATTAAGGTTCCCTGGGCTTGTGTAATGTAATGTATTTGCTGCAACATATACGTCCATTCAACTTTAACTTCCCACTGACTTTGCTTTGCTTGCCGCAGTAACGATATCGCAACTTCGCCAGTGTTCGGCACCCTAGACACAACTTCGGATTTTAGTGAATTAGCGTTCTCCTGGTGAATCTACGCCTATAAAGTGTTGCGATGTGAGCAAAGCCGTTGCTGGCCAATTTTTGGAGATAATAATTAGTAAATTTGCCCCTAGGATGGAACTGCTTTCTGGCAGGCTGTTGTTTCTCCTACTCAACGTAACTGAATGTGTCGCAGAGGAACCTGGATTTTACTATTGAGTGCTGTTCTTAGATCTACCAGGCAGCTTCTTGTGTTATGGAGCTGCTATCTGGTTACCTTCCCATTGTAAAAAATCTGGTTGCTCCTTTAAGAAATGGATTTCAGTGCAGAATTCTGCTGGAGCAGCACTGTTAACTGATGCATTTTGAATTTCTTTTTCCCATGACAGTATCCCTTTAAGGAGAGACCCCCTTATCCAGAAAATCCAGGGCCCAAGCATTCTGGATAACAGATCCCATACCTGTTCTTCATTTAAGCACTCTGGACAGCACTGCACAATCCTATGTAGCACACCCTATATGCTGAGTGCTTCCCCCACCCCCAGCACCATTCATCCTCTCCCTCCAGACTACCAGCAGCCCCCACCTCCTCTCAGCTTTCCCCTAGGGCTCCTGCTGACTCAGTTTAGACTTCAGGCTACTGGATGTTATAGAGTGGATAGCTCTGAAGCCAATGACAGATGTATCTGAGGACACATTAGGGCAAGAAGTGATCGTAAGCTCTTCAGGTTATGGAACAAAGAATTTAATTCATATTTTAGCGCTCAATAACCCACACACATTGAATCTGCAATGAGACAGAAGAGCTGAGGCATAAAACACCAGATCAATCATTCTGAGTGCTGATTTCCATCTGATACAGTACAACATATGTAGGATTTACAAAGCAATCAGTCAGGCAGCACTTTATTCAACAAAGATGGTTTATTAACCACTTGTGCTTCCCGGAGGTCTCCATCACAGAGGAAGGGTAAATTTGTTAATGGGAACATTCAGGAATAGTAAATTAGATGAAGTACACAGTGTTATAGCAAATCTACTGTATTTGCAGTGACATTGGATCTCTTTGAATCATTGGATATAAGGATGGAGAAGGGATGAGAGTCTTTGACTATATTATAGTCATTATTTGAGAAATTGCTCCCCGATAAATATTCCAGAAAGCAATGCACTGAGCAAGTATGCTTTAATATCAGCTGAGAATTTTCCTTTGTTGGGGCTATATAAATAGTGTAAATAAAACATTCCCATTTAGCCACAAAAAAAAAAAAATACCGCACTCGCAGGCGTTTTTAAAATTGAATGCAAAAGATTAATTGTATGATAAATGTTCTAGTTTCCGGTAAGACCTTTTCCAACAACGAAAATATTGATCACACATGCAGAAAAGTGTCCCTTATGGGAGCAGCCAGGCCAAGTAGTGAAATGAGACACTCGTTTGTGAACAGTGGAAACCTAAGCTGCTTTTTCCTCTTGCAAGATTCAAGTATCAATGGGGAACCTCTGAGCTGTCGGCTACAAGACCTTGGCTGCGGGTGAATGACATGTTGCATGCATGAAAGTGAATGCGCGGTCAGTCCGTCTGGGTCTGCAAAGTGAGGTCCCAGAGTTGAACATGGCAAGATCTAGCCAATCACAGATCACATTGAGGGTCTTGGTTGCCTTCTTGTGGGCCTTTTGCACAACAAAGGACTTGAAAACCCCTCGTGCCTCCTCCACTGCGCTGCCCACACTACAATGAGCCCCCTTCTTCACTACCTGCACCACCCAAAAGGCTCAGGGGCCCCCCTGCTCCGTCCACACCCCCCTACAGGGTTAATGCCACTCCCCTACCTACCTTCAGCGAGTCAGGGGAGGGAGATCGACAGCTGGGGGATTGCTGGTGAGGATCAGGTCTAGGCCGGCAGTGCCCACTGGGTTTTTTCCCGGTGTCCCGCCGGCCCAGTCCGACCCTGCTTGAGACAAATCCTGATGGACTAATGGGTTATTAAATGCCAACAACACATACAAAAAGTATCTAAGAGATATATATATAAATATATATATATATATATATATATATATATATATATATACAAACGAAAAATAGTAGCGCACTCCTGGGATTTCTTCGATAAAAAATTAGTTTATTTACTCATCATTACAGTAATCAACGTTTCGGCTCGTGTCCAGAGCCTTTATCAAGATTGGGCTTGGACAAAGGCTCTGGACACGAGCCGAAACGTTGATTACTGTAATGATGAGTAAATAAACTTTTTTCTTTTTATCAAAGAAATCCCAGGAGTGCGCTACTATTTTTCGTTTGTATCTACTATTTCCCAGGAGCAGTACCCGGGTGCATGAGATGAATTGCCCAGAGGAGTGCGGATCACCGAGACTGTGTGTGTGTATATATATATATATATATATATAGCATGAAGCATCTGAAATCTATACGTGTGTACTGAATGAAAAAGTGGTGGTTCACCTTTAAGTTTTAGGGGCAGATTTATTGAGTTTTGATTTGTGTTTTCCACAATACGAGTCTTCGAGGTTATATTGGAGTCAAAAATTTATTTTTGGGTTAAAAAGGAAAACTCAAATTCTTCGAGATTTAGTATACCTCGAAGCTAGAAAGAGCTAGAATCAGAAAATACACCATCTAAAACATTTTGACAGTCATGTAGGAGTCAATGGCAGAGGTCCCTTGAACCATTTGAAGATGTTAATTGCCTTCATGATGTTTGAGTTTCGTTCGAAAACTTGATCAATTTACACAATTCCAATTTTTTCCCGCTGAAAACTCACACCTAGCAACCAGATTTCTGAAATTGCAAACTGGAGAGCTGCTGAATAAAAATCTAAATAACTCAAGAACCACAAATAATAGAAAATGAAAACCAAATGCAAATTGTCTCAGAATATGACTCTCTACATCATACTAAAAGGTAATTTAAAGGTGAACAAAATGTTTAACAAATGTCATTAACCAAAGAGACCTCCAGCTTATTGTACATTGAAAATTAAAATTGCCAAGCATCACCGCTGTAGCAAACCAATAGCTTTGTCTTGCTCTTCATATACAGGTACAGGTATGGGACCTGTTATCCAGAATGCTCAGGACCTGGGGTTTTCCGGATAGCGGATCTTTCCTTAATTTGGGTCTTCATACCTTAAGTCTACTAGAAAATCATGTAAAGATTAAATAACCCCAAAAAGCTGATTTGGCTTCCAATAAGGATTAATTATATCTTAGTTAAGAACCAGTACAAGCTACTGTTTTATTATTACAGAGAAAAAATAAATAATTCTTAGATTTTTTCATTATAATGGAGTCTATGGCATACGGGCATTCTGTAATTCTGAGTTTTCTGGATAACTGATTTCCAGATAATGGATCCAATACCTATATATCATTTTATGTTTCTTTTTCCTCTGTACTGGACTTATTTGATGTGTACAAAATATGATATTCCAATTGTTATGATTAAACTTATCCTAGGGTGGCTCCTCACAGAGAGAACAACCTTCCAGACACATGTACCTTATTAAAGATGCATCAGTACACATCATTGCTTGAATAGGGACTTCATTAAAGGAGAACTAAAGCTTTACTAAAGAAGTAGGTTAGAAATGTTGTACATTATTGGGCAGATTTCTCAAGGGTTGAATTGAAAAATCGAATTTAGAATTCGAATTTTCGAGTTTTTTTATGGCCAAAATTGTCAAATTCGACTATGGAATTGTTAAAATTTGATTTGAGGTTTTTTTTTAAAATTCAAATTTAGAGATTTATCATACTCTGGCCCTTTAAGAACTCAAATTCGACTATTTGCCACCTAAAACCTGCTGAATTGCTGTTTTAGTCAATGGGAGACATCCTGGGATCAATTTGGAGTTGTTTGCAGCCTTCCTGATATTTGTTTTTTTTTTTCAGAGTAAAAACTTGAATCGATCCTATTCACCAGAGTTTTGAAAATTCGATTTTTTTAAAATAAATTTTCGACTGGTCGAATTTTGAGTCCATGGGAGTTTTAAAAGACTCCCATGAAGTCTAAATTCGACCCTTGATAAATCTGCCCTTATGTTTTGGGCTTCTGTACCCAGGCACGTTTCAGGGGCTGCTGCCGCCTGAGGCAGCAGCCCCAATGCCGCCCCTCCTCCTGCTCCGCTCTTCTAACTACCAGCGTCGGAGCGGGTGGAGGAGGGGCCACATCGCTAGTGCAGTGAGCGCAATTGCGCTAGCTGCGCTAGAAGAGCCGAATTTCCGTTTTAAAAAACGGAAATTCGGCTCTTAAAGTTACCAGAGGCGGCTTTTTGCCGCCCCTGGTAACTGGCCGCTCCGTGCCGCCTGAGGCAAGATTCTCACCTTGCCTCATGGCCGGAGCGGCCCTGTCTGTACCAGCCCAAGGCAACCACAGCCCTTTAGCAGTAAAGATCTGTGTCTCCAAAGATGCCCCAGTAGCTCCCCATCTTCTTTTCTGCTGATTTACTGCACATGCTCAGTGCTGCTGTCACTTACTGAGCTTAGGGACCCACTCACAATATACAGTACACATAGAATAGAAATGTCACAATATAAGGCTGATTAGTAATTAATACAGATAATTACTACATGGCAGCACAGAAACCAGTGTAATTAGTATCAGAATTTAATAATCAGCCCTGTAGCATCAGCTTATATTACAGACCAACCTCATTTTCTGCTGGATAATTAGTGACGACCCCTAAGTTTAGCTTCTCAACAGCTGCTCAGAGCCCACTGAGCATGTGAGTGTCACAGACACTTTCCAAGATGGTGACCCCCTGTGACAAGTTTGAAGTCCTGGATCATTGCTGCTATTGACAAGCTGAAACTTTAGGCTGGTGCAATAAGTTCAGTATATAAAATATGGCAATTTTAATCCATATTCATTTTTAGGGTTTAAAAAAACGTATTGCAAAAAATCGAATAAATGTGAAAGTAACTAAATCCCAAATCTCCATGCAACAGACATCTCTGACTTCATTACGGAGTGTTCTCAGACTCGTGTATGTAAAATGGGTTGCATTATTCTTCTCCTATACATAGTGGTCATGTACAGAAGTAACAACAAAAATAATGTTAAGCATGGCCTAGCAGAACAAGAAGTAAGAACAAAAACAGCTGGTGAATTTGAGAAAGTGACAGGACTATACTGAGCATGAACTAAGATGTTCATTAATATTCTCCATTCTTTCCCGTGGCGCCATCTGCCTTCATTTGCCATGTTTTGACAGTACGCAAGAGTGAGTCATTGGGAGTATATCTATTTATACGATGAGGTTTAGGATAGGAACCTGTCTAATGGGAATGACACCAGATCCTGACAGGGGAGATCATTTTACTGGTACACAAGTATGTTACATTAATATACAGGTATGGGATCTGTTATCCGGAACCCATTAGCCAGAGAGCTCTGAATTACAGATTATAGACTCTATTTTATCCAAAAAATCCAACTTTTTAAAAATGAGTTCCTTTTTCTCTGTAATAATAAAACAGTAGCTTGTACTTGATCCCAACTAAGATATAATTAATCCTTATTTGAAGCAAAACCAGCCTATTGGGTTTATTTAATGTTTACATGTATTTCTAGTAGACAAAGTATGAAGATCCAAATTATGGAACAATCCGTTATCCAGAATGCCCAGGTCCAGAAAATTATGAATAACAGGTGCCATACCTGTATTAAAGAGGCAGTTATATATAATTTAAGGAGTATCACCCAGCAGGGGAGTAATTCTTTTATAGGCTCCTTAGAGCCTTCCGCGTAGGGCGACAGATTTAGGGTAAATGACTATATAGAACATTAATGCTTATTAAAGAAAAATACCCTCTAGCTGCTGGCCATGAAACAATAGTAATGGGTGAAATTTTTCAACAGGTATGTATTTCCAGTGAAATTCTGTGTTTCATCATCATCTGACAATATTTTCGCCAAACCATGGCAAAATTCTGCTTTGAAAAAACCTGGTGCCAAACGCCCATTTACCCCAATATAATTTGCACAAAAAACACTGCCACGAAAAAAAACACCCACTTGTATTTTACAGAAGAAAAACCCATTGGCTTCAATTCAATTTGTAAATTTTCAGGTGGGTTTACAAATTTTTCGGCAAAGTGAAACAGGAGAGATTCGCTCATCACTTAGAGAATGAAAGTGAAAAGTTCAGCTTGGTTCGTTGCTGATCTTATCCTGGAAAGCATTTAATGATTATCATATTCTCAAGACCCTTCTGCTCCAGCTGATCCTATATTGGACCTGGTGCCCTTTAAAGGAGAAAGAATACAATTTTCTACTTGGGGGTGCCAAAAGTTAGCCACCCCCAAGTGACTAATAATAACTAGAGAAACATTCAGTATTGGGCTTGGTTAGGATAAAAAGTTTATGCTGATAGGAGGACCGGGCCGGGGTGTCAGGTAAGTGAACGTAATCACTTGGGGGTGCCTAACTTTTGGCACCCCCAAGTAGAAAATGGTATTACTTCTCATTTAAGAACACAAGCACCTTGGGCATTCACACGAGGTGTGGTGTATTCTGACATGCTTACGGCAATTCAGCGGTTGCGCATGCGTGCAGTGGGGGAGCTTGGTCGAGAAAGTCAAGAGGGGGCCCCGTGACTGCCAGGAGGCCCTTCGGGTTGCTGCCCTGGTGGGCCCCAATGCTCCAGTCCGACCCTGGACATCTAAACCTTAATAGAGATAAACTTTTCATTTTTAATTGAATCCGTCAACATTGGATAAAAAGCATCATATTTACAAAACAGAGCAGGTGCTCTGTTTTGTAAATATGATGCTTTTTATGCTATTGTTGGTGAAACAATTGCTTTGTTAAGTAGTAAATGAATGCAAAATGGTAACAGAATATCTATGAATATATTTTAATAATAGCCCTGGGGCAAAGAGGGGAGGCTAGATACAGCAATACAATGAAAGAAGGGATGGGAACATGGAAAACATGAAGACAAGATGAGAGTTAAAGGGACAGGATGATGAAGTTTGATAAAGCCCCATCTGCCTTGCCGCTCCATCCTATACAAAGACCTCCCCCTGTAATCTCCCCAGCACAGCTTAGCCCTGATCTGCTCACTATCCATCTGCTTTGTGATTTCTGAGGATTGTAAATGATCTGTGGGAAAGGGACACGGGTCACTGAGGCATCTTGCCAGTTTGGAATTACCCATGAGACAGTCTCTGTTTATCTGCCCTCTTTTTAAGGACCACACTTCGCCAACACTATTTGAAGCCTACACTGCAGTGTGTGAAGCACCATACATTGTATAAGTTCCTTTCAGCAAACCAGAAGTTCACAACTGAACATTTGCCCTATACTGGGTCATACGGTCGACTTGATTGAATGTTGCAAACGGCTTTCCCGTAACCACAACTGTGGTGTCGGCCTCCATTACAGCATTCCCTCTGTCTACAACATAGGGGCAAATTCACTAAAGCGCGAAGCGGCTAACGCTAGCGCAAATTCGCCAGCGTGGCGTCATTTCGCCGATTTACTAACGGGCGTAAATTCGCTAGCGAAGTGGACCTACTCTAGCGCTACTTCGCACCCTTACGCCAGGCAAAGTTGCGCTATGGCGATGGGACGTAACTACGCTAATTCACTAACTTGCGCATTTTACTGAACGTTACCTCTTCGCCACCTCAGACCAGGCGAAGTGCAAAAGTCCCAAAAAACCCTGTCACTTTTCCTTTTTTAAGGGTGATAGGCTGAAAAAGATTGAAAATTTTTTGGGGGTATCCTCTTTCCCCCCTACATTTCCTAACATATGGCATCTAAACTATACAGTGGGCACATGTGTAGGGCAAAATAACAACTCTATTTTATTTTATGAAGCTTTCCCAGGCTTGTGTAGTGTAATGTATTTGCTGCTACATATACGTCCATTCAAATTTAACTTGGCACCGTATGCAAATTAGGCTTTGCTAGCGTAACTTCGCTTTGCTTGACGAATTAACGAAGCTGACGCTGGCGCAACTTCGGATCTTAGTGAATTTGCCCCATAGTATTTCCTGCTGCTGTCCAGGGTGCTGAAGAGCTGCAGTGTAAAGTTCCGTATCCCAAACCCTGAACTTACACCAAGGTTCCGGTCTCAGCCTGCTCTTCTGCCTGTAGCAGCCTCCTTTGGCTTCGGGTGGAGCCCTCCACTACTCAGTTGCCACCAGGTCTTAAAGTGGGAGAACCAGGGAGAGAGTTCTAGGCAAACACAAGAACCGAACTTGAGTGAATAGGACGAGGGAGCAGTTAGCGGAGTCAAAGAACAGGCTGGTCAAATAAGCCCTGATTTCTCGGGCACATGCCCCCCCCCCGCGTAAGCACCGGGGCAAACTGCGCCATTGAATGGAGATGCACAAGTCCCCATAATGCGGCTGGGCGGCATGTCGTCCCTAACTTTTTGTCGCCCACGGCCCCTTCCTGTGTGGGCTCACCACAAATCCGGGCCTGGGGTCAAACCAAATGCGCAAAGCTGTACCAAAACGGGAAACAAAAACAAGGTCATGGTCACAGGCCGAGGTCATACACAGAGGAGAAGCAGCATCAAATTGGAATCAGAAGAACAAATAGCGCAGGATAACACAGGCTGTGGGCGTTCCCACCGCCTGCCAGGTAAATTTATCACATGCAGGTAGGGTTGCCACCTAGCCAGTATTTTAAAGGCCTGACCGGTAAAAATTATGCTTGACCCCAATGTTATTAATAGGAAAATTTCCAAAAAATGTGGCAACCCTGCAAGTAGGAGCACTATGGGATGCCATATTGAGCCAGTTAGTCTGATTTTCCAAAGAGGCAGGTTCATATCAGTGATCTCACAGATGATTAAAAATCCAACATAATGTGCAGAGTGCAAAGAGAGTGGGCACAGGGCAAGACTGCTCTTACTGCACACAAACAGGGCAGGCAGTAAGGTCAGGTCGCACTAAAGAGTAGCATTTTTAAGCAGAGATTGCATGTCATCTGGAAGCAAGGAGTAAATCCTGCCTTTAATGTACCTGACCTCCACTGGTCTCCATAATCCTAGTGCACAGAGCCAGAAGTGAGACTGCAGATAGAGTCTCTATATATAACTCTGCAGCACTCGGCTGTGACAGAGACCACATCACAGTAATCAAAGAGTGGACACTATCGTGTGTGTAAGTCTCAGACGGCGTCAATACTGAATTGCGTCCAGATAAGGGCTGCAAATAGCCGTCGCTGTAGGAAGGACGATAACAAATATAAGATGGAGACCATAGGGAAAGAAATCAAGGAAAGATGGCAACAGTCACCTAACCCATATATTTATATATTTTACTATATATATTATAATATATAGAATAATATTCTATTGTATATATTAAACATATGTAGAGAGAGAATCGGACCGTTTTTCACGAGCACTAAACAAATTCACACAATCCATATACTGTCAGATTAAGCTACAAATCTCTGTAATCCTGGGATAAAAAAATACAAGTATTAAATAAAGCACAGCTCAATTAATCTGTCTTTGACACCTCCCAGCTTCCTATTACTGCAGTTTTTAAGAATAGACTTAATTCTATATAAATACTAAAAATCACTCAGCCATTGATTGGTCACAATGAACTGACAATTAGATCTCATAATATCTAAGATATTACATACAAGACCTCGACTGAGTTCCCCGCTAGTTAATGCTATTAAACTGCACAGAGAAAATAGCTTGGCTTTTCTAAAATCCAAAATGGCACAAAATGTTAGACCAAAAAAAAAAACATATTTCTGTAGCACTGACCCCATCTAAAAAAAAAAAAAAGGTTCTGTAAGGCTCGAAATGTATTGTTATTGCTACTTTTTATTGCACATCTTTCTATTCAAACCCTTTACTATTCATTCCAATTACATATTCAAATCAATACATGGTTGCTATGGTAATTATGACCCTAGCAACCATTCTGCTGAAATTGCAAGCTGGAGAGATGCTGGATACTTATCAAAGGAATGGTTCATTGCTGTTTCCCAAATTTGCTGGGCAGAACACTACACAATTACAATTGGACTGCAGCCTCACAGAGCAAGAGTTTTTTTGGCTGCCATTGACCCCCCCCCCACTCCATTTAAAAGATGGAAAGAGGCAGAAGAGGAAGGCACATAATTCAGAACTTACAACTTATAAAGACCAACATTCTATGACGTGCAAAGACTTAACCTAAAGGCTAACTACCACTTTAAATATCATTAGGACTACTGCAATATATTAATGCTTTGAGGAGCTGTAACAAAATGCTTGACCTCAAAAAAGGAAAAGCAAGCAGGTCCATCTAAGCTTCCCTGCAACCCACGCGTGTGTGAATTTATTGTTTAAGTCCCCTGTTTGCCATAATATTATTGCAAAGCACTGCAGAACTTGCTGGTGTTGTAAAAAAACATAAATGATAATGCTGATGATTGTTGTGGGCTTAAGTTGCCCTTTATAGGTGCAAGTTTGCTATAACTAGAAATTGATGCCTCGGCAACATTACAGGAATCGAAGAAATGGCCCTGGCCTTAAAATTTACACCTGCCTACTGGCCGGCTGAAAGATAATAGGTATGAGCTTTCTTTTTACGAGGTTCAAAAAAAATGTAAAAAAGCGGAGCCGGTGATATGTTAGCGCGGCTGATATGCAGAATGTGTATGTTGAGAGCAACAGAAGGATAAATACACCCAGGTGGTCTTCACCAAACATCATTTCTACTGAGCTAACAGAAACCTGGCAGAAATATTAAGCCTTAAAAAAAAGAAAGGAAGAGCGCTACAGCATACACAGGCAACACGGCACTACAGGATTGGATTGAAAAGGGTGGTTCACTTTAAGTATGTAATAGAATGTCTTATTCTTAGCAACTTTTCAAATGGTCTTAATTTTTTTCAATTACTTTCCTTTCTCTTGTCCTTCCTAAATGGGGGTCACTGATACTGGCAGCCAAAAAACACCTGACGCACCGTGACGCCTCAATTGTATTGCTATTGTAACTTTTTATTGCTTATCTTTGTATACAGGCCTCTCCTATTCATCTTCCAATCTCTTATTCAAACCACTGCCCGATTGCTAAGGTAGACAGGACCCTAACATCCAGACAATTGCCCAATTTGATTTCACCATTCTGTAAGAACATGGATTACACCGCGCTCCGTACTCTAAGGATAGGGGCACAATGGGCGATTCAGGAAGATTTAGTCGGCTGGCGACTAATCGCTTCGTCTTTGCGGTGATCAATCTCCCCGAACAGCTTCCCTCTGTCTTGCGTTGGCTATAAAGAAAAGTCGCCTGCAGCATGGCACACGCGTCGCTTTGTATTCCGAAGTCGCCTGAAGTTGCCTCACGAGGAAACTTCGGGCGACTTCGGAATACGAAGCACAGAGGGAAGACGTTCAGGGATATTGATCGCCGCAAAGACGAGACGATTAGTCGCCAGGCGACTAGATCTCCCCCCAAATCGCCCAGTGTGCCCCTACCCTTAATTACATCCACACAAGGCAGGATTTACAAACATGTCTGACGAATATCTAGAGATTTTGAACATCAGACAGGCCCTCTTGATGCCCTTCTATAGTGTAGAGACTTCCATACTGAGTCAGAAGTTTTTATTGGCCTGTGTAAGTTACAGGTAAGTAACCTTTTCTATCATTCACTCCTATAGACAGTACCATTTAGTGAAATCTAACACTCGCTTATCCTTATTTCCAAGGTTTCTTCTCCCTGACTGCCACAAGAGGCCTGATTTTACCCAGGTATCAACGGACACATACTTTATAGTTTGGGGGTTGTAAAGGCTTAAGCCCTACTCACCCACACCCTCTTTGTATGAAATTGCATGGGCGTATCTTGAACCTCAGTCCAGATCTGCCATTGTCTGACCAGTAATTGCCAACAAGTTATGGATTTAAGTTATGGATTTAGCTAATGAGAATTGCTTTATCTGGCAGTTCTTGCTCAACAAAATATGTGGACCCTATTGTCTAAGATATTTTCATCTGGTGTATGCGGTGCAGTTTTGGGCTCCAGTCCTTAAAGGAACAGTAACACCAAAAATTGTAAGTGTTTTAAAGTAATGAAAATATCATGTCATGTTGCCCTGTTCTGGTAAAACTGATGTGTTTGCTTCAGAAACACTACTATTGTTTATATAAACACGCTGATGTGTAGCAATGGTGTAAATTAGAAAAAGTCTATATGACACAAGTTAAAGGGATACTGTCATGGGGAAAAAAAAAATTTCAAAATGAATCAGTTAATAGTGCTACTCCAGCAGAATTCTGCACGGAAATCCATTTCTCAAAAGAGCAAACAGATTTTTTTATATTCAATTTTGAAATCTGACATGGGGCTAGACATATTGTCAATTTCCCAGCTGCCCCAAGTCATGTGACTTCTGCTCTGATAAACTTCAATCACTCTTTACTGCTGTACTGCAAGTTGGAGTGATATCACCCCCTCCCTTTTCCCCCCCATCAGCCAAACAAAAGAACAATGGGAAGGTAACCAGATAGCAGCTCCCTAACACAAGATAACAGCTGCCTGGTAGATCTAAGAACAACACTCAATAGTAAAAACCCATGTCCCACTGAGACACATTCAGTTACATTGAGAAGGAAAAACAGCAGCCTGCCAGAAAGCATTTTTCTCCTAAAGTGCAGGCACAAGTCACATGACCAGGGGCTGGGAAATTGACAAAATGTCTAGCCCCATGTCAGATTTCAAAATTGAATATAAAAAAATCTGTTTGCTCTTTTGAGAAATGGATTTCAGTGCAGAATTCTGCTGGAGCAGCACTATTAACTGATTCATTTTGAAATTTTTTTTTTCCCATGACAGTATCCCTTTAACTTGTGTCATATAGACTTTTTCTAATTTCCACCATTGCTACACATCAGCGTGTTGGAGCAGCACTATTAACTGATTCATTTTGAAAAAAAAAATGTTTTCCCTTGAAAGTATCCCTTTAAATAGTGGATAACAGATAACACCATTATGTTCTACAGAGCTTATCTGCTGTGTAACCTTAGCCTTTTCTCCTTTGAATAGCTGCCCCCATTGCTACACAGCAGCTTATTTAAACAATAGTAATCTGAAGCAAACACAGCCGTTTTTTTCCACTGCAGGGCAACACTGCATTATATTTTTATTACTTTAAACTTTCATTTCATTTTTTACCTTACTGTTCCTTTAAGAGGGATCTAAATGAGCTGGAGAGAGTGTAGAGACGTGCAACAAAACTGGTTAAGTGGATAGAAGATTTAAATTATGAGGGTAGACTGATTAAGTTGGTTCTCTCTGGAGAGGAACATGATTACTCTTTACAAGTACATTTGCTTTACTACCACTCTAAGTACCATTGTTATAATAGTCCCACCCCCGATGTTCCCGCCTCTCTAGCAGCCTATTGTTTTTCAACAGAAAACCCCCACTTTCACTACCTTTTCCAGCAGCCAGCCCAGTGTTTACAAACAATAGACCCCCAGATTTATTTCATAACCTTCTCCAGCAGCCCATTGTTTTTAAAAAAAAACACTCAGACTGGTGTCGTCTGGCATGTTACTACAAGCAGCCCTTATTGGGCTTCGCTTGTAGTCGCTTGTAGCCTCTTATAAAGACGGGAGATCTTTTCCCCCCATAAAGGTGGTGACACGCTAAGATTCGGGGAGATTAGTTGCCCATCGACAAATCTCTTCTTCTTTGGCAACTAATCTCCCCAAAATGGCACTCTGATTGATTAGTTTTCCGAAGTTGCCTTGTGGGAGATTTCGGGGAGATTAGTGGCTGGGCGACTAATCTCCCTGAATTTTAGCATGTCACCACCCTAAAATAGATCACCACACCAGAGGCCACCCCTTTTGACAGAGGATGTCCTACCAGATGATTCTGTTAATGCTTTTAAGGGTGGTGGCACACGGTGCTGCCTGAAATGATTTCTCACCAGCTAGAATGTGAATCACCAGTGGGATGGCACTCGGGTCGCTTCAGCTTTCTGAAGTTGCCCGAAGTTTCCTTGTGAGGCAACTTCGGAAAACAAAGTGATCCCAGTGCTATCCTGCTGGCGATTTACATTCTAGCTGGCAGGAAGGCATTTCGGGGAGATTAGTCGCCTAAGGGCTATTCCACACGGGGAGATAGCGACGCGTTTGCGGTCGCGGCGACAAAGCGCCGCGACCGGCGCAGGCGACAGTTTTGTATGGGCGCCTATGTAAAAACGCCTGTGCTAACCACACAAGGCGATGCGCTTTTCAACAGTCGCCTGAAAATGCCTCGCCAGGCTTTTTCAGGCGACTGTTGAAAAGTGCATCGCCTCGTGTGGTTAGCACAGGCGTTTTTACATAGGCGCCCATACAAAACTGTCGCCTGCGCCGGTCGCGGCGACTGTCGCGGCGCTTTGTCGCGGCGACTGTCGCGGCGCTTTGTCGCCGCGACCGCAAACGCGTCGCTATCTCCCCGTGTGTACTAGCCCTAAAAGAAGAGGAGATTTGTCGCTGTGCGACTAATCTCCCCAAATTGCAGCATGTCACCTCCCTTAGAGGGGCTTGGATGATTTTTTGGACAAGCATAATATACAAGGCTATAGTGATACTAAAATCTACAATTAAGATAGATATTGCTAGATTTATGTGAGTGTATGGAGGAGTCAGTGTGAGTGTGTGTGTGTGTGGTCTTTTCTCAAACCAACTTATATAACTATGTAACTATGTTCAAAGAAAACAATAAATTGAGAATGTAATAAACATGCAATCTTCATAGGAACTTGCATGGCAGCGCCTGGTTGAGTGAATAAAGATGTACAGTTTATAAAGATCTATGCCAATATTTAACAAAACATTTACGAAACACGAAAAAATAATGTAAACATAATAAACATATAACACATATAGCATCTCATGTCAAGCTGATGTGTCCTTTGCAGATGCACCAGTCCCCATTGCAGTCTGACTGCTGAAACCCCCACTGTCCATGCTGATTAGTGGGGGGATTGGGGTACATAAGGCTGCTGTATGCAGAAGTTTGCACAGAAGCTTTACTGGCTTTTGCAGACAATGGCAAAAGATAATTAAGGGCTTTGGATTCCCATCAATGCACTGCAGGCACCTTGTAGCCTCAAAGACAGAAATACAGAGAACAACAGCTACTGAATGTCCTGGATTATTTGACAATTTGGAGTCAAAAAGCCGTGCCACAGGGAGCTCTGCAAAACATCTCTCTTACACTTAGAACATCATTAAATTTCGACTTGAAGAACTGCTTTATTGTGGTGCAACAAGGAAGCAATGGATTACAAGACAATCCAAACTGACTGTGTCTGTCCCTGAGAAAAAGCAATGGGAAAGTCACACCGTGGTGCAAAGAGACGTTCTCACCAAGTTAATACGTGTTAATCTGCAGTGGCTTGTTCATGTTTGAACTTGCACTGCCCCCAGAAAAAAAACTGCTTACATTATAGCAGAACTGGTCACATCTATATCTTTTAATATCCCCCCGCACTTGCTCTATGAAGCAAACAATTGTTCAAATACATATTATAGATATAGGTAGAACTTAGAGACATCTGCTCCTATAATAAAATGGCTGTGATAAAAACAGGCCCAAGATGTGCAGGGTGAAATTCCAACATTTGTGCGTCATGTCAGACAACCATAAGCATGGATATATAAGAGGGGGGCTGGCAGAATAGGAACCCTCTGGTGAAACAATGGCAGCTATTATGGCATCAGCAAGAAACAGGCATCAGTGTTGCGGATGGAAAGCCTATAACATATGAGGAAAGCTGAGTAGTTGGTGGTTCAGAGGTCACGAGACTGGCTGATGGCCAATGACTTGTTTAGTAACTTCCATTTTGTGGCTTTGGTCCCAGAATGAGAAGAAATGCTCAGCAGCTGCACCACCATGCCTTAGTAGCAATCTAAGGGTCTCCTCTTAGGAACCGTCTTGAAAAAGATTCCTTGTGCCATCCCATAGGCACACACAATACGCTGAATTTATGTTTCACTGGGAAATTGATGGTTGCATCTCTCTCTGAGTTGAAGCACAAGCTCTTTGCCTCTTGATTACTGTATTTGTAAACCGTGTCAGGAAATAAATAACCTAACAGCAAAGAGTACCCTCTTCCCTTGCCAAGAATGTGAAAACTAAACAATAACAGCATTGATTGGGCCTATCCTTTCTATATCAGGTGCAGAGAAACACTATCAGTGGCTCTGTGACCAGGATAGATAACATGAAGCCCTGCAAAGATAATTGAACTTCAAGTGCTAGTATTCTTCTTTGGAGATGTCATCTAGCAACACTGACAAGGCCACACTTCCCTAGGAATTAGTCAATATTGGGGCAAATTCACTAGAGGGCGAATTTTCGCCAGTGACCGCTTCGCCACACTCCACACCACTTCACCAGGCAGAAATTTGTTACCACTATGCTAATTCACTATGTTGCGTCCTGGGCGCCGAACTCTGGTGACCTTTTTGCTAGCGTTAATTCTGCTGGGCGAGCATTTCATAGCGAATTTTCATTTCTGACTAGCGAAACTTCGCTAGAACTCTTACGCTTAGGTTAATTTAAATAGGGTGGGTACATTAAAGTATGGACGTCTTTATTAGAGATGTTGGTGAAAATGCTTGAAGTGGGCACTTTTTATTACTAATGTCCAAGGAACCTGAATAAAGACAAAATAAATTCTCTAATGCCCTACACATGAGCCCACCCTAAAACGAATGTTCCATGCCCCTCAAATGTCTGGGGGAAAAAAGTTAACACAAAAAAGTTTATAGTTAGGACTTTTGCAGGCAATCCTGCTTAAAAAAAAGACGCCAGCGTTTTTACAACTTGAATGCATTTCCGGCAGACGAGGAAGATGTAGGTTCACTTTATCAGTTCACCAGGTCTGGGGTGGAGAAGGAAACTCTGGCGAAAGAGGTAACGTTCAGTAAAATCCTCAATTTAGTGAATTTGCAGGGTAACGACCATTCGCCACAACAAAAAGTTGCCTGGTGATAGTGGGAATGGATGCTTTTTTTCACTAGCAGATTGTCGCTTGCACTTGTTAGTGAATTGACGATGTCCCTGTAGATGTGATTTCTGGCGGATTCATGCGAATTTTCACCCTTTAGTGAATCTGCCCCATGGCTGGAAAAGTGACGTTTCAGAAAAATAGCAGCAAAATACAGCAGCACATTGACCTCACCTTTAGACCAGTGTGTCTCCTCAAAGAAGAGAAGGGTCACAAAGATTAACTCACCAAATATAGGTTAACTCATCAAGTACAGGAGGTGGTTAAGGTGCACTGCACTGAACCTTTAGCTAAGGGAGCAGATCCACTGTATGTTAGAGTGGCATTTTCTATTTTATAAGAATAGTGTTAATGCCAATGTGCTATCTGCTAGATTGTACAGTCCAAGCTTTGGCTTTTGTGACACTTGCCCTTTTTTTCTCTGGCGCAGAAAAGATTGACATCACCTATGCTGCCTGTCATTGAGTTTACTGAAAATTTGCAGACTATTATTTGATCTTCTTCCATTTAAACCAAAGCATTAGTAATAGGCACAGATCAATTGGCACAAGGTGGCTGAGGAGACACACTGTGGGTTATTTATTAAAGTCCGAATGGCAAAAACTCGAAAAATTTGAGTTTTTTTTGCTATAAAATCAGAATTTTTGGGGGGGGGGGGAAATTCGAATCTTCGGAATTTATTAAACCCTGAGGGTGTTAAAAGTCTGAATAAAAAAGTACTCCAACTCCTGCTGAGTTCATGTAGAAGTCAATGGTAGAAGTCCTGAAGATATCCTGATCTGTGTTGGGTTTCATGCAATAAGCCAAAGATTATGTGGCTTTCGGGCAAAAATCTGAAAAAACACAATTCGATTTTTTCACAATTTTTTTTCCGACACAGGGAATTACTGAATTATTTTTGATAAATAACCCCCCCCCCCCTGTATTGCAGTTCAGCAGGCATTCAAGGACCAAAATATTTCTCTTACACATCTGTGTGGAGGATTGGTCCTTGAGCAGGGTCAGACTGGGTCGCCCAGGGCTCACCCTGGCTTCTGCCTCAGGGCCCCCCCTCCGGACCCTGGGGGCTGCTCCCTCAGGGCCTCCTGTCCAGCAACATCCCTGACCCTCTTGTGCTGATCACAGCAGAAAGAAAACGGATGCGGATCTAGGCCTGTGGGGCCCACCGAGAAAAAACCCGGCCACCCTGTCCTTGAGTGCCTGCTCAACTGCAATACAGTGTGTCTCATCACACACCTTGTGCCAACTGGTCTGTGCCCATCACTATGGCTTGAATTTTAATGGAAGACAGTTAAATAATAGTCTGCAAATTTACAGGCTGGTACAGGCAGTTTTCAACCTTGTTCATGTCAAAAACTGCCTGTTCCAGTGAAAACATGCAGGATGGTTTCCAGTAAACTCAATGACAGGCAGCATAGATGATTTCAAGTTTTTCTGCACCAGAGAAAAAACAGACAGGTGTCACATTAGCCTTACAGCTCGCAGGTAGCAGATAGCACATTGGCATTAACATTATTCTGATAAAAACAGAAAATGCCACTCTAGCATACAGCCATTGGCAAAACTGCCTTTCAGTGCTGATATAACTAGGTACAATTCTGTACATGGCATTGCCTTCCTAGAGCTCTCTCAGCATTTGTGTGGGTTTCCTTCAGGTATTCTGCTATCCTTCCACAGAATGGAGGCAGGTTAATTGGCTTCTGATGACACTGACCCTAGTGTGAATTGAACAATGAACAGTCCCCATAAAGCACTGTGTGATAATCTTACTACTTTGCAAATAAAGGATAGTAATATGATTTCTTTTACATCACACAGATTTGGAAGGATGAAATAAAAAAGGACCAAAAAGAGTTATGGGCTTGGTGAAATAAATCTGAGATATATATAGTTATAAATGACATATGCACATATGGGAAGTGAGTCTTGGAGATTAATAATTGATTCAAGGCTAACGATAAATAATCAGTCCTTTCTGCTCTTCTTGCTACTGATCAGGACCATGAGTTGTTCTATTCTTACTTGTCCATAATAAAAATAACCTTTTGATGGCACTCCCTTCCCCACCATACAGTATATTTGGGTTAAAAAGATTATTTGTGTAACAAGCCATATTTTCATCCATGACAATGTATTCATTGGAAGTCAGGCTGATCACAGCAGAAAGAAAACGGATGCGGATCTAGGCCTGTGGGGCCCACCGGGAAAAAACCCGGCCACCCTGTCCTTGAGTGCCTGCTCAACTGCAATACAGTGTGTCTCATCACACACCTTGTGCCAACTGGTCTGTGCCCATCACTATGGCTTGAATTTTAATGGAAGACAGTTAAATATTAGTCTGCAAATTTACAGGCTGGTACAGGCAGTTTTCAACCTTGTTCATGTCAAAAACTGCCTGTTCCAGTGAAAACATGCAGGATGGTTTCCAGTAAACTCAATGACAGGCAGCATAGATGATTTCAAGTTTTTCTGCACCAGAGAAAAAACAGACAGGTGTCACATTAGCCTTACAGCTCGCAGGTAGCAGATAGCACATTGGCATTAACATTATTCTGATAAAAACAGAAAATGCCACTCTAGCATACAGCCATTGGCAAAGAGTCTGTGGATGAAGGTGAGCAGTCTTAGTAACAATGGAAGACTCCATGCATGTAAATGAACATAAAATCCATTGGGAAATTAAATCAATATAATCCATCCTTTTAAAAAGTATATATATATTTTCCTTTTGATTTGACATTACTTTGTGCTCTCCATACTTAACCATGAGACCCATAAAATTGCCCCATTGATGCCCACAACCTTATCAGGATATGTGAAAGGGGTACTGTTACTGGGTCCCACAGCAAATTAAATTCTGGGGCCCAAAAATATTGGTAAGTTGACCTATTCTGTCAAGATATATAGTACAATTGCTCATTAATTATGGCCTTACTGGGCCATCTACCATCCTGTGCCCCCCTGCAACTGCAGGATCTCTTCCTCTTTAGTTACACCCCTGGGTTGGGATATGTAGGAACATGGGACATGTATGCAACAAATCAGCATCTCTCTTTGCAGTTAGAATATGAAATCAAACATCTGATTGGCTGATGGTATAACGTATACCAAATCTGCCAACTTCAATATAACATTGAAGCATGCACTTACTGGCGGTATAGCAACTTGACATTATTTTTATTAGTATGTGTAAGACATAAGAATACAATCAACAGGCTGTGGTTGTGCCAGCCAGAGAGGTTCTAAATAAAGTCAAGATTTGCTGTAACACTGCCTATTCTAGTATTTCCGAGGATGCCTACAGAGGCTTGTGAGAAACAAGGCACTTGTGATGCGGAAATGCAGTTGTTTGTAGTCCTGCAATATATACAGAAATAAAGTTTAGCTGTTTGGCCAGGGATGGGTGATGTGTGCACAGCTGTGGATATTTCCAGCTCCAAAAATAAAGACAAGGACAAAAATTGACACGCAGTCCAGGAATATGACTGTATATCTACACACATAGAAGAGAAAACTGCTGTGCGGTTAAATTAGCAGTTTGAGCAGTATGGTGGCTTTAGGAAGATAAGGGATATAAATGGCCATTTATAAACATAAGTGTAAGATAAAATTGTTCTGTATTCTGCATAGAATTTTGGCTATGAATAGGTGTAGTAAGAGCAGAACACGTAATTAAATGAATATTATTTCAGTGATAACAGGACTTTTACCTCCAGTAATTAATGCCCCATGTTTTAGGATGGTAAAAGCTAGAGGGCATCACTGATATCATGTGTAATTGCCACCAACTTGCCCCTGCTGTCTTCATCTTAAAGGAGAACTAAAGCCGAACTAAAGAAGTAGCTATAAATATTGTACATTATGTTTTGGGCTCCTGTACCAGTCCAGGGCAACCACAGCCCTTTAGCAGTAAAGATCTGTGTCTCCAAAGATGCCCCAGTAGCTCCCCATCTTCTTTTCTGCTGATTCACTGAACATGCTCTGTGCTGCTGTGACTTACTGAGCTTAGGGACTCACACACAATATACCAGTATAGGACTGTCCCACCGGGATACCAGGAAAACTCCTGGTAGGCCCATGTGTCAGTGGGCCCTTTTGCTTCTAACTATGTGGCCAATTTCATGGTCATTCCTTATTTCTTTATGGGGAAAAATGCTTTATAATGGAAGAATAGACCAAGTAAATATAAAAGACTAGGAGAATAAAGAGGTTGAGTGAGGAGAGGAGGAATAATAGTTTGGAAAGTGGGCCCACATAGAATAGAAATGTCAAATATAAGACTGATTAGTGATTAATACAGATAATTACTACATGGCAGCACAGAAACCAGTGCAACAAGCATCATAATTTAATAATCAGCCCTGTAGCATCAGCTTATATTGCTGGCCAACCTCATTTTCTGCATGATCAGCTTCTCAACATTTACTCAGAGCCCATTGAGCATGTGAGTGTCACAGACAATTTCTAAGATGGTGACCCCCTGTGACAAGTTTGAAGTCCTGGATCATTGCTGCTATTGACAAGCTGAAACTTTAGGCTGGTGCAATAAGTGCAGTATGTAAAATATGGCATTTTTGCCACATACATTTTTAAGCTTTAGTTCTTCTTTAACCTAATTTACTTGCCGACCTTGACACTGTTCCTACCAACAACTGCATCTCTGCGTGATCCCACCATGTGAACAGCCCTGCGCATCTGGCCCTATTTTTACCCAGCAATGGCTTCAGGGCCCAGTCAAATTACATTTTTGGCCTTGGACTAAAGCCTGTAAATGGTACATTTTCTTTGTTTGTGAATGAGGTGCTGAAACACAGGGAGGGGTTGGTTTATTGACATATTGAGCTTCCTTTCAAATATCACCTCAAGAGTTTAACACGGTAACATGGGCGAGATGCTTCTTGTTACCAGATTGACAGAATATTAACAATGTTTTGCAACAACGACTGCCTTAAAGAAGATCTGAACCCAAAAATGTCCTTGCATAATGAAAGCTAAGCAAATATCAAATATATACATTCATTAGAAATGTATATTTACATATAAATGTAACTGCAAATGAAATCAGTGTGTGCTGGTCCTTGTTTCTGCCTCTTGAAAGGCAGAAGTCAGCTTTCTTTTAGGTCTGTTATTCAACAAGAGCTAAAAATGTGGACAATATAAACATCCAGATATTGCTTACGACTGCAATTACATTTTACAAATAAAACCACTGAGTTGGGTTTTTTTTTAAATAATGTACCCTGGAGAGCTGCTTAGAATTACATTATGGAAAAGGCAGTTTTTTGGGTACCCCATCTAAAAACAAATGCTCTGTAAGGTCACACATTTATTGTTATTGCTACATTGTAATGCTCATCTTTCTATTCAGGCTTCTCCTATTCATTTTCCAGACTCTTTTGCAAATGAGTGCATGGTTACTAGGGTAATTAGGACCCAAAAAATCAGACTGCTGAATTTGCAAAGTGGAGAGTTCCTCAATAAAAAGCTAACTAACTCAAAAATCAGGAATAATGAAAAAAAATGGAAGACAATTGCAAATTGTCTCAGAATATCACTTTCTACATCATACTAAAAGTTAACTCAAAGGTGAACCTCCCCTTTAACTAGAAATGCCAGGGAGTAACAGGAGGGTGTTCAGAAAATGTTCAGCACACAAAAATCTAGAGGGTAGCACATTTATCACCAAGTCTACTACTATGCTAGGTGCAATTCGCCTGCTAGAGCAAAAAAATTGAACATTTTGGCACCCTGGATGTGAGCTCTATCTGTGTTTTAGCCGGTGATAGTTGTGCTTCCCATAGTACCTGTACACTGCAAGGAGACATGCAGGTCTGGACTGGTAGTCAAAATAGGCCCTGGTGTTCCAATAATAGAGGCCCAATTAGCTCCCCACCAGCCCACTAAATAGTGACTTTCTATGGCATCTTATGGCAGCCCAGGCCTGGAGACATGAGATATATTGACTATGATAAATATGTCATAGGGTTCAGAAGTACAATGTATATTATAAGTATTACACTATATTATTATGTGTTAAAATTAACTTTTAGGATGTTATAAAAAATGCCTAATTCAAAGCAACTTTTCAACTGGCCTTCATTTTTTTTCTAATAGTGTTTTGATTATCTGCCTTTTTCTTCTGACTCTTTCCAGTTTTCAAATGGGAGTTTTCAAATACTCTGTAAGGCTACAAATGTCTTGTTATTGCCACTTTGTACTACTCATTTTTCTCCGCAGGCCCTCTCCTATTTATATTCCAGTCTTTCACTCAAATCAATGCATGGTTGCTAGGGTAATTTGGACCCTAGCCACCAGATTACTGAAATTGCAAACTGGAGAGCTGCTGAATAAAAAGCTAGATAACTCAAAAACCACAAATAATAAAAAATGAAAACCTATTGCTAATTGTCTTAGAATATCACTCTCTACATTACACTAAACGTGAATTAAGGATGGTGACAGACGGGGATATTAGTCGCCCAGCAACAAATCTTCACTTTTTTGGACGACTAATCTTCCTGCCTCACAAGGAAACTTCAGGCGACTTTGTAGCGATTCGTATGCCGTCCCGCTGACCATTTGTATTCTTGTCAGCGGGAAGGCAGTAGTGAGGTAGAGGGTGACTAATCTCACCATCTGCCACCACCCTAAAAGGTGAACAACCCCTTTAGGATAAGGTGATTTTGATCATTTGTGAACAGAGATAAGTTTATAAACTGGAGGAAGTTTGAGGTAAGGTGTCTATATCTAGTTATCAGGAGCAGATGTGATGTTTGGTGTCCATAATACCTCTGTGTTAAAAGAGATAAGAGATGCTGAATTTGTTGGTGCCCATGATATCTATACATTAGATTAGGATATCAATTTTGTTCCCAAAATATCTGTACATAAGAAGGAAGAGAGAGATGTGGTGCTTGTGATATATGTGCATTAGGAAGAGATGAGAAGTTTGTTGATTGTGATATCTCTGAATTAGGAGGAGATAAGATGTTTGATGCTCATGAAATCTAAGCATATGGAGAAGATGATAGACTTGGTGCTCATAGTAGCATTTAAATAAGTTGAATGATGTAAGCATACTGTAGTACTATATAAAAGACACGTTATGATTTTTACATATTAAGAAGATATGTGTGCTTCTGAAGCCCCTGTATTAGAAGCCTCCCTATCTCAATGCTTTTGGAGAAGGTGAGAGGCATGCAACATCATCCCTAATATTTATGTATTTAATAAACGGCAAGTGTCTTAATCTTTGCAATGGAGTGGGTGAGAGCAGTGATTTCCCGATATGAGTGTCGAGGTGAGATGCATACATTCCAGCTGTCTGTGCACGAAGAAGGGAGCAAAGAGTATGGATCTATTCAAGACATAATTGTATTTACGCCTCCTGAAATCACATAAATGTGAGCGCGTCACATGTCTTTGTGTGTGAACTGACAGAGGGGGGCATATGTGATCGTTTTCTCATTGCATGGAAGTCTCAGCTGATTTGACTCCGGCTAATTACACACCGTTGGGTGGGAACACCTGCTTTCCTTCCAAAAAAAAAAACTACACCATCCCTTTCGCCTCCATGGCCACAACACCTCCCCCATCCCCAAGATGTGAGCATTGGCTATTGTTCCCCTGTATGACGGATGGTAACATGCAAGCATCCACTCCACTAGTACAACCACACAATGGGAATTTACCCTTTAATCGCTGCCTTGTTGTTGTTGCCTTTACAATCATTTCATTTTCTCCTTTGTTCTTTTCTTTTGACCAAAGTGTTCAGATATAAAACCAGAAATCACAGTTAAAAATCAGCCCCTAATAAAGTACCAATGGCAGGGAGGGATCACAGACTGAACATAAAACCACGTCTGGTCTTGTTCCTAAAAATCCACAGATGGGAGGTCAGTGAATATTAGATTTAATCCATTCATGAGCAGCAATCTAAAATTCTGCAGTAAATGGGTCACCTTACTTTACATAAACACCAGGACTGGCCATATAATCAACAGTAAGGTCATCACACATTTCAGCGCAATCAAGGATTTTAAATCTATATTTATGTATTTTAAACACACACAAACATAAATATATATATATATATATATATATTTATATATAATCCATAGAATGGGTGGCACTCCTCTTCTGAACATTATCCCAGTTGCACGGTTACATTTTAGTATAATTTCAGGAAGAACCAGCAACATAATAATAGTGAAAAAAGTGTATTTAGTAAGGCATGTATAGCCAACGTAACGTTTCGGTCCTGAAATTATATATATATATATATATATATATATATATATATATATATATTCTGTCTGAATAGCCACTCACTTAGAATATAGTGTAATGCCAGCCAGGTCTGGGAATCAATACAGACCTTGGCATTCCGAGTACAACGAGGCCCAAACAGTCCCCCACCAACCCACAAAATAGTTACTGTCTATGGCATCTTTCTGCAGCCCCTTTGGCATCTGCCAGAACCCACAAATTGCCAGTCCGGGCCTGATGTCAGCCTGCATTAAAGAGGCCAGATTATCCCTTTAAAACTATGAAATGCCATAAAACATTGCTGCCGAGCAGGACTAGAATAAGCAATAAAAATGGGTCTTTGGGAATATGTTGGGGGGGACTGTGATTTGTAGCTCTGTATTAAATATGTTTGGCCCCAGCATTAATGGGTTCACACACATATGTGATTAGTTGTCTCATTTTAAGGTACTCGTATAATCGCAATAAAAGCAAGAAGAGGTTCTAAAAATCAATACTATAGCATCAACTAATAGGTATTAATAAACCAGGCCAGTCCATAATCTAGTCTACTAATGTCTAGTTCACTATAAGGCCAGTGCACTGTGGCATTGAATAATGCACCCTGTCTTTATGAGTTGTATCTAGGATGATGAATGCAATACGACTGTAACATGAACGGGTGCACCGAGACAGAGACACATCTTGATCTATTTTTGTGGGTCTACAAAAGGTACCCATGGAACCCAGATATTCTGCCATAAGTATAAAGAAATCTGTTAAAAACACATGTAGATACTCACCAATAACTAGGACCTGATTGTATGCTGTCAAAATATGGTATACTGTAATACACTTACTTTGTAAAGCACCAAGTAGCAATCATTTATGATGGAAGAACAACATCTGTCCACCATACTTGTGCGAACCCGCTTGAATTTCTTGAATGTTATAACAGGGACAAAGTTTGCACCAGGTCTATAAACCACAGTAACCGTACGGTTAACAACCTCTTCAGTAGACTCTCCATAGGTCTACCAGGGACACAATGGTTAACCTGAAATGGAGTCCTTGGACAGGAGTAAAACAAAGAAAACCCTTCCCTTTAGAAAGTTCAGTCACTGGGAAGGGACAGGAAAAATAGGCAGCACAATTTTCTGAAAAAAAACACTCCATTGGAGTATCAGCAAAATAAGTTTTCCTTCAAAATTGAACTTAGATCATATGAAGGAACCTGGCTTTGGTGTCTTCATAGGGAATATAATATTTAGGGTGCGGTTTATCCACCCATTGTCCATCTCCCATGTAGACTTCCAAATTGAAATATTTTGTAAGGTTATACTTCCCACAGCTCTTCACAGCATTTTTCAATATGGTGCGGCCGTACCACCATTCTTTTTCAATTAAGCGAAGGTACTGCCAATCCTGCTCACGCCTCTCCTTGTCTGGGTTTGTGAGGCAACTGTGGTGCATCTTCTCCTTTCGTAGAATCTCATCAATGAGCCAGTTCTCATAAGATGCAGCCACTTTCCCATACACCCACAATGGAGCATAGGGCATAAAGTAACCCCAAGCTCTATAGACCTGAAAGTTTATTACTCGCTGCACACGGA
The DNA here is from genome assembly GCF_017654675.1 of Xenopus laevis. NCBI lineage: Eukaryota > Metazoa > Chordata > Amphibia > Anura > Pipidae > Xenopus > Xenopus laevis. Next base: position 16,887,310 of record NC_054377.1, on the reverse strand, counting down.
AACAGAAGTAAACACATAGGGATCTGCTTGTCCAGGCAGCACCCAGAAATCTTTTTCCTCCTCTGGACCTATTTTTGGAGGAGCAGTAAAGCTGCGAGGCATTTCCATAGGAGGACCAGACTCATGCTCAGCCTCTGGAGTCTCCTCCTTGTATTCTTCCCATCCTGGAGCTTTTTCCAGGGAATAATCTTCCTTGGGCTAAGGAATAGCAGCAACCAAATTCTCTTCCCTCTCAAGGGATATCTTGTCCCACTTATAGTGGTATAGCTCTGCCACACAAGTGGACTGACGTGGCAGGGTCACTAGCTACAGTTTGTTTGGACTTGCACCATGATTTATTACTCGTTAGTTGTATGAAAGCAAAGAAAACATTGGTTGCGATGGGTTACCAGACCTGGAGCACATTTTGGATGTTACTGCTTTATTCCATACGCTTATGTTAATGGAACTTGCACCTACAAGGGCAGGGGCCAAACTGAGATGTATTAGACACAGGAGCCACGTGTAGCCATCAGCATTGGGACCCTGGTAAGTTGGATCAAATGCAGGTCCATTTTGAGGCCAAGACTAACATATCCATAACTAAGAGCATACAAGGCCACAGCATTTTGGAAGACACCCTTAACAAAGAAGAATGATCCCCAAGTAATAAAATAATAACCACAATGGAAATCAAAAATATTTCAGATATTCCTAAACAGAGTTTAAAGTTATTTATAAACTGTATAATCTATATAACAGATTAGAAGTATGTATGAGTGTTGTGAGTCACCAGGCAATGCTAGAAGAAATGACATATATTATGCCCTTTGTACTTATACCTACATATCCCCAACTGAAGTTCTACAGCAGCTGGATTCTCTCTCACGCAGACCATCCCTCGCACAGTATGGGGCCGATTCACTAACTTCGAGAGAAGGATTTGAAGTAAAAAAACTTCGAATTTCAAAGTGTTTTTTGGGCTACTTCGACTACGACTTCAAATCAAAATAAAAATCCTTCGACTATTCGATAGTCGAAGTACTGTCTCGATATTCCAAGTCGAAGGATAGTCGAAGTACTGTCTCGATATTCCAAGTCGAAGGATTTTAATTCCCAGTCGAATATCGAGGGTTAATTAACCCTCGATATTCGACCCTTGGTGAATCGGCCCCTATGTATCTTGTTTGTTTGGCTGAGGATGTTGGAAGTGATAGTTCACAACAATCCCAGAGCTATGCATTTGTTATATCTATAGACAGAAATCTCTCCTATTTGGTTTATTGTTTGCACTATGTACAATTACATAAACTGTGGAAACTTCTTTTAACTAAACTTTCAACCTGTGACGTTTGCAGAACAATAAAAGAGTAATATCAGGCCCCACCTGGAATGCAAGTGGTTAATCCCAGAGGACCTTGCTCAGTGAATAATGTAGCTAGATTGCGTTCTGTTCTTTTGTGGATTATAAAGTCAATGGAGATAGAGGGGTGTAACAAGAAAACTACCCTTAAAATGAACAGCCTTGCACAGTAAAGGACACTAGAATGGGTGCCATGGGTGTCCGCACTCTTTTCCCTTAGTTTGCTGAGGTGCACGATCAAATATTGTATTATATATGATGAAGGGATCAGCACACTCATTTGTAGATGAATCAAACGTGCTTTTATTTAACACAGCATTGTGTCCAACGTTTCGGTCCAACCTGGGGACCTTTATCCTTGATAAAGGTCCCCAGGTGGGACCGAAACGTTGGACACAATGCTGTGTTAAATAAAAGCACGTTTGATTCATCTACAAATGAGTGTGCTGATCCCTTCATCATATATATATATATATATATATATATATATATATATATATATATATATATATATATATAGTATATATAATAAAAAAATGTTGTGAAGACCTTTGTCAAGACCCCTTTATCAAGGTCTTAGATGGAGACCGAAACGTTGACCTGATCAACTTTTTAAACATGTATTAAATAAAAGTGCTTTTTAACTTTTTTATAAAAATACCGGTGTGCATCCGTTTTTTCACAACATTTTTTGTATGGAAGCACGTATGGATAGCACGTGGGTCAGAGGCTGATTTATTGAATGGAGTGCTGGAAATAACTTTGTGTCTACATATATATATTATGAATAAAGTACTCCCTCTTGTAAGTTATAAGGATATTATAAGTTACCAAGGAGTTTCATGACCATACAAAATTATTGTATATTATAAAAAATAAAGTACCCCCTGTTGCAATATACAAGGATATAAGAAGTCACTGCCGAGTTCCATGCTTTTGGCCTTGTATTTTACAAGATATATATATTTTACTTTATTCACTATATACATGCACTCTTATAACATTGCATATTATGTCTACAGGCTAGTCATCATCTTGCAATACACCATAGTGACACAGAATTTCATGGATTCAAGTTATTTAATTTCTTTATATATTTATATAACTACTGGGTCATCTTCTGGTACTGGAATGTGTCACGCAAAATATCAGAACTACATTTTTCAGTATTGCTCTGGAAATGTTTGTGTTGGCACATAATCCTGAGTTAAAAGCTATTGCATTGTGGCAGTCAGGGAGCCAGTGCATGACAAGGCATTCCTATTGGCAATTTTCAATATTAGTGCTAGAGCAGGGGCAGTCCATAGCAACACCATGTCCTGGTAAGCTTTGGTTTCAGAGCGAGAATGCACAGTCCCATTGCTGGTCCAAACATTGGGTCACGGCCTGCACTACACACCCTTGTGCTGATACCACTGCTAAGTGCAATAATCCTACACTGTGTCATTTCATACATGGTCCCATCTCAAACATTCCACTGCCTAAGGTCATTCTTTTGTACGGTTCCAGAAGTGAACTCATGTGGGTTCGACTTATGGTTTAGGTTCCACATTCTTTTTTGATATCTTGCATTGTGACCTCTATTAAGTTGCTTTTTTTATATCCTTTATCCAAAAATGCCAAAATATTGACTGCCTCCACCCGTTACTACCTGGGTAAAGAAAGGCCCAGGCTCCTCAAACAAGCTGCTTTGTGAGCCCATCCCACAGATACTATGATTGATATATGTACAGAAGCATCCTTAATACCATTGCCAAACACAGGTCCTCCCACAGAATCATGGACCCCCCCCCACCCACATCCTCCCTCCTACATCCTTATTGTTTCCGGCTGTACCCACCTGTCTGTCCTTTACCCAGTGTCTTCTCCAGCCGATATGGCCCCACATATTGCATGTGTGGTATTCCGCTACCATCTTTCCCCACTGTGGTCATCTTGTCTTCTGTCTTTCCACGGGGATCCAGATGCAAGGAAAATCCTCAAAAAGAAAGGGGGGAGGGCTGGAATAGAGAGGGAGGGGGGGATGGCTGGGTTCGTTTCTTCTCCCCCCCTCTCTCGGTGAATAAACCTGTCCGTTCTTGAGACGCCCAACTGAGAACCTTTCGGAGCTCACCATCAATAGGAACCTGCTTGTCTCTTGGGCTGTTGGACCTTGTCGTTCCTCCTGTCACGAAGAAGAGCACTGAAGGCTCAATGTGATGAATGAAACAAAAATAAATAAAAATTAAAATCCACCTCACTAAGAATGCACCCCTCTCTCTTTTTTTGCAAATAAAAAAAGAGAAACTAATATTGCAGAATTGGTAAAGTAAGATGAGAAGAGGGAGGCTGGTGCTACAGTGCAGGGAGCATGGTGTAGATGCTGCCGCCTTACATACAAGCAGCACAGCAGGGACCTGCTGATCAATCCTCACGCTCGCTGCTAGAAGGGGGAGTGCAGGGGGGGGTTGCAGCCTACTAAAGCTGAGTGTTAGCTTGGCTGTGATTGGTGTACATTAAGCTTCATTCCGGTTGGAGACTCGGAGATGCATTTTAATTGGACTGGGGGGTTACCTTGTGCATAGGGATGTGTGTCTTTTATTTTCTCATTGTGCCCTAATGTGCAGAAGAGTAATGATACACGTCTGTATGTGTGGAAGTGTGAATAAGCATTGCTATAAAAATATGAATTATGGGCTTACCTGTCCCTTCTCTTCTGTGTTTGCAGACCTGTACCCTCCATTATTAGAAGCAAAATATTACATAATATACATTATAGAATGCACCAGTTTCTCATCTTGTATACTGTTTTACCCAATACATCTTTAACAACATACTGATGAACAGTTGCAAAGATACTCTGCTAGTATTAATTATACTACTGCACTATATAAACCACATTTACCACTGCAGAGTGCAAGGGTGGGTGGTAATGTGGAGTGAAGGGGTCTGGATGCCAGTAGGTGGTTCAAACAGGGTGTGATATATATATATATAGAGAGAGAGAGAGAGAGAGAGAGAGGGGGGGGGGCATTTGGCCTGGGCCACCAACATCAAAGAGCCCCTTCGAGGACTTCAATTTGTAGTAGAACTGCAAATACAACTGAAGCCAAAGGCTTTTGGGACAATGCTGGGAGTTGTATTGCAACAACAGGACTAGAGGACTGCAGATTTATGGTATCCAACTCAAATGGGGGCCCCAGCCATCTTATATTGCCACTGCCCCATAATCTATAATTTACATCAGGTATATTATTTGCTGCTATTGTCCTAGACTTTAATGGGCAGTAAGGAAAGGCAAGCCATGCATAGCTTCTAGAGAAGGTGACTGATTTCTCCCAGGGATGTTTAGTGCAAGGACATAGTACAGCAAACCAGTACGTTTCACTGTTTCTTTCTCTAAATGGGATGATAATCATCCAAACCTCAATCTTGCATTTACTGATTCTTTTTTATATTTCAAGATCCCTCAACAGCACCCATAGGGTCCCAAGCTGGAAACCCTGCAATTCCATAGAGTACCTCCCATTCTTGTATTTCACAGCTTTGTTCTAAAGAAGAATCCCTTCTGCGTAGCTTTATGGTAATCCTGCCCACTGGTCCATCTTGGTCAGTTGAGTATGTTCCTTGTAGGTTCCTGTCTGCTCAGCCTGCAAATCACAGTATCAGGACAATAGTCAATGTACAATAAGTAATACATTTCAATGGTTTTAATTTGATTTGTGAATCGAAATTAAAAGCAGTGACTGTGTAACACTCTTTAATCTCTGTACTGCTGACTCTTGAAACAAGGTAGTAAAAGCCAGCTCTCTTCCAGCCAACACTCTGGTTCCCACAATGCCTTGCATGTTCTGTAAAAGACTCGTGGGCAAGCATGCAATGCATTGAGGGGATTGGAAGAGTGCTGAGTTTTGCCACATTTTTTCAACAGCTAGAATAAGCTGTGAAGACAATAGCAATGTCCAGAGAGATACCAGATTTAATAGCAATAACATTTACAAATAACTTAAATCATGTATATATTATTATTTATGTGTTTCGTAAAGAGGCTTAGAATTAAATTTTCAGCAATATGTATTTTTTTCCATTATTTGGGTGGTGTTCTTCTTTAACACCTCCTACTGTCAATTCATAGGCATGCAGTAAATATGCAGACTGTCTATCAGACAATATAGGAGCTCTCTCTCTCTCCAGAGCGACTGTTTCCAGGGTACAACATGAGCTTGGGGTAGTAGCACTGGTCATGTTCTGTGTGGACGCTCCCTCTAGTGGTATAGAAAAATACAGGCTGGAGTTAGTCCCCTGGGCTTGTCCTACACTGCAGGTAGCACCATTTGAATGATGTGCAAATATGGGGCATCCTAGGAGGCAATTCCGACCTTCAAAACTACACCACCAAACATGTGCAGTGGCCAAAATAGTAGCGACTACCTCACTGCACAGCTCTGTATGCAGGGGTGCAATGACCAATTCGAGTCAGGGTAAGCAGTTGAGGAGGGTGGCTCTATCTGAAAGTGTTTTGTTTGGCACTGGTATTGTAATTGGGGGGATGTTGGGAGGGGAACGTCTCAATTTCACCTCAGCAGAATAAGCAGTATGGCAGCACCAAAACATATTTGAAAATCAATAAGGCTCTCTGGAGAATATCCTATTGCCACATGTGCTACTGGCCCTTTAAAGGGAAATGTTACTCAGGATATGCCAATAATTAAAAGAACAATAAATAAGGCTCTATAATATGTGCGTGAAATCTACAGAAGGATAATGGACATGTAAAGGCAACTTATTTATAGCCAAAATTTGACTCAGAACAACAACAACAAAAAAACACATGTAGACACCCAGTGATGTATTTAGGTGCACCACTGCTCTAGGCACTGGATCTCAGCCCAGCCCCTTCACATTGCTCATTAGCACATGTGCAGGACAATCAACGCATACTCTGCACTTGAAGAGGAAACCCCCCCCCGGGGGAATTTTGTTTTGTTTTTTGAGATGGGCACCGGCCAACTATTGGATCATAACTGCTGGTATTGTAGATGCAGATGCGACCCTTGATCCAATGGGAAAATCAATCTTGCTCATTAGATATCTTGCCAATTTTCTGCCCACACTTTTGCACACAGTCACAAATTCCTACACGTTTTCACAAACCAAATAATTTGGCGACAAGAATATCTTTTACTGTTGTGATTGGCATATGCGATATTTGGCCACGGCACATGCTTTGTCCAAGGCATGTTATTGGTAATCACTAGACCCCCCAACTACTAAGTTTGCAGGAGACCCCAATAATTAGACCACTGGTTACCTGGGCCTCCTGGGCAGGGCCACATCCGGGGGTGATTCTTACCCTTCTGCCGTCTGAAGGTGACTTTCATGCTGCTTTCCCTACTATCCCCCCACTCTCACATTTCCAGTGCTGGAGGTGGTGCACGGGGGTCTACATCGCTAGTGCAGAGAGCTTAATTGAGCTGTCTACATTAGAAGAGACGGATTTCTGCTTTGATAATCGGAAATTCATCTCTTAATGTTACCGTCTGTGGCTTTTTGCTGCCCAAGGTAGCTTTTGGGGGGCTGCTGCCTGAGTTGAGCTCCTCTAACTCTCCCCATTGGTCCAGCCCCAGGCCACACCCCTAATATGCTTCAGCCAGTGTCGGACTAGGGGGGCCACTGGGCCTGCACCCTCAGGAGCCCCCCACACCATCCCCCAAGTCTCAGAGCCCCCTCTCCCCCCCATCTCAGCTGCACCTCCCCCCACCCTTGCACACATGCGTGTACCTTTTCCTGCACACCACGGACAGGCTCAGGGAGGGTGGTAAACAGCAGCAGTGAAGGGAGCGTATCTGGGCTGGCAGGGCCCACCGGGATTTTTCCCGGTGTCCCGTCGGCTCAGTCCAGCTCTGGCCACTCCCCACTACAAGCCCTGGCCTCTTTTGTGACCTGCAAATCAAGAATTTCCATCATGTGGCTCCCTCTGGTATGGGGCCCTTGACTGTGGCCGTACACAGGCAGATTTTAGCTCTCGATTCAGCTCCTTCAGTCTGAGTTGTTAGCCCTCCGGTGGGCCTACCCGAGTCCCCGACTGATATCTTGCATGAGCTCAGTCAGATATATAAGGGATGTATAAGGGACAGGTTTGGCTCATCAAATTTGTGGTCCTGGCCTCTGATAATCTGAATCTCCATCATTGTGATTCAATCATTTGGCTCTAGGGTGAAATGATCTGATCCGCTCATATGGAACAAACTCAAGGTGGGCATATTGGGGAAAGATCTTCCCAAACAAGCAGATCTTTCAGCACAATTGCACTAGAAGAGACAAATTTCCAGGTTGAAAACTGGAAATTCGGCTCTTAAAGTTATCACAAGCAGGTTTTTGGTGCCCCTGGTAACCTGGGGGGCACGACCGCCTGGGGCGAGATTTTCAATTTGCCTCAATGGAGCAGCAGAGCACCCCTGAGTGTATGGCCAGCTTTAACCTGACCAAGGGAATGGATGCTGGAAGTAAGTAAGGACCTGATGGGCTTCCAATGTCAATGCATCTGCTCAGGATCTTTAAATCTTTACAATGGCATCAGGACAGCCCCCAATCCTATTGGTTAAAAACTATATCTGAGGCCTATAATATTATATGGGAGAATATTAACAAAAATAGCAAACTTTACATGACATTGATCAATAATATATACAATTAAATGTTTAAGGCAATTATATTGATATACACAATATTGATATAAACCCAGCCATAGGGAACCGTTCTATTGACAGATATATAAGTAATAAATGCATTTTTCATCGCCTATAACTTCGGTTGCTATCATTTATAAGTAAATCAATAAGCAAAGTCCACCTGCGATGCCAGACGTCTTAGGCATTCCGCGCATGCGCAAGCGCGACAGGTCAGATGACTGAGTTGCCGGGTTGAGTTCTATAACTAAAACAGCAAGCGACTGTAGGCGCCGTGTTGCCTTACTGCGCATGCGTGCGCTCTACAAGTCAGGTGACAGATGTGTTTCGTGGGTGCAGCAGCTAAAACCGGAAGTGCCTGAGAGAAGACGAGACCAGAGAGAGATAAGAGCTGCTCAGAAGCCATGGCAACGAGTATCAGCACCCAGAGAGGGCAGGTGAGATTGAGGGAAGAGAGGTTTGGGGTGAAACGGGAGCGCTAGGTGATTCGTTCTGTAAATGGTGGTGGTGATAAAAAGGTCGGTGTATGGAGGACACACAGAGAGACCCAGCCCCACTGTAAAGAACACGCTGCATTCCTGGGTAGTTCGTAAATAAGGTGTCACTGAGATCTTCAATATTTGAAATGTACTGACCTCCCCCTCTTCAACTTCACAGATAAAATCCCCATGCTGCGTAGCCTCTGAGTCCGAAACCTGCTTTCTGCATGGCTATATATAAATCAGTGCAGCCTGCAGCAGCTGTCGAATGTGTCACCACCTGGTTGTGGGGTTTAAAGGAGCCGTGTGGCCCTTGTGCAGCATCACCAAAGAAGATACTAATGCGCACAACTTGCGCTCAATATGGTTTTACCTATTGTTTTAATTGCCTCAAAAATCTATGGTTTTTTTTGTTATTTCTTGATCGAGGCAAATGAAGGCATTAAAATTGCTCCATGTCTCCAACCTTGTGGCTCTTGCAAGGTGGATAATTGGATTTCCACTGCACAGATCTACCTCTGCTTTTCTATCAGTCAAAACAGTCACGAGAGGGTGAATGGAGGGGTTTGTTTATACAGAGCACATTATCTTTATTGAAAAAAAAGAGGTGGTTCACCTTTTGGTATGTTGTAGAATGACCAATTCTAAGCCACTTTACAACTGGTCTTCATTATTTATTTTTCTATAGTTTTTTAATTATTTGCCTTTTTCTTCTGACTCTTTCCAGTGTTCAAATGGGGGTCACCGACCCCATCTAAAAATTAATTGCGCTGTAATTCTACAAATGTACTCTTATTGCTCAACTTTTTATTCATTACCCACCCTTTTCCAATCTCATATTCCAATCAGGGCATGGCTGCTAGGGTAATTTGGACCATAGCAACAAGATTGATTAAATGGCAAACTGGAGACCTGCTGAATAAAAAAGCAAAATAACTAAAAAACCACAAATAATAAAAAATGAAAACCAATTGCAAATTGTCTTAGAATATCACTCTCTACATCATACTAAAAGTTAACTCTACGGTGAACAACCCCTTTAAAGGAACAGTTCATTATAAAAAATGGGTAAATAAATAGGCTGTGCAAAATAAATAATGTTTCTAATATAGATAGCCATCTGGTAGCTAAGGTACAAATTACCCTAGCAGCCATGCATTGATTTGAATAAGAGACTGGAATATAAATTGGAGAGGGTGGGAATAGAAAGAGGAGTAATAAAAAATAGCAATAACAATACATTTGTCTTACAGAGCATCTGTTTTTAGATGGGGTCGGTGACCTCTATTTAAAAGCTGCAAATAGTCGGCAGAAAAAGGCAAATCATTTGAAAACGAAAAAACATGAAGGCCAATTGAAACGTTGCTTAGAATTACATTCCATAAAACACTAAAAGTAAACTTAGAGGTGAACCACCCCTTTAAACTCAGGGTATGTAAAATTGAGGTTTCACTGTATGTTACAAGTTAAAACTTCGATACAAGCCTGTCCCTCCTGTGCTTGTTTTTCTTTCAGGTTATATAGTGAATAAAGTACCCCCTCTTGTAAATTATAAGGATATTATAAGTTACCAAGGAGTTCCATGACATACAGGTCATGGAACTCCGAGGTAACTTCTAATATCCTCATATTTTGCAAAAGGGGGTACTTTATTTATTATAATACACAAGTTTCAGTGAGTCATGTGACAGAAATGACATCAGAACTCACCGTTTATAACTGATGACATCAGAACTCACCGTTTATAAGGATATAATTTACAGGCTATTCATGGCTTTTGTGTGTTATAATGAGATATCACGCCTGATTGCAGTGACAAAAAGGGTCCTATCTTGTGTTTGTTATGATTGTTCTGTCATGTGACTGACTTATAATCATGGGTGCAGCTCCCCGTGTTATAATGTAGTAATAGTACCATATTGCTTCCTTTACTCTTTATATAAACTGGGCCCTCTGATCCTGTTATTATTCTCTAACCCTTGTGTGTGTAAATGACTGTCACTCTCTAAATACATGATGATGAAGATGGTAAGCAGTCTCTCCAAAGTGATACAGGTATGGGACCTGTTATCTAGAATGCTCGGCACCTGGGGGTTTCTAGATAACAGATCTTTCCATAATTTGGATCTTCATACCTCAAGTTTACCAGAAAATCATGTAAGCATTAAATAAACCCAAGAGGCTGGTTTTGCTTCCAATAAGGATTAATTATATCTTAGTTTGAAACAAGTATAAGCTACTGTTTTATCATTATTATTATTAATAAGAAGAAAATGGAAATCATTTTTAAAAACTTTAATTATTTGTATCAAAGGGAGTCTGTGAGAGACGGCCTTTCCGTCATTCGGAGTTTCTGGATAACGGGTTTCCGGAAAACGGATCCAATACCTGTATTTGTTTTAGTGTGAAAGGATCTACCTTGCGTAATAGTTGTTGGTGGGCTGGCTTGAATTTGGGCCAAAACCTTACTCCTTTGGTGGGTTGCTGCCCTCCCTACTGGTGATGTCACCCCATGTTGCAGCCCCTCTAGCTGCATTGTTTATTTCTGTCCCAACCCCATACACTGATGCATCTGCAATTCTGTGCCTCGCACGGGCAAGGCTTTGGTTGGGTAGCTTAAAAGGGGGGTTTACCTTTAAGTTTTTTTTCTTTTTCTTCTGACAAATGACTGCTTTCAAAAAGGAGTCATAAACAAATGCTCTGTAAGGCTACGCATTTATTGTTATTGCTCCTTTGTATTACTCTTATTTTTATTCAGGCCCTCTCTGATTCATATTCCAGTCTCTTATTTAAATCAATGCATGGTTGCTAGGCTAATTTGTACCCTAGCAACAAGATTGATTAAATTGCAACCTGAAGAGCTGCCTACAGTGGTCTCATGAGCATAAACCAAAAAAAACCAAAAACCAACTCTCCCATGCTGGTCCTTAAAGGGGTGGTTCACCTTCAAGTTAACTTTTTACAGTGCTCTCAAACTTCTCTGGTACCGAGGGCCGGACTTTTTTGGTGTCCGTGGTGGAGGGCCGGTAATGGAAGCCACTGTTTACGGCTCCTTGTTTTTAAACCACACCCATGTTACCACAAGACCATGTCCGCATTAATGGTGGTAGCACACCAAAAAAACAAATGGTTGGTCTTCTTTGCAGGGATATCAATCATTTGTGAAAAAAGTTAAGTCATATTAATATAAACCCTTAAATCATATGCCGCCTCCTCCCCTGTGGATACCACAGCACCCCCCACCCCAACCAGGCTTATGTTCCACAGGCAGAGTATGGCACACACAGGGAGCATGGGGAAGTCCGAGTATGGCACACACAGTTTTAAGCAACTTTTCCATTGGTCTTCATTATTTATATTTAATAGTTTTGTTTTTTTAATTAATTGTCTTCTTTTTCAACTCTATCCAGCTTTCAAATTGGGGTCACTGACCCCATTTAAACAATAAATGCTCTGAAAGGCTACAAATATATCGTTACTGCTACTTTTTATTACTCTTGCTATTCAGGCCCCCCCCCCTATTCATATTTCAGTCTCTCATTTAAATCAATGCATGGTTGCTCGGATCATTTGCATCCTAGCATCCAGATAGCTGAAATTGCAAACTGCTGAATAAAAAAATTTAATAATTCAAAATCCACAAATAGTAAAATATTAAAACCAATTACAAATCATCTCAGAATATCACTCTCATCTACAGCATACTAAAAGTTAATTTAAAGGTGAACAACACCTTTTAAGGTCATATGATGGTTGAAAACTTGCCAGCCTGGCATCAGTATTTAATATTCTATATTGTTGTTTAAAATTTCAGTACAGGTATAGGATCCATTATCCGGAACCGTTTTCCAGAAAGCTCCGAATTACGGAATGGTCATCTCCCATAGACTCCATTTTAGCCAAATAATCCAAATTTTTAAAGTGATTCCCCTTTTCTCAGTAATAATAAAACAGTAGTTTGTACTTGAACCCAACTAAGATATAATTAATCCTTATTTGCAGCAAAACCAGTCTATTGGGTTGATTTAATGTTTACTTTTTTAGTAGACTTAGGGTACGAAATCCAAATTACAGAAAGATCCCTTATCCAGAAAGCCTCCTGTCCCAAGCATTCTGGATAACCGGTCCCATACCTGTACCTTGTATTTGATCCAAAATAAGATATAATTAATCCTCATTTTAATGTTTACATGATTTTCGAAGATCCACATTACAGAAAGATCCGTTGTCTGGCAAACCTCAGGTCCACCGCATTCTGGATAACAGGTTCCATACCTGTATATGTTGTGCCCTATTCAGAATTCTCTTTTTGATTTTAATAATTCATGAAAATTCAACTGCAGCTTATAGTGAAATCTGGCTCTGAATTCAGAGATCTCTTTTACTCAGTGAGTTCAAAATGGCCCAATAAGGTTTTCATGAGTGTGTCTTTGGATGTACCATCTAGAATTTGCAGTGTCGAAAACAAAACAGAATAAAGTTGAGCTGAATAGTCATTTCAAAATTGAGTGTACAATTATTTATTCCCTTGTTGTGTTTTTTTGAAATCGCTTGATAAATAGACTCCTCCTTTGGGACTAATATATAGTGAATAAAGTACCCCCTCTTGTAAAATATAAGGATATTAAAAGTTACAGAGGAGTTTCATGACCATATAAAAACACGAGGCCGAAGGCCGAGTGTTTTTATACAGGTCATGGAACTCCGAGGTAACTTCTAATATCCTTATATTTTGCAACTGGGGGTACTTTATTATTATTATACACAAATTTCAGTGAGTCATGTGACAGAACTCACCGTTTATAACTGATGACATCAGAACTCACCGTTTATAAGGATATAATTTACAATATATATATATATATATATATATATATATATATATATATATATATATATATATATATATATATATATATATATATATATAGTGAATAAAGTACCCCCCTTTTGTAAAATATAGGGATATTATAAGTTACCGAGGAGTTTCATGACCATATAAAAACACGAGGCCGAAGGCCGAGTGTTTTTATACAGGTCATGGAACTCCGAGGTAACTTCTAATATCCTCATATTTTACAACTGGGGGTACTTTATTTATTATAATACACAAATTTCAATGAGTCATGTGACAGAAATGACATCAGAACTCACCGTTTATAACTGATGACATCAGAACTCACCGTTTATAAGAATATAATTTACAGGATATTCATGGCTTTTGTGTATTATATATATATATATATATATATATATATATATATATATATATATATATATATATATATATATATATATATATATATATATATATATATATATATATATAATATGTATGTATGTCTATCCTGTGATTTGCTTCAGTGCTTTAGACTGGATCGACTAATTCACCTTTAGAGTTTCACAAAGTGCCTGCTACAAGTAAGGAGCTTCTTGCAGCCAGAGAGGTGGTTTTTCTATAAAATCACTTTACAGAACAGGTATAGGATCCGTTATCCAAAAATCCAGAAAGCTGCGGAAAGGCCATCTCCCATAGACTCCATTTTATCCAAATTTTAAAAAATGATTTCCTTTTTTTGTGTAATAATAAAACAGTAGCTTGTACTTGATCCCAACTAAGATATAATTAATCCTTATTTGAGGAAAACAATCCCATTGGGCTTAATTCATGTTTAAATATTTTTTTAGTAGGCCTAAGGTATGCAGATCCAATTTGCAGAAAGATCAGTTATCCGGAAAACTTCAGAACCCGAGAATCCTGGACAACAGGTCCCATACCTGTACCAAATATATTGTAGCTTGGCAGTGTATGGCGCTGTTGGACCAAGGGGCTAATTGATCAGAGAGTGCCTGGATATGGCTGCCCTTTTGTCACAGCTAAAACTGCACACCAACCACTAATACTTTTTGTAGATGCCTTAAAAGGGATGTGCATGTACTATATATACAGATATGGGATCCATTATCCAGAAACCCATAATCCAAAAAAGCTCTGAATTACGGGAAGGCCATCTCCAGTAGACTCCATTTTATCAAAATAATGCAATTTTTTAAAAATGATTTCCTTTTTCGCTGTATTAATAAAACAGTACCTTGAACTTGATCCAAACCAAGATTTCATTATTCCTTATTGGAAGCAAAACCAGCCTATTGGGTTTATTTAATGTTTACATGATTTTCTAGTAGACAAACTATGAAGATCCAAATTACAGAAAGATCCATTATCTGGAAACCCCCGAGCATTCTGCATAATGGGTCCCATACTTTGTGTTTTAGAGTCTTGTTTAAGGCAACTTTTCCCTTGGTCTGCTGATCTTCCATTGTATCTTTCAAACTGCTGCCTGATTGCTATGGTTATCCAGCCCTAGCAACCATATAGCAGTTGAAACTCCAAGCCTGAAAACTGCAATACAAAACCTAAAAATAAAGACAAATTGAAGCTTGTCTTTGTAAAATTGATATCAACATCATACTAAACATTAAAGGGGTTGTTCACCTTTAAATTAACTCTTAGGGGCACATTTACTATTTGGTCGAATATCCAGGGTTGATTAACCCTCGATATTCGACCATCAAAGTAAAATCCTTTGAATATCGAAGTCGAAGGATTTACCGCATTTACTTCGATCGAAAGAACGAAGGAAAAATCGATCAAAAGATTTGAAGGATTTTAATCCATCGATCGAACGATTTTCCTTCGATCAGAAATTATTCACAAAGCTTATGGAGAAAAGGTCCCCATAAGCTAAAATTGGTGCTCGGTAGGTTTTAAGTGGTGAAGTAGGTAGTTGAAGTTTTTTTTAAAGAGACAGTACTTCCACTATCGAATGGTCGAATAGTCGAACGATTTTTAGTTCGAAACGTTCGATTCAAAGTCGTGGTCGAAGTAGCCAAAAACAACTTCGAAATTCAACGTTTTTTTCATTCGAATCCTTCACTTGAGCTTAGTAAATGTGCCCCTTAGTATGATGTAGAGAGTGATATTCTGAGACAATTTGCAATTGATTTTTGAGTTATTTAGCTTTTTACTCAGCAGCTCTCCAGTTTGTAGCAGTCTGGTTGCTAGGGTCCAAAATACCCTAGCCACATGCACTGATTTGAATGAATGACGAATAGGAGAGGGCCTGCACAGAAAAATGAGTAGTACAAAGTGGCAATAACAAGACATTTGTAGCCTTACAGAGGCAGATAATAAAAAACTATAATAAAAAAAAAACAGCTCTCCAGTTTGCCATTTCAACAATGTGGACTGAATAAGAGACTGGAATATGAATAGGAGAGGCCTGAATAGAAAGATGAGTAATAAAAATTAGCAATAACAATACATTTGTAACCTTACAAAGCATGTGTTTTTAGATGGGGTCAGTGACCCCCGTTTTAAAGCTGAAAAGAGGCAGAAGAAAAAGGCAAATAATTCTAAAACTATATATATATATATATATATATATATATATATATATATATATATATATATATATATATATATATATATATATATATAATAATGAAGACCAATTGAAAAGATGCTTAGAATAGGTCATTCTATAACACATTTAAAGGTGTATCAATTAAAGGTTGTACTACCCCTTGAAATAGCTATATATCCACCTATTAATATTTTAAATGCTCTAATTGTAGTAAATTGGGGGGGGGTGCCCATGATTGGTGACATCTTTCTATCTAGGCCTTCTACTATTGATATTCCAGTCTATTGTTTAAATCAGTGCATGGTTGCTAGGGTAAACATGTATGCTCGTTACCCATTTATTTAGAAAAGGCTTTTCTGCATCTGGTGATCTGTGTTTGGAAATACAGCACTGGCCTAAAGGCTTCAGCGTTGCTAATTAATGGGCTTCAGTTAGAATCCTTGGCCCCGTGGACCCGATGAGCTGTCATAAATATGACTAAACTGTTGGCCATAAAGACTAAACACTCCCCTATTTAATCATTAAACCCTTACATCATTCATTTTAATACATTCCCTATGGCTGAGGTTTCCTGCATCTTCCCAGCCACTGATAGAAGTATTCACTTTCAGTCCTGATGCCCATGGAGTGTATATTGTAGAAGAGGCAGCTGGACAGCCTTATTCAGCACCAGTCATCCTCCTGTGAGTATATTACATTACATTGACCCAAGGATAGTCCTACGCAACAGCTCTCTTATTATGTGCATGATACATAAACATATAGACTCGTCTAGAGCATAAACTAAACTTGTCATTATTCTGCTGTGTCAGGGCCCCACCCGTAATGTGCTGATCTGTAGGTGTTTCATCTGTCACCCATGACATGTTGCAACAGCTCAATAGATTCACAGTTTAAAGGAGATCTAAAGCTTAACTAAAGAAGTAGGCTAGAAATGTTGTACATTATGTTTTTTGCTTCTGTACCAGCCCAAGGCAACTACATCCCTTTAGCAGTAAATAGCTGAGTCTCCAAAGATGCCCCAGTAGCTCCCCATCTTCTTTTCTGCTGCTTCACTGCACATGCTCTGTGCTGCTGTCACTTACTGAGCTTAGGGACCCACTCACAATATACAGTACACATAGAATAGAAATGTCACAATTTAAGGCTGATTAGTAATTAATACAGATAATTACTACATGGCAGCACAGAAAACCAGTGCAATTAGCATCAGAATTTAAAGGGCATGTAAAGGCAAAAAAATAAAATCCCATTTTTACTTTCTTTAATGAAAAAGAAACCTATTTCCAATAATAAAATAAAAAACATGCACTGTTTTTATAAGAAACCTGACTATGCAGTGAAATTCTTCCTTCATTTACTGCTGTGGATAGGAATTGTCAGACGGTCCCTAACTGCTCTGCAGGGAAACAATCATACTTATGAACAGCAGGGGGAGCCCCAGCCTTACTTCCCAGCCATGCTGAACTCAATCAGTTTTGTTTGTTCCCCTGTTTTGATCATTTATGACGATCCCTAAGCAGCCCAGACCACACTGAGCATGTGCGCAGTCTTGCAAAGATGTTTAACAAAGTTACAAGATGGTGACCCCCTGTGGCCAACTTTGAAAGCATAAATCATTTGTTTGATTAGGTTTGTGGTGCAGTAAGTTTATGTTTAGTATACAAAATACAGCATTTCTAGCCTTATTCTATTTTAGACTTTACTTTCCCTTTAATAATCAGCCCTGTAGCATCAGCTTATATTATAGGCAACCTCATTTTCTGCTGGATAATTAGTGACGACCCTTAAGCTTAGCTTCTCAACAGCTGCTCAGAGCCCACTGAGCATGTGAGTGTCAGACACTTTCCAAGATGGTGACCCCCTGTGACAAGTTTGAAGTCCTGGATCATTGCTGCTGTTGAGAAACTGAAACTTTAGGCTGGTTCAATAATTTCTTTATATAAAATATGCCATTTTTAGCCACATTTATTATTGGGGTTTAATTATCCTTTAAAGGAATACTGACACCGTTTTAAAATCCTCGTTAGGTTGTCCCGAGCACCCCAGTTTCCTGGTAATGGCACTCTCAGGAACAGCCGGCTGAATTCCTGTTCCGACTCTGCTCTTGGTTCCTAATGACTTTACTCATTCCTAGGGGGGCTGTCTGACATTATTCTACTCTTTGTAGCCCCTAAAGTGTTCTCTTCTGAAGTAGTAGAAAGAGATAAAGAGGTTTAGCAGCAAGAAGGGAGAATGGGAGCAGAGCCTTTTCAGTTCCGCTGACTTTGACCGTACCATTTTGATCATTTGTTTAAGTATTGGGTCGGACTCCCCTGATACCAGTGGTATAACTTCACTCTTCTGCCCCCCCCAGAACATTTTTTGGGTCACCCCTCCACATTGTTACCTTGACCCCTCTCTCCTGCAGTACATATGTATTGAAGCACTGTAGTTGGGCACAGGTTCTCTGTAGCAAAACTGATGTGTGAAATAGGTGTTGCTCTTGTGAATAGTCATGCCACACCTTTAAATTCCCTTTTATTATGATGTAGAGAGTGATATTCTGAGACCATTTGCAATTGGTTTTCATTTTTTATTATTTGTGGTTTAGCTTTTTAATCAGCAGCTCTTGCAATTTCAGCAATCTGGTTGCTAGGGTCCAAATTACCCTAGCAATCATGCATTGATTTGAATGAGAGGCTACAATATCAATAGGAGAGGACTTGAATAGAAAGATGAGTAATAAAAAGTAGCAATAACTATACATTTGTAGCCTTACAGAGCATTTGTTTTTTTGGATGGGGTCGGTGACCCCCATTTGAAAGCTGGAAAGAGTCAGAAGAAGAAGACGACAAATATATAAAAAGGATAAGAAATTAATAATAAAGACCAATTGAATAGTTGCTTAGAATTGGCCATTCTATAATATACTGAAAGTTAACTTAAAGGTGAACCACCCCTTCAATGATCAGTGCCTGGAGATGCTGCATCTTACTCTAAAAAAAGGTATTATACTATTTGTTGCTCACTATTATCCTTTCTCTTTGGATGTTCCCGTAGGTGTTTATTGGGGAACTGCCCCAAGATTTCCTGCGCATTAGCCCTACCCAGCAACAGCAGCAGATACAGTTGGATGCCCAGGCAGCACAGCAGCTACAATATTCTGGCGTTATGGCGACCATGGGCCGACTCAGCATTACTGTGGTGCAGGTAGGTAATGGCTCTGTATGGGGTATTCTTTATAGTGTACAGGTGTCGAGGCTGTCTTCTGTCTTTATACTATTTACAACTATTTCCTGTCATTTGTAAAGCTTTGTCATATGACGCAGAGATGGGAAATTAAATGAGAAGGAAAGCCACCAAGGCAGTTTATTGCCAATTGATTAGTCAAAATAGTGCAAGCTATAACACTATATTTATTCTGGATAATGCTTTGCCATAGCTGAGTAAAAAGTTCTAGAAGCTCTCTCTTTGTTTAGGATAGCAGCTGCCATATTAGTTTAGTGCAACATCACTTCCTGCCTGAGTCTCTCCCTGCTCACTCATAGCTCTGGGCTCCGATTACATCAGGGAGGTTTTTTTCCCCCACAGGTTGAATTCTCCTTTAAAGGGAAACTCAAACACCAGTGAAAACAAGTACAGAATGCTACTACTGTACAAGGTTCCAGTAAAAACAATTTGTTTTTGTTTTGTTTATTTGCTCCAGACCTCTAGTGCTTGTTTGGAAATGTATGAGAGAATTAAGATTATTTGAGAATTAAGATTTATTAAAAGAAAGCTACCATCCTTAACATCAGAAGGTATTTGGTGTTAGATGGTGAGTTCCGTAGCTAAACATTTGAATCTTCGTGTCCTTGTCTCCTGATTGAGTGAAAATGCTCACAGCTTAATTTTCTTGTTATTATGTGACTTTACTGATGGCCCTAACTGTAAGACCCAATTTTTATTATCTGCATTACTTTCCAGAGTAGAGTTTAAATGTGATTTATTATTATGCCTTGTGTATAAAAAGGACCTGGATTAGAACATATACTAGTTTATTTATATATATATATATATATATATATATATATATATATATATATATATATATATATTTTACTAGTAAATTTTTTCATATATATCTCTATGATCCAACAAAGGAGTCACCACCTCTCCCCATTTCAGTCGCTGTTTCTCTGTCCTTCTTATTGACCCTGAGACAGTTTCCCACGAAAGGTTCTGAACCTCCTGCATACTCCTCACTAACATTACCTTATTTTTCATCCCAGGCTAAGCTTGCTAAGAATTATGGAATGACCCGGATGGACCCGTACTGCCGGATACGTTTGGGATATGCAGTGTATGAGACGCCCACTGCTCACAATGGGGCTAAGAACCCACGGTGGAACAAAGTGATTCAGTGCACAATTCCTCCTGGAGTGGATTCCTTCTACATAGAAATCTTTGATGAGGTTAGCAATATTTTAATTTCTCTTTTCCATAATGTGCATTACAGTAGGCTCAATCTTCTCAACCAAAAGAAACCCCTAATGGATCCCTGGGCTCAAAAAATGGCCTTCACGGCCTCAAGCATTGCAGCAGCAGCCCTTTCCTTTGCAAAAGTGTGGACTACCTGCTGCACTCTGGTAGATTAGTGGTTCTGCCATTTTGTGCATAAAACTGTCATTTTTTTTATTGACTGCCAGTGGGAATACCTGACTGTAACGGAGGATAATGGGAGCAATAACATGTTGCTGGCCACTCTCCTGTGCAGACTATAGCAAACACTTCCCTTACTCAGCTGTACACATAACAAGTATTTTTAATTGAAATAGGCAGAATCGGAACTGGGAATACCTACTCTGGTATAATAATATGCCTATTGGCTGTGTGAAGATCTAGGGGCTTGTTCTTGCTATGCTATGAATAAGTTCCAATATGCAGCCCCATTTGGCTTGCCAGTATCCAAATAACACTGGACAATATTTCTCAAAGAAACCATAACTCCTGTTGGTTTTCCTAAGGGGATTTAAGACAGTTGGAGGGGTAACGTGCATTTCCAATATACATAAAAATATGACTGCAACGGGTAAATCATACAGGACTTTGTTTGATGGTAGGCAAGGTTTTGAGGGTAACTGGGCATGGCCAGGGCAGTTGAAGGGGTGTGACCATGCATGCAAATTAGTAGGCCATTTTATTTCAATTTTGACTCCAACTTGGTTGACCGATCCCAAAACCCAGATAGTTGGTAGCTGGTCCCCTGGGGTGGGTTCTACTAACTAAGTAGTATGGGGCTACCGTGACTTCCAATGACATCCCTGTCCATGACCCCCAACAAACATTTTCAGTTGAAAGCTGGAAATAAGCAGAATAGGAAGGCTGATAATTAAAAAAACAGCCAGTTAAAAAAATTAATAGAATATATGCATCTAAAAGGTTATATAAAGATGAGCATCCCAAAAAAAAAAAAGAAAAACTGTTCTCATTGCTGTGATATTGCTGTCAATAACAAAGGCTGACCTCCTCTTTTACTAATATTTCACATGAAATACATGTTGTTTTTTTTTAATTTCCTTCTTTTATTTCCTTCGGGCATACAGAGAGCTTTCTCCATGGATGACCGCATTGCCTGGACACACATCACTATCCCAGAGACGTTGAAGGAAGGAAAGCATGTGGATGAATGGTTCAGTTTAAGTGGCAAACAGGGCGATGACAAGGAAGGAATGATCAACCTCGTCATGTCCTACACGGTAATAAAGTTTTACAGTGTAATTACAACGTGTATATATGGTAATGAATAAGAATAACCTTGTTAGCGGGATGAGAACAGCACAAAGAGAAATTAGACTTTGACAGGGACTAATATTTTCTTTCTAGCACTTTCTAGCAATTAAAAGTGAACATTCTGTTTGCATTATCTAATATAGGTAAATCTAAAACAACTGGATTAGTAATCATTGAAGACTTTTCACTACTCATCCAAGCTGCTTCTTCGGCATCACTAATACAATCACAATGGCAATGGCCCGTCTTCAGAGGGATGACATCTGAGACATCAGGGCCCCCCCACAAGTTAAAAAATACCATTGGTGGTCAGGGACCCCCTTGCAAATAAAACAAAAACATTGGTGGTCAGGGGCCCCATAGAAAAAAAAACATTGGTGACAGGGCCCCCTTACAAGTAAAAAAATAAATAAATATTGGTGGTCATTGGCCCCCTTACAAGTTAAAAAATCCATTGGTGGTCAGTGGCCCCCCTAACAAATTTCTCCAGGTTCAGTCAGGCAAACTGCAATTATAAAGAGAGAGCAGCCATTCTTGCATCCCAAGTAAGCGATTTCTTCATTGGAAAAGTCGCAATACTAAAATTGTATTTGGAAGTTTTAGATAACAAAGACTGTCTAAACACCCTCACCCCCAGTCTTTACTATGAAAGACAATAGTCTCCTCTTCTCAGTATGAAATCCTATTTTGCTTGGGATCATTAGAACTGTCTCAGTATAGTTTTGCAGATTGGAATTTAAATTGCTTACAGCAGGATTCCTTTAACTGTGTCTTAATTGCTATACGTCCCTTTGCTGAGGCATACTGGTCACTTCATGCAACAAAGAAGCAAATGTATTAATCCTGTTTTATGGGTTTTCTGACTATCTTGCCTTTTTTGTTGTCTTTAAATTTCTTAATATCTTTCAGTCGGTGCCAGCAATGATGCCTGCACAGCCTGTAGTTTTGATGCCCACAGTCTACCAGCAGGGGGTCGGATATGTGCCCATTGCAGGTAAATATGATCAGTTGGTACTCATAGTTTGAACACTGCATGAACAGAATGCGGATAAGTGAGATTTGTATGTACAGGTATGGGACTTGTTATCCAGAATGCTTGGGACTTTAGGTTTTCTGGATAAGGGGTCTTTCCGTGATTTGAATCAAAATACTTCAAGTCTACAAAACAATTATTTGAACATTAAATAAGCCCAATATTATTGCTTTACCGGCCAATAAGGATCAATTATTCTATATGACACAGGTCATTGGGGTCACAACTTTCCCTCTCGGCGAGAAAGCTCATGCTAACAGCCTCTTCACATTCAGCTGAATGGTGCTGTTCTATGGTACACTGCATTACCACCGAGCAGGTGTCCTTTAATAATGCAGCAGTAAATCTTCCCAAGCTATACGTGCTTAATGGCACTGTGGTGCACCATATGGTGCCCATTTCCCATGAAGCAGAATGGTAAGTGACTTCCAGCAGGTATGTGCATTTCAGTTGTAATGATTTTCCCTGAGAGGCCACGGATATAAAATCGCCCCATGTGCCATTACTATAGAGAATGCATTTTGCATTCGATCTCTTACTGAACTAGTTAACAGTTAATAAAATCTCAAGAATGAAACGTATTATACACATGAAACACTTGCCTGTTCTTTGCTGTCCTTTGTACTGCTGGTTCTGACTATTGAAACACTGTGAGAAATGGAGTTTTGTCTGGAGGAGAGTTGGCTTCTGCTACATAGATTCAATAGGGCCAATTCTCATTTGCAGTTACATTTGCAAATAACTTTTAATGTCACTTCTGGGTTAACACGTGTTTTTTTTTTTTTTTGTGGGCACTTCAGAGGACTCCCTTCTTTTCCAGCTCCCAGTGCTTTAGCCATAGGGCCTGCCTAGAGCCTTTTTAAGGAGAAGCATCTAGCTCCTTGTGTGGAGCTTTTAGTACCATACCAACAAAGTCTACTATGGGTGCTCCTAAGCAGAGCGTTTGAAGGCTGCATCAGGGCACTAGTTGACTACCAATGACATTGAGTAGACTTTGAAAGAGCAGGAGCTCCACCTTTTGGATGACTTAGCACAATGCAACTCAGAGTAACACGCAGGCTAAAATGAACATTTAAAAAACATGGCCAAAAGTGTAGAGGGAGCAGCAGCAGTCATAAATAATGGGGCAAAGTGCAGAAGTCACTGGTGAGAAGGAAAATATAAGCACCTTGTTGTCTCGAGAGTGAGAAGTTGCTGATTTAGCTTGCCCTGATGAGGAAGACATAGTATGGAGAAATATTTGCATTAGATGTAGGGGGGCAAGTGGGCTGGCCACAGATAAACTGGTGGAAGCTCATTCTGAAGGCACTACAACATGTATTTTGAATGGATGCACACACATTAACTTACATAGGATTTTTTCCTCAAACGTCCAATCTGCATGACTGGCCTACAACCAGGGACACTGAATTTGCTTCTTTCAACCAAAGTTTCTTGTCTCCAGGGACTGGCTGGTGCTACTGCCTACTCACAGGCCTCTTCATTTACAATGTGGGTGGCTTTTTCCATCCCTACATACCCATCTACCTTGAAGTCCTAGTTGTGATTGCATTACAGGCAAAACAGATAGTCCGAAAACAGGCTGAATAATTGATCTTGATTGAGTACTGGCAGCTGCAGGGTTTAGTTGCTAAAAGTCGGGGCTGTTAATAAGTTGAACAGTTCAGCCCCTTATAGGTATGTGCATGATTTTTTTAAATAGTAACTATGGAGAAATGCAGTTAAAGGGCAACTGCACTCTGGTTCCTCAAATATATCTACTGGTATATTGACTGGTGAAGGCTTAATGATCGTCTCAGCGGGAGTGCAGGGTTTGCTGCTCATTCTCGGCTCCAAGCTTCCCATTAGATTACTTTAAGTACCAGCAGAATATAGTGTTCTTACTCTACAGTGAAGACTTCCGCAGTGCCTTAGTCAGCTGCTGGGAAGCGCCCTATTGTGTAGGAAAGGTGCACTTCAATAAGGAGACATTTTGAATTTCAACATATTTATTTCCTTAGACATGTGTGCCTTCATAGGTATATAGGTCATTAACAGTCTGTCCTCTCCCTGTGTCATTCCCAACCCTACCTGTGTCTCTGTTTCTTGCTTTGTACCTGCTTCTATACTCACTCCACCCAGATTTTGAGTACATGACTCTGGGTAACTTCCCATAGCTCTTGCATGCTTTATTCCATTTGATAATCATTGGCTACTGGTTACCCGTTATTGGAGACTGCAGCTATAAAAATAATTAGGGGGCACCTAAAACGTATTATCTCAAGCAGTTCTAATGAGGAAGGCATAACATTATACCTGGGGTTTGATCCCAGCGCCTTTGCTGAGAGTTCTGATCTACTTCAAAGAATGGTAGTCACCGGGGTAAATAACTAAATATTGCACCAGGTCTTGTAACTCAAACCATCCAGTTAAAGGATAAGTAAACCTTTGAAATAAGTGAATGTAAAATTGATGAGGGCGCTATTCTAAACACTTTAGCAATTTACAGTCATTATTTATTTTCTTTTTATTCCAAGATACATATACTAGTAACATGAATACATTTTGTTACAACAGCACCACCTGATTTTCTGACCACCAAGTAGTCAAGGAAGTTGTCAGGAGAAAGAAAGAGGCTGCTCTGATGATCTGCTTAGGAAAAAAATCTTTCCTAAGCAGAAGAACATCAGAGCAGCCTCTTTCTCCTGACAAATTAATTGACTACTTGGTGGTCAGACTGGTGGGAAAATGACCAGCAGGCGGCGCTGTTGTAACAAAATTCATTCATATTAACAGCACAGGTATCCTTAAATATCTTGGAATAAACAGAAAATAAATAATGAATGTAAATTACAAGTGATAAGAATAGCACTCCTGTCAATTTTATATTCACTTATTTTAAAGGTTTACTTATCCTTTAGTCTTCAGACAGGTGTTACCTGTAGTTGGGTTGCTATGATTTCCTAGCCTTGGTGCAACCTTTATTACAATGCCCTGCTCTTTAGTCTCTTTACAGAATTGTCATTCTACCAAATGATCTATGTTATAGAAACATCGGTCCTACTATTATTGGGGTACCCAGGTTATGCACTATGGGGGTCCCGCATAGAGACTTAGGAATAACCGCACATTTGATTGCCTTGATCCCTTGGGACCTTTATTAGGATGGTCCGTGCAATACCTACAGTACTGTATATCATACCAGCGAGTGAATAGGCTTCATATGTCATAGGCACAAAACAAACAATATCCGTATATTCACTCAAAAAGGCCACAGAAGTGATTGTCTGTGTAGCGTCATTTAAAGGATCCAGCTTTTTCTCCATGGACAAGCTTATATAGGTGTACGCCATGTTGCTGTTTGCCCCCAGTATGTCATAATATCCTATGTGTATTCTAAAAATTAAACTTATTTATTTATAGAGAAAAGGGAGAAATTATTCTGCACTAGATGATTATACACCAATTCCCACACATTACAAAGGTGATTTTAACTGTGTAAATCTTAATTGGAAATTTGTGGTGTCTTTAAGATGAATCCCCCCTAGCAGCTCAATGTATCCTCCCCTGGGCTCCCTGACTCCTTTGCTTTCTCCATGTGTCTGATCCATTTTGAACATTTTAATTTGTTTCCTAATGACTTACTGGTTCCTAAGCACTGTATGTTTCATGGCTGCAGATGCTTTCAAGCCTTAAAGGTTTGCAGTTGAGTTTACTGTGCAAGGCCTATAATAATTATTATTATTATTACAAACATTTAGCTCTATTGCAGAGCCCTGGCAGCCATAGGGGAAGAGTCAGTGACACTTTATCAGGAAGCAGATGGTCCTGTGAATAGAGTGAGGGCCAGTGGGAATAGTTAATAACTGGCGCATCAGTATAGGATGGGATGCCTCTTGGCTCTCGCAAGTGTCAGGTGCAGATCTATTTATGTAAGTGGCTTTATTTGTATTTGTTTTCTCTTAAACAGTACCTTGTTAGGACAAAACAATTGTTTGCACAGGGGAAAAAGTTGATTTGGATAATTTCCTTAAAGGAGAAGGAAAGCTAACAAGGCAGTTTATTGCCAATAGATTAGCTACAATAGTGCAAGCTTTAACACTATATTTATTCTGCAGAATACTTTACTATTCCTGAGTAAACAGCTCTAGAAGCTATCTCTGTTTGTTTAGGATAGCAGCTGCCATATTAGCTTGGTGTGACATCACTTCCTGCCTGAGTCTCTCTCTGCTCACTCAGCTCTGGGCTCAAATTACAGCAGGGAGGGGAGAGGGAGAGGAGCAAACTGAGCATGCTCAAGCCCTAGCCCCGGAGGTTTAAGGTGAAAACAGGAAGTCTGATACAGAAGCTCATGAATAAGGAAAGAAATGTGATGTTTCTTTTGACAGAGGACTCGGAGCAGCATTAATTTTAGGGTTTACTGGTGTATTTATATACACCTTTCTGCTAAAGTTTACTTAATTTTAGCCTTTCCTTCTCCTTTAAACAGCAGAATCCTTCCTTTCAACTAATGATAACTTCTGAATTTGCAGAGCCGGTCGTCTCCCGTTTCCCAGTCTAACTGCTCAGATATGATCTTCACCCTTTAGCAATCATCTGTCTTCAGAGGCGCCACATCGAAACACTATGCAGTTGGCCATGCACTTAGGAACTAGGGGGGTTATTACTTGAGCACATGTTGTTACTTGTGACTGCACCAATTTGTGTAAATGTTCTTCTGGAAGTTTGACGCTTCTTCAGCAGCTGCCTTTCATTACAGCCATACTGAGGGCCGTATTTTTTCATTGTTTTGTTATATAAACCCCACAAGCTGGATGTAGTTGTACATGTCAAATGTCATTGCCATTAAAGTCTGAGCTGTAAGCTACATGAAGCACTCGCCATCTGACACGGATGTTGGAAAGCAGCACGGCATGATGTGTTTTTTATCCTGGATAGACTTGCACAAAGTCTCATGTGAATTTTATCTCTAGAGCATCCCACTTCCTTTGCAACTTTTAGGGGCAGAGTTAGTAACGGTCGAATTGTGAATTATCCAAACTCAATTCGAGTTTTAATTTGAATTTCAAGATTTATCATACTCCGGCCCTTTAAGAACTCGAATTCGACCTAAAACCTGCCGAGTTCATGTATAAGTCAATGGGAGAGGTCCAGTGACCATTTTTATGCTCTTCGTATCCTTCCTCAAAATTCCAATGGGAGGAATTAAAAAAATGTAATCGAATTTGATTAGAATAAACTCGGAAAAAAAAAAACTCTTTAAAAAACTCAAATCAAGTTTATTCTAATCGAATTCGATTACATTTTTTGATTCCCCCCATTGGAATTTTGAGTAAAATCTAATTTAATAGAGTTTTAAAAAAGCTCGCATAAATTCAGACTTTAATAAATGTGCCTTCTAGTGTGGTTTTGTTATGACACCACAGAGATGAACAAGCACTTGGCAAACCAAGGTTCTGTAATAGTACGAGCAAAAGGATTTTTCCATCTGGCTTCCCAGACTGACTGCCCTGGATCGAAGTCTATGCTATGAACAAGTTATCCATCTCAACTTAATGATGCTAGTTCTTTCTTTATCCCTACTCATAGATCCCATTTACAACCCTGGAATGCCAATGGCTGCTCCACCACCGGCTGTTAACCCTCAGCACGAAACGCGAGAGGAGGACATTCAATCCATTAAGGATATGTTCCCTACCATGGACCCTGAGGTCATTCGTTCTGTGCTGGAAGCCCAAGGAGGAAACAGAGACGCTGCTGTCAACTCCCTGCTACAGATGGTAGAAGATTCATAGCGGCCAAGCCCTCCTTCCAGTTTCCCTGTTCCTTCACTTGCCATGAGGGGAATCTCATCCTTAACTTTGAAATAAGATGTGGCTGCTCTTTTACATTGAGTGTTGATTGTGGCCTTCTCCGCTACTCCTACCACCACTTCTGAAGTTGGACGTTCCCTCACATTCCTCCTCAGCCTGCAGTGCCCTTATTAGTGTTAATATGTTTTCCAGATGCCATGAGCACACTGTACCCCCCTCCTTTGTGATATTTGAATGGACTGAGCTAATTTCATTAAGATCTGTTCTGTCGTCCATGCTTCTGTTGATCACTGTAAATTTGGAATATCATTGTCCGTTTTTTTTTTTTCTTTCTAAATTGTTAATTTACTGAAACCACTATAATACTCTAACATTGCAGGAAGCCTGACTCTAGTTGTAATATATCCCACCCAACTAAAGGCCCTCAACATACCATAGAGACAATCTGATTAAGTCACAAGGCTCTCCTGTCCGCGTTCTGATTTGGAAGAACAGAAGAAAATGGAAAGTTTCTCTTAAATACCTTTAAGTTAAAGATTGCTTAAAAAAAAGTTGGTAGAACAGCTGTTCAAAGCTCTATGGAATGATATTCTGCTGTGCCTACCAACTACACTTGCTCCACCGTTTTAACTATTTTCCATATAAAAACACAACTGGCCCATGGAGTAAGAGCAAGCCATCAAACTGGTTAACAATTTAGCATGGAAATTCTAGCACATCTCGGTATAATTATGGTGTTCTTGGTTCCTTAGTAGATAAGGACTCCTTTTTTCATGAGTAAAATTAGAAATGTAATCAGATATGGGTGGTGAGACTGTGGAAATACAAGGATAGAAAAATGGACAGGGTTGAATGATACTTTGAAACATTTAGGTATCTGAGCCAATGAGTGTGCAGGTCACTTAATAGCCACTATTCCACAATATTTAAAGGGGGTTGATTACTTTTTTTCAAGAAAATGCCAATATTGCCTGATGCCATCCATTCCTAATACCACTGACTTTATTGGCATCTGCCTGTCACTTTTGACCCCAAAATGCACTTGAGTGTCTAGTAGTTAATGGTATAAGGCATGGGCAGTATTGGTGTTCACCAATTGAAGAGTCTGTGGAACAAACATCTTCTAGGTGTCGTAGGGTATTGTATGGAGCAGTGACAAGAATACTGAGAGGGGCAGTTTATTTAATGTGCAGAGCCTTTGAACAATGTTATTCTTCGAACAAGGTGTCCTTTAATGTTAGTTACCAGTGTGCGATCCTACTAGTGCTAGAACACAGAATCTGTCAAATATGAATATGTTTTGGGTTGGGTTAAATTTATAAGTCAATAAAAAATAACTCAATGGATAAGCAAGCTGTGGTGCAGGACTTTATGAAGATGCCCTGGGCCAGTATTGCCCTATCATCTATATGTGGGCAGATGAGCTGCTTTTAATATTGGGAGGGTATCACAGAATGCTCTTTTCATGGGAGAGCAGGTCTGTTTAGGACTAGTTTAAGGGTGCCTATGCAATACATGGTTCTTTACTACTCCTCATAGTATTATTGCTGCGAGAATTTGTTTTAATGCTTAGTTTCTAGGTTCCCACAATGAGGGGCTGGTCCCCCCTGGAGGTCCTAAAGCCATGACGTGAGGCAGTGTATTTACTTTCAGTAATTCTTGGTACTATCACTAAATGACTGGTATAATAATGTAGCCTTGTTATAAGCTAAGGGGAGCCCTGACCAAAGGTTGGATCTTCAAGGAGGGGGTCTAAACCCAAGAAAGTCCTACAACCACTACTGTAAAGTCTAAACAACCTGCTAATTTTAAAGAAAATTTTTTTGAGGTCCATCATAAACGCTTTGCAGCAATACTGATTGAGATCCAGATGGTGGCGTTGTTTCTGGAACCATTGCCTTTATGTTACTTAGAAGTTGTGGCAAGCTCAATTAAAGTGCACATGACTCCAAACTAGGTAGCCGCAAGCTGGTATGGTTGACTGTAGCTTCATTTATTGGACTTCTGTAGTGTTACGATAAGAAATGAACATGCAAACCTCAATGTATGATTTATATTCATGTGTGTGAGCAGTTTTATATCCAGTATGGGGCAGGGACAACATTGGCACTTCCTGTGTGTTAATGGGGCAAAATAATTAAAGGGATACTGTCATGGGGAACACAATTTTTTCAAAATGAATCAGTTAATAGTGCTGCTCCAGCAGAATTCTGCACTGAAATCCATTTCTCAAAAGAGCAAACAGATTTTTTTATATTCAATTTTGAAATCTGACATGGGGCTAGACATATTGTCAATTTCCCAGCTGCCCCCCCTGCAGCCAAACAAAAGAACAATGGGAAGGTAACCAGATAACAGCTCCCTAACACAAGATAACAGCTGCCTGGTAGATCTAAGAACAACACTCAATAGTAAAAACCCATGTCCCACTGAGACACATTCAGTTACATTGAGAAGGAAAAACAGCAGCCTGCCAGAAAGCATTTCTCTCCTAAAGTGCAGGCACAAGTCACATGACCAGGGGCAGCTGGGAAATTGACAATATGTCTTGCCCCATGTCAGATTTCAAAATTAAATTTAAAAAAATCTGTTTGCTCTTTTGAGAAATGGATTTCAGTGCAGAATTCTGCTGGAGTAGCACTATTAACTAATGTGTTTTGAAAAAAACATGTTTTCTGATGACAGTTTCCCTTTAAGCTTGGCCATAGGTGTGTGTTACTGTTGCTTGGATACTGTATTGCCCAGCAATTGGACACTGTGTCCCCAGCTTGATGCAATTTGCAGAAATACAATTGCCATTGGAGATCGCAGATTACATTTTTTTTTACTTGATATAGTGTTCCACCATCTATCACTTGCGATCTAAACAAAGCCCCACCCTGGTCTACTGTTTTCTGTGGAATTTTAATGAATAATCATGACCTGCCCCCAAGAGCCCTATGGCAAAAGCTCATTTTAAATAAATATCACGGCTTTTCGAAATGGTGTGAATGATCTGATTTAATTTGAATGAGGATTCATTATTTTTTATTGTAATTCCATTAGTATCTTGCCAGTGGTGGATCAGCGTGCTTGATGAACAAGACTTGCCCTTTATTATCAGGCCCCTCTACCCATGCTGTCTGTTGTATATCATGACGTGTTCTGTGATGGCTATGACTGTGTAATACCTATACAGATATATTTATATATATATAAATATATATATTGCTGTTTTACTTCCATTTATTACACTTGTAACTCAGACCAGAAATGAAAATGATCCCTGTTTTGCCATTGACTGCTCATTTTTATTTTTGATTGCTGCCTAAGTTAATTAAAGGGTAATTATACATGAGTGTGTATCTCATCTATGCAATACGTCGGCTAGAAATGTTACACTTTATGTTTTGGGCTTCTATTATATTAAAAGTCATAATACAAGGCTAATAAGCTTAGTTTCTCAACAGCTCCCCAGAACACACTGAGCATGTGCAGTGCCACTGAATTGAAAGATGGCCTAACAAGATCCAAGATGGCGAGCTGCTGTGGACAGCTTTGAAGGCCTGGATCATTACTGTTATAGGGCTGCTCAACCTCTGAGCTGTTCAGTATATATTGTACAATATGCCATTTCCATCCATGGATTGTCATGTATACCCTTATAACTCAGACAGTCAATGAACACAGCTTATTTATTTAAAGTAATTCAGCAGGAAATGTTACATATACAAATATTAACCACCCAAAAAAGGGGGGCACAGGATACAAAATATCTTGATCACTCAAAACACGTAAAACAGGTGGTCCAGGTGCACCAGACCCTCAGTTTAGGGCAGGGGTCCCCAACCTTTTTCACCCGTGAGCAACATTCAGATGTAAAAAGAGTTGGGGAGCAACACAAGCATAAGATCCTGGGGGTGCACTGCCAAATAAGGGCTGTGATTGGCTATTGGTAGCCCCTATGTGGACTGGCATCTTACATGAGACTCTGTTTGGCAGTACATCTGGTTATTATGCAACCAAAACTTGTCTCCAAGCCTGGAATTCAAAAATAAGTACCTGCTTTGAGGCCACTGAGAGCAACATCCAAGGGGTTGGGGAGCAACATGTTACTCACGAGCTACTGGTTGGGGATCATTGGCTTAGGGAGTTGATAAACCAGCAAAGTACAAGAAAAGGGGTATCGGGCACTCAAAGGGACTCCACATGAGCCCATGACTAAGTGCGCTGGGGGGCAAGAAACGAGTAGAGCCAGTGGAGATACTGTTCCTTTTTTAATAAATCTACAATAAATATTTTTTTTTTTGTTTAGCCAAGTTTATTGACAAACAATGTTCAGCTATTTATACATCAGAAGGTACACTTGAATTACACAGCATTTGAAACACAATAGGTACAAATCACGTAATCCATTGAAAGTCTTTGGTAGCCTGCTAGGAGTAGTTTTTATTACACAGGCGCTGTATCTAGCCATTTCTACCAGATTTGCCATGGAGTTGCCCTTTTCTTGTTAAAATAATTCTTTCTTTGTTACTCAAAGAGGTGGCAGCTTGGTGCCAAGAAATTATGGTTGGGGGGTGAACTGTTTTCAAAGTTATCAAATGTTAGGGCCTTGGAAACTGCCTATAGTTTAATGGAGCACATTCCCTACCCCGATTCCCAAGAGGCACAGATCTGGGCTATATAAAAGTTCAGATCCGGTTAACCTTTGTAAGTGCTCCAGTACCCTGGACCAGAACTGCTGTATCAAGGGGCACTGCCACATTGTGTGGAGGAAATTGTCTTGCTGCTCCCCACAACTCAAACCTCTCTGTTAAATAGTTTAGGTCTCTTTCCCAAGCTTCCCTGCTTTTAATTGGTAAATTACCATTTACCTCTCACTTCCATTTATCTCTTTATTTTGTGTCCAGTTTAGACAGTGCCCCTTTTTGTTTTTCCTTCTGGAGTACTCCCACCATTGGAGAGGCAACTAGTCTGATAGGTTGCAGTGTATTTTGCCTGACCAATGCTGATCTTACTTGCTGGTATATGAGCCATTGTGAATTAGGCAATTTATGCTGGGTTTTTAGTTCCGCAAAGGGTTTAGGCAGAGCCAGACTGGGGGTAAAAAGCAGCCAAGGCGAATAAAATCAAAGCAGCCCCCCCACACACACACATACAGACACACTCACAAACAAACACATAGAGACACACACACATAGAGACACACAGACACAAACACACACACACATAGAGACACACACACTTGGGGGCAAATTCACTAAGATTCGTATTTGCGCCAGGCGTAACCTCGCCAGGCGTAGTTTCGCCGCACTTCAAAAATTCCGAAGTTGCGCTCAGGGGTAGCGTATGGTTGCGAAGTTGCGCTAGCGTTGATTCGCTAAGCAAAGCGAAGTTACACTAGCGATGGTTAATTTGCATACGGCGCCAAATTCACATTTCAATGGGGGAATATGTAGCAGCACTACAAATGCCTGGGAAACCTTCAAAACATCAAATCAAATTTTTATTTTGCCCTACACATGTGCCCACTGTATAGTTAAGTTGCCATGAGTTAGGAAATGTAGGGGGGAAGGAGGGGAGCCCCAAAAAATTTTTCGATCTTTTTCAGCCTATCACCCAACTTTTTTTGAAGAAATCCCTATCTACTCTATTGCAGTTCGCCTGGTCTGAGGTGGCAAAGGAAGTCTTGCATTAAAAAACAGAACAAAGTGCGCGTTAGTGAATTTGCGTAGTTACGTCTGTTGCACAAATTCGCCAGGCGTAAGGGTGCGAAGTTACGCTAGTGAAGTCCGTTAGTGAATTTGCCAAGTAACGGAAATGGCCAAAGCTAGCAAATTGACGCTAGTGTTAGGCGCTTCGGCGCATAGTGAATTTGCCCCATAGAGACACACATACAAACACACACACATAGAGACACACACACTCCCCTCCCTCTACCTCTCTCCCCGGAGCTTCGTGTAACAGGACTGGAACTCTCTGACGCCTCCCATCCTGTCTGCTGGCCAATCAGAGGGACGCTGCCTTTCTCTGACAGATACCCGCCTCCCAACTCGTCTGCTAGCCAATGAGAGGGATGTTGCCTTTTCCAGATTGCTAGCCAATCACAGGAGGAGGGAGGAACGGAGGAGGCAGCAGCTCAGTGTTTGTAAATGTACAGTGTTTGTAATGCCCGGCCCATTTTAAAAGTAAGTGGAGCGGCCCTTCTGGCAAATGCCTGAGCCGACAGGTAGTGAGTCCAGGCCTGGGTTTAGGTGTTTCATCAGCCCATATGTCTGCAATTGTTTGTACCTCATTTTTAAGCCAGCAATTAGGAGGTTTTATGTGAGCCATGTGGGGAAACTGAATCAATCTCAGTGGGACTTGGCTTTTACTATTGAGTGTTGTTCTTAGATCTTGCTAAAATGTATAAAACAAAAGAAGGGAAAGGGGATTGTTTGCCTTGGAAATTGCGTACAGATATGAAATCCCCTTTCCCTTCTTTTGTTTTATACATTTTAGCAGAGTGTGGTTGGTTTTATTGATTATAAAGCATAAGAAAGTATAAGAAAAAATATATATATTTTTTAGCCGCAATAATTTTGATAACCAATAGAGGTCGCAAGAGATCTATGGTATATAATGCATGTGTTCGACTCATTTTGTAAGATTTTACGGTGAGTACACAAAATCTTTTTTCTTCACTTACATTGGATTACAGTGGTCTTTCTTCAGATAATATTGTTTTTTTTTTTTTAAGTTCAGATTTTATTTTAGTCTAAACTTGACATTTCTGGTGTCTTGGAGGAAACCTTTAAGTTGTGAGCAGGGTCGGACTGGGGGGACCGGGGCCCACCGGGACTGCTGGTCCAGGGCCCCCCGCCCCCCTACTGCGCCGCTCGAACGCCGCCATGCGCATCGCCGAAAACGTTTTAAATTTTTTTATACTATTAGAGGGGGTCTGGCCCGGCGGGGGCCCACGAGGGTCGGGGCCCACCGGGTTTTTTCCTGGTGTCCCGCCGGGCCAGTCTGACACTGGTTGTGAGCAAGGTTCTCTGTACCCCTCCTCTGTTAATAATTAATGAAGCACTCCGTAGCTTGCTGGTGCTGTGTAAATTAATAAATTGACCATTTTGAGTCTCTACTCTTGAGATTGGGGCAGGAACAAGTGATAAACTCCAAAGCGTGGGAACAGGCCTTGGCTGCTATGTCTGTTCTACTGCTCAAGGTGAAAGGAATAGGATTTTATACTAAACTATATAAAACTCACAAAACCATCGACTAATTGGAATTCACTTTTTACAGACAGAGCCATGGCAAAATTTGCATCTGGTTAGTTTTTAACATATTGTCTGCTATAAATCCATTTGGGTGCCTCTGTACTCCACGTCATTTGGTAAATCTATGCATATTGGGTATTGAACTGTTCAGTAGACCTGGAGTTCATATTAAGAAAGTTTTATGCTGGTACAATATGAAATGCAGGGAATATATTGGGGTATAATGCAAGCTTTGTGACTATTCATAAATTTCATAGAAATCCCAACCTTTAGCATAGCTTGCCCATTTTGGATTAGTTAGAATGTGTACTTTCAAAAAAAAGTATTTTCTAGGGTCTCAGTACTGTTGGAATGGTATTATGGCATATAATACACACACCAAGGGGCAAATTCACTAAGATTCGTAGTTGCACCAGGCGTAACTTCGCCACACTTCGCCAGGCGTAGTTTCGCCAGCGCTTCGCAAATTCACTAAAATCCGAAGTTGCGCTCAGGGGTAGCGTAAGGTTGCGAAGTTGCGCTAGCGTTGATTCGCTAAGTAAAGTGAAGTTACGCTAGCGAAGGCTAATTTGCATACAGCGCCAAATTCAATGGAGGAATACGTATCAGCACTACAAATGGCTAGAAAAGCTTCAAAACATCAAATAAAAATTTTATTTTGCCCTACACATGTGCCCACTGTCTAGGTAAGTTGCCATGAGTCAGGAAATGTAGGGGGGAAGGAGGGGAGCCCCAAAGAAATTTTCGATCTTTTTTAGCCTATCACCCATAATGTAGAAAACACGCCAGCGTTTTTTGGGACTTAGAAAAAATTTTGACTTTATTTGAAGCAATCCCTATCTACTCTATTGCGCTTCGCCTGGTCTGAGGTGGCGAAGGAAGTCTAGCGTAAAAGGTAGCGTTCAGTACACTGCGCGCGTTAGTGAATTTGCGTAGTTACGTCGCTAGCGAAACTTCGCCAGGCATAAGGGTGCGAAGTAACACTAGCGAAACTACTCCAGCGTTCGTTAGTGAATTTGCGCAGTAACGAAAATACCAAACGCTAGCGAAGTAACGCTAGCGTTCGGCGCTTAGTGAGTTTGCCCCCAGGTGCTTATAATGCTAAACACAATAACCTGGTAAAATAATACCTGCGATTCTGTCCAGTTATGCTTGTTCCGATTCTGTTGAATATTGCTCTTACAGGACTTTATGAGGTGTTATTGAGGTGTACCTTCTCTTAGGCTTGAAACCATCTTGTTTCTTATTCTAACATGGCTTTGTTCTGGCCTCATCCTTATGTAGGCCTACTACTTTGATCGTGACGACGTCTCATTGAAAAACTTCTCAAAATACTTCCTACATCAGTCCCACGAAGAACGTGAGCATGCAGAGAAACTGATGAAAATGCAGAACCAGTGGGGGGGGGGGGTGGATATTCCTGCAGCTTGTAAATGTTACTTTAAGGAACAGTAACGCCAAAAAAAATTAAAGTGTTTTATAGTAATTAAAACCTAATTTACTGTCCATGCACTGGTACAACTGTTTGCTTTATAAACACTACTGTAGTTTATAAACAAGCTACTTTATAGCCATGGGGGCAGCCATTCAAAGATATTAGATAGCTTATCTGTTATCTGCTAAGTAGCCTGTGCATTTTCTCCTTTTTGGCTTGAATGACTACCCCCTGGCTGCACAGTAGACTATTTACATTAATTATAGTAGTCTTTCTAATATAAACACATACATTTTTTCAATGCATAGCAACAGTACATTATATTTTAAATTTACAATTTTTATTTTTTGGTGTTATTGTTCTGTAGGGGCCCCTACGGGTTAATGTGCCCTGCAGCTTTAAGGCCCCCACCTTTTTCTTAGAATGATCTGACACTCCCCTGCTACACTGCTATATAATGTGTGTAAGGAGTGGCCTCTTCCTCTTTGGCCTGTGGATGGTGATCCAGCTGGGTGTGCTCAGGGGAGCCTGGCTACAGCTAGGCCCAGAAAGGCCCATGTGCTTTGGAGAAGAAGTCGGGGACCAGGAAACCCCGTGAATGAGGAATAGTTACACTAGGGCAGACTTGTTATAGTCTCTCTAGGAGAGAAAGGCAGAGAGGTGAGAGAGAAAGAGCAGCTGAAGCTCCAACAAGGATTTGCAGTAAGGGAGTAGCTTCCCAGAGGCTTTATGTGTTGCCTCCAGTCAGGGACCTCAGTGAGGAGGGACTGTAGGGTAGAAGCTGCTTTCCTGACAACTTCCAGGAGGGAATGTGTGTGAATACTGCAAATGCCTAATGGAGATCTTTCCTCTGTGAGAAATGCCTAATGCCTGCAGCTCTGTGTGAGAAATGTGCTATTGCCTCAGCTCCTGCCTGACTACTAAACCTGTGGTCACTTGCCTCGTGTATAGTTAAATAAACCGTTTCTGTTTTACTGCAAGAACCTCCTGGCGCCCATCTTTTGTTGTATGCACAGTAACCTGGGGGATGTAGTTGCACTACACCATAGAGGGAACACTTCCACATGGCGAAGGCCCTGACCCTGTTGTGTGAAGTCGCGTGTAACCCATGCTTCTACTGCTAGCTGGACCGTTTAACTATTTGTGTGCTATGCAGCCCAAATAGGTGTTACAGTTCCTTTAAGAATGAACTGAGAAGGGCAAATGCTTATAAAGGCTATGCCACTCCAGACTTGAAAGAAGGGGGGGAAAACAACTATTTGTCTGAGCAGAACATTCAGAAGGGAGGGTGGGATCTCCGAGGCCTGTACTTTTTTTTCTGATAATAGCTGTCTGAGCTCAGGGGTCAATGCATTAAGTAAGAAAACACCGGCACAGCATGGGTTGCTTCTAGCAGGGAAACCCCTTGCTCATTTATTGCGGATGCAACGTTTCGGGGCGTAACCCCTTTGTCTTTGATGCTTGACAATGGGGTTATGCCCCGAAACGTTGCATCCGCAATAAATGAGCAAGGGGTTTCCCTGCTAGAAGCAACCCATGCTGTGCCGGTGTTTTCTTGCTTTTCATGTGGATCTGGAGGTTGCCAAACGCCTCCTTCACTGAGCCCCTGGGATTCGTTTTTGATTTGGAAGGCCAGGGTGTGCTAGGGTAATTTCTTTTCTGACTTCAATGCATTAAGTCCCAGTTAAGCTGGAGCTTGGATAGACTGGAGGGGAAGTTTAAACATCACCCACCCAATCTCTGTGCAGCTCTACTGGGACTTAAACGTCAGTGACCAATGAGCTCACAGACTGCTCTTACAGGAATAAAGAAGCAGGAATTTGAGTACCCGCCCTCCCTTCTGAAGTGTACAGCTCACTGACAGTTTATATACGTGTACACTTTACATGCTTAAAACATTTGTTTAGTAGGTAGAACCATACAGTATGTTCAGGCAGTGATCTGAACGATGGCAAAATTCTATTTTTGTGCTTTAAAAAAACATATACATTGGTTGCCGGGCATTACTTGGTACTTCATGATGTGCAGGACTAAGCGGGTGTCAAGTTATTGTGCGGTTTTGGCAAATAATTACAGTGTACAATGTTCCCTTTGCAGTACAGTGTATTTTTTTTAAAATTAATTGAAATGCTCTATGCCCAGGATATAAAATCTGCACAAATATTTAGGAACACTTTATATTGTAGTGCTAAAGCAGTAAAGGCACTTTTGAAACTTTGAGTTTAATGGTGTGTGTAGGGGAATAACCTGCAGGCACCCAACCTCATGCCCTCCAGCTAATCCAGTTAGGAACCCTGTTTTGATTTGTTACCATTAGATTGCCAGGGGCCCCTGATATTATCTTTGTTTGGGGCCCCATGATCTCTGACGGCAGCCCTCGTTGTAGAAATAAGTAAAGATTACTATCTGTGCATGATCTTCATGGCTGCATGAACTGGTGAAAAGAAATTAAGACTTGCCATTAATATGCTCCACTTTTTATGTTCATTTTTACAGAAGCCAGACCGCGATGAATGGGCTGGAAACCCTAGAGTGTTCTCTTCAGTTGGAGAAGAATGTCAATCCGTCTCTTCTGGAGCTGCAAATAATGAGGAGAATGTAGGAAGCGGAGCTCACCAGTTCAGCGCCTTCGAAGCACGTCTCCCCTCCAGCGGCATCCGGTGAAAACTCCACAGGCGCATAAACTCCCGACTCTACACAGGACAGGATTCAACATAGTTCAACACTGCAGGCGCTCAGCCGAAAAAAAGTAGGAGGCGTATGTTGCTTCATCCAATGTGGCTTTATTAAAGCAAACAGCGTGACATACAGTGGCATGCAATAGTGCAGATCAGCCTACGCGTTTCGTGCCAAGAGCTACTGGCACTTCATCAGAGCTGCACAGGCTTTCTACTGAGCACAATGATCCCCATGTAATTGTTGGTTACACATCTAAGTACAGCTCTGTATTCATACAAAATGTAGGTTCCCCTTCTCAAAACATCAGGGAAGTGTCCAATACATGTATGGAATCTGTTAACCCGGAAACCCGTTATCCAGAAAGCTTCGAATGACGGACTGGCAGTCTCCCATAGACTCCATTATAATAAAATAATCCATATATTTAAAAGTGATTTCCTTTTTCTCTGTAATAATACAGAGTTTGTGATACAAACTAAGATATAATTAATCCTTATTGGAAGCAAAACCAGCTTTTTAGGTTTATTTAATGTTTACATGATTTTCTATTATACACAATCTATAAATATCCAAATTATGAAAAGATCAGTTATCCGGAAAACCCCAGGTCCTAAGGATTCCGGATAATAGGTCCCATACCTGTACTAGCATTCATAACGATAAAGAACGGTGTGCTCTCTTGCTAACCGGCCTGTGTTCCATCTTTTCAGTTGTGCGACTTTCTGGATAGCCATTACCTTGTGAATCTATGTGAACAAGTGAAATCTATGAAGGAGCTTTGAGACCATATTACCAACCTGCGCCGGATGGGTGCTCCCAGTAATGGAATAGCAGACAAACACATTAGGGGAAAGCCACGAGTGACCCTCTTCCTTTTTCTTCTTTCCTTTATGTTGCTGCTCCTCCTGTAGTTTAATAATATCTGTTATTTGGTTTCTTTGCTTTTTTTGACACCAAAGTAATTCAAGAAAAAAAGTGTTTTCCTGTTTATTGCCAAATGCAAGTGAAATAGCTAAAGTGAATATAAATAGGGCAGTCCTAAGGTGGTACTAGGTAGTAAGGCACGCTCGCACAACTTAAACCGTCCCACTAATACGAGAAGCTCAGTGATAGAGGAATTGGTGTCCTCAAAAGCCAGGATAAAGCCAGAAGTTGGCAAATTAAAAAAATGTATAAAAAAAAGAAAACATGAAGACCAGTTGAAAAGTTGCCAATAGGTCAATCTATCACATACTAAAATTTAGTATTAGTTCTGTGCCAGTAATAGATTTTTAATTACATTCCATATATGTTCTGTCAAACACTCCCTGCCTAAAGCAGTTGTTATTTGACACCCCATTATTGCAATTTATTAAACATTGGCACCTTGTATTTGCCCATTGTAAGTTTATTTCCTCACACATTAAGGAGTTTCACTGTGCTAGGGTTAGCTCCAGGGCTGTCATTGCAACCTAAACATAGCAGTCACTGTTTTAGTTCTTAGATTGCGTATTTCCATCAAAATAAGCTTTCAATACGGACACCCTCATATTACTCCAATATCTGTCTCTTTGCAGCGTTTCAGTGCAACATAGTGGGAAACTTGCCTCCGTTAATGGGTAACTGGAAATTGGTAAATTGGTACAAGTTAAAATGAAAGATGGGTGTTTGGGAAAAAAATGGACTTTTTGGAACAGCAGCTGGTCTTCTGAAAAGTCACTAAGAATCCCCACTTTTTCTCTGTCCAATTGCTTTAGATTTATATTCGCTAGATACTGGCATGATTTAATTAGTGACTGTATATAAAGAGTACAAGATCAACGTTTCGGGGGGGGTTTAACCCACCCATCATCAGGTGGGTTAAACCCACCGAAACGTTGATCTTGTTGGTGGCACAATAAAAAGGGGATATTCGCCGACTGCTAAAAATTGTGTATGTGCGGTTCCGGTTACTTCTCTTCACTGTTGCTAAGGGACCTTGTCCGGTCTACGGAAATCCAGCACCACCATAAGCAGGGAGAGTGAATTACAGGTGTGCGGAGGTTACAATATATGAATCCACAGAAAGATAACCCATTAGCTACAGGGCCTGGGCAGATGGGATAAAAATGGAGTTAACAGTGATAAGACACTTCTGGGATGTTCTGGGTGTTGAACGGAAGAAGAACCAGTTTTGTCTTAGGGTAAAGGCACACGGGCAGATTTGGGGAGATTTAGACACCCGGCGACTAATCACCTCTTCTTTGGGGCGACAATCTCCCCGAACTGCCTTCCCCTACCTTCCAGCCAGCTATAATGAAAAGTCACCATCGGGATGGCAATTGTGGCGCTTCGTTTTCCGAAGCCTCCCAAAGTTTCCTCGTGAGACGGCTTCGGAAAACGAGGTGCCGCGAGTGCCATCCCACTAGTGATTTTTCATTCTAGCTGGCGGGAAGGCAGTTCGGGGGCATTGTCAGCCCCAAAGAGGTGATTAGTAGCCGGGCGACTAAATCTGCCCGTGTGCCCTTACCCTTGGAGAGGTTTAATTTAAGGTAGTGTTTGGACTTAGCTGACAAGCAAGAGACCCAAGTTAAAGAGATCTGGGTTGAGATCAGGAGAAGAGTTGTGAGGAAACCTTATGAGCTGAATAGATGGCAAAAGAAGGAAGTGTAGAGATAAAATAAGGGATTTACAATAGAGCAAGGGAGAAGATACTTCATTGTAGGAGACCCTTAATGAGTAAGTAAGATGATGCCCCTAACTTTTTACTTATCCCCCGATGCAGAATCAGAACATCGGAGTTCACCGCAGCCACTAAAAAAAATGCCCCTTAAAATGGTTGCCTCTTCAACTGTCCACCACTTCCTTATCTTTATTTAGTCAACCTCACTACTACAGTGTCCTCACAGGTGTCTCCTCAGTTTAGCTTCTCATCTTCAAACCCCAACATTCACTCACAAATTGTCTTTAAATACACCCATATCCCTGCAATGTCTCTCTCTGACAGAATCTTCTTGCCTTGATGCCACCCCCCCAGTTTACCCACACTTAAAACTTCCCATAAATCTCCTAGTTTAAACCCCTTTAAGACATACTGACATAAACTCTTAGTACAAGTTGATCCAGGGACTAGTCCGATTGCCCATTTGGGAGTCAGGAAGGAATGTTTCCCCCTCTGAGGCAAATTTTCAAGGTTTAACTTAATAGACGTGAGGCTTTTCCAAGATGAATTAATATGCATCAATCTAAAATATATCAATATAACATCTATTTATAAATAAATCTTTTAATACATATTTTATGGTCTTCTTGCATTTTTTATTGTACTATAGTATTGCCAGGGGACGCCTAGATGACAGACACCATGTCACGGCCGGCACCCAATACCAGAACAGGTGCCAAGTACCCTGGTCTCGGCTCGGCTTCACCAGTAGTGTAACCATCGTTGGGCTTCGGGAGGAGCCCTCAGCTTACTTGGGTGCCACCTGGACTTAACGAGGGGTACAAGGCGAGATGTTCTGGCTAGCAGAGGGGCACAGCAGGTAGATAGTCTTTTGGGCCGAAGGTCACGGTACCAATGGAGCAGGCAAGAGAATCGTCAGACAGGCAGGGTCGAGGCAGGCAGATATCAAGAATCGGCAGGCAGGCAAGGGTCAAACCGGGTAATCAAACAGATGGGGTCAGGCAGAAAGAGTAGTCGAGATGCAGGCAAAGGTCAGGATTCGGATATCAGAATAGTCAGGAACAGGCAGGGATCAAAACCGGAATAACAGATACAAGTTTCACAGGAACAGACGGCACAAGGCTTCAGGAACCACCAGAATCAAGATTCTATCACGGGCACTGGCTAGGAGTAAGAATGGGCCTTAAATACCTCCAAATTTCACGCCAAAACGTGCACCAATGCACGCTGGTGTAATCGCACCAGCGCCTGTACCTTTAAGAGGCGCGCCGCGCGCACCCTAGAGAACCAAGATGGCGCCGGCGCTGGAGGCCGGAACAGGTGTGGTGGCCGTCCACGCCGCCGCACCACTAGACCACCCGGTAATTTTATTACACACCTGTAGTGCAAAGGAAAAGGGTAAGTGAAAAGGGAAGGTGGGATCAAAGGGCAGGGGTGGGAGAAACAGATGAAAAACAATACAAGTATGAGATCTATTATGTA
Organism: Xenopus laevis; assembly: GCF_017654675.1. Lineage (NCBI taxonomy): Eukaryota > Metazoa > Chordata > Amphibia > Anura > Pipidae > Xenopus > Xenopus laevis. The sequence continues at coordinate 16,843,337 of NC_054377.1, read as the reverse complement.
TAATACAAGTATGAGATCTATTATGGGGCCGATTCATCAAGAGTCGAATATCGAGGGTTAATTAACCCTCGATATTCGACTGGGAACTAAAATCGTTCGACTTCGAATATCGAAGTCGAACGATTTTGCGCAAATCCTGCGATCGATCGATCAAAGGATTTTTCGTTCGATCGAACGATTAAATCCTTCGAATCGAACGATTCGAAGGATTTTAATCCAACGATCGAAGGAAAATCCTTCGATCAAAAAATCACAGGCAAGCCTATGGGGACCTTCCCCATAGGCTAACATTGACTTCGGTAGCTTTTAGCTGCCGAAGTAGGGGGTCGAAGTTTTTTTTAAAGGGGAAGTACTTCGACCATCGAATGGTCGAATAGTCGAACGATTTTTCGTTCGATTCGTTCGATTTCGTTCGAATTCGAACTAATTTAACCAATTCGATGGTCGAAGTACCCAAAAAATACTTCGAAATTCGAAGTTTTTTCATTCGAATCCTTCACTCGAGCTTAGTGAATCGGCCCCTTAGTGTAATACAAGTATGAGATCTATTATGTATAATACAAGTATGAGATCTATTATGTGTAATACAAGTATGAGATCTATTATGTATAATGCCTGGGAACTGGGGTTTTCCAGCTGTAATTTGGATCTCTACACGTTGTTTTAAAAAATAATTTGAACATTTTGCCACCAATAAGGATTAATTATATCTGCATTAGGATCAAGTCCAATGTAGTGTTTTATTATTACAGAGCAAAAGCAAGTCATTTATATCATTTTGATTTAAAATGGAGTCTATGGGAGATGGCCTTTTAATACTGAGCATTCTGGATAATGTGTTTCTGGATAACAGATCCCATACATGTACTAATAATGAAGGAATAAAACCAGTGAATGAGACATGTTTGGACCTGGTCCTGCTTGAGTTATGGACAGTTTCCAAAGCCTTGAAGAACACTTTGTATTAAAAAAATTGCAAAAAAGTAAATATAATGTATATTAACATATCTCTGGCTTAGGAAGTATGGATTTACTAATATGTCATTGCCCTTAGTTGATTTTGGGCCTCATAGGGGCCTTATCAAATAAACACCACCCCCATTAGTACCATTTAGGCCTAGGAATATCTGATCAAACATTCATACACTTTGGGATTAGGAAAGACTGAGTAATAAAGATGTTACTGTCTATTATACACATTTGGGTCTAGAAAGAACTGGGCCAGAAACATGCCACTGTCATTAGGACACTTTTGTTCTAGATGAGACCAGCTTATTGCTATCATTATTATTTGTAGGGATGCACCGAATTCAGGATTCGGCCTTTTTCAGCAGGATTCGGCCGAACCAAACCCTAATCTTTTGTCACAAAACAAGGAAGTAAAAAATGTTTTCCCCTTCACACCCCTAATTTGCATATGCAAATTAGGGTTTGGTTCGGTATTCGGCTGAATCTTAATCTAAGGATTCGGGGGTTCGGCCGAATCCAAAATAGTGGATTCGGTGCATCCCTAATTATTTGGGCAGAGGAAAGGTCATCGCATTGTGCATTGGTCCAACCTCAAATTAGTCTACCGTCTATATTAGGGGCCACAGGAAAGTTTTAGGAGCATTGGGCGAAAGGAAGTTGAATATAATTTAATTTAGATCTTATTGATTTGAAAGACCAGTAACATAATTTTTTTTAAAAAAGACAGTTTTCACTTTTAATTCGCAAAGCTTCTATTAAGAAATGACTTAAAGATTGTGGCTGTACATATAAGGGTGGGTGAGGGACCAAGAGGTGGTGCGTTTTTTAACCTAGAGACTGAAATTAACAATTAGATCTACAGGCGAACTGCAATTACAAGTATTGTATTATTGTGTTTATACAAATAGTAATATCAATAGCAATGCTGTAATTTGTAGTGTTTTGGTTATGCCATCCTTAACTCACCTAATACAAACTACAATCGCATTATTTTAAATATTCACTTCAGTTTGTTAGAAGCTGAGGTGTATTTGTACAGTATAAAACAACTGCCAGTCACCCTCTAAATAAATGAACACAAGGGATGGGCAAATTTGACCCGTTTCACTTCACCAAAAATGAGCAAAATGACAAAAATTTGCCAAAATGCATTTAAGTCTACAGACAAGGTGGCGTGACAAATTTTTTCACCCTTTGGAATCTATTGTCCCAGAAAAACTCAGCTAAAAATTTCACTCATCACTAAACACAACACATATTAAACCTTATATTTATTACATACAATATACAGCTACAAAGTTATATCTCGGGCTCTCTCTAACAAGCTGCACTAGTGCTGAACCTGAAGTTATGGCTCAAAATAACTTGTTTTCCTTTAGCGATATACTGATTTTCTGCCAAAGATAAAGCTTTTTCTTGTGCATTAGACTATGCTGACAATGAATTAAATATGATAAAGAAGTCAAGGGCTGTTCTACATTCACTTTGGTTAGAATATATAGTGTACAATGTGCTTGTTCGTGTACCGTGCCATAGTGAAAAGGAATCAATGGATTAGTTTATATTTTTATTATTCCATAAAGAGTTTATCAATTAGAGTTTTTATGCCCCAGTTTTATTCCAGCTTCAGGCAGACGTCAAATGTGCTTGTTTGTTTCATCCCATTACCGTTGTTTTCTTAAATGCCTTCTGTCATGGGCCTGTTTATAAAGACGTCCATATAAAACAGAAATAACAATTTCCAAAAAACATCCCCCCCCAAAATAAACCCATTGGTGCCGAGGGCCCCCTACAGGGTTAAAAAAAACACTTTATTTTAGGGTCTCCCCTACAACTTAAAAAAACATTGGTGGTCAAGCCCCCGCCACAAGCTTAAAAAAAAAACATTGGTGGTCAGGGGTTAACAGTGATGAGGCTCATTAACTAACAAGGGGTAAAAGTGTAAAAACACAGGCAGAAAGCCCCGGCTTTGGTTTCATGCACTTTGCCACACATTCTGCTTAATCATATTTGGATTCAATATTGTGCTTTGTGATATAATATACGGGAACTGGAAAGTTAGTATCACATACAGAGTTAATGGCAATGTCAATAGGCTGCTAATATACTTCTGAACATGACATGCATATTGCAGCTGTAGTTCAACAGAAGATGCTACAGTTATAATGCAACACCTGTTATCCCTTGCTTCTCTTGCAATTATTAGCATTTCTTTGATATAACCAAATGATCTAGACTAGTGAGGTCATAATGCATTACAATGTCATAATGCAACCACATTATGATGTCATAATGCAACCACATGATGTCATAATGCAACCACATTATGATGTCATAATGCAGCCACAGCTGCCTGTCTTAAGTGCTGATTACTTACAGACAGAACAGTATCGAGAAGGTTGTGCAAGAGAAGAGCTGACAACATGAATCTCTTTAATTGCATAACCTTTCTTTTATTAACATTTATAACAATTCAACAATCTTATTGTAAGTATAACAGCTTGATTATTATTAGCTTATTTATTATATTAGTTTATTTTTGTATATTTGAATGTTTTTTCAGATCTTAATTTCTGGGAGTTTAGGTAACTAAATACATAGATGTTTATCTTTCTATAGATGCGTTCAGCTACAATGTATAATATATAATATCATGTTACTGAGTTAATGTCATTCTCATAAGCATTGGAACATCACAAGTGATGGGCGGAAAAATTCACCAGGTGAATTCGCGAAACTGCCTCAAAAATTCGCCAGGTGAAAACCCGCCTGCAGGTCGCTCGCACCAAAACCATTGCACGTCAACAATATTAGGACACCCATTGACTTTTAATGCCAGTGTCAAAATTGTATGGGGGTCAAAATTCCCATTTCACGAATTCTTAGCAGTTTTGTGAATTTCGGTAAAAATTAATTAATTTTTCAGCAAAGCCCATCACTTAACATCATAAATCACACAAGCTAAACTTGTGAGGTTGCTAAAATACTCATGAATATGACATCTCATGATAAATATTTTGTAGGTGTAGCTTAACAGCTTTGATATAAATGATCTAGACTAATGAGGCTGCTAAAATACTCATGAATATAAGACATCACATAATATACATAAGAAATCCCATAATATATATTTTGCAGCTGTGCTCAACAGCTGATTATGATGTCACAATGCAACCCCAGCTGCAAGCTGCCTGGCTTAAATGCTGATTACTTGCAGACTTGCAGCTGAGTATGATGTCATAATGCAACGACAGATAATGTGATAATGCTTTCTGGCTTTAACTTGTTTAACTACAGACAGAACAGTACAGAGCTAGGAGTTAGAGAGAACAGTTGGTTGAACCATGTTTCTCTTTAATTTCTTAGCATTTCTTGTATTAATCTTTAACAGTTTTATACCATTTATATGTAAGTTTATTTTTTACTGGTACTTGAATTTATTTATTATTAGATATGTCTTTCTGAGAAAGTTTTTTCAATAATGTAATGTTAGTGTAGTGGTGAAATCCCAAACACAGTACCTGTATCAGTGTAAAAATGAGAGTTTATTTGTATTGCTATGTTGATTCTGTCATATAAATTATATATAAATTGTCATTTTGAATTGCTGTTGAAATTCTGTTATTTTGTGTATAAAAATAGCGCCAAATATATTTTAACATTCTTTTTCTTTTTTTCAGCAACTATAGAACCAAATTTCATAACATACATTTTTCCAGTGAAGTACAGTAAGTACCTTTTATTTACTTATGTGCATGTAATTGTAATAACCCTAAAACAGTTATTAATGTTATTCTTTATTAAAAATGAACAAATACGTATTTTGATCATACACAATCATGCAAAGTCAGATTGAAAGGATAATTCTAAAGGGCTTATTTACTAATATTCAAACCCCGAGGATGGAAAAGTCAGAATCTGAAAATCCGGCATCTCAGACCTGTCGAGGTTGCAGATAAGTAAGATTTTTTGATGTGCACTGGGTTTTTGGCAATACCCCAAAGTTTTCGGAGTTTTCTGGCAAAATTCTAAGTTTTCGGGTGAAAAATCTGTGGAAATCAGATGAATAATCCAAAAAATTGGAAAATCTGATTTTTCAAGATTTTTTCCCCACAAACAAAAATTTCAGGAAAGTGTATTAATAAATAAGGCCAAAAAACCAGTGCAGAATATTTTTCAGAAAATATTGAGATAAATTCGGACATTGATAAACAACCCCTTAAAAGATCTTCAGGCCCCATATAAGTCATTGGGGGTTCCGTTGATCATATTGGACCTTTATTTTGTTAGTCATTCAGAGTTTTTGAGGTTTTTCTGATGTTTCTTCACTAGTAATTGTCAGAAAAATTCACATTTTTGGAGGTTTCCATGTTTTTTAGCACATCGTTAGGTTAATTTTGTTTGTACTTTTAATATTTGGATCTTTTAATAAATGATATGGCATTCAAGAAAAAAATTGTTTAGTTGTGGTTTTAACAACCTTTAAAACTACTAAAATGAGAATGTTGATAAATGGACCTCCCCATTTTATTAACTTGGGGTGCCCATTTGCTTGTGCACCCCTGGTAAATATAATTGCTAACCTTAGGTACTATTCCTTTAAAGTTCCAATTTTAACTGTACTGTGTGTGCACGCTGTTTAGGAGGAGCTGGAAAGATGGCGGCACACAGTCCAAGATCAGCAATTATATTCACAGGGAATGCCTAACAAATTGGCACCCACTCACATTTAACGCATCTTGAAATATTAGTGTTTGTGTTACTTTCTTTAAAGTGCAGCACCAGCCTAAATAATAGAATGTCTCTATATCTTTTCACTTTTTTTGATAGTTTACAATGAAAAGATCCCCTGGCAATGCCATAAGAGAATGAAACACAAATGCGTTATCTGCTTTTGTACAAGTTCCTGCATCCAATCTCTTATTAATTCATCCTTCTTTTTGTTTCAGTGAAAAAGAATTTAAAGAAATACACACTAATTGCTGAGAAATATTATGAGATATGTAAGTATATAAAGAATATTTGTTCAATTGCAGTATTAATATTTTCATGCTGGGAAATGGGATTTAAAGTTTTTACCATAAAGCCTTGTGTTCAGGGTTATCCTGTTCTATTAAACACATGAATCTGCATAACATTAGCTATGTGTTAAATTAACTTGGTAAGGCTATAAGAGCCGTGCTGCTTGGCACATCAGTAACGACTGTTTTATGTCTTTATTTCCTTTCAGTTGATGAAACCGTGGGCATAGTAGTTGAGGCCAGCAAAATATCAAAGAGGAAAAGTAAGTTGATTACAAATAATTCTATAATAATTCTGATTCTGTAATTTTGTTATGAACTCATCCACTTAAAATTATTGTTCCATGGATCTCCTACACAGTATGCATCGCAATATAATTAATATAATTATTGGCTACTCATTGGCACCATATTTAGTGATTCTACTGTAGATATCACTGGGGATGAGAGTGAGATGGGGTGGTTACAGAATAAATGGGGTATCAGGCTTTAGGGGGCAGATTTTTATGGTTCAAATTGTTTTTTTCCATGAAAATTCAGGTTTTTGAGTTGTATTTTGTGGTCACAATTTTCGGGTTACAAAAAATATATATTTTTTTTTTAAAAAAAAAGTGAATATTCAAAATTTATTATACCCCGACCCTGGAAATAGCTTGAATCTTAAAAAAACACCACCTAAAACCTGCCAGGGTCATGTAGAAGTCAATGGCAGAGGTTCCTTGAAACAGCTGAAGAGGTCAATAGCCTACTTGATGTTCGAGTTTTGCCTGAAAACTCAAATGATTCGAGCAATTCAAACTTTTTTTTGCCAAAAACGCGAGTTTTCGGGTTGCAGGGCTATAGCTTGCAGAATCAGTTTTTTCACATTGGGGTTTTTTTCTTAATTAAGAAACCATTCCAGTTTAAAGTTCTTTCTAGTTCATTCGATGTAAAAAAAACTCTTAACACTTGACCTTTGATAAATAACCCCCTTAGTAACAGTGATATATATCAGCTGAATACACAGGTTACTCCCCAGAAAGATTAAAACTTGAAAGATACATTTTATTCACTATATTCTTTATTTTGTTTTTAGTTGCAGTGGAAGAAGAATTGCTCAAAACATATAAACAATTCAATGAAGCCCTGGATGAAAGTGAGTAAAGTAACTAAGTTGTGGTGTTGTTACTATGTTGGATCTATTTATGACAACAACACAGTTTATTACAATATTTGTTTCCTTTTTAGTGGATAAAAGAGGAAGTTTTCCTACATCCTCGTTGGACGAAGTTCCTGGAAAAAGTAAGTTGAAAAAATATTTCGTCAGATATTTGTGATTCCACCATAACTTTCTAGTAAAATGTATATTAATTATAATTATTTTCTATTACAGTAAGAGAAAACCTGCTCTCACTACGTCATACATTTAAAGCAACACTGAGTGAAAGTAAGTACAATACAAGTTTTATATAAAGTAAAAGCATGTAATAAAATAAAGATTTCAGCAGGACTAGTAGGCCTGGCTGCCTTTATTACATTACCCCATTAAAACTAGAATGTATTCTATAATTCATTGTGATTTTAATATAATAGAAATCCAAATTAATGGTGTGGGGGGAGGGGTCCTGGGCCCATACCTCTTGCTTATATACCCCTAGTCCAGGCCCTCGTGCCCTTCCAGTACTGCCCATTCGTCACTCCCCTGATGTTCCCTCATCTCTCTTCCCCAACCCCCAGCGTCATTATGTGTGAGCACTTGCACACTCACTCTCGGGGGGTGGCAGGTATGGAGCGGGGTTGTCTAGGGTAATTTTATTCAGATATAATAAATGATGTAATACATAATTTTTGCCAATTCAAGGCCTTTCTTTGACAACAAGAATTTCTGTAACATGATCCATTTTCTTTATTTTAGTGAGAAGAAAAGCAGAGTTATCGTTGTTGGAAAATGGAATAACCCCTAAAAGTAAGTCATTTATTTGTTTTTATGGAAGTGTCTTCGTTGGTATAATATTTTATTTGTGGTTCATTTAATGCAAAAGAGACTGGCCCAATCCTACCCAGTGTCAAAATAGCTCCATGGTAAGTTGGCCACCAAAGGGTTAAAAATCACTGACATAGTGAATGATGAATGACATTGGTCATAATGAAATATACCCCGTCTCTTACTTTAACCCTTAACGTTGCACTATTTATAGCAAGTCAGATTTGCTGGACGAGCCCAACATTTTAGTGAGAAACCAAGCAAATCAGCATCTTCTGTGCTGGGAATAAGGTTAAAGGAGAAGGAAAGTCTATTTTCCAAATGTTAGGAACCCCTAAGTGATTGTATTGACTTACCGGCAGAAAACTGGGGTTATACCAGTGAGCACCACGGAGAGCTTCTCTTTTGTGTTCTTCTTTCTTCGTGTGGCTGAGCATGCACAGTATAACAAAAAGCCAAACTTAATCTAAAAAAGTTGGCTATTTCGTTCTACTGCGCATGCGTTTGCCCCGGGAAATTTGAAGAAAGAAGAAGCCGGACTAACCCCGGGCCAGTGCAGTTTTCTGCTGATAGGAGCACCGACCCAGGGTTTTAGGTGCCTAACTTTTGACACCCCCAAGTGCAAACAGACTTTCCTTCTCCTTTAAAGGGCTTAAAAGGATATGAAAAAATTGCATTATCACACAAGTCACATCAGCTGTTATGTATTAGAAGAAAATGAAAAGCTGTTATCTAACATTCCTGTTTTGTGTCATTTGTTTCTAAACCAGAAGAAGAAATTGAGGAAAATACAACGAAGCCACCAGACGCAGACAATAAGGAGGGTATGAGTATATTCTGCCTGTCTATGTGGCTCCATAAAGTGACCAGTTGCAAAACCATTGGGTTCTCACAACTCTCAACATCTAATATTAAACTGACTATTATCAGCACTAACACGTGGGCTTTCTTTCATTCTGCCACCATATTGTATTCACTTAAATCTAAAGCCTCTATACTGGTCTGATTTCTTATAATTGGGTTTCCTGTTAAGTTTTAAAGAACTTATAATATAATATTCCTTTGTTTTAGATGTTGCTAACCCTAATTACGAGTTGTTCCTGAATATCAAGAATTGTGAGTATTGATTGTTATAAAACGTTCTTGTTATATTTAAAGCATGTACATTGTTGTCTTGTACAAAACATTGTGGATTTTACACCACAACAAAAACTGTTTGGAATGTAACTTCATTCTTTATCAGAAAACAATTCGGTATTTGTAATAATAGCATTACATGTAATATGTAATTATTTGTAATAAAAGTAATAATTGCATCTTGGAGAGGCCTGGCTATACTTTCCCAGCCCCCCCAGTATTAAACACAGTAACAGTAAATAGTCTTATTTTAGTAATGTTTTTTTTCTATCACCTTTTGAGCATTGTATGTTCTATAATATCCATTTCTTTGTGTTTTGTTTTAGTGAAAAAAAGCCTGAAGATGAACAGACTTCTTGGAGAGAGATATTATGAGATATGTAAGTAGAGTGAAATTTCCCTTAGCAATACATAACATTGATTTTAAGACTAATGTCACGCTCCAGAGGATATACCAATCTGTTCTAATCCTACCCATAGTTTGTGTGCCCATAAAGGAGAATTCAACCCTGAACTTAAAAAACCCTACCCCCCTACCCTAGGGTATGAATTGGGAAAGTGCCCCCTCTTTAATATTTCATTCATCTACCCACAAATGGATCAACATTTTACCATTAGGTTCCTCAATATACTGAGAATCTGACCACTTGAGCGGTGATTTTATTTTTCCACATATAGTATAACAAAGCTAGACGCTATATCAGCTGAAAATTCAAGACAGACAAATAATTTGACTTTTTTCTTTCAGTCGAAGAAAAGGTGACAAATCTGACAACTGGCATGCAGACAATAGATAATGACAGTAAGTAGGCTTCAAACCACTTTGCTTCTTATGGGATTCAGCGTAAGTAAAATTCCACCATAAAAATAGGGGGAATAGGAAACACTTTGAGACACATTTACTAAGGGTCGAATATCGAGGGTTAATAAACCCTCAAATTCGACCCTCGAGGTAAAATCCTACGAATTCGAATATCGTATTCGAAGAATTTACTGCAAATCCTACGATCGAAGGAAAAATCGTTCAATCGAATTGAAGGATTTTAATCGATCGATCGAAGGATTTTCCTTCGATCAAAAAAACCTTAGAAAAGTGATGGGGAAGGTCCCCATAGGCTAACCTTGTAGCTTGTTGGGTTTAAAGTGGTGAAGTAAGTAGTCAAAGTTCTTTTTAAAGAGACAGTACTTCGACTATCGAATCGTTCGAATAGAATTTGTAGTCGAAGGTCGTAGTAGCCTATTTGATGGTCAAAGTACCCAAAAAAAAACGTCGAAATTCAACGTTTTTTTACTTCGTATCCTTCACTGGAGCTTAGTAAATGTGCCCCTAAGTATTAGGTTTAACGTACATATTTGCCTTACGTTAATCATCCATATGTAACCTGCACTAACAAAGTACAAGGTCACTGGCTTACTTCATTCCAAAGCTCCACCCGTGTGCCCCAGACTTTAGCATTTACTGCTCATACTGTGCCAGCAATGGGAATTTCCTCTTCTAAATATTTTTTATTTTTATTTCAGCAATAGATAATCTGGCCGCCCTGTATGTGGAATATAAAGAGGAACTGGATGAAGGTGAGCACAATGGACTTGAGAAGTGATTGAGGCAGATTGATACTTGTTAGGTGTCATGGTGTCACAGCACTTTATAATTAAACATGATTATATTTTTACTTTACCATTTAAGTTTTTTTTTATATATTAAAATCTTTTGTTTTTGTTTTATTTCAGCAAGGAAGTCTGGAAGTATATCTAGCTACAGACTTTACGACCTTCCTGTAAAAAGTAAGTAAAAATAAAGTATAATTTGCCAGAATCCTTCTTTTTTGGAATGCACAATATTGTGGGTGGCCGTACAAATGTCCCCAAACCCCTATTTTCCAATATTGGGCCTTGAATAATATATAGCTCATCTTTCTAGTGTATTTTAGTCAGATTATTTAAAGGAGAAGTAAAGGCATAACCAGTGGTGTGGCTGTTTTATTGGTCCCTCCCATGTTTATAATCTTTTACCTGGAACTCTAAGCTTGTGCTCCTGGTCACTAAAAACATCACCAGCCCAGGGTACTGTAGGAGCGCCACATTGTCATCTTCCTACTCTTCATTGAGCCTCTCTACAGCCCCAAATGCGCAGTAGAACAAGATGCTGGCTTTTTGCTTTTGTATTGTCTCCCTGCTGTGCATGCACCCAGCACACATCACCCCGGAGGGATCACTAGTAGTGACAAGAAGATGTGGCATGGCGCTCCTACTGTACTACCGCTGTTCCGGAACATTTTCCTGCCAGTGATCATGACCGTCCGTGTCCTTTAAATTTAAAATGGCTGTTCCATGATTAATATGTTTTAATAAATTGCACATTGTGGTTTAATTCAGGGACCAAGTTTTGCAGATATTCCATTGTATCAGTTTGTCATTCTTTAAAAAAGCAAAAGTTCTTTCTGATAAACCCGTCAGACAAAAACGAATGTTTATTGATAGCGTTATACTTTACGATTTGATAATTTAAAATTTGTATCTGTTTTATTACAGTGAAAGCAAATGTTGTGGAAAGACACAAGATATTTACAGAGGCAATGGATGAATGTAAGTACAATACAGGTTTTATAATAGAAAGATACGAAATATACAAAGAGAGACCTTAAGGGCAATGATACACAGAATGTTTTACACATTGCATTTGTCTCATGTATTAATAAAGGTACATTTTTTAAATTAAATCATTAAAACCTATATTTGGTTCCTGCTGCACAATATTAATAAATAACAAATTACCATAGAGCAATGACACACAGAGCTTTTTGCAACCTGCGTTAAATTGTCCAAAATGCCTTGTTATTGCCCACAGTATAAATTGCAGCAGGTAAGCCATTTAAATCATTTAACCACATAACAATACCCATCGATTCGCAAATTACTACCAGAGAAAAAATCCAAAAACTACTAAAAGTCCAAAATGGCTAAAAAAAATGGACCAATAGGATCAGTGCAGTTTCGATTGACTTTTATAGGACCCCGGCTGGTTTTATTTGCCAAAGTTTTGTATTAGAGTTTTTATTGGATTGATTTGTGAAAAAATGTAAATTCAAATGTTAATAAATATGTTTGAGAATGTAGATATGGTTAATGATTTAGTTTTATAAGGGATGACTTAAAATGAATGTATCAAAAATAATCTTGTTTTATTTTGTAGTGGAAAGAAGAGGACTAGACGAAATTAGGAAACATTTGCCTCCCACTAAAATTGGTAAGTGCATATAGATCTATAAGTGATTATTATGGGTAGTTTTAAGGGTTAATGACTTTTGCAATAATAAATGTTATCTCTAATCTTTTTTTTGATGATGATAATGAAGAAGAAGATGAGATGAGTGAGAATTCTGCTTCTGGAAGAGCCATTACAGGGGAAGAAGGGGAAGAAAAGAAAGAAGAGACGAAAAGTATAGTATAACGTTTCCCTTTTATTTAAACATATGTGAATGGATGTTATGGCCTGTTAACTGAATTTTTATATGCATTTATTTTCTCATCTCTTACAGAAGAAGAACCAAAGAGACTACTATTCGATATACGTTTCGAAAGATCAATAATTCTTCTTATAGGATGTTTTTTTTGCTTACTTTATTTTTTTTCACATATGTATATGCGCTGGAAGAAAGCCAATGAAGATATAGAACAGGGCTCAACCTAATTCCATCGATTCTGCACAACTGACACACTTTTCCTCTTAGTATGAAGTTGATGCAGGGACTGGTCCGATTGCCCTCTAGGAGTCAGGAAGGAATTGTTTCCCTCTCTGAGGCAAATGAGAGAGGATTCAAATGGAGTTTTTTATGTCTTAAGCTGGCCATAGATGTTGAGATTTTTAAAAGATCAGATCCTCATCGTGAGACCACGATCTTCTCAGAACGATCGTACGAATTTACCATCAACTAAAAAGACCAAATTGCCAGGAAAACAAAGGGGAGCTGCCTGCTTGGCCCTGCAAACATAGATAGATTGCACTGGGACCGACAAAGATTTTTTGACCTGGCCGATCAATTACCCGACAGATGTCGGCCGAAAAATCGTAAGATGTACTATCGTTCGAATACCACTAACCGCACGATAATTTCGAAGGATTGGTCGGACTTCCCTAAAATCGGTCGTTCGGCAAGAAGAATCGTCTCGTCTATGGGGAGCTTTAGTCTGGATCAACTAGGATTCCTGCTGATTTCACTTCAATAAACCCCTAATAATAATAAAAAAAAGTCAGCGTTTCACTGTTCTTTAAAAGGGATGTTCACTCAAAAATCTGTGAAAACATCAAATGGGGTGCATAAAATCAGGGGTTTTCAATAAAAATGGGGACAACTGTAAAAAAAAAAAACAAAGACTTCAAGAGGCAGATTTATCAAAGGTCGAGGTGAATTTTCAAATTAAAAAAATTTGAATTTCAATCTATTTTTGTGTACCTCAACTAGGGAATAGTCCAAATTTGATTTGAATTTGAAAAAAATTTGAATATCGAAATTTATCATGTACTGTCTCTTTAAAAATTCTACTTCGACCATTCACCATCTAAAACCTGCCAAATTGCTGTTTTAGCCTATGGGGAAACTCCTAGGATCTATTTGGAGTCAATTGGGGGAAAAACGTGAAATTGAATTCAATCAAATGTACAATTAATTAGATTCGTATGATTCGAATTCGGCCAAATACGGACCTATCAAAAATGGATTATTCGGCCAAAAATAAATTACCATTTCGTTTGGTCTTTTTGAATTCGAATTTCGAAGGTTTTCAAATTTGAAATTCGACTCTTGATAAATATGCCCACAAATTTGAAACAACTAACATGCATAGGGGACTTAAAATCAGTGAATATGAAGTCTGTTTAAAATAAAAAGTAAATTGGGTTCAACTGTATTTCTAAGCAATTGTGGTAAAGTGGTTTTGAGTCTATTTTCATTGAAATTGCTACTGAAGATAATATACCTGTGTCCCTTTTGTATCTCCTGCATCACTGGTTCTGACTCATGAAACAATGTAGCAGAAAGCTGATTATTAATAGGCCTGGAGGAGAACAGATTTCTACTACACAGTTTCAAGTGGATCCCCTGTCTGTGATGTGAATTATGTGACACTGACATCAGCTAATGATGTAAAGATCACAAATACCTGCACTCTGGGAAGGTGTTAAGTCTCTGCTGTGAGTTATTGGCTCCAGAAGACATAACAGAGAAATCTTTATTTATATTGTTCACACTTTCAGAAGGGGTTGGGTCAGATTCATTCAGAACTGCATATAACATATAAAATATCCATACACAGAGGAAGGTAATAAAATATGCAGTCTTGTACTATAATATACACTCAGTAATATGCAGGCCATTATATAGTGTACAGACTGCTGGGCCAATATTTTGTTAGGAAATGCAATATTGAGACTGTTACAGAATACAGAGAATGGAAGTATAACACAAGATAAAATATACCTTCTAGAACTGTATTATTAAAAAGGCTGCAACCAGAATATACTGTATAAAGGTGAAAAAGGTTAGTTATACAGGGAACTCTGAGTATCACTCATGTATTATAAAGGATAAAGTGTCCCCTACTGTAAATAAGTATATTAGAAGTCACTGAGGGGTCCTGTGACCATATAAAGGCACAAGGCTGGGTTATACAGGAAACTCAGAGTATCATTCATTATAAGAATAATATACCCCCTACTGTAAATGATAAGGATATTAGAAGTCACTGAGGAGTTATGTGGACATATAAAGACACAAGGCTGCAGGCTGAGTTATACAGGGAACTCTGAGTATCACTCATGTATTATAAGGGATAATGTAACCCCTACTGTAAATGATAAGGATATTGGAATTCACTGAGGGAATTCCTCAAACTTTACCCTAACGGTGGTTTTTGCTGGAACACCTTACGAATGTCTGTGCTGTTGAGATCAGATGGAGCCTGCATATAGCCATTGGTGTGTGCTCATTATATTCTATGTCTTCCTATTTGACTGATTATCCAACTGTATATTAAATTCAAGTGAAAGTATTGGGTCTCTTTATTCATTTTTCCAAACTGACCAGCATTGTTTTTCAACCACTCTTTTCTTCAGCTTGCTCTGAAATCTCCCTCTTCTATTATGACTTCCATAAGCTCAGTAAAGTCACCTTCTGCCAAACTAATCCCAGAGTCCATGGAGGAGGGACACTGGGACATGTGCTGCTCTTTGTTGCTCACTTCACTTTCTCCATCTGACTGTCCCAGCCTAGCAATGAATGCCCGCTGGAGAACTGGGGAGGTAAAGGGAGAAGATGGAGTGAGGTGCTCGATGTCCTGGTCGTTTGTAAGGCATCAGATGAAGCCACGGCAAGAATTTCCCTGAATCAATGAAGACAGGCGCAGGGCCCTGGGTAACTTACTGGGGGCTTGCATATTCCCTGAATGTTCTCATTGCAAGATGGTAACACTTTCATCATTACTTATGATTCCTTCCTCATCTTTTTCCATGCTTCCAGGTGGCCACACAAAGCAGGTCTTAGATCCAGGAGATAGACTAGAGAATACCACTGCAACTTCACCCATAGGTGCTTTTTTTCTAGCCCAGTTTGTAGTAAACACTGTTGTGTTTCCATGGGTAGAAAAACGAGGTGGACAAACTGTAGGGCCCCATTAAGTGGAGTCTGGGGAGCACTATAAAACCCTGGCCTCTCATAAGGAGTGGACATAAACACATTGAGATCCCGTAGGGCTTCACCATACTTTGTGTTGCCTGGGTCACGGTGATTAAAATGCGGAAGACCAGCTGGGACCCTATTTCTTCTTCTCAGTAGGAGGCTCAAGCAGGAGGTTGAACATTGGGGGGCCTATGGAGTTGACACCCAGAAGTCGTCCAAGTGGACCCAGAAACGGGGTAGAGTGATTGGCCTCCTCATTTTCATTGATCTGCTGAAGAGGCTGGAACTCCAAATCCTCTTTCTGCAAACTGCGGGGATAAAGAATAGAGAGCTGTAACACTGCTGTCTGATTGGTACATTTAGATAATATTGCATAGAAAGAAGTGACTGGGAGACAATTTGAGTGTTTATAAAAAGTACGAAAATACATCTGTGATGTTAGGGTCTCTTGACAGTATAATGGTTACTCACCACACTAAGGAAGTGGCCCAGGTGCACAGCCCTGAGCCATCAGCCTATGATTAAGTGTTTGGGACATGAAACGCACCAGACTGAGGACACAATAAACTCCTTTCACTTTTGAATATTTGCCTGGTGGAAGTCTGCCTTCATTTAAGTGCCTGCTCCATATTGGTTCGTCATGTTTATAAAAATTAGTGATCATTGAAAAGGGTGGCAGCATCTCAGAAACTGCTTTGGTTAATATCTAAACTATAGAAATTTGGTGAATGACAGCTTGTCTAGAGGTCATTTATTTTCCCAGAAGGAAGTTATTAGTTCTTTTTGTAGGAAACCCAGCAAGGATCCAAGGATATCTTATGCTATGACACATACTTATGGTAATGATTATAAATAATTGGGATGTTGTTCCCTGTCCAAAATTGTGAGATCTGCTGGAGTACCACAGGATCTCCTGGGGTGGGGGCAGGTTCTAGTGAGCACCAGTGTAGGACAGTTCCCATCCAGTTCTTATTTCCCTCATAGGCTGATATGCCTGCAAAATGTAACATTGTCAAATACTACGGTTATGAGCCTTAGGAGGGTCAGTGCAGCACTATCTCTAGGGACTTCCAGGTGTATTTGACTCCACCTGCCCTGCCCTGTTCCTCTCCAAGCCCTGCCTCTGCATTGTTCTCCCTGCTCCTCTGCTTCTGAGGACTTTGAGAGATTATTCTATGCTTTTCAATGGATAAGTTATGATTCAAGTGCAAATTACTATCAGGGAGTGATGAGCCATCTACTAAAGGTTACTTCCAAAAAGTGAGAACTGCAAACCAAGTATATTTAAGCATAGACTTCACCAATCAGGTAACTCACCAAATTACGTAGGTGGTCCAAATGCTCCTGCCACAGGTCCACCCAGACAAAACTGTTATGTTGTATTCTGTGTGAATAAATTGCCTGACTATTACTAAAGGTTTTCCTTTACTGAGTTTCGTCTTACATGAGGTCAAAATGGTACTACTAAAAATACCATCAAGGTATCACTTCTACAGTACTTTTTGTATTTGTTTGTTAGCAGTCACTGAGCTGCTCCGACACTACCAGTTGCAAGTCCTGTTGTGGAGGGGGGAGGCTTGTGGGACTGGAGCTGCCAATAATAATACTGTCCCCTGTCTAATCCATTGTCGGAGCCTGTCATTCACCTTGGCTACAAAGAGAGCCTGGAGAAGGAGGGGGGTCAGGAGCACCCAGCATTCGTGACTTTTCAGCAGTTCCCTTGATTGAGGTCCAAATCATCTCAACATAAATAATAATGTTTCGTTTTGGATGGGAAATAGATTATTCCAGCACATGCAGAAGGCACCCCCCTCAAATAGAGTGAGACACTCTGCAGATTTGTTAAATAGTCAGTCCCTCAGTCATTTCATTTGTGGCTCATGGTAGGATAAATACAATGCCAGTTCTATGTATAATGCCTTTGGAACACATGATAGTGCCAGTTACATGTATATTACCCCAACACATAAAGGACAAATGTAGTGTCAGCTTTGTGTATAATGCTCTAGAACACATGGGGCGCACGCCAGCGGCATTTCGGTTCATTGGGGGGGCCCATCCTGTACCAGGGCCCAGCAGCAAGTAGTTACGCCACTGCCATTAATTATTGTTACAGAAAATGATAAGAGAAAAAAGGGAAGAGAACCCTTTCTAATATCCGCCAGCTGAAGGTCCATCACCATTTCAACCAAATATAAATTATATTGTCAATGTTTCTGGTACATTAAGAGGAATCAGAGATGCATAAAGGAGAAATCCTAGTAAGTTGAAGACAGTAGTTTTCACTGCAAATATAAAGGAGCCTCTTAATAAACAATTAACATATATCTTCCCTATCTCGATACAAAAAGGGGGTTCAAGTGAAATGGAACAAATCATTGTAGATCTTGGTATTAAGAGAATAATTCTGGCAAACAAATTGAACCAATAAGTATAACTCGGAGAAAAATATGCATCCTGCAAACTAAGTTCCAAAGAGAGGATATGATGAATTGGAGCAATAATTGTAAATCCCCTTTGTGAGAGAAATATCACCAGAGTTTTCAATCAAACCCAGAAAAGGGATCAAATGAGATAGCTCTTGGTATGAAAACAATAGTTCAGGCAATCAGATTGAACCAATATTTATAATCCAAGTGTGAAAAGTATGTTCCATTTCTAGTCAAAGTTCCAAAGGGAAGTTCTAATGAAATGGAACAAGTGTTATAAATCCAAATATGAGCGAGAATAATCCCAATGATCAAATGTAATTGTGAGAGAATATATTTCCAGTGATCTAGTATAAATTAAAACAATAGTTGTTACTCCAAATATTCAAAAAAGGGATCCAATGAGAAGGAGCAAAAAATATAGATCCTGGTATTGAAGAAAATGTTCAGGTAGTCAAGTTAAACCAATATTGATATCTCCAAGTGTGAAAAGTATGTTCCATTTCCAGTCTAAGATCCAAAAAAAAGTGCTCAAGTGTTGGATAACATTAAATCCAAGTAAGCAATGGTAATGTACAACAGGTGGAAGCTATAAAAATTCTTCTTTATCTAGAATAGTTGAGATATATCAAATAGAGCTTTGTTGTCGTTGCTCAAAACGAGCTCCCTGTTGTATATCCCTCTGTGGTAAAGGGAATTTAGGTGAAGAGGGATTATCCGACCATGATCTGCTTGGAGAGCGTTTATTCTGAGGAGTTGAGATATTTTTTGATTGCTTGGAGCTGGTGAGGCCTCCCAATGCAAGGAGATTCATAGTTTCCTCCGGAGTGGAGTGAGAATGTTGCTTACCATTTAAGGAGAGGATCAATTTCTGGGGGAAACCCCAACGCTATCGGATCTTATGTATTGTAAGGGCAGGTTTGAAGGTTCTCCATCTTGCTAACGTTTGAGGAGCCAGATTGGCAAAAAGCTGCACATCATGGTCTTGAAACGTAAGTGGTTGAGCATCCCTTGTAGCCTGCATAATAGCTTGTTTAGTTTGGGGATAGTGTAACTTTAATATAATGTCTCGAGGTTTGATCAAGTTTAGGAGGTTTCCCCAAAGATCTGTGGATATGGTCAATATGCAGAAATTGTATAGGCAAGTTTGGAACCGATGTAGTCAACCAATCTTTTATCTCCACTTCTATATTTTAATACATTTCTGGAACTCCACGTAGTCTGATGTTGTCTCAACGGGATCTGTTTTCAAGATCTTCCAGTTTTAACTGTAGGTCATAAACTTGCCGTTGAAGTTCAGATAAATCGGATTCTTGTGCCTCCAATACTGTCATGGTGTCATCCATCCAGGCCTCCACTGACTCTGTACGCCATGCTAGTTCTTTAATTTCAGAGGATAAAGCCGAGGTTATACATGTCGTAGCTTTGTCCATTTCAGCCCGAAGAACCACTGTTATTTTTTCCAGCAAGTCATTGTCAGGTAGATCTAGATTTGACGGACTTGTTTGTATAGATTGGGAAACAGAAGTTCCAGCAATCAGATCTTCCCCAGCTGAGTTTTTACAGAACACCCAGTATGCCTCTCTAGGAAATTTTCAATTTGCTGGGTGCCTACTGGAGGTTTATTTTTTGTATCTTTTATTGTTTGACCCATATTTGAGTATAATAGTGGTAATCCCAATTGGGTAATTGCCTCTAGTAAAGTAATGATTATATTTGTAGCCCTTGTTAGGTTGTATTTAAATTGAAATTAGAAATTCCTGGATCCTTTAAATGATTTTAGACTTGTTTATTGGGAGGCACAACTCTCCAGGGTGTAAAACAGCATCTCAACATGATGTTTGACCAACTCAGTTAAAGGACCAGTAACACCAAAAAATTTTATCTAAAAATGACATTCCAAATGCTAAAATAATAGCCATTGATATAAATTACCTAGCTGTTTTTTTCAAAAAATGTCAAAATAGCCTTTCTCCATGACTCTCTGTAAAATGGTGAAAAGGCTACCAGTTCCCACATCGTGCTCGCTCCCAATGTGTTCCTCCACACAGAACTGGAAGTGAGGAACAGGTCCTTTAAAGGGCATAGTAAGATAAGGCCCCTGCTTTCTCATATTGTATTGCCTGGAATGGAGGTTTATGGGTTAAGATATTTTTATAGCATATTGACCTGTGTGTCCAGGGAGGGCGTCATGGCTAAATGTTGTTGGTTTAAGTGGTATTTAAAGCTTCACTCTAGAAGTTTAATGTGCCAGTATGATATAGAATGGCAAAATGGTAGCCCTGTTGTGTCAGCTCTTAATAAAGGCCTTTTAGTGAACCAGTTGGTGAAACTTCAAAAAAAAAGAATGATAGGCAAAATCAGTACAGTAATAATATAGAGCCAGATTATTAACACTTCTGAGAAATTAGGACTGCGTCACACATATCTATTGCGTTTTCTGACTGACTGGCACAACTTCAAGCAGGTCTTATGGCAGGAAAATCGCTGAGAGAGTCTCCAAATCTTATGTGTCATACAAACTGGCACACTCTCCAGTTTACCGGCACAGTTCAAGAGTTGGTGGTGATCCCCAGAAATCCGCTCCGATCCTCCCTGGAGTCTCGATCTAATCGGTTGACAGTGTGCTATACCCCACAGCAGGCAGCTGCTGCACAGAGCCCGACTCTCCCCGTCTGCACAGAAAGCCACCACCCACCTCCGTTAGTTCAAAACAGTCTCCCAGTGGACATAGAGAGGTAGAAGGAATGGAAGTTTTAGCCCAGATATCACCTCACAAATCTAGGCGAGTCTACCATGGAGTGCACCCAGCTCCAGTAGAGTAGAGCCAGGGGAAGTCACAACTTCAGACCGAGGCTTCACAGGCCAAAAAATACCATGGTCTGTCTGATCGCAGTGCTCACTGGAATGCATAGGCAGCAGAAGATGGTTTTGGCAGGGGGGACCAAGGTGAAGGACAGAGGCGGCTTGTCCACGCCCCCCTTTTGGTCACTCCCTTTGGACTCCACCCACTTTCTGTGTGCTTTCACAGAATTTTCAGGAAAATCAAACCATACCAGTGGGGGCAAAATTGCAGGAAGGGGGTATTAACACCCCGGGGCACATTAACTTAGCTCGAGTGAAGGAATAGAATAAAAAAAACTTCGAATTTTGAATGTTTTTTTTGGCTACTTCGACCATCGAATTGGCTACTTTGACCTTCGACTTCGAATCGAACGATTCAAACTTAAAATCGTTCGACTATTCGACCATTCGATAGTCAAAGTACTGTCTCTTTAAAAAAACTTAGACCCCTTACTTCGCCACCTAAAACCTACCGAACCTCAATGTTAGCCTATGGGGAAGGTCCCCATAGGCTTTCTAAGCTTTTTTTGGTCAAAGAAAAACCGTTCGATCGATGGATTAAAATCCATGGAATCGTTTGATCGAACGAATTGCGGTAAATTCTTTGACTTCGATATTCGAAGTCGAAGGATTTAACTTCGACAGACGAATATCGAGGGTTAATTAACTCTCGATAATTTGGATCTCTACACGTTGTTTTAAAAAATAATTGAAACATTTTGCCACCAATAAGGATTAATTATATCTGCATTAGGATCAACTCCAATGTAGTGTTTTATTCTTACAGAGCAAAAGCAAGTCATTTATATAATTTTGATTTAAAATGGAGTCTATGGGGCAAATTCACTAAGATTCGTAGTTGCGCCAGGCGTAACTTCACCGCACTTTGCCAGGCGTAGTTTTGCCAGCGCTCCGCAAATTCACTAAAATCCGAAGTTGCGCTCAGGGGTAGCGTAAGGTTGCGAAGTTGCGCTAGCGTTGATTCGCCAAGCGAAGCGAAGTTACGCTAGCGATGGTTAATTTGCATACGGCACCAAATTCAAATTTCAATGGAGGAATACGTACAATCACTACAAATGCCTGGGAAACCTTCAAAACATCAAATAACATTTTTATTTTGCCCTACACATGTGCCCACTATATAGTTAAGTTGCCATGAGTTAGGAAATGTAGGGGGGAAGGAGGGGAGCCCCAAAAAATTTTTCGATCTTTTTCAGCCTATCACCCATAATAAAGAAAAGACGCCAGCGTTTTTTGGGACTTAGAAAAAATTTGAACTTTTTTTGAAGCAATCCCTATCTACTCTATTGCGCTTCGCCCGGTCTGAGGTGGCGAAGGAAGTCTGGCGTAAAAGGTAGCGTTCAGTACAATGCGCGCATTAGTGAATTTGCGTACTTACGTCCGTTGCGAAAATGTGCCAGGCGTAAGGGTGTGAAGTAACACTAGTGAATTTACGCCAGCGTTCGTTAGTGAATTTGCGAAGTAACGAAAATGACCAACGCTAGCGAATTGACACTAGCGTTAGGCGCTTCGGCGCTTAGTGAATTTGCCCCTATAGGAGATGGCCTTCTTTTAATACTGAGCTTTCTGGATAATGTGTTTCTGGATAACAGATCCCATACATGTACTAATAATGAAGGAATAAAACCAGTGAATGAGACATGTTTGGACCTGGTCCTGCTGAAGTTATGGACAGTTTCCAAAGCCTTGAAGAACACTCCATATTAAAAAAATTGCAAAAAAGTAAATATAACGTATATTAACAGATTCCTGGCTTAGGAGGTATGGACTTACTAATATGTCATTGCCCTTAGTTGATTTTGGGCCTCATAGGGACCTTATCAAATAAACACCACCCCCATTAGTACCATTTAGGCCTAGGAGTATCTGATCAAACACCTAGAGACTGAAATTAACAATTAGATCTACAGGCGAACTGCAATTACAAGTATTGTATTATTGTGTTTATACAAATAGTAATATCAATAGCAATGCAGTAATTTGTAATTTGTAGTGTTTTGGTTATGCCATCCTTAACTCACCTAATACAAACTACAATCGCATTATTTTAAATATTCACTTCAGTTTGTTAGAAGCTGAGGTGTATTTGTACAGTATAAAACAACTGCCAGTCACCCTCTAAATAAATGAACACAAGGGATGGGCAAATTTGACCCGTTTCACTTCACCAAAAATGAGCAAAGTGGCAAAAATGAGCTAAAATGCATTTAAGTCAAAGTGGTGTGAAATTTTTTTTCATCCTTTGGAACCTATTGTCCAAGAAAAACTCAGCTAAAAGTTACACTCATCACTAAAAACAACACATATTTTCATTAATCCTTATATTTATTACATACAATATACAGCTACAGCCATAATTATCCCACTGTTATATCTCGGGCTATCTCTAACAAGCTGCACTAGTGCTGAACCTGTAGTTAGGGCTCAAAATAACTTGTTTTCCTTTAGCGATATACTGATTTTCTGCCAAAGATAAAGCTTTTTCTTGTGCAATAGACTATGCTGACAATGGATTAAATATGATAAAGAAGTCAAGGGCTGTTCTACATTCACTTTGGTTAGAATATATAGGGGCAGATTCACTAACTTCGAGTGAAGGATTCGAATGAAAAAAAATTTCGAATTTCGAAGTATTTTTTGGGTACTTCGACCATCGAATTGGTTAAATTCGTTCGAATTCGTTCGAATTCGAACGATTCGAACGATTCGAAGTAAAAATCGACCATTCGATAGTCGAAGTACTTTCCCTTTAAAAAAAACTTCGACCCCCTAGTTCGGCAGCTAAAAGCTACCGAACTCAATGTTAGCCTATGGGGAAGGTCCCCATAGGCTTGCCTGTGATTTTTTGATCGAAGGATTTTCCTTCGATCGTTGGATTAAAATCCTTCGAATCGTTCGATTCGAAGGATTTAATCGTTCGATCGAACGAAAAATCGTTCGATCGCAGGATTTGCACAAAATCGTTCGACTTCGATATTCGAAGTCGAACGATTTTAGTTCACAGTCGAATATCGAGGGTTAATTAACCCTCGATATTCGACTCTTGATGAATCGGCCCCATAGTGTACAATGTGCTTGTTCATGTACCGTGCCATATTGAAAAGGAATCAATGGATTAGCTTATATTTTTATTATTCCATAAAGAGTTTATCAATTAGAGTTTTTATGCCCCAGTTTTATTCCTGCTTCAGGCAGACGTCAAATGTGCTTGTTTGTTTCATCCCATTACCGTTGCTTTCTTAAATGCCTTTTGTCATGGGCCTGTTTATAAAGACATCCATATAAAACAGAAATAACAATTTCTAAAAAACACCCCCCCCAAAATAAACCATTGGTGCTGAGGGCCCCCTACAGGGTTAAAAAAAACACTTTATGGTAGGGTCTCCCCTACAACTTAAAAAAACATTGGTGGTCAAGCCCCCGCCACAAGCTTAAAAAAAAAACATTGGTGGTCAGGGGTTAACAGTGATGAGGCTCATTAACTAACAAGGGGTAAAAGTGTAAAAACACAGGCAGAAAGTCCCGGCTTTGGTTTCATGCACTTTGCCACACATTCTGCTTGATCATATTTGGATTCAATATTGTGCTTTGTGATATAATATACAGGAACTGGAAATTTAGTATCACATACAGAGTTAATGGCAATGTCAATAGGCTGCTAATATACTTCTGAACATGACATGCATATTGCAGCTGTAGTTCAACAGAAGATGCTACAGTTATAATGCAACACCTGTTATCCCTTGCTTCTCTTGCAATTATTAGCATTTCTTTGATATAACCAAATGATCTAGACTAGTGAGGTCATAATGCATTATGATGTCATAATGCAACCATATTATGATGTCATAATGCAACCACATGATGTCACAATGCAACCACATTATGATGTCATAATGCAGCCACAGCTGCCTGTCTTAAGTGCTGATTACTTACAGACAGAACAGTATCGAGAAGGTTGTGCAAGAGAAGAGCTGACAACATGCATCTCTTTTATTGCATAACCTTTCTTTTACTAACATTTATAACAATTCAACAATCTTATTGTAAGTATAACAGCTTGATTATTATTAGCTTATTTATTATATTAGTTTATTTTTGTATATTTGAATGTTTTTTCAGATCTTAATTTCTGGGAGTTTAGGTAACTAAATACATAGATGTTTATCTTTCTATAGATGCGTTCAGCTACAATGTATAATATATAATATCATGTTACTGAGTTAATGTCATTCTCATAAGCATTGGAACATCACAAGTGATGGGCGGAAAAATTCACCAGGTGAATTCGCGAAACTGCCTCAAAAATTCGCCGGGTGAAAATCCGCCTGCAGGTCGCTCGCACCAAAACCATTGCACGTCAACAATATTAGGACACCCATTGACTTTAAACGCCAGTGTCAAAATTGTATGGGCGTCAAAATTCCCATTTCACGAATTCTTAGCAGTTTTGTGAATTTCGGTAAAAATTAATTAATTTTTCAGCAAAGCCCATCACTTAACATCATAAATCACACAAGCTAAACTTGTGAGGTTGCTAAAATACTCATGAATATGACATCTCATGATAAATATTTTGTAGGTGTAGCTCAACAGCTTTGATATAAATGACTAATGACTAGACTAATGAGGCTGCTAAAATACTCATGAATATAAGACATCACATAATATACATAAGAAATCCCATAATATATATTTTGCAGCTGTGATCAACAGCTGATTATGATGTCACAATGCAACCACAGCTGCAAGCTGCCTGGCTTAAATGCTGATTACTTGCAGACTTGCAGCTGAGTATGATGTCATAATGCAACGACAGATAATGTGATAATGCTTTCTGGCTTTAACTTGTTTAACTACAGACAGAACAGTACAGAGCTAGGTGTTAGAGAGAACAGTTGGTTGAACCATGTTTCTCTTTAATTTCTTAGCATTTCTTGTATTAATCTTTAACAGTTTTATACCATTTATATGTAAGTTTATTTTTTACTGGTACTTGAATTTATTTATTATTAGATATGTCTTTCTGAGAAAGTTTTTTCAATAATGTAATGTTAGTGTAGTGTTGGAATCCCAAACACAGTACCTGTATCAGTGTAAAAATGAGAGTTTATTTGTATTGCTATGTTGATTCTGTCATATAAATTATATATAAATTGTCATTTTGAATTGCTGTTGAAATTCTGTTATTTTGTGTATGAAAATAGCACCAAATATATTTTAACATTCTTTTTCTTTTTTTCAGCAACTATAGAACCAAATTTCATAACATACATTTTTCCAGTGAAGTACAGTAAGTATATTTTATTTACTTATGCGCATGTAATTGTAATAACCCTAAAACAGTTATTAATGTTATTCTTTATTAAAAATGAACAAATACGTATTTTGATCATACACAATCATGCAAAGTCAGATTGAAAGGATAATTCTAAAGGGCTTATTTACTAACATTCAAATTTAAATGTTTTTCATAAATTGAACTTTTCTCTAAAAATTTGTTTTTTTTAATTTTTCTATAACTCTAAGAGGGTTAATTACTAAACTCCGAATGCAAAAATCATGAAAAACTCATGATTTTTATTATAAAATTGGACTTTTTTTAAAAAAAATCACAAATTTGTTAAACCCCGAGGATGGAAAAGTCAGACTCTGAAAATCCGGCATCTCAGACCTGTGGAGGTTGCAGATAAGTAAGATTTTTTGATGTGCACTGGGTTTTTGGCAATACCCCAAAGTTTTCGGATTTTTCTGGCAAAATTCTAAATTTTCGGGTGAAAAATCTGTGGAAATCAGACGAATAATCCAAAAAAATTGGAAAATCTGATTTTTCAAGATTTTTTCCCCACAAACAAAAATTTCAGGAAAGTGTATTAATAAATAAGGCCAAAAAACCAGTGCAGAATATTTTTCAGAAAATATTGAGATAAATTCGGACATTGATAAACAACCCCCTAAAAGATCTTCAGGCCCCATATAAGTCATTGGGGGTTCCGTTGATCATATTGGACCTTTATTTTGTTAGTCATTCAGAGTTTTTGAGGTTTTTCTGATGTTTCTTCACTAGTAATTGTCAGAAAAATTCTCATTTTTGGAGGTTTCCATGTTTTTTAGCACATCGTTAGGTTAATTTTGTTTGTACTTTTAATATTTGGATCTTTTAATAGATGATATATGGCATTCAAGAAAAAAATTGTTTAGTTGTGGTTTTAACAACCTTTAAAACTACTAAAATGAGAATGTTGATAAATGGACCTCCCCATTTTATTAACTTGGGGTGCCCATTTGCTTGTGCACCCCTGGTAAATATAATTGCTAACCTTAGGTACTATTCCTTTAAAGTTCCAATTTTAACTGTACTGTGTGTGCACGCTGTTTAGGAGGAGCTGGAAAGATGGCGGCACACAGTCCAACATCAGCAATTATATTCACAGGGAATGCCTAACAAATTGGCACCCACTCACATTTAACGCATCTTGAAATATTAGTGTTTGTGTTACTTTCTTTAAAGTGCAGCACCAGCCTAAATAATAGAATGTCTCTATATCTTTTCACTTTTTTTGATAGTTTACAATGAAAAGATCCCCTGGCAATGCCATAAGAGAATGAAACACAAATGCGTTATCTGCTTTTGTACAAGTTCCTGCATCCAATCTCTTATTAATTCATCCTTCTTTTTGTTTCAGTGAAAAAGAATTTAAAGAAATACACACTAATTGCTGAGAAATATTATGAGATATGTAAGTATATAAAGAATATTTGTTCAATTGCAGTATTAATATTTGCATGCTGGGAAATGGTATTTAAAGTTTTTACCATAAAGCCTTGTGTTCAGGGTTATCCTGTTCTATTAAACACATGAATCTGCATAACATTAGCTATGTGTTAAATTAACTTGGTAAGGCTATAAGAGCCGTGCTGCTTGGCACATCAGTAACGACTGTTTTATGTCTTTATTTCCTTTTAGTTGATGAAACCGTGGGCATAGTAGTTGAGGCCAGCAAAATATCAAAGAGGAAAAGTAAGTTGATTACAAATAATTCTATAATAATTCTGATTCTGTAATTATGTTAAGAACTCATCCACTTAAAATTATTGTTCCATGGATCTCCTACACAGTATGCATCGCAATATAATTAATATAATTATTGGCTACTCACTGGCACCATATTTAGTGATTCTACTGTAGATATCACTGGGGATGAGAGTGAGATGGGGTGGTTACAGAATAAATGTGGTATTAGGCTTTAGGGGGCAGATTTTTATGGTTCAAGATGTTTTTTTCCATTAAAATTCAGGTTTTTGAGTTGTATTTTGTGGTCACAATTTTCGGGTTACAAAAAATATATTTATTTTTTTTTAAAAAAAAGTGAATATTCAAAATTTATTATACCCCGACCCTGGAAATAGCTTGAATCTTAAAAAAACACCACCTAAAACCTGCCAGGTTCATGTAGAAGTCAATGGCAGAGGTTCCTCTTGAACCATCTGAAGAGGTCAATAGCCTACTTGATGTTCGAGTTTTGCCTGAAAACTCAAATGATTCGAGCAATTCAAACTTTTTTTTGCCAAAAACGCGTGTTTTCGGGTTGCGGGACTATAGCTTGCAGAATCAGTTTTTTCACATTGGGATTTTTTTCTTAATTAAGAAACAATTCCAGTTTAAAGTTCTTTCTAGTTCATTCGATGTAAAAAACTCTTAACACTTGACCTTTGATAAATAACCCCCTTAGTAACAGTGATATATATCAGCTGAATACACAGGTTACTCCCCAGAAAGATTAAAACTTGAAAGATACATTTTATTCACTATATTCTTTATTTTGTTTTTAGTTGCAGTGGAAGAAGAATTGCTCAAAACATACAAACAATTCAATGAAGCCCTGGATGAAAGTGAGTAAAGTAACTTGTATATATTATATTCTTAAAGGGACAGTATAGGGTTATAAATTGAATGTGCTATGCCAGCAAGAGAGCAAAGTAGAAAAACAAACAGGTGTAAATCACCAGACTGAAAGCTGAGATCTCCTTACTAAAGTGGCACATTGCATTAAAGTTGTAGTGTTGTTACTATGTTGGATCTATTTATGACAACAACACAGTTTATTACAATATTTGTTTCCTTTTTAGTGGATAAAAGAGGAAGTTTTCCTACATCCTCGTTGGACGAAGTTCCTGGAAAAAGTAAGTTGAAAAAATATTTCGTCAGATATTTGTGATTCCACCATAACTTTCTAGTAAAATGTATGTTAATTATAATTATTTTCTATTACAGTAAGAGAAAACCTGCTCTCACTACGTCATACATTTAAAGCAACACTGAGTGAAAGTAAGTACAATACAAGTTTTATATAAAGTAAAAGCATGTAATAAAATAAATATTTCAGCAGGACTAGTAGGCCTGGCTGCTTTTATTACATTACCCCATTAAAACTAGAATGTATTCTATAATTCATTGTGATTTTAATATAATAGAAATCCAAATTAATGGTGTGGGGGGAGGGGTCCTGGGCCCATACCTCTTGCTTATATACCCCTAGTCCAGGCCCTCGTGCCCTTCCAGTACTGCCCGTTCATCACTCCCCTGATGTTCCCTCATCTCTCTTCCCCAACCCCCAGCGTTATTATGTGTGAGCACTTGCACACTCACTCTCGGGGGGTGGCAGGTATGGAGCGGGGTTGTCTAGGGTAATTTTATTCAGATATAATAAATGATGTAATACATAATTTTTGCCAATTCAAGGCCTTTCTTTGACAACAAGAATTTCTGTAACATGATCCATTTTCTTTATTTTAGTGAGAAGAAAAGCAGAGTTATCGTTGTTGGAAAATGGAATAACCCCTAAAAGTAAGTCATTTATTTGTTTTTATGGAAGTGTCTTCGTTGGTATAATATTTTATTTGTGGTTCATTTAATGCAAAAGAGACTGGCCCAATCCTACCCAGTGTCAAAATAGCTCCATGGTAAGTTGGCCACCAAAGGGTTAAAAATCACTGACATAGTGAATGATGAATGACATTGGTCATAATGAAATATCCCCCGTCTCTTACCAAAAATAATTCACTTTAACCCTTATAGTTGCACTATTTATAGCAAGTCAGATTTGCTGGACGAGCCCAATATTTTAGTGAGAAACCAAGCAAATCAGCATCTTCTGTGCTGGGAATAAGGTTAAAGGAGAAGGAAAGTCTATTTGCCAAATGTTAGGAACCCCTAAGTGATTGTATTGACTTACCGGCAGAAAACTGGGGTTATACCAGTGAGCACCACGGAGAGCTTCTCTTTTGTCTTCTTCTTTCTTCGTGTGGCTGAGCATGCACAGCATAACAAAAAGCCAAACTTAATCTAAAAAAGTCGGCTATTTCGTTCTACTGCGCATGCGTTTGCCCCGGGAAATTTGAAGAAAGAAGAAGCCGGACTAACCCCGGGCCGGTGCAGTTTTCTGCTGATAGGAGCACCGACCCAGGGTTTTAGGTCAATACAATCACGTGGAGGTGCCTAACATTTGACACCCCAAGTGCAAACAGACTTTCCTTCTCCTTTAAAGGGCTTAAAAGGATATGAAAAAATTGCATTATCACACAAGTCACATCAGCTGTTATGTATTAGAAGAAAATGAAAAGCTGTTATCTAACATTCCTGTTTTGTGTCATTTATTTCTAAACCAGAAGAAGAAATTGAGGAAAATACAACGAAGCCACCAGACGCAGACAATAAGGAGGGTATGAGTATATTCTGCCTGTCTATGTGGCTCCATAAAGTGACCAGTTGCAAAACCATTGGGTTCTCACAACTCTCAACATCTAATATTAAACTGTCACTGACTATTATCAGCACTAACACGTGGGCTTTCTTTCATTCTGCCACCATATTGTATTCACTTAAATCTAAAGCCTCTATACTGGTCTGATTTCTTATAATTGGGTTTTCTGTTACGTTTTAAAAAACTTATAATATAATATTCCTTTGTTTTAGATGTTGCTAACCCTAATTACGAGTTGTTCCTGAATATCAAGAATTGTGAGTATTGATTGTTATAAAACGTTCTTGTTATATTTAAAGCATGTACATTGTTGTCTTGTACAAAACATTGTGGATTTTACACCACAACAAAAACTGTTTGGAATGTAACTTCATTCTTTATCAGAAAACAATTCGGTATTTGTAATAATAATAGCATTACATGTAATATGTAATTATTTGTAATAAAAGTAATAATTGCATCTTGGAGAGGCCTGGCTATACTTTCCCAGCCCCCCCCAGTATTAAACACAGTAACAGTAAATAGTCTTATTTTAGTAATGTTTTTTTTTCTATCACCTTTTGAGCATTGTATGTTCTATAATATCCATTTCTTTGTGTTTTGTTTTAGTGAAAAAAAGCCTGAAGATGAACAGACTTCTTGGAGAGAGATATTATGAGATATGTAAGTAGAGTGAAATTTCCCTTAGCAATACATAACATTGATTTTAAGACTAATGTCACGCTCCAGAGGATCTACCAATCTGTTCTAATCCTACCCATAGTTTGTGTGCCCATAAAGGAGAATTCAACCCTGAACTTAAAAAACCCTACCCCCCTACCCTAGGGTATGAATTGGGAAAGTGCCCCCTCTTTAATATTTCATTCATCTACCCACAAATGGATCAACATTTTACCATTAGGTTCCTCAATATACTGAGAATCTGACCACTTGAGCGGTGATTTTATTTTTCCACATATAGTATAACAAAGCTAGACGCTATATCAGCTGAAAATTCAAGACAGACAAATAATTTGACTTTTTTCTTTCAGTCGAAGAAAAGGTGACAAATCTGACAACTGGCATGCAGACAATAGATAATGACAGTAAGTAGGCTTCAAACCACTTTGCTTCTTATGGGATTCAGCGTAAGTAAAATTCCACCATAAAAATAGGGGGAATAGGAAACACTTTGAGACACATTTACTAAGGGTCGAATATCGAGGGTTAATAAACCCTCGAATTCGACCCTCGAGGTAAAATCCTACGAATTCGAATATCGTATTGGAAGAATTTCGAATTGAAGGATTTTAATCGATCGATCGAAGGATTTTCCTTCAATCAAAAAAACCTTAGAAAAGTGATGGGGAAGGTCCCCATAGGCTAACATTGTAGCTTGTTGGGTTTAAAGTGGTGAAGTAAGTAGTCAAAGTTCTTTTTAAAGAGACAGTACTTCGACTATCGAATGGTCGAATAGTCGAACGATTTTTAGTTTGAATCGTTCGAATAGAATTTGTAGTCGAAGGTCGTAGTAGCCTATTTGCTGGTCGAAGTACCAAGTTCAACGTTTTTTTACTTCGTATCCTTCACTGGAGCTTAGTAAATGTGCCCCTAAGTATTAGGTTTAACGTACATATTTGCCTTACGTTAATCATCCATATGTAACCTGCACTAACAAAGTACAAGGTCACTGGCTTACTTCATTCCAAAGCTCCGCCCGTGTGCCCCAGACTTTAGCATTTACTGCTCATACTGTGCCAGCAATGGGAATTTCCTCTTCTAAATATTTTTTATTTTTATTTCAGCAATAGATAATCTGGCCGCCCTGTATGTGGAATATAAAGAGGAACTGGATGAAGGTGAGCACAATGGACTTGACAAGTGATTGAGGCAGATTGATACTTGTTAGGTGTCATGGTGTCACAGCACTTTATAATAAAATACGGTTGTATGATTTTTACTTTACCATTTAAGATTTTTTTATGTATTAAAATCTTTTGTTTTTGTTTTATTTCAGCAAGGAAGTCTGGAAGTATATCTAGCTACAGACTTTACGACCTTCCTGTAAAAAGTAAGTAAAAATAAAGTATAATTTGCCAGAATCCTTCTTTTTTGGAATGCACAATATTGTGGGTGGCCGTACAAATGTCCCCAACCCCCTATTTTCCAATATTGGGCCTTGAATAATATATAGCTCATCTTTCTAGTGTATTTTAGTCAGATTATTTAAAGGAGAAGTAAAGGCATAACCAGTGGTGTGGCTGTTTTATTGGTCCCTCCCATGTTTATAATCTTTTACCTGGAACTCTAAGCTTGTGCTCCTGGTCACTAAAAACATCACCAGCCCAGGGTACTGTAGGAGCGCCACATTGTCATCTTCCTACTCTTCATTGAGCCTCTCTACAGCCCCAAATGCGCAGTAGAACAAGATGCTGGCTCTTTACTTTTGTATTGTCTCCCTGCTGTGCATGCACCCAGCACACATCACCCCGGAGGGATCACTAGTAGTGACAAGAAGATGTGGCATGGCGCTCCTACTGTACTACCGCTGTTCCGGAACATTTTCCTGCCAGTGATCATGACCGTCCGTGTCCTTTAAATTTAAAATGGCTGTTCCATGATTAATATGTTTTAATAAATTGCACATTGTGGTTTAATTCAGGGACCAAGTTTTGCAGATATTCCATTGTATCAGTTTGTCATTCTTTAAAAAAGAAAAAGTTCTTTCTGATAAACCCGTCAGACAAAAACGAATGTTTATTGATAGCGTTATACTTTACGATAGTTTAAAATTTGTATCTGTTTTATTACAGTGAAAGCAAGTGTTGTGGAAAGACACAAGATATTTACAGAGGCAATGGATGAATGTAAGTACAATACAGGTTTTATAATAGAAAGATACGAAATATACAAAGAGAGACCTTAAGGGCAATGATACACAGAATGTTTTACACATTACATTTGTCTCATGTATTAATAAAGGTACATTTTTTAAATTAAATCATTGAAACCTATATTTGGTTCCTGCTGCACAATATTAATAAATAACAAATTACCATAGAGCAATGACACACAGAGCTTTTTGCAACCTGCGTTAAATTGTCCAAAATGCCTTGTTATTGCCCACAATATAAATTGCAGCAGGTAAGCCAT
Source organism: Xenopus laevis (assembly GCF_017654675.1). NCBI lineage: Eukaryota > Metazoa > Chordata > Amphibia > Anura > Pipidae > Xenopus > Xenopus laevis. The sequence continues at coordinate 16,809,383 of NC_054377.1, read as the reverse complement.
TTAAATCATTTAACCACATAACAATACCCATCGAATCGCAAATTACTACCAGAGAAAAAATCCAAAAACTACTAAAAGTCCAAAATGGCTAAAAAAAATGGACCAATAGGATCAGTGCGGTTTCCATTGACTTTTATAGGACCCCGGCTGGTTTTATTTGCCAAAGTTTTGTATTAGAGTTTTTATTGGATTGATTCGTGAAAAAATGTAAATTCAAATGTTAATAAATATGTTTGAGAATGTAGATATGGTTAATGATTTAGTTTTATAAGGGATGACTTAAAATGAATGTATCAAAAATAATCTTGTTTTATTTTGTAGTGGAAAGAAGAGGACTAGACGAAATTAAGAAACATTTGCCTCCCACTAAAATTGGTAAGTGCATATAGATCTATAAGTTATAATTATGGGTAGTTTTAAGGGTTAATGACTTTTGCAATAATAAATGTTATCTCTGATCTTTTTTTGATGATGATAATGAAGAAGAAGATGAGATGAGTGAGAATTCTGCTTCTGGAAGAGCCATTACAGGGGAAGAAGGGGAAGAAAAGAAAGAAGAGACGAAAAGTATAGTATAACGTTTCCCTTTTATTTAAACATATGTGAATGGATGTTATGGCCTGTTAACTGAATTTTTATATGCATTTATTTTCTCATCTCTTACAGAAGAAGAACCAAAGAGACTACTATTCGATATACGTTTCGAAAGATCAATAATTCTTCTTATAGGATGTTTTTTTATCATCGTTCATATTATATCACGAATGTATATGCGCTGGAAGAAAGCCAATGAAGATATAGAACAGGGCTGAACCAAATTCCATCGATTCTGCACAACTGACACACTTTTCCTCTTAGTATGAAGTTGATGCAGGGACTGGTCCGATTGCCCTCTAGGAGTCAGGAAGGAATTGTTTCCTCTCTGAGGCAAATGAGAGAGGATTCAAATGGAGTTTTTTATGTCTTAAGCTGGCCATAGATGTTGAGATTTTTAAAAGATCAGATCCTCATCGTGAGACCACGATCTTCTCAGAACGATCGTACGAATTTACCATCAACTAAAAAGAGCAATTTACCAGGAAAACAAAGGGGAGCTGCCTGCTTGGCCCTGCAAACATAGATAGATTGCACTGGGACCGACAAAGATTTTTTGACCTGGCCGATCAATTTCCTGACAGATGTCCGCCGAAAAATCGTAAGATGTACGATCGTTCGAATACCACTAACCGCACGATTATTTCGAAGGATTGGTCGGACTTCCCTAAAATCGGTCGTTTGGCAAGAAGAATCGTCGCGTCTATGGGGAGCTTTAGTCTGGATCAACTAGGATTCCTGCTGATTTCACTTCAATAAACCCCTAATAATAATAAAAAAAAGTCAGCGTTTCACTGTTCTTTAAAAGGGATGTTCACTAAAAAAAAACTTCTCAACAAATGAAAGTACAGGCAAAGCCAGATTTTAAGTTTTACAGGGGACTAGAAACATTTTTTTTTAAAATCTGTGAAAACATCAAATGGGGTGTATAAAATCAGGGGTTTTCAATAAAAATGGGGACAACTGTAAAAAAACAAACAAAGACTTCAAGAGGCAGATTTATCAAAGGTCGAGGTGAATTTTCAAATTAAAAAAATTTGAATTTCAATCTATTTTTGTGTACCTCGACTAGGGAATATTCCAAATTTGATTTGAATTTGAAAAAAATGTGAATATCGAAATTTATCATGTACTGTCTCTTTAAAAATTCTACTTCAACCATTCACCATCGAAAACCTGCCAAATTGCTGTTTTAGCCTATGGGGAAACTCCTGGGACCTATTTGGAGTCAATTGGTGGAAAAACAGGAAATTGAATTCGATCAAATGTACAATTGATTCGATTTGTATGATTCGAATTCGGCCAAATTCGGGCAAATACAAATATGACAAAAATGGACTTCATTTCGGTTGGTCTTTTTGAATTCAAATTTCGAAGGTTTTCAAATTCAAAATTCGACCCTTGATAAATATGCCCCCAAATGTGAAACAACTAACATGCATAGGGGATAAAGAGGGGGTTTAATGAAAATGGACTTAATATCAGTGAATATGAAGTCTGTTTAAAATAAAAAGTAAAATCCAGGAAATGTAAAATCAAGAGACATTAAATTGGGTTCAACTGTATTTCTAAGCAATTGTGGTAAAGAGGTTTTGAGTCTATTATCATTGAAATTGCTACTGAAGATAATATACCTGTGTCCCTTTTGTATCTCCTGCATCACTGGTTCTGACTCATGAAACAATGTAGCAGAAAGCTGATTATTAATAGGCCTGGAGGAGAACAGATTTCTACTACACAGTTTCATGCCCATGATGTGAATTATGTGACACTGACATCAGCTAATGATGTAAAGATCACAAATACCTGCACTCTGGGAAGGTGTTAAGTCTCTGCTGTGATTTATTGGCTCCAGAAGACATAACAGAGAAATCTTTATTTATATTGTTCACACTTTCAGAAGGGGTTGGGTCAGATTCATTCAGAACTACATATAACATATAAAATATCCATACACAGAGGATGCTAATAAAATATGGAGTCTTGTACTATAATATACACTCAGTAATATGCAGGCCATTATATAGTGTACAGACTGCTGGGCCAATATTTTGTTAGGAAATGCAATATTGAGACTGTTACAGAATAGAGAGAATGGAAGTAAAACACAAGATAAAATATACCTTCTAGAACTGTATTATTAAAAAGACACTTCATGGTTCCTCCTACAGGCTTTCCTACAGATGGTGGCCAAGAAGAACGGCCTATCAGACTGCACTTTAGAATCAGTGTGGTCTGTCTATGATGTTCTGTTCTGCGAGGTCAGTCTCTTACCTAAAAGCTGAGATAGTGTAATGATGTGAGGGTCAACAAATAGCTGACCCATGTCCTACCCTAGCATGTCTGAACCAGGTGGAGAGAAGAAGGTGCTGCTGCAGTTGTAGGTGGGCTGGAGTCCATCTGTGATACCCTAGGCACCAACCCAAACCTGTCCATGGGTCCTGCAGTTTGTGGGATGGGCTTTGCAACACCGCAAAACTTTTTTTTTGTTTGGGCCAAATCTGAACCGCAATTCGCATATGCAAATGAAAGAAAAATGGAGTCAGATCACCTAAGATTTGGCCAAATTGTATCCTGCAAAAAGTAGTCCCAAACCAAATCCTGGTTTCCATTTATTCCTACTAGTAAAAAGTGAGTGGGTAATTTTAGGGATGTATTTTTCATGTACAGGTATGGGATCCCTTATCCAGAAACATGCTATCCAATAAGATCTGAATTACAGGAAGGACATCTCCTATAGAGTCAAATTAAAGCAAATAATTATATATATATATATTTATTCCTTTTTCACTGTAGTAATAAAACAATAATTTGTACTTGATCTAAACTAATTTGCATGAAACCATATTGGTGCCAAAACAACCAGACTTATGGTGATCTAAATTATGGAAAGATCCCTTAAAAGGTTGGTTTGCTTTTAGTATGTTATATAATTGCCAGTTTTAAAGGGCATGTAATGGAAAAAAATAAAATCCCATTTTTACTTTCTTTAATGAAAAAGAAACCTATCTCCAATATACTTTAATTCTTCCTTCATTTACTGCTGTGGATAGGAATTGTCAGACAGTCCCTAACTGCTCTGCAGGGAAACAATCATACTTATGAACAGCAGGGGGAGCCCCCGCCTTACTTCCCAGCCATGCAGAACTCAATCAGCTTTGTTTGTTTCCCTGTTTTGATCATTGATCACGATCCCTAAGCAGCCCAGACCACACTGAGCATGTGCACAGTCTTGGTCGTGCAAAGATGTTGAACAAAGTTACAAGATGGTGACCTCCTGTGGCCAACTTTGAAAGATTAAATCATTTGTTTGATTAGGCTTGTGGTGCAGTAACTTCATGTTTATATTTAGAATACAAAATACAGCATTTCTAGCCTTATTCTATTTTAGACTTTACTTGCACTTTAAGCAGCTTTTCAATTGGTCTTCATTATTTCTTCAATATAGTTTATTAATTATTTGCCTTCTGACATTTCCATCTTTCAAATGGGGGGGGTCACTGACCCCAAATGCAAATGCTCTGTAAGGCTACAAATGTATTGTTATTACTACTTTTTGTGACTCCTCTTTCTGTTCAGGCCTCTCCTATATAAAGTATATTCCAGTCTCTTATTCAAATCAGTGCATGGTTGCTTGAGGAATTTGGACTCTTGCAACCAGATTGCTGAAATTATAAACTGGAGAGCTGCTGAATAAAAAGCTAAATAACTCAAAAACCATAAAAAATGAAAACCAATTGCAAAATGTCTCAGAATATCACTCTCTACATCATATTAAAATCTACTTAAAGGCGAATAGCCCAAACATTCTGGATAATAGACCCTTTATCTGTATTCATTATGTAAAATAAGCCCAAACTTAAATGTTCACTATTATGGATTACCATGGTATTTACTAGTGTGTTGTGTCCTTTGGCCTAGAAAATGCACAACTTTTGTCTTCCAACATGGGCAACCACCAACGTTCTAGCCAAGCTGAAGAAATTAATGGATTTCAGCTTCATCTTCCAATTTGGGATCCATGAGCGCGTCAAGAAGGCTCGTTTGCAAGGAGGTGAGCCCACATCCTAGGATGATCCATTATGCCTGTGGGGGTCTATCGCCATTGGGCACTTCTTTTTTTTTCCCTTTAAGGGATGGGAACAGTTGTTGATGACATGTTGTTGGAGTTTTGACATTGTGATCCATTTCTTCATTATTTCTAGGTTTGCTAGTGAATAAGATTCTGAAGAACATGATGGCAAAAGCTGATAATTCCACCTACGACCTTAAACTTGTTGCATATTCTACTGTGAGTACAACTGACACTTGCAGCAAATGTAAAGGGTCAGTAAGTGACAGTATGTAATGTGAAGGTAAAACGTTCTCCCCTATGCAGCCCCCCAGACTCATTGGTTTCTATTCTCAAACTGTCCTTGCTTATTCCTACCCTGGCCTTGAGATCACACCCTCTAATATATTGTCATTATTACTTTTTATTAAACTTCCTTTTCAGTCCCTCACGGTACTCTGAACTAGTCGCTCATGCAAACTACTGTCTGGTTGCCAGGGTAAATAAAGCCCTAGAAACCAGATATCTGCTGAAATACAAAAGCAGCTGAACAGAAACCTAAATAACAATAATAAAAAGCTAAAAAAACCCTCAAATAATAAAAAATTAAAACCAATTTGAAATTTATCCGAATATCAATATCTACATCATACTAAAAAAAATTAAAGGTGGGCAACCCCTTTAAGGGTAAACATTCTGCCTTGTGTAAATACAGTCCCGCGTTTCTCCTTTTCACAGCATGAAAACACCCTAGGAGCGTTACAGATTGCTCTCAATGTCTACAATGGACAACAGGCCCCATATGCCTCCTGTCAAATTTTTGAGCTCTTCGAGGAAGATACTCGGTAAGACTTGCAGGGGGGGGGGCGTCTGCATATTTATTGGTTACTCTAGAAATTTCTATTCCAGCCCTGTGTTTTTGTTTTAAGGGGGACTTTCAGTGTCAAGAATGAAGTTGATTTTCAAAAATGCTATAGTTCCCCTTTAACGTGGTACATCACAAACTGCTCTGCTAAACACTTTTATTTTACATACAATGCATGAAGCCTCTGTCTTAGGCATTGAAGGAGAACAAAGGGGTTTATTCCCAGGAAAACCAGGGGTGCCCATTTGTCAGGCACCAGCCAGTTCTGGTGATCAACTTTAAAGGGGAAGGAAACCTCGTCGGCGCTAACCCCCCTCCCCCCTCCCGTGTATTGCCCCCCCTCCCTCCTCCCCCCTGGCCTACCCGTCCCGCTGGGCAAATGCCCCTAACTTGTTACTTACCCTTCTGCGCAGGTCCAGTCCAGGGAGTTCACAGGCGACATCTTCTTCCACGCGATCTTCTTCCTCCTTTGACCGGCGTTTTGGCGCATGCGCAGTAGGATCGTTTCGCCGGTACAGATCTACTGCGCATGCGCCAAAAGTCATGCGCATGCGCAGTAGATCGTACCGGCGAAACGATCCTACTGCGCATGCACCGGTCAAAGGAGGAAGAAGATCGCGTGGAAGAAGATGTCGCCTGTGAACTCCCTGGACTGGACCTGCGCAGAAGGGTAAGTAACAAGTTAGGGGCATTTGCCCAGCGGGAGGGGTAGGCCAGGGGGGAGGAGGGAGGGGGGGCAATACACGGGAGGGGGGAGGGGGGTTAGCGCCGACGAGGTTTCCTTCCCCTTTAAGCATACTGGCAGAATCATGGCCACCTTTACATGTATTGCATACAAAACTATGGAAGCTCTTGAGGTTCAAACAGCAAAGTATAATAACGATCATGTCCATAACCACTGCCTGTTTTTGCCCTATAATTCTGTACCCAGCTGGTATTAGGTGCCCTTGTTAGTTTCTGATCATTAACTCCACCTTTCCTTTCTCAATCCACAGGGACTTCACAGTGCAGATGTATTTCAGAAACCAAAGTGGTGAAACACCATATCCAGTCTCGCTGCTAGGATGCGCCCATGTCTGCTCTTTGGAAGACTTTCAGGACTTGCTGCAGCCTGTTATCACTCAAGACTGGGGAGCAGAATGGCAGGACATTCATTTCAGTAAAAGAAAAAAATCTAAAGGGGTAATGTGAGGCTCAAAGTGAATGAAGAATTATTGCCCTTTAAATGGGTTGTTCACCTTTGAATGACTTTTAGTATGATGTAGAGAGTGACATTCTGAGATAATTTACAATTGGTTTTCATTTTTTTATTATTTATGTTTTCTGAGCTATTTAGCTTTTTATTCAGCAGCTCTCCAGTTTCAAATTCCCCTAGCAACCATGCATTGATTTGAATAAGAGACTGGAATATGAAAAGGAGAGAAACTGAATAGAAAGATGAGTAATTAAAAGTAACAATAACAATACATTTGTAGCCTTACAGAGTATTTGTTTATTTGAGGGGGACACTGACCCCCATTTGAAAGCTGGAAAGAGTAAGAAGAAGGCAAAAAATATAAAAAAATATAAGCGATATTTGAAGATGTCCAAATCTTGGATAAAGAAGACCGCTGGTTTGAAAGATGCGTGAAAGAGGCGGTTTCAGAACACTTCACACATCCATTCATGCAACTCTCACAAGTAACACCTCTTTCTAGGAGTTGCATGACACATTGGATAATCCTATAACAGTAACTACACAGAATCAACACCTCCGTGAATTTCAGATGTCACCTCTCTGAAGAGTTACAATGTCCTGTTGTGATTGGATTAGTAAAAGAGTTTATATGCCGAGAATTTCCCACACCAGTCAGTTGAACTGAAGAAGCTGCTCGGATGAATAAAATTACTCAGCAAGTCCAGTTGTTTTTTGAATTACTTATACTAGATATACCATGACCTGGATGAATGAAAGTCTTCATAGTCATAGGTTATGTGATCTGTAACACTCACACATCGTCTGATGAAGAGCCCAATGGCGCAAAATGCGTTGGGAGGGAATGGCTGACATGAGGTATGCAGTCAGGGGGAAGACGCTGCCTCGTGGTATGAGCTGAGCAAATATTTACATGTTGATATTTATTATTGCGCAATGTTGTATCTAATGCTGTGCTCATTTTGCACTAATAAATGCTTGAAGCGAGTTACTGTCCATTTTGTTTGAATTTGAGAATTTGCTGAATGTATTTGGACCCTTGCACACAGTGCCCACTGGCAGATCGCATACACCCATATTGGAATAGATTGTAACGAGTCAGAAGAAGGCGGCAAAACTATAAAAAATATAATGAAGACCAATGGAAAGGTTGCTTACAATTGGTCATTCCATAACCTACTAAAAGAATGGTGAACCTCCCCTTTAACGCCTATTAAAGAAGAGAAGAAACTTAAAAGGGTGGTTACCCTTTAAGTTAACTTTTGGCATGTTATAAAATGGCCAATTCTAAGCAACTTTTAAATTTTTCTTATTTCTTTTTTTATAGTGTTTTAAAGGGGTTGTTCACCTTCATATAACTTTCAAAAATGTAACAGTTCATGTAAAAATAACAAGCTTTGCCATATAAATGTTTAACAAAAAATGTGCAGTTGATGAGATATTCACCTCAGATGGATCCCTTTGCAGATGGGGTCCTTTCATCATGGGCCCCCTGTTGGGGGGGTCACCGACACCCAAAAACGCTACAGTGACTGTTGTACTTTCTTATTTTACATCATACACACTCCTGGCAGAAGCATGGGGGCAAATTCACTATGCGCCGAAGCGCCGAACGCTAGCGTTAATTCGCTAGCGTTTGGCATTTTCGTTACTGCGCAAATTCACTAACGAACGCTGGCGTAGTTTCGCTAGTGTTACTTCGCACCCTTACGCCTGGCGAATTTTCGCTAGCGAAGTAACTACGCAAATTCACTTATGCGCGCATTGTTCTGAACGCTACCTTTTACGCTAGACTTCCTTCGCCACCTCTGACCAGGCGAAGCGCAATAGAGTAGATAGGGATTTCTTCAAAAAAGTCAAAAAAATTTCTAAGTCCCAAAAAACGCTGGCGTATTTTCTACATTATGGGTGATAGCCTGAAAAAGATCGAAAATTTTTTTGGGGCTCCCCTCCTTCCCCCCTACATTTCCTAACTCATGGAACTTACCTAGACAGTGGGCACATGTGTAGGGCAAAATAAAATTTTTATTTGATGTTTTGAAGGTTTTCTAGGCATTTGTAGTGCTGATACGTGTTCCTCCATTGAAATTTGAATTTGGCGCCGTATGCAAATTAGCCTTCGCTAGCGTAACTTCGCTTCACTTAGCGAATCAACGCTAGCGCAACTTCGCAATCTTACGCTACCCCTGTGCGCAACTTCGGATTTTAGTGAATTTGCGGAGCGCTGGCGAAACTACGCCTGGCGAAGTGCGGCGAAGTGCGACAAAGTTGCGCCTGCGCAACTACGAATGTTAGTGAATTTGCCCCAGGAAGTGCACACATGCAGCAGTTTCTGAAGCTTAACTGTGATTGGCTGATTCTCCTGTTAGTCTGCTTCTCCTCGCTAGTCAGTGTGGTTCATTTGCATACACACTGCTCTGTAGGGAGGGGCTGAGCCAGCGTGTGAGGAGAGGAGAAGTCTTTTGGTGAGACTTGGGGGCAGATTTACAAAGCTCGAGTGAAGGATTCGAATTAAAAAAACTTCGAATTTCGAAGTGTTTTTTTGGCTACTTCGACCATCGAATGGGCTACTTCGACCTTCGACTACGACTTCGACTACGAATCGAACGATTCGAACTAAAAATCTTCGACTATTCAACCATTCGATAGTCGAAGTACTGTCTCTTTAAGAAAAACTTCGACCCCCTACTTCGGCAGCTAAAAGCTACCGAAGTCAATGTTAGCCTATGGGGAAGGTCCTGATTTTTTGATCGAAGGATATTCCTTCGATCGTTGTATTAAAATCCTTCGAATCGTTCGATTCGAAGGATTTAATCGTTCGATCGAACGAATAATCCTTCGATCGTTCGATCGCAGGATTTGCGCTAAATTTTTAGTTTCTAGTCGAATATCGAGGGTTAATTAACCCTCGATATTCGACCCATAGTAAATCTGCCCCTTGGTGTGGCAGTATATCTGCACTGAGAAGTTTCTTATGTGAAGGGGCTGACTTGAAGGAGGTGAATGTTTAGTTCTGTGTTTGTGTTGGGAGGACAGTGTGTCATATTCACAGGGGGGAAGAGAAGTGTGCAGGTGCCCAGGCTTGTGTGGGGTAGAAGGAGGGAGCTGCTGTGTGAAGGGACAAGTGATCTGTGACTGATCCACACTGAGGGAGGAGGGGTTCATGGAGTGTCTGTGTGTGAGGGAAGGTAAAGTCAGTGCTGGGTGGAAGGTCTGTCACTTGTGGGGACGTGAGGAGGGACAACTCTGTCTTTTGTGTGTGTGTGTGTGGGGGGGGTGACTGTGTTATAATGGGGTTTGTGAGGAGAAAATTGTAACATTAGTACTTGAGGAGGGCTGGTGAATAGTCTCATGTGGAGGGAGAGCTCAGTCACATTCAGGCAGGGCTCAGCTGACATTTCTCACTGTTTGGGGGGTAAGTTGTAAGTGGACAGACTTCATTTTCTAGAGGGGAATAAGTGTTGAGAGGATGTCTTCATCTTAGTTATGGAGTGTGTCTTTCATTTGATATAAATGTACCAATAAATGAACAATACAAGCACATCACCTTGGCAGAGTGTTCTTATTGTGTCTGTATTCTACACTCAAATGACTCTGCACTTGAACTTTCCAACACACAACTCTGCCTGTGTCACATACATTACATTTTAGTAGTATTTGCTGAAGTAAGAGGATTTCTTTTATTAATGACTCTATAATCATTACACCAGACAGCCCTGGGATTTATTATTAACCTTCAACTCCTGTGTACCTGTGTCAATGAAGGAAAAAAAAAAATATATATATATATACATTATTTGTTTCATTAGAGAATTGGAAAGGACTTTGCAGTGGTATTTTTCACTTTTCACATACAGTAAGGGATTTCTGATAATTGTGCAAATATGAGGATATAAAGTAATAATATTAAAAGGCAATAGCAGAAGAACTGCCTGTTGGACAATAGTGAATTTTGTGTGTTTGTCAGATTTAATGGACAGATAATGCCCTGTGTGCATCAATGATTGTCCCAGGGGAACTACCTTTGTACCAGAGAATACAACTTATATACACACAATGCTGCTAGTACTTAAACTGACCCGTTTTCTGTAAGAAATCAGTCCCCATAGCCTGTGATATTTTTTTTCCTTTTAATAAAATTGCTATTTAATCTCATTTATACACAAACGACACACAATACCAGCTACAGGGATTTTTTTGTAGGATACTATTACATATTACATATCAGCCAAAAGCAGAGTTCCCAGAGTACTGGCACACATAGAGATTTGGTGTGGTTCAGGTATGGGACCTTTTATCCAGAGTGCTCAGGACCTGGGGTTCTTCAGATAGCGGATCCAGAATTTGGATCTTTATACCTTAAATCGACTAGAAAATGAAGTAAACATTAAATAAACCCTAGACGTCAACCCCCATGCACCCCCTTCAGATGATTGATTTATAAGAAGCACTCTGAAATAATTGAGGTTATCTGCTAATTGTTTCTTCATACTGTCGCTATACATAAGATACTTGTAAACGTTGCTGAATAAGTGTAAAGCATATATGTGCTGTTTTTTGTTTGTTTTTTGTTTTTGTTTAAAATGAAAAATAAAAACCTTTAAAAAAAAACAAAACATTAAATAAACCCAAGTACAAGCTACTGTTTTATTACTACAGAGAAAAAGGAAAGCATTTTTTAAAAATGTGGGTAGAATGGAGTCTGTGGGAGACAGTCTTTCTGTGATTCAGATCTTTCTGGATAATGGGTTTCTGGATTATGCATCCCATACCTGTAGTTAATGTTTACTATGGGCAAGAAATCTCATGAAAATGCTTTTTCCTTGCCAAAAAATCATTGTGGTGATCCAGTTTAATTGCCACAGTGCATGCTATTCAGGACCCCCCTACACCACCACAAATTTCACCAGGTCCTCCCAGCCCTGCTCACACTTCTCACTCTCAGTCTATTCCTCAGGAATTTTCTCCAGCTTCTACTGCCACAAATCAGCAATTTTCACAATTCTTTGGATGGTTACAATCTCACATTCATACATCTGTCCAACAAGCTGTTGCTAACCAAGCACAAATCCCTACTCGTTCTAAACCTAAGCCTAAATTGACTCAACCTACCCATTCTGATTCTTCAGAATCAGTTTCCAATTCAGGTTCCGATTCCGAATCTGATAACAGTTGCTCCTTAGACTCAGATTCTTCAGCTTCGGGGGAGGCAGTTACTTCTAGGCAACCTGAAGATCTCAAGTTACTTCTTAAATACCTTTGTGATACACTAGAAATTAAGGAAACTCCTTTACCTGTATCTAAGATTGACAAGGTTTTGGGCAACACTCACAAAAAATCCAGAGCATTTCCCACTAGCAAATCGGTGTCACAGATTATCTCTGAGGAATGGTCTGAACCAGACAGACGTAACACTGTTCCGCAGAAGTTTTATCCTAAATATCCGGTTACAGATGAGCATAAGCATTTCGCAGACAAGTCGCCTAAGGTCGACTTTGCCATTGTTCGCTTATCAAGGAACACTACACTACCTGCAGAAGATGCAGGCTCTTTCCGTGATCCCATGGACAAAAAGATGGAGTCACCCCTCAAAAGGGATTTTATTCATTGAGCTGCAGTTTTACGATCCGCATCAGCTTCTATTAGCGTAGCACGTACAGCCAAATTTTGGTGCCAAGAGCTTAAGAAATCTCCCCTTGTCAAACAGTCAGACACGGCAGCTACGATAGATAAACTATCTATCGCTCTATCCTTCCTCAGCGAGGCTTCACTAGATGTGACCAAGTTAGCCACTAGAGCATCTGCAGCATCCATCACGGCAAGACGTGCTCTTTGGCTTAGACAATGGTCGGGAGATACTGCTTCCAAACACAGATTGGTATCACTTAAAGGAGAAGGAAACCCCCAGGGCGCTAAACCCCTCCCCCCTCCCCTGTGCTGCCCCCCCTCCCTCCTCCCCCCGGCCTACCTGTCCCCCTGGGCAAATGCCCCTAACTTGTTACTCACCCCTCTGCGCAGGTCCTGTCCACGGAGTTCACAGGCGCGATCTTCTCCCACGTGCGTCTTCTTCCTGCTTTGACCGGCGTCTTCTGGCGCATGCGCAGTAGGAACAGGTACCGGTACGGCTCTACTGCGCATGCGCCGAATGTCACGAAGTGAAATCGGAAAACTTCGTGACATTCGGCGCATGCGCAGTAGAGCCGTACCGGTACCTGTTCCTACTGCGCATACGCCAGAAGACGCCGGTCAGAGCAGGAAGAAGACGCGCGTGGGAGAAGATGGCGACTGCGAACTCCGTGGACAGGACCTGCGCAGAGGGGTGAGTAAAAAGTTAGGGGCATTTGCCCAGGGGGACAGGTAGGCCAGGGGGGAGGAGGGAGGGGGGGGCAGCACAGGGGAGGGGGGGAGGGGTTTAGCGCCCTGGGAGTTTCCTTCTCCTTTAAGTTTGAAGGAACCCAGTTGTTTGGTTCAGAGCTTAAACAAATCATTGCAGAAGTAACAGGTGGAAAGGGAGCATTCCTCCCACAGGGTAAAAGACCCAACAAAGTTATCCACAAGCGTAACTACCATCATAGATCTTGGGGATCCTACTCACGTCAATCTAACAGAGGTCGCTCATCCTCTAACAATAGGCAGGCCGATTACAAGAAATTCAAACCGTGGCAGTCACAACAAAAGAATACTAGGAAAGGGGGTCCTTCCAAGAGTCAGGACTCCTGACTCAGTTGGAAACGATTCTTTAAGGGTGGGAGGCAGACTCCAACAGTTTGCAACAGTATGGCAAGCCTCCATTTCGGACACCTGGGTTCTCAATATAATTACTTCAGGCCTACGAATCTTTTTCACTCGTTTCCCTCCAGCCTACAGGTTTGTACCTTCAAAGACACCTTCAGACCCGGTCAAAGCGGCAGCCACCACTTCTATTATGGTAGACCTCCAGAAAAAGGGAGTAATTTCCTTCGTTCCCCAAAGGGAACATTTCCAAGGTTTTTATTCAAATATTTTTTTAGTCCCAAAAAGAGATGGCGGTTTCCGCCCAATTTTGAACCTACATCCACTCAACAAGACGGTCAAATACCAGAGATTCAAAATGGAGACTATTCGCTCCATAACAACAGCCATTCCACCAGGTGCATTCATGACAAAAGTGTATCTGAAAGATGCCTATCTTCACATCCCAATTCATCCAGATCACTACAAATACCTCAGGTTTTTTCTCAACCACCAACACTTTCAATTCCAAGCCATGCCCTTCGGGTTGACCTCGGCACCAAGGGTTTTTACGAAAATTCTGGGAGAACTGGTGGCAATGATTCGCACACTGGGCGTCCACATTTATCCATACCTGGACGATCTCCTAATTTTTGCAGAATCGAGCCCAAAGGCTCATCTGGCGACACAGTTATGTATTCATCATCTTACTCGCCACGGCTGGATCATAAATTTTCGAAAAAGTATTCTAACTCCAACTCGAAATCTTCCTTTCCTTGGCATGGTAGTCAACTCTACCCTTCAAAGTCTTTTCCTTCCACCGGACAAAGTCCTGCATCTCCAATCAATCATCCGATCCTTTCCATCCGGGACAGCTACAGCATATTCTGTTCTTCAACTTTTGGGTCTAATGGCTTCGACCATAGACGCAGTGCCATTCGCAAAATTCCACATGAGACCTTTACAAAGAGAGTTCCTCAGACAGTGGAACAAAGATCACCACAATCTATCACAGCAGATACATCTATCGGTGGCGGTTCAAGACAGCCTTTGTTGGTGGACCAGGAACGACAGCCTAACCAAAGGCAAACCGTGGCATCTCCCGGCTCCGGTGGTAATTTCCACGGATGCCAGTCTCCTCGGCTGGGGAGCATCATGGCAGCACAGATCTTGCCAAGGCCTTTGGAACCAGCAAGAGCGAAATCTCCACATAAATATTTTGGAGATCCGAGCGATCTTCAATGCTCTACTTCACTGGTCGCCACTTCTCCAAGCATCGCATGTTCGCTTTCAATCCGACAACAGCACAGCAGTGGCGTACCTCAACAAGCAAGGGGGTACCAGAAGTGCAGCTGCAATGCGAGAAATAGCCAAGATTATCAATTGGTCGGAATCCCATGCCACGAATCTCACTGCCATTTACATTCCAGGTCTGCAGAATTGGCAGGCGGATTACCTCAGTCGTAACACTTTGGATCCTGGTGAATGGCAGCTCAAGATATCAGTGTTCCAGCTAATCACCGCCAGGTGGGGAAATCCATGTGTGGACATCATGGCCTCCAGGCACAACTGTCAGGTACCCAGATTTTTCTCAAGGATCAGGGACCCAATGGCAGAGGATGTAGACGCGTTAGCTATTTCTTGGAACTTCCAGTTGGGTTATGTCTTCCCGCCATTGCCGATAATTCAAAGGACACTATTGAAGATTCGTCTGGAAAGGGTAACGACTATCCTTGTGGCTCCACACTGGCCAGCACGCAGCTGGTTTGCCGACGTGATATCAATGCTCGCGGATCAACCGTTTCGACTACCTCTAATTCCAGACCTGTTGACGCAAGGCCCAGCCTGGTATCCAGACGTCCACAGGCTCAATTTAACGGCTTTTCTATTGAAACCGACCTCTGGAAGAAGAAGGGTTTTCCTCAGTCAGTAATTGATACCTTGCTATCGGCTAGAAGACCATCTACTGCTCATGCTTACCACAGGATCTGGCGAATTTTCATTTCTTGGTGCGAATCACAAGATCTGCAGTGGCAAAATTGTGAATCACCTCAGATTTTACAGTTTCTACAGAAGGGTTTCGATATGGAGTTGAGCGTTACATCCCTCAAGGTACAAGCTTCGGCTCTAGCAGCTTTGTTCCAGTTCCAGTGGGCACTCTTACCGGAATTCAAGTTATTTTTTCAGGGTTTGTACCGTCTCAAACCGCCTTCTCAGCGTCCCTTACCTACGTGGGACCTGGGTGTAGTCCTAGAGGCACTTAAATCATCTCCATTCAAACCACTGGACTCAGTTGATGTTAAATTCCTGACTTTCAAGACAGTTTTCCTCTTGGCCATAGCTTCTGCACGCAGAGTGTCTGAATTAGCAGCCTTATCTTGCAACCCGCCTTGGCTCAAATTCCATCCAGATAAAGCAGTACTTCGTACTAATCCCCAATTTTTGCCTAAGATGGTATCGGCTTTTCACTTAAACCAAGACATAGTCATTCCGGCCTTTCGGCCTCAGGATCCAGCCCTTGATACAGACAGTTCTCTCGCCTTAGACCCAGTCAGGGCTTTGAAGGTTGATGTTGGGAGAACTCAAGATCTTCGACAGACTGAGGCCTTGTTTATTGTTTTTCGGGGAACTACCTCTGGTTCTCCTGCCTCCAAGAGAACTTTGGCTCGATGGATAGTGGACACCATTTCTACTGCTTATTCTCAGTCAGGCAGGCCCCCTCCCTTGCAGTTGAGGGCCCATTCCACTAGAAAGATGAGCACGTCGGTGGCCTTCCACAATAACGCCTCATTGGAGTCAATTTGCCAGGCCGCCACTTGGTCTTCCCCTAATACCTTTTCAATGTTCTACAAGTTCGATTTGTATAATTCCGATCAGTCAGATTTTGGAAGGAAGGTGCTACTAGCAGCGGTAGCACGTAGTTAGCTTCCTTTAGTTCCAAATTGTTAGTTTTTGGATGTTTACTTGTTCAATACTTTTTAATTCCCTGCCCTGTTTTTGACGGCTTTGGGACATCCCCAGTCGTCCTGCACTGACAGGTAGGGCCGTATGCATAAAAGGAGATTTACTTACCTGGTAAAGCTCTTTTGCATAGGCCCGTACTGTCAGTGCAGCATCCCGCCCTTTTTTTGGTGTGGGTGCCGGTTGCTGCCGATCCTTAGCTAGATAGGGAGTTAGTTCTATGTTATGTGTGTCTCCATTCACAGACTTTTCAACAAACTGAGGATGGAAGGAGACACAGGAAGAGGAGGAGTCTAAGATTTCATTAATTGTTTGTCCTGCCTCCAGAGAGGAGAACTTAACCCCAGTCGTCCTGCACTGACAGTAGGGGCCTATGCAAAAGAGCTTTACCAGGTAAGTAAATCTCCTTATAAACTAGCTTTTACAATGACCTTCTTACTTTTTTTGATGTCAAATGAGTTTTCTAACACAATGAGAGCATTTCTAGTGGTTTAATAAGATTTGGACATTGAAGGTGAACAACCCCTTTAATTTTTTGCCTGCTTTGTTTGACTCTTTCCAACTTTCTAATGGGGGTCACTGACCCCTTCAAAAAACAAATGCTCTCTATGGCTACAAATTTATTGTTATTGCTAATTTTTATTACTCTTATTTCTATCCAGACTCTTTCCTATTCATATTCCAGTCTTATATTCAAATCAGTGCATGGTTGCTAGGATAATTTGGACCCTAGCAACCACATTGCTGAAATGGCAAACTGGAGAGTTGCTGAATTAAAAAAACAAAATAACTCTAAAAAACCGCAAATAATAAAAAATGAAAAGTAATTGCAAATTGTCAATTTTTGACAAATATCAAATTGCAAATATCATTCTCTCAGGGCCGAAACTAGGGGTAGGCAGAGGAGGCATGTGCTTAGGGCGCAAATATAGAGGAGTGCCAGGCAGGTACCCTTTTCCAACTCCTTCCTCTAGTTCCATGAGCTGTGGCAGCAGTTTTTCCCTTATACGAGCGGGTCCTCTGCGAATGCGGAAATGGTGGGGGGGATGTAGATGGGCGGCTGCATAGGGCACCCGCCAACTTGGCCCGGCACTGCATTCTCTACATCATAATAAAAGTTAACTCAAAGCTGAACTATCCCTTTAAGAGAATGTATTCACAGGGGGGGGATGTCTTAACAATATGGAAGTCCCCTGTGCATTAGCCTTGTCCTCTGGCATCCCTTAACAATTTGTTCTTGTTCCACAGTGGAGATCCGTCTTCTGAATATAATCACGATCGTTTATTTAATCGTCTCGGCTTGGAGTTTGTGCAAAACCATCATCTCCATCATTGATGGAGATGATGAACGTAATGACAACGGAGACAACGATGGAGACAACAATGGAGATGACGACAGTCATAACAATGGAGATGACGACAGTGGCAACAATGGAGATGACGACAGTGATAACAAAAGTGATGACTAGTCGCGTACGTCCAAGCTTCATTTTAGCCGGGACTCCTGCTTTTTTTATTTTTAATACAAGCCTCGGCAATGTGAACCAGCCTGGGCATTGCTACTCCCTCTCCTTGTTCAATGTTTAGAGGCTTTCCTTAGTGGGCTGTGCACGGATTTCCTGGAAAGCAGTAGGGCTTCAAGTCTCACAATTAAACATAGCGAGCCTGAGGGCGGTGCAGGGAAAATGGTCCCTGCGAGTCCTGATGGTTTCCTCTCATCTATATTTTTAGCAGTTTAGATAGTGTTAATGAGTTCATGTAAATAAAAAAAAGGAGATGGATATTTTTTCCCTTTAAATGACAATGAAAAATTGTTCCTAAACTTGATGATATCCTAAAGAGAGTAGAACTTAACTTCCAAGCTGAAAAGACTTGGGCAATAAAATCAGGAAACCTTCAATCCTTTCTGGTAAGGGCATGTCTATGGTCTTCGGTTTATCCAGACACTAAGTTATCTGAACTTTGATCTTAGGCCATATATCCTCTCACAGAGATACTCTTTTGTGGATTGACTCTGCATAATTTACTTATTCATGAAAAGAGTGAATTATTCTTAATTCTAAGCAACTGATTAAAAAAAAGGACACTGTTATTTGTAGTTGTAGTTGTTTTGTTACAATAAAAGTATATTTCCTCCACCATTGGGGTGTAATACAGATATATACTTATAATACTTTATTACCTTAAAAAATTATAGCTTTTCTAGAAAAATTCCTTTGACTTACTATTAATAGAGATATTTAGTCAAACAATAAGGTTTGTTATAACAATGTTTTGAAATATAAGTTAATTACTAGAATACTGTATAAACATATTGTTTGTGACCAATTCTATACAAATTTTAATAATTAATGTGATTATTAATGTCTTTATATGTTAATGTAAGAACTTTTACTTAAAGTATATATTAGGCTTTTATCAAAAGCTGTAATTTAACTTGAAAAAAACCCCAATAAAAACTTGTTGAAATAAATGACGCATGGGCACAGCCTTTGCTTTACTGTAGCTTTTAATAATGTAGTATTTTTGTTTTACGTTAGGGCAGGGTTTATTTCTTGGGTTTCCCCAAATCCTTTTTACCCACCCAGTCGTCAGCCTGATTTAAAGGGGAATGCTATGGTTGGCTATGAGAAGTCAAGGGGAAAGTGATTGAACTTTGCAGTAGTTACCCCATAGTCAATTTTTTATATATCTGAAGTTAGATTATTCTTTTTTTATTGAAATTTTAAATACCGGGGGGTGTTCCCTCTGTTCTCGATCTAATACAGATATTAATAATGGCAACTGGGTTTGATATAACCAAAGATTTAAATCAAATGAATGCTAATAGATTAAAGGATTTGGAATTGATATTTGAAGGATCATTAACAAATGAAAGAGATAGAAACAATGAATGCTGGGAAACTTTAAATAATTTTGATTGGTTGATTAATAAACAGTGTAGAGCATGGTGGAATTTACAATTTTTCTTGAAATATAAAGCTAAAGGTTTGATCCCGAGAGGATTAAGAGTACAAATCTTCCCAACCGTTGAAGCACCCAGTCAAACCTTCAAAGACAAATGGGAATCAGTATTAAATGAGTGTTCCAACAAACTTATTGATCTTTTAATTACAGAAGAAGAAATGAAACTTAATAAAATTGATGAACAGATTCAACAATTACAAAATAAATTGGAGACAGTTAAAAATGAGGGAAATCACATTAAGAAATATGATGATATTATGCAAGGGTTACACAGATTTGAAAACTCCCTATTAGAATCAAAGAAAAATGAACTTGCTAGAGATATTTCTGATTATGCTAACCATCGAGTGTATAAATGGGCACATGGAAGAGACAGACAGACAACGAAGAACCCCAATTATAGGGAGAATACAAAAGATCATAATCATATGAGAGAAAGAGAGGAACATATAGAGACGATGAGGCAGAATAACACTGGAAATACTATCCAGAATACTCCACAGCCCCCTAGCAATTCTCAAGAACCAACCACTTCTACCCAGTATCCGATTTTTTTAGGACTAGGCAGAAACCTAAGGGACACCTCACAGAATTCGAAGGACAATGCTCAGTCCGTGGGAGAGAACCCAGCAATAAAACAGTATCCAGCAAGGGAACGCACGAATCTCAGAGACAGGCCCAGAGTGAATTATGTACCTCCCAAGAAATACCAAACAAGGAATCGATACTAAATATCATTAACCTTTCAGAACATGCTCTTTCCGCCACACACATAAAAGTTCTCAATAAAGGGTTGTCATTTTCTCCGACATTTCAGGTCGATAACTTTGATGTAGTGAAAGATTTAAACTTATTTTGTAGAAAACTGTTACTCAAAAAATATTTTGTGAAAACTGAAGGAAATGAAACCCCTTTTAGAACTAAAGGAAATGAAACCCCTTTTACTATGGAAAATGAATTAATTGCTCTACAAAATTTAGAGGATCTATTAGCCGAAAATATAAATAACACCCTAGAAGATACCGAACAAATGGCAACTCCAATAGGTGATTGGCACAAGAAATTGAAAGTGCAGTCGCACTTTACACCGGCCTCAAACATCTGCCCTAATGTAGGAATTTTTCTAAATCTTGTGTTAGAGGAATATCATAAAACTATACCCAGAATATATGAAAAAAATATAACTAAAGAAGAAAGTAGAGCCATCAAAGAAATGAAAAATTGGACTGATGTCCAAATTAAACAATCAGATAAGGGAGGAAACATTGTAATCTGGCCAAATACCCTATACCTGGAAGAGGCAGCTAAACAATTAACGTCAGGTAGTTATAAAGAAATTCTTGGGGATCCAACTGATAACTTTAAAGAAAATCATGAGAAATTAATTAATGATGCCTATAATGACAACCTTATCACTTTGAAAGAGAAACAATTTTTAATGGTGAAGCACCCCAAAACTGCCACATTCTACTTGTTGCCAAAAATCCATAAAAACATCGAAAAACCTCCTGGTAGACCCATTATGTCGGGAAATGGAAATCTAACAGAAAGGGCTAGCCAATATTTAGATCTGAGAATCAAGCCCATAGTGGAGCGTTACAGTCTAGAGACACTATGGATGTACTGGCACAATTAGAGAATATAACAACTACGGAAGAAACCATCCTGATAACCTCAGATGTCGAATCACTGTACACCTCCATCAAACATACATACGGATTGGCAGCTCTTCATTATCATTTGGATAAATATACGGATGAAACAGAGGACACAATACACTTTTTATGCAAATTGATGAAGTTTGTATTGGCTTGCCATTCTCACTGGTTTATACCAATTTTAGATTAAACCTTGGGGGGTTCTTTTTACAAAAACATTTTTTTATAGTGATCTGGGCACTTCTTTCTGCTCAGATTATAGGAGATTCCTCATCTGTATTCTTGTTTACTGTTTTCACTATAAGTGCTCTGGAATTTGTGTGTTTTTTAGACAAGACAGCTTCTCAATCTAGACAGTTAAAATAGAATTGAGACCACAGTTCCAGAAGCACTGACTTCTCCTCCTTTGTGGGGTTCCGCAGTTAGTAAAACAATCAGCTAGACTATACGGGACTTCTCCACCATTCTACCAATTTCCTTTTCCTACCTTTTCTTGGAATCAGAGATGTTCATAATTGCACTTTAAGTAATTTATATGTGAATTGATCACATTTGGTGGCACTTTACCATCCTTATTGGTGTTTTAGCGGGTTGTTAGTAAATTATCAATTAATGTTAAATGAATTATTCATGAGTTAGAATTTACCTAATATACACAATAATTAAAAGGAAAATTAATTGTGTTTTAGTTTTACTCTAATTAATGTTAACTTATTGAGGTTAAGCACTAGCACTTTGTGGGATCAATTAATTAAATAAAAAGAGGGAATTCACAGATATTGGATCACGTGACCTAATGGTTTAACTGAAAACAGATCACACAGTGATAATATATATTCTTTTGTAATTTTTCTGATTAAGCAGACGGGGATACTTTTCTTCTTTTCTCCTACCCATAGGGAAATGATTTGTCCATTCCAATTGTGATTCACTCTGAGAGTTACATTTCTGCGGCTGGTGAGTTTGTTTTTATCTTTCTTTTTACATGGAATTTAAAGTAGCAGCGGTTGCAAGCTCAACTGTCCAGAAATCTCAACTGGTTTTTTTTTGCACTTTTATTTTAGCAAATTTGTAATTTAAATTTTATGATTTGAAATCCTAGTTTGTACCAAATAAAAATGGCCCAGAGCCTTGACTTTACTGCTGTGCTGTATCCGGACACATTTCTTAAAGGTGAACTAAACCCTAAAAAGGAATGTGGATAAAAATGGCATGTTTTATATAGTGAACTTATTGCACAAGGCTAAAGTTTCAGCTTGTCAATAGCAGCAATGATCCAGGACTTCAAACTTGTCACAGGGGGCCACCATCTTGGAAAGTGTCTGTGACACTCACATGCTCAGTGGGCTCTGAGCAGCTGTTGAGAAGCTAAGCTTAGGGGTCGTCACTAATTATCCAGCAGCAAATGAGGTTGGTCTGTAATATAAGCTGATGCTACAGGGCTGGTTATTAAATTCTGATGCTAATTGCACTGGTTTCTGTGCTGCCATGTAGTAATTATCTGTATTAATTACTAATCAGCCTTATATTGTGATATTTCTATTCTATGTGTACTGTATATTGTGAGTGGCTCCCTAAGCTCAGAAAGTGACAGCAGCACAGAGCATGTGCAGTGGATCAGCAGAAAAGAAGATGGGGAGCTACTGGGGCATCTTTGGAGACACAGATCTTTACTGCTAAAGGGCTGTGGTTGCCTTGGGCTGGTACAGAAGCACAAAACATAATGTACAACATTTATAGCCAATTTCTTTGGTTAAGCTTTAGTTCTCCTTGAAGGGTGGTGACACACACTAAGATTCGAGGAGACAACGGGATGGCACTCGGAGTGCTTCGTTTTCCGATGTCGTCTGAAGTTTCCTTGTGAGGCAACTTCTGGTGACTTCAGAAAACGAAGCACTCCGAGTGCCATCCCACCAGCGATTTAGATTCTAGCCGATAGGAAGGTTTTTTTGGGGAGATTTGTCACCTGAAGAAGAATCGATTTGTCGCTGGGAGACTAAATCTCCCTGATTACACACATGATGAAAGGAAAACTATACGTTCTGCAGGAAACATTTATATGCTAATTAGCGACCAATCAAATAGGCATAAACTGACTCATTATAGTTCCCCGCCCATAAGGAAAATATACTTTGTAACATTGGCCCTTGGGCAGGTGCTCCTCTTTGCTGAAAACACACCAACCTGGGGTACCTTCTATTTGAGCTCTCTTATCAACATCTTTACATTTCCCAGGGGTTCATTGTGAAGATCCCGGGGGGTGGGAATCATTCACATTCTAACCTTGACATTCACTTACCTCACATTTACATGCTTCAGTAATTATTTGGCTTCCTACCCAAGGTCCTAGTCCTGTTCTCAGGCAAAAAAGAACAACCTACCCTCAGTACCCCACTACATGAACTATCTCAGGCTATAGCATTGTATCTATCCCTGGCTCTTAAGCCAACGCTTCTCCCCTCGTATATGACCCTGTGTATTAGTTTAAACTTCCAGTAGGGATGTCCATGTCACACCACTATTCCAGCATTCTCTCCACTGGATGATAGATATTAATTTGTATTCACTGTGCCCATTCCTGAAAGGGGTTGTTTAAATTAGCTGTTAGTATGATGTAGAGAGTGATATTGAGAGATAATTTGCATTTGGTTTTCTTTTTATTCAGCCGCGTGCAATTTTAGCAATATGGTTGCTAGTGACCAAATTACCCTAGCAACCATGCCTTGATTTGAATAAGAGACTGGAATATGAATAGGAGAGGCCTGAATAAAAAGATGAGTAATAAAAGTAGCAATAAAAATACATTTGTAGCCTTACAGAGCATTTGATTTTTAGATTGGGTCAGTGACCCACTTTTGAAAGCTGGAAAGAGTCAGAAGAAGAAGGCAAACTATTTAAAAAACTATAAAAGAGGAAAAATGAAGGCCAATTGAAAAGTTGCTTAGAATTGGCCACTAACTTAAAGGTGAACCACACCAATTAAACTGTTCTATCGGGAAAGTATGGCACCAGTTCACAGACACTATTCTTTCCCCAATAACCCCTGGCTAAAACTAAAACATCACCATTAAAACTGGGCAGCCATTCAAGCACAGGATACACAGTAGATAACAGATACGTTCTGAAAAATCCCATTGTATAATACAGAGCTTATCTGTTATCTGCTGTGTATCCTGTGCTTGAATAGCTACCCCCATGGCTTCACAGCAGCTTGTTTATATAAACTATAGTAGTACTTATCTGTTATCTACTGTGTATCCTTTGCTTGAATAGCTGCCCCCATGGCTACACAGCAGCTTGTTTATATAAACTATAGTAGAGTTTCTGAAGCAAATACACCAGCTTTACCAGTGCAGGGCAACAGTACATGATATGGTCATTTATTTAAAGCACCCCCATATGTAATATAAGGCACTCAGTTTGCAAAGGAGCAGTAACCAATGACAACAAATAGAATGCTTGCATTTAAAGGAGAAGGAAACCCCCTGGGCGCAAAACCCCTCCCCCCTCCCCTGTGTTGCCCCCCTCCCTCCTCCCCCCTGGCCTACCTGTCCCCCTGGGCAAATGCCCCTAACTTGTTACTCACCCCTCTGCGCAGGTCCTGTCCACGGAGTTCACAGGCGCGATCTTCTCCCACGTGCGTCTTCTTCTTGCTTTGACCGGCGTCTTCTGGCGCATGCGCAGTAGGAACATTTACCGGTGCGGATCTACTGCGCATGCGCCGAATGTCACAAAGTTTTCCGATTTCACTTCGTGACATTCGGCGAATGCGCAGTAGATCCGTACCGGTAAATGTTCCTACTGCGCATGCGCCAGAAGACGCCGGTAGTTACACAGGCTTTAGCTCCAGGGTTCCCCAAAACTCCATGTATTAATCGCCAAAGCAGAGTAATGTCTGAAGAATAGGACACAAGCATCACTTTGACAGAAATGCCTCCATCCGGACATAGAACATGTTTTTTTGGTGCACTTGCATCTGATTCTGCATTGTGGGTAAAAAAAGATAACGACGGCACTTGAAATTGCACTTCACCCACTGCACTTGTGACCATAAATGACCCAAACAGAAAAATGGTGAGGATACCCACGCTATATACCTGTGCTTGTCTGACACGTTCATTTTAAGCCCCCTCGGAGGTCCTTTAGACTGGCCTTTCAGTGGGGCCGAACTTCACTGATTATCAGAGTCAGTGGTTTGCGTTGTATCCTAAAGATAACTTGGGTTGTTTACTATGTGCAATGCAAGGTGCAAAGCACAAAAAATGGGTGCAAACCAAAATAAACTGTGCACCTTCATCCTTCTCCAAAACAACACAAAGACCTGTGTTTGCACTCATGAATAAAGCACTGCCTGCATTCAGCTGCACTGTATCCATGAATAGCTTTCAGGGGGAAGCATATAGAAGCAAGTTAGGGAGCACTCGTGGGAACAGTCTGCAACCAAGCCCTGTACTAACCACCTCCCCTATGGCAGTTGTACACTAAATGAACCCCATTAGATTAAAACTCCTATTAGTGCTGCATGGGTTGACCCAGGTTGGTGTCTGCACAATTCTTTCCTAGAGAGTCGCAGGCCTATGACCCACCCTGGCCATGACTCCACACTGCAACATTTTAGCAACATACACTTGCATGTTCACCATGCCCCCTTTTGTCAACCAACTAATCTTTAGCTCCTGTATTTGGGTCCCATAATAAAACCCTTATAAGGCCTTTTTGGGGGACATTTTTCATACTTTTTTCAAACTCTCCAGCAGAGGCAAAGATTGCCGACCGTGAGCTCTTATTTCTGTAGACGGTTTCCTATTTTCCTTTTTTTTTTTTTCAATAGTTGAAAGAATTTTAAATGGTCCTTGGGTACCCCTTAGACAAAGAAAAATATATTTTTAAGCTTTTCAGTAGGAGCACATCACACGTGTTCTTATATTACCAAAAGGCCTGCTTTGCGCTTTTCAGCAACTAAAAATACGAATTCCAAATAAAACAGGAGAAGTACATAACCACTAAAGACTTCACAAGCAAAATAAACCCGGCATAACATATGTAAGATATATGTTAGACATTTAGATAACCCTGAAAGTGAAGTTCAAGTCATCAAATGTAAAGCAAATCTAAGTAAAAGGTTTACAAGTGAGAAATATGAGTGAATATGAAAGGGATGGGCTACTAGGATGCCAGAGAAACTCCAGTTGGGCACAAGCATCATTGGCCCATTAGTTCACTCAACCTTTTTTGCTTGTATAGGCAAGAATAGGTGAATGAATAAGATACATATTAATAGAAATGATTATACAGATAAAGGAAAGGTGGACAAGAGGCGAAAATACAGAAAGGGAGAACATATAGGAACCAAAATGGAAAGAGAGATGAAAATAACACAAAGTACATGATAATGTATTCACTGATAACGGAACAGTGAAAGAAAGACAACGGTGTTATTTATAAACACTGAGCAAATTTGCACCTGGGCAGTAACCCATGGCAACCAATTAGATGATTGCTTTCAGTGTTCAGCCTGTAGCTGGCTGAAAAAAAAGCTAATCACTGATTGGTTGCTGCCCAGATGCAAATTTGCCTACTGTTTAGAAATAGACCTCAGTAAGTTGAAAGAGGAGGGCCCCTTTTTGTATAGGAATGTCACAGTCGGCACCCAACACCAGAACAAACACCAGGCACCCTGGTCTCGGCTCGTGCTTCACCAGTAGTGTGACCGCCTTTGGGCCTCGGGAGGAGCCCTCGGCTTACTTGGATGCCACCTGGACTTAAACGAGAGGTGCAAGATGAGGGTTCTGGATAGGCAGAGGGGCACGACTGCAAAGTAAAGTCTTTGGACAGAAGATCGTAGAACAAGGCGTTAAGCAAAAGAGTAGTCAAATCAGGCCGGGTCGAGGCAGGCAGACAATAAACGTTATCAGGCAGGCAAGGGTCAAACCAGGAAGTCAATCAGAAGGGATTCAGCAGAAGGGGTAGTTGGTATACAGGCGAGGGTCAGGATCCAGAGGTCAGAATAGTCAAAAGCCAGGCAAGGGTCACAACAGGAATCAAACAAGTTCAGGATACAAGACAGCAAAAGCTCCAAAGCACCAGGTATAAACCTATCACGGGCAAGGTCCCACAGCCCTAATGGGCTTTAAATATCGTTTGAATTACGCGCCATTGCGCGCTGACGTCACTACACCAGCGCGCCTGCGCCTTTAATTTACACAAGAGCGCGCCGCGAGCGCCTTAAGACGCCGGCGCCTGCGGCCTAAAAGAAGCTGATCGTTGCGGCGGGCGTCCCCGCCGAGGGGGTGGCAGGCGTCTCTGCCGTCCCCCATCTAGACCACCAGGTACGTTCCTTACAAGGGGACCCTTTGTCTCTGGGGGCCTCAGATAAACCCTTGTGAGGCTAAACTGTAAACTCCACCTCCACTTTGCTGGGTGCCATTAGTGTTTGGCCCATAGGCATGTCTCCTTTGACTTTGCTTTCTCAATAACCCTTACTCTACAAAGTCTCAATTGGCAAAGAATATACCAGCCATACTATTGTTGCATTCATTCTTCCCTGATAATAGCACTGACAATTATCATTTTTTTCTGGCCAGATGGCAAACCTTCGCACACATACATGATATTGGTGTTTAGACCACTACATTTCCCACTTTTAAGGAAGTATCAAAATATCAGCAGGGATGATTTTCCTTTAATTTTCACGTGAAAATGCACATATATGTGTGATTTCATGGTGGTATAAATGTGCATTTATTGTGTTAGGAGGGAAGGCCACTAAGCTTTGAACCCATGGATGTTTTTGAAACTGAAGCATTTGCTGTGGTTTCATTCTGCTCCATGTCTGGAATTAAGACTATTTTTCTTTGGGTTCAACACTGGTGCCTGCTTCTGTGACTCCTTGTTGAAGAGTCTGCTACACGTGCCATCAGCCTTTAAACCAGAATTAGGACAGCCAGTCTCAGAATAGATATTCTGTGTTACGCAAATGGCAATGGGCCCTTTCGGAGGACTTTCCCTGTGGGCCTAACACGTGTCCAGCCAGTATCTGACATATTTTCAGCCGGAATGTTCAGATTTGGCTACATCCCAAACATTCCACTGATGTTGTCCCAAATATAAGCCCCTTTTGGCAGGCAGAATGGGGAGCGAGAAGAGGCTTTGCAGAATTTGCAAGAAAAGGGAATGTCCAAAAGGAAAAAGTAGAATCAAACCAAAAATGCTGCTTCTTGTTAGTGAGAGTGTGTCTTTGTGGTATGGACACCTTTAATAATCATAAACACAGCATTAAAGATCACCTTAAACTTAAAATGCTATCTGGTTGTCAGGGTCACTGAACCCTATAACCAAAACACACATTGGCTGCGTGTATTGGTTATCATTCTCTCTTATTCGTATTCTATTCTATTGCTTCCTTTTTGGGTAATTAAGCCATACCAACCAGAGAGCACTTACTATTTCAAGTCTGAGAACTCCAGAACAAAAATATCAAATAATTAGTTCAGTGTAAAAATAATAACTGGGTAAATAGACAGGCTGTGCAAAATAAAAAATGGTTTTAATATAGTTAGTTAGCCAAAAATGTAATGTATAAAGGCTGGAGTGACTGGATGTGTAATATAACAGAACACTACTTCCTGATTTTCAGCTCTCTAAGGGTCAAATTTACAAAAGGGTGAAGTGACCAATCCGCCAACGTGACGTCATTTCGGAACTTTGCAGATTTACTAACGGGGGCTGGTGTAAATTCGCTAGCGAAGGAGATAGACTCTAGCACTACTTCGCATCTAACACCAGCCGAATTTACCTTGCCTTCGCCACCTCAGACCAGGCGAAGTGCAATAGAGTAGATAGGAGTTCCTCAAGAAAAAGTTGAAAATGAAAATGGCATCCTTTCCTTTTAAAAAGTGATAGGCTGCAAAAGATCGTACATTTTTTTTTGGTTCGCTCCTTCCCCCCTACATTTCTAAACTATACAGTGGGCACATGTGTAGGGCAATATAACAACTCTACTTTATTTTATTAAGGTTCCCTGGGCTTGTGTAGTGGAATGTAGTTACTGCAACATACGTCCATTGTATTTTAACTTTACGCTATATGCAAATTAGGCATTGCTAACGTAACTTTATACCGCTTATCGTATTATCACTAGCGCAACTTCGCAAGTGTTTGAAAACCCTGGACGCAACTTCAGATTTTCGTGAATTAGTGTTGTCCTGGCGAATCTACGCCTGGCGAAGTGTTGTCAGCGAAGCCATCGCTGGCGCAATTTCGGAGGTAAGAAAATTTGCCCCTAACTCTGAGTTAGTCAGAGACTTTAAGGGTGGCCACATGGGACATAACTGCTCATTGGGTTTGTTTTTGATCCCTTGCATACAGGTCAGACCTCAGTGACTGATTGGTTAGTGCCTGGTAACCAATCCGGTAAAACCAAGAGAGCTGCAAAGTAGGAAGAAGTGTTCTAGCCCTTATGTTAGACATCCAGTCACTTCAGCCTTAATACATTACATTTTTGGCAAACTAGCTATATTGAAGTTTTGTTTTTTTTTTGCACAATTCTATTTATTTACCCAGTTTTTATTTTTATACTGAACAATTCCTTTAAAGACCAGTTGCATATTGCCTTTTATACTTACCATCTGAAGGTGTGCTTGTCAAACTTTTTCAGCCCCACTTGAAGGTTCAATCTTTGGCCATGGCCTTCCTTGCAGGTCCAGCCTTTGGTCTTGGCTATCCTTGCAGGTCCTGCCTTTGTCCATGGCTGTCCTGGCAGGTCCAAGATTTGGCCAAGACCACCTGTGATGGTTTAAGTACAGATATAAGAAAATGTTGTTGTAGTGTAATTCATTCATAGTTTCAAGAATATCTATGAAAACAACTGTCGTTATGGCATGCACATGCAAGAGACTTACCTAAGCTCAACTACTATGAATGTATAAAGAACTGAGAGTGAGAGAAGAGATAGCGGGTGTATAGTATGATAAGTTGGTAACAGCTGAGAACAGGGCAAGATGGACAGGGGTGCTTATGAATTTGGTGTCACCAGAGGCTATAGACCTGATGCTGTTCCACTCTACCACCTCACACTTAGCTTGAGTACTCAAGCTTGACTTAGAGGCTATAGAAGGGCTAGAATTGTAGTAAATTTAATATTTTTGCCCCTTGCTAAAGAAAATCTTCAGTGCAGAAATGGCACTGAAGATAGAGACAGTACACATCAGTAAGCCCAACCTGCAGCCTTTAAGTTGTTTTTTTAGTGGAACTTCAAGCTGATAGTCGAAGGTTGTCGGGCTGATGGAAGTTATAGTTAAAAGATAGGAAGGATAGGAAGATAGGAACTTCTAACTATATAGTGTTTATAAAACTGTCCAGTTACTGACCACACTGCTGTAGCCATATGGATTATTTTATAATCCACCAATTTTATAAGCTCTCTGACAAATGTCATAGTTTGAGGGATAATCTATCCTGCTTTGATGACGTCCTTTGGTAAAGACCAGTTGATACTAACCAGTAACATAAATACTGCTCTTTATCCTAGCACAAAACTGGAATTACACTCTACAATTCCATCTCAGAGTTAGTCATTAGGAATCACTTGTGTTTATTTGTACTGCCTGCACATGCTTCCTTGTTAACTCTTTCCCTATGGGTATAAAGGCTGAATATACAGGCTTCAATAATACCCAAAAGGTCAGCAAAGTAATGATGTAATAGTAGGCAATGGGGGGGTCTATATCCTAGACCTAGAGGGTTAGATGAGTGAAATCACAAGAGACAGAGTGCTTCTTGGTAGGTTTTGTAACTGCTTGAAAGGAAACTTTTCCATAACTGCCTCTTGGCTTCTCTAGTGACAAAGCTCTACTGTAATTTGAGAACAGATACCTCGTCTAAGACATATAATCAGCCAAAAAATAAAAAGGCTCTGCATTAGCAGTCCAGATGTTGAAAAGAATGTAGTAGCATGCAGCCCTGAAAGGAGACCAAGCTTTCCCAACACAGACTTTCTGCATCCCTCCTCCTGCTTTCTAAACTAGGAACAAGAAGCTGCTATATTTACATAAAATCATTTCTCTGTCTTCCCTGTGTCTCTCACACTGGCTGGGGGCAAGAGACTATTCTGTGTGCAGAACGGATAAAGACTACTTTCACTTCTACCAGTGCACAAGAATCTGGATACCCAAGATGGATTTCTTTTTTAAATTTATGATGAAAGTATCATCACTAGACAGAGGAACCAGAAAGGAATTTTGTGCTTGTTCTTGTTCAATATCTAGGAATTATCCTAGCAGACACCACTCACCCAACACTCTTGGTGGTGACACATCATTGCTCTCTACAATGAAAGGACTTCATTTCCTGTGGATTGGTGTTTTGGACAACCTGTACCATGGATATTACACTGGACCTCTCTATCCAGAAATGTCCAATGGAACCCTGCACCATTATTTTGTTCCGGATGAAGATTATGAAGAAAATGATGATCCTGAGGAATAAAAATTCTGTTCAAAGTAAGAGACAATCACCCATGCATTTATTAAGATTCCCTCTCCTTGAAGGATGAATTCAGATCGAGGATGCTGAAAGGGTCCTTCAAAGAATTAGGAAGAGTATATCCTATGACCTTGATGGAGAAGAAGCTATGGCAAGTACCTGTGGAAGGAATCTTCCCAGATTAGTGAATCTTTCTCCAGTTCGGACAAGTTCCTGACAGAACTGGAAGCTAAATTCAAGCAGTCAGGAGAATGAGAAGAACGAAACCAAGAGCATCAATGATGATTTTGTGGACATAATGATCCACACAAGGGGTGTTCTCAAGAAAACCTTGGATATTTCCATGGGACCAAGAGACAAGCATGAACTGCTTTCTTTAACCATTAGAAGTCATGGTGCTAGACTTAGCAGGCTAAAAAACATGCACCTAAAGTTTTGAAACATATCTGTTGTTCGTGATGCCAGTCTATTTATGCGTTTTTTCCTTACAGATGTCCAGGTACACCTGCAACTCCTATTTAACATGACTGTACATTTAAACCATGTATAAAAATGCAATTCATAAGGTAATTTCTCCTAAATAACTTAAAATGGGATGCTGCTCCTTGCTAACCTTATCCTTAAAATGAACTTTAAGGGGCAGATTTATCAAGGGTTGAAGTGAATTAGAGGGAATTTTCGAAGTAAAAAAAAAAATCGAAATTTGAAGTAATTTTTTGGGTACTTCGACCATCGAATAGGCTACTTCGACTTCGATTCGAAGTAAAATCGTTCGACTTTGACCATCAAGTACTGTCTCTTTAAAAAACTTCGACTTCAATACTTCGCCAACTTAAACCTGCCGAATTGCTATGTTAGCCTATGGGAACCTTCTTCAACCTATTGCCAACATTTTTCTAAGTCTTTAGAATTCGAAGTAAAATCATACGATCGTACGATAAAATCGTTCGAATCGTACGATTCGAAAGTACGATCGTACGATCTTACTACGATTAGAGTACGATCGTAGAATGTTAAAAATCCTATGAATTCGGCTACGAATATCTGCATATTCTATTCGACGGTTGAATTTCGAAGTTTTAAGGCCTTCGAAATTCGACTGCCCCTTAATGTTGTACATATTCTAAGAATTTGGGCAATTAATCTTTATTTTTATTCATCATTTGTATATTATGTTCTTCAGCTCTTTTGCATTAAAATTGCTCGTTGGTTGCTATGCTCACTAATGTTGGCAAGATGAACAGAAGAGGGCTTGAATGGAAAGATAAGATATAAAATTCTATCAACAATAAAACTCTCCCCTCATGACCAGTCATGGTCAGATTAGGGATTAGGGATTATTTTTAAATTTAGGGGTAGGAAGGGACAGTTGCAAGGCTGCTTAGAGTTGGTCAGTCAAGATAATACCAAAACATATTAAAGTAAATATTTTTTAGAAAACAATTAAAATAGTGCCATATTTTCAGCAGCACTGTTAACAGCAATATAAATTCTAAAACATATAAATTATAAAAACATTATGCAAATACTTTGGCACTCATTTATAAAGAGTTATCAGTTAACTTCTCATGTGCAGGACCATGCATGACGAGCTAATATTTTTGGGACTTTTATAGCCCCCCCCCCATCCAAAGAATTTGTTTCTTTGCATAAATCTATAAAAAGGGAGTAAATCATATTGTAAATAAGGCATTTTTTTAAAATATAATTTAAATAATTTCTATGTCAACAATTTGTTTGACACCTACAGTAGTGTAATTGCTTCCAGAGTCTGGTAATGAGAGACAGGCTCTGTAGGTACTTGGTCAATCAGAACCCCTTTTTAATGTTACAATCTATAGAGGTTCTGTGCTAATATGTTTGATTCTCTTTATTATTTATTGTATATTGTGTCTGTGTCAGTCTAAATGCATTGTCACATTGCTATCATTGTGCTATATCTACGCGGGTTCATTGGTGTAGAGTGCAGTATTAATTGCCAAAGTGTTCCTGCTGTCGCTCATAGGTGTCCCAACCTCTGTTTTTATAAAGTAAAACACAATTTGCAAGAATATTTATTCTCTAAATGTCAGCCTACTGCACTTTTTAAAAGCAAAACATAAAATAACCCACCCCCACACTCCATATCCATATAAAAATATTTAAATAGTGTTCAAAATTTGAAGTGTAAGTGCAATCTAATCCTAACAGTATTACAGGTGGCACACAGCTATATTCAGCATGGCTGATATACTAAGGTGCTAAAAGCAATATGTTGCCACTATTGTAATGTGCTCTATGCTATAGGGATGACATTGACATTCAAAGGAACTTCTTAAACTTGACTTTGGAAACTTGGTAGATAAACTATCCTGTGCTCCACTTCACACCTTATGTACACCAAAGTCTACCCAGGTAAATACACAGAACATTTACAAGGATCCCCACATTCTTAATGGGAGTATTTGTTGCTATGGGTTCCTTTAAAGGAGAAGGAAAGTCAAAACAGAAATAGCCTTCTAAACGAAGTCCTGTGGACATAGAAATCACTGACCGTTTTTAAAGATTCCTCTGTGGTCTCATGTAGAAGCAGCTAAGCTGTCTGAACACTGCAGCATGTGAGTTGGGTGACGTCACTTTTTTTTCAGGCTCTTGCTCCCTGCTGCCCGAGGCAGCCTTGAAGCGCATTGGGCATAATTCAGTTGTTATGCGCATGTACTGGGGAGCTGTCATTTGCATATGCATTTGTATGGGGTCTATTACTGGGATTTACGTCTTGGTTTCCTGGATTTTACTTTGCTAAATCAGCCCTCTCCCTTGCCAAGCGCCAAATTTTATTTGCAAAATTCCTTTTATTTTGAGCGTCCCTGCAAAGTTTCTAGTGTGCTGCCGCATATGTGTACTGGCACGCTCATGGGAGGGGCTGTGCTGGAGGAGCAGAAGGGACCGGGACAAAAGAATACTCTTAGGAACGGGAAGCAGCTGCTCGATTGAAGAAGGTGGGGGCCAGAGAGTTTCAAAAAGCTGCAAGAAGCCGTTCTGTGTGAGTAGACACAGAAACGGCTAGTATTCTGGAGAAGGAGGGGTTGGGGGGAAAGAGTTAAAAGCCGTCTGGAGAGCAGGCTGAAGGGGCCGGGAACAACTGGCTGCTGTGTAACAGAAGCAGTACGGGAAGGGAGTGAAATGTGTGCATGCGCAGTAAGGTGAAGAAGACTAGGAAGCCTACGCTACCTTACTAATATGGCGCCTGTGTGTCTGATTATGCAAGCAGAAGAAGCAGATGGATTATACACGATAGGATTAATATATGTGAGTTACAAACATAGCGATTTGGTAGGTCTTGGGGAGTAGATTACAGGGAAATAGGTATTCATTTTTGCCTTTCCTTCTCCTTTAAAGTATGATTAATTCTTTGCTATGGGTTACTTCCCAGGTGTGCAGTTGTTTGTTTTGTACTTCTACCATGTCCCCTCATGTAGAACCATACATACAGTGCCAAACTGACAAAGTAAGCATTAACAGATGATAGAAACCTCAGAAAAATTGGCATTTCGGATGATTGGAAAGTACAACTTAGAAGATAAAAAAAGAGAGGGCCTGGTCCTGAGAACTAGATGAGCCCATCATCCAGCACTATCAAACGTTGTTGTCATTATCAGTGAAAATTAGACTAAACTGGCCCCATATGACCTTGTGAATTATCATTTTATAAGTAGTCATGCGTCGGTAGTTTGCAGGTAATTAGAAGCATTCACAAGGCTATGCAAAGGAACATTCTATCATACCCTCCCACACACTGCTAACAATTTGCAAAATAAATAATTTGTAAAACAATAATGGTTTTAAATAATGGTTTTACAAGGAAGACCTGGAATTAGAGTTCTATGCCAACCATTGCTAAATCAGTCCTCCAGTCTTCCAGTGGTTCCTAGGTAAGTGCCACTAGGCCTGATCTTGGAGGGCTGGGGCATAAGAGAACCCTATTGACATGCAAGGTGCTCCAGTTAGAGCCCCACAATGTGCCAGGACCAGACATAAAAAGAGAAAAAGTGTTAAAGCCTCCATGTGTAAAATTTACCAGGTCCCCTACAGCAGTTTTGTTTGCCTTCCCCACGCAGTGGTTTGCCAAGCATCTGGACACTATGGACATCTGTACACCAAGCAAATGGTGAGAACCTTGCCTCAGGTGACAGCGAGCAGCAGTTACAAGGAGCGGCAAAAAGCCGCCTTTTATAACTTTAAGAGTCTCGTTTATATTAAGGACAAAAAGATCACTGTATGACTGTACAGTCACTACTTTATACATATTTAATGTTTACTAAATGATTTATATTGATAGACATACTGGGATAGTTCAGAGTAAAAACAGAGGGGCTCAGCCTGGGTTTTTCCCGAGTTCTCTTGGTACAACTCTGACAGGTATCCATGTCTCCTACCAGCTTACTGCACAATAATATTTACTCACACAAACACAAGTAGATTTCACCCTCCCCCCAAACTGAAGCAGAACCATTTTATAACAAAGTTTCTCTCACACACACACAGCACCATGTGACCAGGCTGAGGCTCAGAAAAGATACAATGTAAGTCGTGTGAGGCTGTTGCCGAGCATAAAAAGCTGCACTATTATCAGGAGAGGAGGAGAATCAGCATTTAATAATCTCTTAAACACCATTATGGGCACTTGGGGTAGAGTCAGGCCCGGATTTGAGGCAAGGCCGCATAGGCCCGGGCCTAGGGCGGCAAAAAAATAGGGGCGGCATGCCGCCCAGCCGCACTATGGGGACGCGTGCGTCCCCATTCAATTACAGCAGCTGCGTCGGCGAAAAAACGCCGGCGCGCTGGGAAGGGGAGGTGAGGTGGGCGCCAGGACCGCGCGGTCCGACCAGGCGCCGCACATTGAAATCCGGCGCTGGGTAGAGTCCTGCGAGAACCAATTTCTAAGACCCGAATCCGCAACCCACTTTGATCCGCTACCCGACCCACCCGAACTGCCTTATTCGCAGCCTTATAAACAAGTTTTGTAAAATGTTAAAAGGAGTAAAATATAGACAATATAACATAAGAAATTTAAATGAGACCCACAACTTGACCTGCAACCAGCAGACCCGCATCTATACCTGAACCTGAAAATCCCACCCTAATTCCGCAGGGTACCCACTTTTTTTGCAGGTAACTCGCGGGTACCTGTGAGTATCCGACCCGCTACAGGACTCTAACTTGGGGCACTTGTTCTTCCCACTGGCCACCAGCAGAGCCATTTTGTGACACAGTCTCTCACACACACAGCACCATGTGACCAGATTGAGGCTCAGAAAATATACAATGTAGGGGCAGAGACACACACTGCAATTCAGGGATATTAGTTGCCCAGCGACAAATCTCCTCTTCTTTGGGGCGACTAATGTGAATCGCTGGCGGTATGGCACTCAGAACGCTTCATTTTCCGTCGACCAAAGTTGCCTCATGAGGAAACTTTAAGCTACTTCGGAAAACGAAGCGCTCCGAGTGCCATCCCGCTGCCAATTTACATTCTAGCCGGCGGGGAGGCAGTTCAGGGAGATTAGTCACCTCGAAGAAGAGAAGATTTGTCGCCGGACGACTTATCTGCCTGAGTCGCAGCGTTTGTCTCTGCCCTAAGGACTACTAGGCAGGCCTGGCAGAGAGAGCTTCATCAGGAGAGGTGGAGAATCAGCACATACGGAGGTCTAAAGGTGGCCTAAATGAGATCCTCTTGTTTGTCGTGATATCTGGCTGATCTGATCATCTGCCATAGGCACTGAGATTAGCATATGAACACAGGCAAGGCTGGATAAATAACTTGAAAACACTGGAGCTGGAAACAATTTTTTTTACTTATACTTATAATGTATAGCTTGTTAAAGGGACAGAGTCATGACAAAAACATCTGCAGGGAAGCAAAATGGACCTATATTTATATACTAGTAGCTTTGGGGCTCAAGACTGGGACAGTCCCATTCTCACCAATGAGATTCAATGCAAAATGATCCTCAGCCTTATGACCTTATGGTCTATAGGCCTTATGACCTCATAGCTTATTTACCTTGTTTGTGCTTTACTAGTTCTACACATGCAATATAACAAGCTTCTCACATGAGCAGGAAAACTCAGCCCAAACTGCACATCACTAGGACAGGCCCATACAGCTGGGACCTGTTGTTCATGTTATGTGCTCAGGGGTGTTTCTGCCATGTAGTGGGGTGAGAACGTTACCTTAGATTGCTCTCCTGTAGATAAGACAAAAAGTACCCTGTGCTCCCGTGTGTTTTTTTTAAAGTGGGAAATCAAAGTAGTGCTCTCTACACTGCAATCCCCCTGGCACAGGTCTGCAGCAATAGGACATATAATGGGGGTAAGCAGGGGTAGCCCAGCTCCATCTTGTTTATGGTTCAATCTTCTGCAGTCCAGCAAAAAATAAAAATTCACTGCTGCACACCACTTACTTGCATGTAGGGTGTTTATTAATCTGAGTTGAGAAGAACTGAGCATGCTCATGAGCCAACAGCCAAAGGAAATTCCAGAGGGAGGGGGCTGAGTGGGTTAGAAGAGTAGAAGGAATCCTAGGTGATTAAGGAGATGCTGCAGCCTTATTGTTAACCTTAGAACAACCAGAGTGGCATGTATTAATAGATTTCAAAGAGGCTCTTCATTGATTACATTTTTGTGTGGGGGGTTTACATGTCCTTTATCAGGCGATATTAATAGGTGATATTATTTGGGAATAAAGTTTTCATCCTTATGCTACAGTCCTGTTATTCATGGGTGCCCAGATTCAATACCTGTATCGGGTACAGTATTTGGGAATTCTTCTAATTGTTCCTGTGTTCTCTGTGCCGCTGCCTACACATAATAATACAGAAGGGATGCTTGCTATTGGTGTTTTCAGGCAGCAGGGAAACAAATAATACAGAATTTAGAAGTAAGTATGTGGCTATCCAAGCCTGACTTTATATTAAGGCCATAAAAAACACCATATGGCTGTTCAGTCACTATCTTAAACATATTTGATATCTATTAAATTATATATATTCATAGATTCTTAAACAACATTAGGGGAACTTGTTCTTGTCCTTGGCTGGTCAATGAAATACAGGCCAGGCAGCAGCCTAGTGTGAAGTCAGAGTGGAAAAACCTTTCTACCTAGAGCAAGGGCCCACCTGATAGGAAGAGTCCTGTGTGTGTGTAATGCACCAGCTACTGGGAGTTTTGGGGGAGTTACTGCCAGGCCAGTTTGAGAAGGGGTCTCGTTTATATTAAGGACAAAAAGACCACTGTATGACTGTAGAGTCACTACTTTATACATATTTAATGTTTACTAAATGATTTATATTGATAGACATACTGGGATAGTTTAGAGTAAAAACAGAGGGGCTCAGCCTGGGTTTTTCCCGAGTTCTCTTGGTACAACACTGACAGGTATCCATGTCTCCTACCAGCTTACTGCACAATAATATTTACTCACACAAACACTAGGAGATTTCACCCTCCCCCCAAACTGAAGCAGAACCATTTTATAACAAAGTTTCTCTCTCACACACACAGCACCATGTGACCAGGCCGAGCTCAGAAAAGATACAATGTAAGGAGTGTGAGGCTGTTGCCGGGCATAGAAATCTGCACTATTATCAGGAGAGGAGGAAAATCAGCATTTAATAATCTCCTAAACACCATTAGGGGCACTTGGGGTAGAGTCCTGCGCAGAACCAATTTCTAAGACCCGAATCTGCAACCCACTTTGATCCACTATCCGACCCGGACCCAAACTGCCTTATTCGCAGCCTTGTTCTGTCCCCGCCCATCAAAAGTGGGCGGGGACAGAAACAAGTTTTGTAAAATTTTAAAAGGACTAAAATATAGACAATATAACATAAGAAATTTAGATGAGACCCGCAACCTGACCTGCAACCAGCAGACCCGCATCTATACCTGCACCTGAAAATCCCACCCTAATTCCGCAGGGTACCCACTTTTTTTGCAGGTAACTCGCGTGTACCTGTGCGTATCCGACCCGCTGCAGGACTCTAACTTGGGGCACTTTGGTCTACCCATTGGCCACCAGCAGAGCCATTTTGTGACACAGTCTCTCACACAAACAGCACCATGTGACCAGACTGAGGCTCAGAAAATATACGATGTAGGGGCAGAGACACACACTGCAATTCAGGGATATTAGTTGCCCAGAGACAAATCTCCTCTTCTTTGGGGCGACTAATCTCCCTGAACTGCCTTCCCGCAGGCTAAAATGTGAATGGCTGGCGGTATGGCACTCAGAACGCTTCGTTTTCGGAAGTCAACCAAAGTTGACTCATGAGGAAACTTCCAGGTACTTCGAAAAATTAAGCGCTCCGAGTGCCATCCCGCTGGCGATTTACATTCTAGCCGGTGGGGAGGCAGTTCAGGGAGATTAGTCGCCCCGAAGAAGAGAAGATTTGTCGCCGGACGACTTATCTGCCCGAGTCGCAGCGTTTTTTTCAGCTTTCCTGAAGAAAAAAGGGGGATTTACCAGTGGACATTGAGCTGTGATGGCGTGTCAGAAGTTTTTATTCAGATGTTATGTTAAGGTTACATAAGAAAGCCTATGATTAAGGGATCTTATCCCGAAACGCGTTAGGTGTACAGCTACCTGCAAAAATAAAACAAGCCCAGAAGTGCCGTTTATTTCTAGTTGTTTGAGTACATAAGAAATAGTTATTTGTTAACCCTTTAATTAATTAATATATTGTACTTATTGCACCAGCCTAAAGTTTCAGCTTGTCAATAGCAGCAATGATCCAGGACTTCAAACTTGTCACAGGGGGTCACCATCTTGGAAAGTGTCTGTGACACTCACATGCTCAGTGGGCTCTGAGCAGCTGTTGAGAAGTTAAGATTAGGGATCATTGCAAATTATCAAGCATAAGATGCGGTTGGACTGTAAAATACCCAGATGCTACAAGGGTGATTATTACATTTTGATGCTAGTTGCACTGGTTTCTGTGCTGCCATGTACTAGGTATTTGTATTAAACTCTAACATCTATAAAATTGTTCACCAATAAAAGCATCCATATATTTTTTTCATTCCCAACAACTGTTGGAAGGGGGAAGAATACACAGATTTGCTGTCTCTTACATTACACAAAATTACCAGTAGACTAAGCACTCTCTCACTTTAGGGGGAAACCTTTAGTTTACCTAGGAAAACTACCGTATATACTCGCGTATAAGCCGAGTTTTTCAGCACCCAAAATGTGCTGAAAAACTCTACCTCGGCTTATACGCGGGTCTTATACGCGGGTCATATACGCGGGTCATACCGGGTCATATAGCGCAGGACTGTCTGTGTGATCGCCGCCCGGAGCAGGTCCAGGAGCTCCGGGCGGCGCGTCCTTCCCTGCCGGCGTTCGCTCTCAAAATGGCGGCGCCCATGGCCGCCACGTGGGTAGCGGCCGGCGCCGCTACCCACGTGGCGGCCATGGGCGCCGCCATTTTGAGAGCGAACGCCGGCAGGGAAGGACGCGCCGCCCGGAGCTCCTGGACCTGCTCCGGGCGGCGATCACACAGACAGTCCTGCGCTATGGGAGAGGGAGGTGTGTTGGGGCCGCGGAAGGAGCGTATCTGCTCCGGGACCTGCACAGACAGTCCTGCGCTATGGGAGAGGCACAGACAGTCCTGCGCTATGGGAGAGGCACAGACAGTCCTGCGCTATGGGAGAGGGAGGTGTGTTGGGGCCGCGGAAGGAGCGTACGGTACCTTTTTTCTGCTTTCCTAGGTGCAGCACCTCATTGATCTTCTGAGCAGCCATGACAGGTAGGAGGTCACAGGGAAAACAAGTGGCAATTGTCCAGCTAATAGTTCTGACTCTTTTAAATCGTTTTAGATAGATTTCTATGCCATAAAACATGATTACACATTTACACTTTCACATTTTGAAATCTGACATGGGGCCCCTAGGCTTATACACGAGTCAATACATTTTTCCAGTTTTCTTAGGTAAATTAGGTACCTCGGCTTATACACGGGTCGGCTTATACACGAGTATATACGGGTATTTTTTTGGGAGAAATTGAGCTTTCTAAATCTGTATTATTCATGTATTTACACCTCTGCAAAAAGATTTAGCGCTAAATACAAATTGAAAAAAAAAAATCCTATTTTTCATAATATATGAATTTATACCAGAAACATATTTAATTTTACACATGAAAATCCAACTGATTTGGAAAGCCTCATGACTCTTGAACTTGCCAATACCAGATATGTATCATTTTTAGGGAGATTTAGGACTTCTGTATGTAGAATGCATGTAGCATCAAAACCCAAAAACATGTGCCTATAGAATCAGATGCAGACATCAACTGGACTGATTTTGTGCACATATTGGCTAATACAAACCAGGGTTGCAATGTGCCCACGTTTGGCCAATAGAGATGATAATTTTCACCAGCATAAGCATATTGTGTTCAGTTTGTGGCATCTGCTATTAAGTGGAGATTTCAGGAATAGAAATTCCGCATTGTGGGCATAAAACATGATAATTTGCACCTTGTTTTTGCTGCTGGCGTGTTTTGTGTTTGCAGAGCCTTAGTAAATAAGTAAATGATGGTCTTGTACAATTATAAGCAATATACCTTTCAATATTTTGTGGCAGTTCTTGAGGGTGGGGCATTGGGTGAGTGCTGTGCTCCTTGTGGTACTTTCATAAAATCAGTACAGAGAACAAATGCAGTTCATGAGACTGTCCAGCAGATGCCATTCTAATCCTGCCTAGTATTGCAGATCACATGCAATGAGGCAGATTTACTTACATTTCATGT
This sequence comes from Xenopus laevis, assembly GCF_017654675.1. NCBI lineage: Eukaryota > Metazoa > Chordata > Amphibia > Anura > Pipidae > Xenopus > Xenopus laevis. The sequence continues at coordinate 16,767,104 of NC_054377.1, read as the reverse complement.
TTTTGTAAAAAATTATTTTTATTCTCAGTTGAAATATTTTTCCTATTTATTAAATTATGAATGTTAGCATCGTTCAAAATATTACAAAATAGAGTACTTAGGTCATTCCCCAGGAATACCAAGTTACACCAACATGCACCCACCCTAAATTAAAGGGGAACTAGCACGAAAATGAAAATGTAATATAAGCTTCGGCATACTGGAATAAGAAACTTTCTAAATGCAATCAATTAAATATTCTGTGCCGTTTCTGAAATAACCAAGTTTTTTTTCGCTATTCCTCTCTTAGCATCTGTTTCTCCTCATTCTGTCTTCATTTAAGAGTTGAGTGTCAGATGAATGATCCAATATCTTATAGGGGGCTCCTTTTGCCTAGAAGATGTATTAGAGCTCACTCTAATTAAAAATCACCAGACATCATGTCTCTCTACATGCAGAAATTGTGCAAAAGCCAGTTATTTTGTTAGATTTTGTTTGTATCGGAATCAGTTCTTTGACTGAATCTAATTTATCTGCTAGGAAAGGAGCCCCTTTATAAGGGATAGGATCCTTCACCTGACACCCAAATGCTGCATGAAGACAGAATGAAGAGAAACAGATGCTGAGAGAGGAATAGTGAAGATCAACTTGATTATTTCAGAAACAATGCAGCATTTTTAATTGATTGTTTCTTACTTCAGTATCATTTTCAAGATAGCTTTCCATTAAAGGGGACCTGTCACCCTAAGAAACAGTTCCAAATCCTATTTTATGATGTTAGTCAAGCAAAATAAAATTCACCTAAACTGTATAAATGATTTCTGTCTTGTTTCTTTAAGTCTTGGAAATCCCAATCACATAAAGCAGGCAGCAGCCATTTGTGGACACAAAATGATCTTAAGGCAAGCTTAAGATCATGCCAACAACTTGTTTATGTGCCAGAATGGGGGACCTGATGCCCATACCCATGCACTGGCTACACAAGTAGGTGGTGGGGTAGCGTTGCCACCTGGCCGGTATTTTACTGGCCTAGCCAGCAAATTGCCAGCTACAGCCGGTGCCGGTTTGAAAAATTACCATTAATATATTTACTCACTTTACAGGGTGGCTACACTACCTATAAATCCCTCATTTCACTGCATCTTTCTATGGCTGTTTACTCACTGTACAGCACTGGGCTGCCTCCACCCCACCTATTTCCCTGTCCAACCTGTCCATTTCCACGCCTATTGCATCATCACCCCACCACTGAATGATGCCAATGCCCACCCCCCAACAAAAAGGTGGCAACCCTATGTGAAGAGAGCGGGTGAGGTTATTGTACTCCCTGATTTCCCTGATGCTGTCAGACATTGAGCAACCTTTGGGGAGTAATACATGGAAAAGGGTTGCAGACCTCATGAGGTAAAGCTTATTGCTTGGCCTGGGCCCTTCCTATTTTATAACAAGTCTATGGGTAAATGAAAATGTAGTCATGCCAGTCATCTGGCTACAGTTCCAGTATATCTATTAAATAGGCAATCAGTCCAGTTCTCAACCAACCTGGACATGGTATCCTGGCAAAAGTGAGAATAACCCTAGGATCAGACTTACCTAAAACCGTTTCATTACATCTCCAGACCCTAGTGGGCCCAAGCCTAGAATGGTTCCTATCAATTCATCCTTATTTCCACCGAAGGCCTATATGGAAACCTCTACCATTTGGCACTGTCGGTATTCATTTGATGTGAGAGTTGGCCCAAGGTATCAGGTTCCCGGTCAGCAGTCACTAGGTAGCAATGGAATTAAAGGTGTGTGTGTACCATATTAGCAAGCCTCCAGAGAAAAGGAGTGCCCTGGGCAACATACCAGGATAATCTCCTTCCTTCTCTGCCTCTTATTACTAGTGGAGCTAATTAGTCCTCCATCTTAGTAATGTTATATGGGAAATAAAGCCTTTTGGTAAGTTACTTACATAATGACTTCCATGCCATGGAGCTTCCTGCAGTACAGAACACATGATTCCCTGAAGCTTGTAGCAATGACAAGGGCACATTTTAGCTGTCAGTGGGTGATGGCTTAATTAATGTCTATGGAAACATTGCTAAGGGCCATATACCCAAGGAGCTGAAGTAGGTTTGTGTTGTTAGTCCTTATACTGCACTCAGTAGGCCTGTATACCTTCTGAAATGTTAATTTAGAAAAAAGGGGACAATGCACACCCTGATCTGCCTGATATTCTTCTATACCAGCACATGCCCCTTATCTGCCCCATATCATGCCACTTCCCATAAAAACATGACCCATTGGGAGGTATGAGCTTCAGCAAGCCCCAGAGTCTTGTCACCTAACCATCTAGTTCTTTTCATGTTTAGTAGCATATCACCACTAGGGGCTAACATATAGGTCATTTGCCAGTTTAGCTACCCCTGGTAACTGTAAGTAGAATTGTTATATTCTAAGTAGGACACTAAATTAGGGGATATGCCAGAAAGCTAGAGAAATTCCTCAAGGTGCTCTTGGATGCCATTTTGAGGTGATTATACCCAAGGGGAAATTAATCAGGAGGGACTGGATTTTTAACGTCTTAAGTGGTCACTAATGCACAGTATTTTAATTTCCAGAAATTCTTGTTCATCCTGGTTTGTGATAAAAATCAAGCACAGCAAATAAATCTCCCTGTTTCAGTGGATGTATTTTCCCAAGCTATAGTTGCCTGATGGGACAATAAGGATCTTGCGAATCTCAAGAAGTATATGTCACCTGATGCTACAGAACCAGCCCAACCACCCGAACATTCCCAACCCAACACTCAACTCTGCATGGCTTTGTGTAAGCAGGGCACGGCCAGCATTTAACATGAAAGTGGCAGCTCAATTTGCTTTTCAGAAGAGCTGAACTTTGATCTTGTGACAATATATAACTTTACCCGTGGGTGACTATTTGTTGCCTGTTTTTCTAACTTCATGCTGGAAACACCCCTGTATGGTACAAACCCTATGAACCTCTGTTCATCCATAAAACTATGCAAATAGGCTGTCACCAGTTACACCCAGCCAGGCACAGCAGGCTTCTTCTGACTAATGAAGAGGTCTAACGAACAACTGTTATTTGATCACTCTAGCTTGCCATAGACAACTGTAAGAAATTGGTAAAAAAATTGCCATCACTATGCAATGTTGGACTGGGCTTCCTAAATCTCACCAGAAATCCTGACATCCAGGGTCCACACTCACATGGATCATTCAACTTATAGTGGAAATAAAGAAGGGCTAATGAGAACTTTTCTCGAACCACTAGGTGCTGGGTCATTGGGAGATCCTCTTGTACTTTGGCAGGCCAGTCCAACCCTGTACCTCTGTGGTGAGCAACACTAGTTAATGCAATAAGAACCTGTTTATACGATGTCTCTCTGAGTAAGATATCGGTGGGAGAGATTAAGGTATGTGGGTAAATTCAGATCCTGTAGGAATGGGAGAATCCTATGAGACCCAAGTGGTGGTTCCCTTTGGTGTTTAATAGAAGGTAGGGTGATGCTGAGAAGAGTAGATTCTTGGTTCTTAAGTCATTTAAAGGACACAATAATTAAAATTCTATACGTCCCTGTGTCTCATGTTGGACATAGAAGGGCCAATTGACTAACATAGATGCTAAACTGCAACCGGTTGCCATGGGCACCCGCAGAAAATTTTCCAGTGGAGGGGGCAAGGAAGAAAACATATTACACAAATTACTTGGTCTTTTCTATTTCTTAGCACAATTACTAGCCAGTGGTTTGTAGAATGTTATTCCTTCTAGAGTTCTAATTACAGCTGGATACATACAGTGAAGCCTCCATTTTACATACCATAACTTTAATTTTTTTCTATATTTTATACAATATTTTGTGGTCCCACCAATATACAATGCATAATACATTTCCCTGACTTTGCACCATTTTTTCTGGTCCCCTGAAAAATGTAAAATGGGGGTTCTACTGTACATAAAGTAATGTAATAACAGCAGGAAGCGGTTGTGCTCAACTAAATGTCACTAGTATGGTATCTACAGTATGTTTATACATTCTATTTCAATCTAGGGGAAAGCTTATTTGTTACCAAAGTGGCAGAAGGGTTAAAAGATAATAGTCATCCAAAAAAGTGTAAGATTCATAAAGGGTAACTAAAGTCTAAAATAGTAGACACCTTAGATGCGGTGCTCCAGGTGACTATTATCAGGTCGCCAAAGGTGTGCATCATGGCCATAATTCAAGACTTGAAGCTGAACCATCACCAGTCATTTTTCCTTCTTGAGTCCTTACTACTAGCTAAGAGATTAATCACTCAAAATTGGAGAGCGGTGGCTCCTCCTACCTTCTCTTCCTGGAAAGCAATAATTCAGGATACCTGTAACACTGAATACTTAATGTACCTGAAAAGGGGAGTCCCCACCAAATTTCATAAAATTTGGGGGCCCTGGGCCGACCTTTACCCCCAACATTTAAGACGACTTCTAGCAGTTTAGACTGTCAGGGAAGGTGAAAGGTGTGATAATAAAGATGTGAACTGTTGTGCCTATGACGTAGTAATGGCTGCATTTTATTCTTTCTGCATTATGTTGTGTCTAAGACATGTAACATGTGATGCAATGTTCTTTTATTTTGTAAACTGCTTATTTTATCTACTCAATAAACTACCCGAATTTAAAAAAAAAAAAAAAAAAAAGTCTAAAATAGAATAAGGCTAGAAATGCTGTATTTTGTATACCAAACATAAACATGAAGTTACTGCACAAGAAGCCAAATCAAACAAATTATTTATGCTTTCAAAGTTGGCCACAGGGGGTCACCATCTTGTAACTTTGTTAAACATCTTTGCAAAAACAAGACTGTGCACATGCTCAGTGTGGTCTGGGCTTCTTAAGGATTGTCATACATTATCAAAACAGCAAGTCAAATAATTTCTGCCATAGAAACCGATTAATAATCAGAATATTCAGAGTCCTGTGGATACAAATTTCTACAGAGTCGCCCTTTAATGGTAATTTTAAGAAATGTGCTCATATAAAAAAGAACAAAACAATATATACACATATAGCAAAAGAATATCCTTTATTATGAAGGGGGGCAAGTGCACTAGTGGGATTTAGCAACTAGCAGCCCACTAACATCTTCATACATCTCCCGTGTATACCACCTAGCTCCTCATAGTAGGCATTCCAAGCATTAAGAGTTCATTTACAGCCACAGGTGTGATTCTTTGGATGCACTCAAAGCTGGGCCAGGCCAGCCAGCCAGACGCCCCTCCAGCTTTGCGCCCTAGGCACGTGCCTACTCTGCCTACCCCTAGTGCCCGCCCTGGGTGCCCTGTGGAAATCCTGGAATTACTGCAATATTTAAGTTGGTTGTAACAGAAAAACTGTTGGAAGGTGAACAGCCCCTTTAAATCTAAGGAAAAGTACAATTCTTCCCCCAAGAGTTTCCAAAGAAAGTTTCTCCTTAGTATTGTTTTGGTGCAACAATGTCAGGGCAGAGTCGGTGGTTGGGTGTTGGACTCTGTGTAACAGATTCTTGCTGCCATAGGCTGTGAGTAACTATGTGGGTGTGGTGGCCCTGTGCAAGTCACATAGTTGAATTTCCAGTTCTCTTTGTTGGCTAAACGGGGGCCACGACAGAGACACGGAGTGTGCAGGTGTCAGGGAAACTGAATACATAAGGTAAGTTCTGGGCTCAACGTTTGGGAATTGAGTTGGGTTAACATATTTATAATAAGAAATGTTTTTTTGTGTTTGGAGGGCTGGTTGCATGGCGGGGTACACAGAGACGAGAGGAATTTTATTATCTGTACTGTATCCAATAACAATGATCAACCTGTATATACAAGACTTGTTTGTTTCATGGAAAATACATTTTTGTCTCTCTATCATGAATTCGTTTTTTTTTCCATTTTTTTTATTACTTTGTACTCTCAGATGAAGAATTTAGTATGTGATCACCTGGGAATCCTGCACCTCTCTATAGGTAGGTGGTTACAAGCTTTTTACACTGAGGAATGTGTATTTATGTTGCTGTATTGAGTTGAGCTGTCTGTCAGGGTGCAATAGACCCCTAGGAAGTTGCTATTCCTTTTATACATGATTGCACCCTACACAGACTGTTATGCTTGGGGGTCCCACAACCACTAAGGACAGAGTTTGTAGATGGTAAAGGAAGGATAAAAAACTGTAATGGAACTGGATGGAATATGACAATGCAGTAAAGAAATGACCTGGCACAAAGTTGCCCATCTTCCATAGACCCTATTTTATCCAAATTTTTTTAAAATGATTTCTTTTTCTCTGTAGTTATAAAACAGTAGCTTATACTAAATCCCAACTAAGCTATAATTAATCCTTATTGGAAGCAAAACCAGCCTATTGGGGTTTATGGGCTTATTTTTCTTATTATTTATCAAAAATCGAATTTGTGATGTTTTAAAGATTTTTTCTACTTCGAATAAACTCACACTCATTTAAAAAAAATGTAATGTTTGCTTATTTACTAAAACATCTGAATATAAAAAAATCAATCAAATACAATAGTGGAAAAAAACCTCAAATACCTCGAATTTGTGAGTTTATCAGTTCAAAAAAACGAAAAAAAACCTGGAAAATCTCAAAAAAATTGCTTGACTTTTGCCTAGGACAACTTCCACTGACTTCTACGTGAACTCACAAGCTTTTAGATGCCAACATTTTACGTTTGAGTTGTTTGTGCTAAATAAATACCAAACATTCGAGATTTTTATCTGGAAAACCCCAGGTCCCGAGCATTCTGGATAGCAGTTCCCATACCTGAATTACGAAAACCCTTTACAAAGAAACTTGTAATACAGGATGGGTTGTTGGTGTATTAAGTGTATACTGTGAATATAACAAAGCCATTCCGATGAGGGGGAGTATAAATATCACATTGATACTAAGCACCATGTTGTCATGATGCAAAGTTCCCAGCATGCCTTGTTTTTGCATGGATTTGGATAAATTATTTCAGGCTGTTGGAGGTACAAAGTGGAGACAATGAGCATAGACATTAGTGGGGGTGTTCCTGGGCAGGATTAGCAGATGATTGTCAGATATACACAAATATCTATCATTTTTTTTTACCCAGAATAAACATTTTTTCCCATAATTATGGTTTCATTATGGCTGTACAAGGAGCAACCACATTTTTGCCTGAGGTGTAACATAAAAATATGCAATTGTATGTGCATGTGATAGCAAATCAGATGCAAGTTGGGATTATGTGATAATTTTGGCACAAGTTTGATGCTCCTGCTGATGCAAGTTGGTGTAGGTACCACCACATTCAGGGTCACTTTAGTGCCAGGGTTCCACAGCATCAATAGGTGCCAGGAGTCAGGAAGGTGCAAGGAAGCTGGTTCTTCGTACCCTAAGGTTACTAGAAAATCATGTAAACATTAGATAAACCCAATAGGCTAGTTTTGCCTCCAATAAGGATTAATTATGTCTTAGCTGGGATCAAGTACAAGGTACTATTTTATTATTACAGAGAAAAAGGAAATCATTTTTAAAAAATTGGATTATTTGGATAAAATGGAGTCTATGGGAGACTCTGGGTAACGGGTTTCCGGATAACGGATCCCATACCTGATAACATCAATAAGTAAAACATTTGCTTCCATTTTAGCACAACCTTATTTGCAGCTGCGTTCATAAATGACCCCTATAGGTTGTGCATTATTCAGCACAGTAAGCAGCTTGATCAAAGCAGTGCTTGGGGACCTGAGGATCGTTTATTCCCCCATAGCTAAAGGCTTGGTATGGTTTTTTTTAATACTTGATAGGTAGATGATCTGCTCGACAGAATCAGTAGATCATTACATACATGTCAGGGATATTCCCTTGAGAGCAGAAGGTCATTTGGGTGAGATTTTAAAAGATACTCCAGGGTAGTCCAGGGTCATGGTCAGTTAGGGCTTATTTGCTGTCCTAGGGATCCTTCAGATTATGGGGCAGATTTACTAAAGGGTGAAGTGGCTAATGCTAGCGACTTTTCACTAGAAATTCTATCCGCAGCAATATCGCCAATTCAATAACAGGCACAGATGACAATTCGCTAGCGAAATAAACCGTCGCTAGTGTTCGTTTATACTCTATCGCTCGTTCGTCTATAACTCTTTTCGCTCTGGCAAATGGTCGTTGCTGCACAAATTCACTAAATTGCTGATTTTACGGAACTTTACTTCTGTCACCAGATTTCCTTCGCCACCTCAGACCTGGCGAACTGCTGAAACGAAGGTAGATCTTCCTCAATCTGATGTCAGTGACATCATATTCTGTACCCCAGAGTCATAAAAAGTGTAAAACAATGCAGGCGACTTTTTTATTTTTAAAGCGGGATTGCCTTCAAAAGTCCGAACTATTAAAGATTTTTGTTTGAACATTTTTGATGGGCATGCCATATATATTTTAGGGTGGGCTCATGTCTAGGGCATTAGAGGAGCTTTTATTCAAGCATTTACATCAACATCTCTAAAAAAGACGTGTATATGACTTTTATGTGCCTCCCCTATTCAAATTAACCTAAGTGTAAGGTTACTAACGAATTTTCGCTAGGCACAAACAAACTCCAGCGAATCTTCTCTATGAAATGCTCGCACTGAAGAAAAAGTCACCAGCGAAAAGTCACCAGCGTTTGGCTCCCAGGACGCAACCTCACATTTTAGTGAATTCGTGTAATGAATTTGTGCCTGGCGAAGTGGTGCCAAGTGTGTGAAGCGGTCACTGGCGACAATTCGCCCTTTAGTGAATCTGCCCCTATGGCTAATGTCCCCTAAAGCCGATTCTCCACTGGTGCTTTTCTTCCAGCTGCCATCCATGCATTTGCCAGCTCTTAGAGCAATAGTTTCATATTCCTGTAAACTACACTCTTTTGGTCTTACCACTCCTTGTGTTTACAATGTCTAGTGTGACTCCAATTAAAAGGAAATCAGAAATCCTTGTGGTGTCTATCATACGCCACTTTCATGTAAATGCCATGATTTCTAAGGCAGGTGCAAAAATAATGCTGCTACTTCAGCAGAACTTTCATAGCTATGGGTATATAGTTTTTTTCCTTATACTTAGTGTGCTTCAGGGCTTGAAAGAGGGGAAGGCAGAATAGGCACCTGCCAACAATGAGGGGGCTCTGGAAGGTACCTTTTAAACAGTTGTCTGCCTACCTCTAGTCCAGGCTTTCCTGCTGCCTCTCTCCCATAGCGCACCCGATCTTATGCTCCAAGCACAGGGGGTGGCTAGGTGGCCAGCTGAGTTGCCTAGGGTGCATGGTCTGCTTGGCCCGCCTCTGGTGTGCTCACTCAGCTTAACGGGTTAAAAACATCTCAGTCATTATGTTGGGAAGTTTTCCAAACTTCTGATCAGAGCCTAAAACTAACTGTGGGATTGACATTTTAACACTTTAGCATAAGGTGCAGAAATAACTGACCTTCAGGCTGGTCTCATAACAAGGTTATAGATATGAAGAAACATTGGGGTAACAGTCACCCTGCTATAGTTCCAGGGGTACCCAGGGCACAAATAAGCACTTATCCCAAATCTCCCCTTAACTGGCCTTCAGGCTGGGCCTCCTTAGCTCATAACAAGGTTACAGATATATAGAAACATTGGGGTAACAGTCACCCTGCTATAGTTCCAGGGGTACCCAGGGCACAAATAAGCACTCACCCCAAATCTCCCCCTAACTGGCCTTCAGGCTGAGCCCCCTTAGCTCAAAACAAGGTTACAAGTATATAGAAACATTGGGGTAACAGTCACCCTGCTATAGTTCCAGGGGTACCAAGGACACACATAAGCACTCACCCCAAATCCCCCCCTAACTGACCTTCAGGCTGAGCCCCCTTAGCTCATAGCAAGGTTACAAGTATATAGAAACATTGGGGTAACAGTCACCCTGCTATAGTTCCAGGGGTACCCAGGGCACAAATAAGCACTCACCCCAAATCTCCCCAACTGACCTTCAGTCTGGGCCCCTTAGCTCATAACAAGGTTACAGATATATAGAAACATTGGGGTAACAGTCACCCTGCTATAGTTCCAGGGGTACCCAGGGCACAAATAAGCACTCACCCAAAATCTCCCCAACTGGCCTTCATGCTGGGCCCCCTAAGCTCATAACAAGGTTACAGATATATAGAAACATTGGGGTAACAGTCACCCTGCTATAGTCCCAGGGGTACCCAGGACACAAATAAGCACTCACCCCAAATCTCCCCAACTGGCCTTCAGAGTGGGCCCCCTTGGCTCATAACAAGGTTACAGATATATAGAAACATTGGGGTAACATCCATCCTGCTATAGTTCCAATACATTTATAGCCTTACAGAGCATTTTTTTTTAGATGGGGTCAGTGACCCCCATTTTAAAGCTGGAAAGAGTCAGAAGAAGAAGGCAATAATTCAAAAACTGTAAAAAAGAAAAAATGAAGGCCAATTAGAAAGCTATTAGAATTAGCCATTCTAAAACATACTAAACATTCACTTAAAGGTGAACTACCTGTTTAAATAAGTGACTGGCAGATACATGGGAGAGGAACAGAACGATCAGTAATAAAAAGCAACAATGACATTAAAAGTATAACCTTACAGAACAATGGGTTTTTCACTGCCAGGGTCTCTGACCCTCATTCAAATGATGGAACGAAGCAGAAGAGGAAGGCAAATAATTAAGAACTTTAAAAATAACGACCAATTGAAAACTAAGAATAAGAAAAGTCCATGCTATAGCATACTAAAAATGAACTAAAAGGTTAACAAGGCCTTTTGTGCTTACTGAGCTGCTTTTGGGAAACTTGAGAGAGGGGGACTATTAAAAAGAATTCAAGATTTTAAAACGTGTTAGGAATATTGGAAGCTGGTGTTGTACTGTTTGAAAATGTTTTTAAAGCTGTACTTCCTCTTATTAGTAGTCCAGTTCTTAGTGCCCTGGGTGCCTCAGGTATCCCTTCCCTTTGGTGCAGCTATTCCAAAGCATTAGTGATGGGCAAATCTGTCTCGTTTTGCTTTACCGAAAAATTCACGAAACAGCGAAAAAATTCACGGAAAGGCGAAAATTTCGTGAAACGCATTGAATCAGTGGGCATCCAAATTATTTTGACACGTGTCAATTTTTACACGAGTGAAAATTTTTCTACACGTGACTATTTTGTCCAAATGCATTAAAGTCAATGGGACTGTAGGAGCTGATAGGGAGGATGCAGAGATGAGTCACACTCAGACGGGCAAACAAGGGAGGCAAAGCCAAAAGTATGTGCTCCGTTCTTGTAAAAGCAGGTGTGCAAAAGGGCAGGCGTGAGAGTAGTGTACAGTGTAGGGTGTGTGATAAGAACACAACACTGGGCTGCAGGAGCAACATAATCCTGGGAGATATATTTAAGAGATAGCAGCACTAGAATAATAATCTGTACATACACAACACGTCAGCAGCACTCTCGGCATACGTGTGGGAGAGAATGGATTAAGCTGAGAGCAAGCAAAGGTGTGTGTGTGGCACCCAGAGAGTTTGATTGCAAAGCAGAGATATGTAGCAAGTTTAGTAAATTATTAATAGATCATTCCATCTACTGTACAGCACTGCTGAATATGCTAGTGCTTTATAAATATGTGATAATTATAGACACAAATACCCACCCTCCCTGCTGACCCTCCATCTCCACTAGTTGCTCACTTCTTAACTGCACCCTACACCTAGTTCCATCCCTGGTCTAACCCTTGCTCCTTCAGCGCCCCTGACCATCTTGTATTGCTGTATAGATAGTCTGTCAAAATATTGCCATAGGTTAGTTACTGTGTAGATACAGTAGGTGTTGTTGCATGTTGAAGCTGCCATACTACTTGTATACATAATACTTTTATTATACAGCTTTTTATGTCTGGGTGACAGGTCCACTTTAAGATGAATATACTTCATAATAAATTACAAAGTGATTTCAAAGTAATGCATAATTACCAACTGGCCCTAGTTAGGCACAACAGCCTGATAAGGGCTCTGGGGGATTGTGACTGTGGGATAGCAGGTATAGTAGGGAGAGATGGTGTCTATAGTAACAGTGGATAATAGTCTCTGGGAAGGGACTGTGGCTGTGGGATAACAGGTATAGTAGGGAGAGATGGTGCCTATAGTAACAGTGGATAATTATCTCTGGGAAGGGAGTGTGACTGTGGGATAGCAGGTATAGTAGGGAGATATGGTGCCTATAGTAACAGTGGGATAATAGTCTCTGGGAAGGGAGTGTGACTGTGGGATAACAGGTATAGTAGGGAGAGATGGTGTCTATAGTAACAGTGGATAATAGTCTCTGGGAAGGGTCTGTGGCTGTGGGATAACAGGTATAGTAGGGAGAGATGGTGCCTATAGTAACAGTGGATAATTATCTCTGGGAAGGGAGTGTGACTGTGGGATAGCAGGTATAGTAGGGAGATATGGTGCCTATAGTAACAGTGGGATAATAGTCTCTGGGAAGGGAGTGTGACTGTGGGATAACAGGTATAGTATGGAGAGATGGTGTCTATAGTAACAGTGGATAATTATCTCTGGGAAGGGAGTGTGACTGTGGGATAGCAGGTATAGTAGGGAGAAATGGTGCCTATAGTAACAGTGGATAATTATCTCTGGGAAGGGAGTATGTCTGTGGGATAGCAGGTATAGTAGGGAGATATGGTGCCTATAGTAACAGTGGATAATTATCTCTGGGAAGGGAGTGTGTCTGTGGGATAGCAGGTATAGTAGGGAGAGATGGTGTCTATAGTAACAGTGGATAATTATCTCTGGGAAGGGAGTGTGACTGTGGGATAGCAGGTATAGTAGGGAGAGATGGTGCCTATAGTAACAGTGGATAATTATCTCTGGGAAGGGAGTGTGTCTGTGGGATAGCAGGTATAGTAGGGAGAGATGGTGTCTATAGTAACAGTGGATAATAGTCTCTGGGAAGGGAGTGTGACTGTGGGATAGCAGGTATAGTAGGGAGAGATGGTGCCTATAGTAACAGTGGGATAATAGTCTCTGGGAAGGGAGTGTGACTGTGGGATAACAGGTATAGTAGGGAGAGATGGTGTCTATAGTAACAGTGGATAATAGTCTCTGGGAAGGGAGTGTGACTGTGGGATAGCAGGTATAGTAGGGAGAGATGGTGTCTATAGTAACAGTGGGATAATAGTCTCTGGGAAGGGAGTGTGACTGTGGGATAGCAGGTATAGTAGGGAGAGATGGTGTCTATAGTAACAGTGGGATAATAGTCTCTGGGAAGGAAGTGTGACTGTGGGATAGCAGGTATAGTAGGGAGAGATGGTGCCTATAGTAACAGTGGGATCACTTTTAAATACCCTCTTTTAATGTTAACTTTAAAAATGAAATCTTTCCAATATAAATTCCTTAAAAAGTTGTTTTAAAGAAGAACTAAAGCCTAAACGGGAATATGATTAAAAATGGCATATTTTATATAGTGAACTTATTGCACCAGCCTAAAGTTTCAGCTTGTCAATAGCAACAATGATCCAGGACTTCAAACTTGTCACAGGGGGTCACCATCTTGGAAAGTGTCTGTGACACTCACATGCTCAGTGGGCTCTGAGCAGCTGTTGAGAAGTTAAGCTTAGGGCTCGTCACTAATTATCCAGCAGAAAATGAGGTTGGTCTGTAATATAAGCTGATGCTACAGGGCTGATTATTAAATTCTGATGCTAATTGCACTGGTTTATGTGCTGCCTTGTAGTAATTAACTATATTAATTACTAATCAGCCTTATATTGTGACATTTCTATTCTATGTGTGCTGTATATTTTGAGTGGGTCCCTAAGGTCAGTAAGTGACAGCAGCACAGAGCATGTGCAGTGAATCAGCAGAAAAGAAGATGGGGAGCTACTGGGGCATCTTTGGAGACACAGATCTTTACTGCTAAAGGGCTGTGGTTGCCTCGGGCTGGTACAGGAGCCCAAAACATAATGTACAATATTTCAAGTATACTTTAGTTAGGCTTTACTTCTAGCAATTGAAAAACAAGATTTTTCTGTCCCATTCAGCACTACTGGGAGTGGGACAATATCACCACTATAATTAAGTAAATGAATTGTTTTCAGAATAATGCATTGGGATTGTTATCTATATGTATATTGAGATGTACCTGTGTTTGTTGTGTAAATGTAGCTTCTTCCCTGTTCTTATTGTTCTTTATTAATATAGCACCAGTTTATTAATTAATTTACCAGTTTATAGCCATGGGCCCATTATACCATTACTAAATTTTGCCCTGCGTAGGGATCATACAGTAGTCGTACGGAGAGACTGCGTGAGAGGTTTTAGTATAATGTTTAAGGTATTTATTGCTGTTCCTCTGTAAGGGACATTAACAAAGGAGCAAGAAAAACATGTCAGTCTGGTTTTAGAACAAAACTAAATAGCATTGCAGTATTTTCTGCACTCAAGCACAAGACTCATTTGCAAGGCAGGGTGTGAGAAACATTGCACCCTCAGTTAATAAGCCCTTAAGCCTCCCAGATATTACAATTTGAAAAGGGGGACAGATAAAAAAATATGGGGTATAACAAGCCAAGCCTATTTTTAAAGACCACATTCTTTTTTTCATCCGAGGATTCTTTTGCATTTCAATGAGGCTGCTAATTCTGGATCTGTGGGGGAAAGTTTTATAGAGTAATTTTGCTTTACGAGTACAATCCCGAGTTTGTTGATCTTCAGCTCCCAGAATGCAGGGGAGGAGAGTGACATTTGTGTTTGTGGAAGCTACCAGTAGTGGGCTTGCCATTGGAGATCATACATTTGGGAATGCCAGTGGGAAAACTTCTAAAAGTTTTAAGAGTCCTGAAGGGTTGTTTCATAATGCAGCAAAGGATCCTGGGGGGCATTTCCTATTGTTTATCCCGCTGGCAAGTTCCTTCCTTCCTTCGTTCCTGTTCTCTGCATTCTTTTCAGCCCTGCAGAGGGGCCATTCTCACAGGTCAGTGGCTTGTGGGATACAACCATCCTGTTAAATTACTCATGTGCCACATAAAAACGAAAGACTGTGTTAATGTAACATTTGTTACAGGGGGAAGGCACTAGAGGCTGATTCTCTGCAAACTGGGAGGGTAAATCCCTCATCTTTCCGGCGACAAACATGGTCGGGAAGGCGGCAAATACCACCGTGGCCACTACAATATACGCAGCAACCACCAAGGAGCCCGAATCCTGGATTGAAAGCATCTTGAATCGCATCCCATGTAAGTACTCGTGCATTATTTTCTCAAATATATATATATTAACAGTGAGTTATAAGGGCAGGGTGCAACGTGCAAACTTAGACGCAAAGTAGCATGGTCTATAATATGTTGCACGCTACAGTAGTTCCTACTGATGCAAAATTTTGTGCTCATTTCTTGTTTACACAGCACTAGTGATTAGTGATGTGTGGGTCTACAAAAACCCACACCCGACCCTAACCCACCCACTCCCAACCTGCAACCGTTCTGAACCTGGCCAGCACCTGCCCCTGAAGCATGTTGGGGTGCTGCTCTTATTTATATGCTGCTACCTATACACAGGCCTCTTTATTACTAATGAGATAAATTTCAGATAGATATCATATATATATTTTATTTATGGCTAACTACTGGTTTTCTTGTTGCAATGCCCATTTATTAATATTGTGTTTCCATTCTGTTCTTTCTCCCCCCCCCTAACTCTCTGTGCCAACCCTTCTTTTGCCAGTGCCACGATGGGCCATATATGCTCTGGCTGGTGTGGCTCTATTCATCATCCTTCTCTTTATTATCTGCATTTGTTGTTGCTGCTGCAAAAGTAAGAAAAAAAAGAAGGAGAAAGGAAGAAAAATCGACGTGGGTAAAGTGCCGGGTGACATGACCTCGCAGCTGGTGAGTGACAAGATCTCAGCTGCATTGGTAACGTGGTGAAATCAGAGGGAGTGTTTAGGAAAGTTTTATGTACCATTGTTGTCCCACCCAGCAATGCCCTGCAAATTATCAGTAGTTACCGATGCAGAGAGAAGTGCAAATCTGCTCAATAATGTTCCTAGTACATTCTTGGCAGATGTACTGTACAAGCAAATGACGCTGCTTACATTTGCCCATATACCACAATCTCTGCAAGGTAATTTGATATATTTGGGGTGATTTAACTTACACTCCCCAAAAATGTCCCTTAGGGCTCTTACTTATGGGCATTTTATGTGATTTGCAACTGCAAAAATGCATTTTGGGCATTTATATGCGTTTTTAAAAGCAACTAATGGCTCTTCCGCAAGCGCATTAATCCTGAGCTCCAGTGCATTCAGCCAGTGGAGCACAGATAGAAACACACACAACTCTTTTAAATGGCCCCCGTTGTGACACAGGCCCATGTAAGCGCCAAACACAGAATGTTGCATTCCACCTGCATTCAGAGCTTACATGTGTCTGTGTCAGTATGGGGAAAGAAAATGCAGCATGTGGCATCTTGATGAAACACTCAAACCTGCACATCAAATGCAGAAAATAATACCCCTGTGTATGAGCCCTAGGAGAGAATTTTCTCTAATGAGACAATCTGATAAGTCATACTTTTGGTTTGCTATATATTATAGTATAGCCCAAACACACAGAGATTTGTTGCCTGTGGTAAATCTATCCTGCCAAAAATGCTTCCACGTGCCTAAAATACATGATGCAGCAATCCAAATAAATCCCAGTAACTTTGCCTTCTTTTCCTGATATTAAGCTGGATCACTGCTATGATGTTTTGGCAAGGAGAAAGCATTTTCATGAGATTTCTTGCCCATAGTAAACATGAACTACATGTATGGGATGCATAATCCAGAATCCCATTATCCAGAAATCAAAAATAAAGCTTTGTCCAAATCCTCCAGCGGAAAGTGTTTCCATTGTGATGCCTTATAGTGAGAGTTGCGAGAGCCACGGGGGCAAAGTCAGAAAAACGCTAGCGCAAATTCAGTGTGACGTCATTTCGCTACTTCGTCGATTAACTAACGGGTGCTGGTGTAAATTCTAGCGATGCACCGAATCCACTTTTTTGGATTCGGCCGAACCCTTTGCGAAAGATTTGGCCGAATACCAAACCGAATCCTAACCCTAATTTGCATATGCAAATTAGGGGTGGGAAGGGGGGGAACATTTTTTACTTCCTTGTTTTGTGACAAAAAGTCACATGATTTCCCTCCCCACCCCTAATTTACATATGCAAATTAGGATTTGGTTCGGCCAGGCAGAAGGAATCAGCCAAATCTGAATCCTGCTGAAAAAGGCCCAATCCCGAACCGGATTCGGTGCATCCCAAGTAAATTCGCTAGCAAAGTGGACCTACTTTAGCGCTACTTCGCACCCTTACGCCAGGTGAAGTTGCGCTATGGCGAAGGGATATAACTATGCTAATTCACTAACTTGCACATTTTACTGAACGCCAGACTTGCCTTCACCACCTCAGACCAGGCGAAGTGCAACAGAGTAGATAGGACTTTCTTAAAAAAAAAATTAAAATTTTTTCTAAGTCCCAACTTCCCTTTGCTTGACGAAGTAACGGTAGCGCAACTTCACTATCTTTCGCCTCCCTGAGCGCAACTTCAGATTTTAGTGAATTAACTTCGCTAGGCGTCGCTATCTTATTTTCGCTGCTTTGTGAATTTGCCCCATGGAGTCAGTTTCAGTGAAAGTTTACTTCTCTTTTAAAGCAGAGTCTTGCATTTGTTCATGTGGCCACAGGATGCCCATAGTACATAGTTCAAGGAAGTTCTTCAACTCTTCTTCACTTTGGTGAACTGACCTTGAACTTCCACCAGACCATAGTGAGTGCCTAGCATTCCATACAAGTAAAGGTCACCAAAAACTCAGTCAGTTGGCATTTATGACAAACCTTTAGCCAACCAGGAATTGACAGGGGCTGTACTATAGGTTTAAAATGCAAACTGATTATTACCATTGGCAGAGGGAGCCAGTGATATAAACCATGTTGCTTTTGGTTACTTTGCAGATACAGCCTGGAGCAGGGAACTCGGAGAAAGGAGAGAAGGTGGAATATCGGGGCCGTGTGCAGTACTCACTGGAATACAATTTCCAGACGGAGGAGGTAACTGGAAGTTTGTCTTTTCCTTTCATGAGTCAGTTTCCAAGCCTTAAATGTAGCAACACCAAGGATACTGTATAGGGCAGAAGTGTCCACTTAAAATGCTTCTGGGGCAATAAAAGGAAGGAACGGTTATGTCAAATTTAGACAATGCAGGTGAGGCAATTAGTTATTTTTCCTGACTGACCCAACTCAATAAGAGCTAGCCAAAGGGCAATATCAGACAGGGCTTTTCCAGATGGGGGGAGTGCCAGATTCACTTGAGGGTGCCAATATGTTAGGAACCCTAAGTGAATGCAATTATTAGCCCCAGGCTGCTCTTTGGCAGGTGGTAAGGATAGAGCTGTGTTTTGATCTGTAATAGGCGCAAAATTTTGCCTGACCCGGAACACAAGTGGTTTTTGAAAGGACACTAAGAGGCAAACTCACCCCACAGACTTCTCTTTATGATGTCATCATTTTAATAGATCCCATCAAACAAAAGTGTGGAACATTGCATATAACCTATTCTGCTTCACTCAAGAAGTAGAATATAATCAAGTACGGCTCTACCTCTAAATCATATTATCTAAATCATAAGAGACATATGGGGCTAGGAAGGCTTTACTGTCAGATTCACTTCTGCTTGTCTGTTCTTACAGCTCACAGTCAGCATTAAGCAGGCGGCTTCTCTAAAGGCGATGGACCTTGGGGGGACCTCTGACCCCTATGCCATAGTATACGTGTCCAATGATACTCGGAAAAAATATGAGACCAAAGTGAATCGCAAGACGCTGAATCCTGTGTTTAATGAGTCTTTCGTCTTCAAGGTACAGTGGGGCACTGGCTGGGACCCACTAGATGGACGTGGCTAGGGAAACAAAGGCTACCCTCATCTATACCCGCTCTGTGTATAGATGAATTTGTGGGTGTATAGATAAATTTGTGGGTGTGTAAGTGTGGATATGTGTATAGGTATAATATTCCTCAAAGAGAAACTTTTGTCTCCTGCTAAATTCTATAATGTAGCACCATTACTCTACCTCCAGGGTTTCTTCAAGAACTTCCTTAACTTAACTTATGGCAGTGTTGGCAGCTGCCATCTTGGGCCACGTCACTTTTAGTTCCTCCTGGGATCTTTGTGATCAGTGAGCACGCCAAAGCTAAGCCATGATCCTGGGCCAGTGCATTTGCTTCTGGTTGCAGATCCATGCAGTGATGAAAGTGACCAAGGTGGCATTACAGGGATTCAGTTAATTGCCTTATCTTCATGTAATTGTGCCCTTACCTGCTAAGCTGCCATACATACAAGGTCTCAAACCAGAGAATTTCCATAGCTACAGTACATTTAAGATGCCATGTGCTTGTCACAGGTAACGCAAGAAGAGGTCTCAAGGACAACGGCTGTGGTGCAGATCTATGACTTCAACCGCTTTTTAAAGCATGATGTGATCGGGGAGATGACCATACCACTGGGAGAAGTGAATCTACAGCATGTCTTAGAGGACTGGAAAGAACTGGGCCCTCCTGGGAAGACTGAGGTAGAGTAGGCAATGTGGTCAACTAGATCAGTGTGACCTGGAGATAATAACTACTAGCTGATGGTAATGGTCTACTTCCATGCAGTGTTGGACTGGGGTGCCGGGGCCCACCACCAGATCTTTCACCACAGGTCCACTTTCTAAACTATTTTTCCTCCTCCCTTCACTCATTTTGCATGCACTCATCTATTCTTCTTCTTGCAAAAGGAATTTACTTTTTTTCCTTTAAATTACAATAATCCCATATTTTGCCTCTGCAGCATGAGCACTTGGGAGACATTTGCTTCTCTTTGAGATATGTCCCTAGTAATGGGAAACTCACAGTCATCATTCTAGAGGCAAAGAACCTTAAGAGAATGGATTCTGATGGATTTTCAGGTGAGTCTCTTGTGGCTTATGAGAATTGCAGAGCATGGTGATTTGTTCTCCTATACACATCCGAGCTTCAGCTTTAGGGTGATATGATGTCCTAGATATTCTTGGAATTGTGACTGAATGCCTGGTATGCAATATATCCCTATATCTATATATTTTCCTTTATCTCATTAACTAAGGAACACCCTGACCAGAGGTTGGACCTTTTAAGAGGTTCTGGCCAAACGTTGGACATTCAAGTGGGACTTGAACTGATAACGTTTGACAACTTACTTTTCTAATGTGTATTGTTGAAACCTCCTCCTTGGGGCAGTTCTCCTTATTTTGCTTTGCTGGAAGCCACAACGTCATACTCAATGTCACACTCGTTTTTTTTCAACTTCTCATAGATCCATTTGTGAAAGTTCACCTGGCCCTAAACAGGAAAAAATGGAAACGGAAAAAGACAGCAGTGAAGCCTAGTACTCTGAAGCCATACTTTAATGAATCGTTTACATTTGATGTGTCACTGGAACAAATGAAGGTATGACTGCAAGAAGCATGCATGGGCATATCACTAAAATGCAATGATGTTACCCTTGCTAGGCCAACGATCTATATTTGTCCAGTTCACAGAACAAGTGGATCTTTGGTTTCAGCCTCTTATTTGATGGGCTGAATAGTGGTTTTCTAGATGTCTGCACAATGGGTCAACCATTGAGTTCTGGGAACCAATGAATATCAATTTTAATTTTTTTTATTTGTGATTCTTTCAGAATGTAGACCTAATCATATCTGTGTGGGATCATGACAAAGTGGGAAAGAATGAACAAATTGGAAAATTGTTTTTGGGGTGCCGAGCCTCAGGAAACGCTTTGAACCATTGGTCCGACATGCTGGCTCATCCCAGACGACCTATGGCACAATGGCACAAGCTACAGGAGGCACGGGAGGTGGACAAAATTCTTGACCTCAAAAGGAGCCTAAAACCATCTCTTCTCAGAAGCTTACCTTAATAAATTAATGTTTTGAAAGGCATCTTTACCATACATGCTGGATGCTTACTATAAAGACTGTATATGACTGGGAATGATGACAACAAAGCTGGGGAACATACAGTGTGTGATTCCATCAGTGAGAGCAGCTCAGGGAGATACTGGAGGAAAAAGCCCCCAAATCTGGTCTTCTGTGAGCCTCCCTTAGGTCTCTGCCTTAGCAAACTGAAGCTGGCCATACACAGGTAGATTTAAGATGCCAATTTGACCCCTTCAGACAAAGTCAGCAGCTTATTTCCCCATGTATGGGCCCTCCCTGATATATATCTATTATGCAGGTCTGAAAATTCCATCAAGGAAAGGACCAAATCAATGTGTTGATGGGAACTTGCATTGACCTCAATTATACATGATACAATTGTTGGCCTGGGGTCCAAATGATTCTATCAACCCGATTGGGCCCAGCACAAAGGTGTCCATATTGGGCAAAGATGTGCTCATTTCTAAAACCTCATCAAACGTGGATCTTCAAGTGTATGGCCAGCTTAAGAGATGGACGAGGATGCTCCAGTAAATATCAAGTCTAACGAAGCTACATTTGTCATTTTGCTGTTATCAAAGGAGATTACTAGGCAGTCTTGGCTTGCCCTTATTACACATTAATGAAATATTAGAAGAGTAGACATTAGTAATGTGTGATTTGGCATATAGACAACCCAAGCCCAACCCTTACCTACTCACTGTCAACCCAGCCCCAGCATGACTAGATGTTCCCTCTTGATTTGTGAACTCACGTCAAAATGGCTCCATTCAGAGATGGGTGGAGTATTGCAGGCAAGTTGGTGGCAGAGTTGGGACAGGGACAGTGTCTCCAGAGCAGAGAGTTGGGTTTTAGCAGTTATGCCACTAAATTAGCAATTTGAAGTCATAATAATGGCCAACCCTTGGTAAAACTGCATTTATTGGGCTGACTTGGGCACCACTAGTAGCAACAGTGCTGTCTAATGCTTCAGTGCTTTGTTTCATGCAATTATTGCCAAGGGAATTGAACATCATTAAACATCATTATATCTACCCCATCTTTTAATTGCAATGCAATACATGCTACCTAAACAATATCTCCCATAACAACACATTAACTGATGTTCCACTTGTAGCAATGGTTTTGATTAAAGGATCCCCTATTGAGTTGGGGGAAGCAAAAAAGGGTTTACATCCCGTTTAGTTGTCTCTTTTACCCTTTATTCTCTTTTGTGAATCAAAAAGTAGCAGCTCACATCATGAACAGGAAAGAGCTGATGTGTTAATGTAGATGCCACAACCTCAGCAAACAAAGAGAGCAGCCTTGTGTTATTTAAATTATGATAAATCTGTGATTGTAAATGTTCTGTACGTTTGATTTTCCTTTCATTCTCCTGTATAATGTTAGATAAATAAATATACATTTGTGTGTTTATCTTTATATATTTATGTTTTGCTTTGTTTACATGCTTGGCCAGCCACCAAGCTTTACAAGTAGTTGCACAATCTTTAAAATTAAAGGGCATATTAACCTTGTGTTACTCGAATGTAACGACCAGCATTCCCCAACAAATTATCAAGGATTTGAGCATCATGGGAGCTGTAGTCTAGCAACGTTTGTGATGGATTCTGCTGCTATGCCTGGTATGCCCACAAGGGGGTGCAGAACAGTCATTTTTAGGGCTGGTTTAGGCCCACTCAAATGAGCACTTCCCTTGAATCAGGTTTTGCTGCGTTTGTTGTGTGTATATTCGTTTAAATCTAAATAGAAAAGCAGAAGCTTTGTACCTGTAGTCTCTCGCGCATACAAGATTAACAGGACATACGTCATATTTACAAAAACCTGTTAAACCACTTGGTTCTATCCAAATCAGTCATTAAACTTCAGCTTAAAGGGCAGAAAAATGTTTTGGAAATGTTTTGGGATTTTAGGCTGTACATTCAAGTGCATTATCATTATTTATATGATTAGACCTTTACTTTCTCCCCAGTTGCTGCCTATTTAGTATTAAAGGGGTGGTTCACCTTTAAAATAACGTTTAGTATGACGTAGAAAGTGAAATTCTGAGACAATTTGCGTGCTTTCTGAGTTATTTATCTTTTTATACAAAAACTCTTCCTTTGTAATTTCTGCAATTTGGTTGCTAGGGGCTAAATTACCATAGCAACCATACATTAATATGAATAAGAGACTGGAATATGAATAGGAGAGACCTGAATAGAAAGATGAGAAATGAAAAGTGGCAATAATGATAAAACAAAGCATTTGTTTTTTTAGATGCGTCAGTGACCCTCATTTAAAAGCTGAAAAGAGTCAGAAGAAGAAGGCAATTAATTCAAAAACTATAAAAAAGAAAAAATAAAGACCAAAGGAAAAATTGCTTTGAATTAGCGACTCTATAACATACTAAAAAGTCAACACAAAGGTGAACCACCCCATTAAAGAAAAGATTAAAGCTTCTGAGGGTTGAATCCACAGTGAAACATTGGGCATTTTTGAGATAATACCCCTAAAATTGTATTTGCTAGCATCGGCACTGTTTGGGTGCTTCTGTGACACCTGGAGATACCTGAACCCTAAATGACTCAGCGATGACTCTTACTTGGCCGCTTCAGAGTAATAAAAAGAAGCAATAAATTTGGAGCCTTACAGAGTATTTGTTTTTTAGATGGGGTCAGTGACTCCCATTTGAAAGCGAATTAAAAAGTAACAATAACAAAGGGGGCTGCTGCTATCTCGCCTCAGGCTTCTGTAGCCCATAAGTTACTAGGGGTGACAAAAAGCCACTCCTTGTAACGTCAAGAGCAGAAATTCAGTTTTTCAAATCGGAATTTTCAGCTTTGCTATTGCAGGGATATAGCAATTGCTCTGGCGCTTGGAAAGGTGCAAGGGGGAACAGCATTAGAAAGGACCCCTGGAGCACTGCTGGCAATAACAGAAAATGTGTAACTAGGGATGCACCGAATCCACTATTTTGGATTCTTCCGAACCCCCAAATCCGTTGTGAAAGATTCAGCCTAATACCGAATCGAATCGTAAGTATATGCAAATTAGGGGGGGAAAACAAAAAGTTACGCAATTTATCTCCCCGCCCCTAATGATTTGGTCTGGCATAAGGATTCGGCCGAATCCGAATCCTGCTGAAAAAGGCCGAATCCTGCCCGAATCCCGAACCGAATCCTGGATTCGGTGCATCCCTATGTGTAACCTTACAGAGCATTTGTTTTTTTTAGATGGGGTCATGGACCCTGATTTGAAAGCTTGAAAGAATCCGAAGAAGAAGACAAATAATCTAAAATGTTAAAATATTTAGCCATTCTATCACATAGGAGGATCCACCCCTGTAAGCATACCAACAATGTAGAATTTACATTTCTAGCTATGCTATAGAAAAAGCATCCCCAGAATCGCCCTGTACCCTGACATCGACAGGATAAAGCAATAGTTTTTCCATGTAGTGGAATAAATGTTTTGTAACCAGCATTAGACCCCCCTGTCCAGGGCCCACTGGGTCACAGCCTCAGGAGCCCCCCACACCGTCCCCCGGGCCCCCCAGCTGCAAAGTCAGACCCGCTGCAGAACACAACCCCCCTCCCGCTGTGCATTCGCACCCTTTTCCACTGCGTCCGAGGTTGGGAAGGTAAGGAGAGGCAGTGCAGGGAGTGGGTCTGGGCTGGGCCCAAAAGAGCCAGGGCCCACCAAGTTTTTTTCCCATGTTCCCACTGGTAGGCTTGCCACCTGGCCGGTATTTTACCAGACTGGCCAGTAAAAATGATGGTTAATCCCAATGTTATTAACAGGGAAAAAAGATAAATATATAGGTAGGTCAGTATTTTTCTGGAAAAGGTGGCAACCCTACCCACTGGCCCATTCCGACCCTGTTTATAACATTTTGTTGCTCTTTACAGTTTCTATTTCCTCTTATATCTGGTCCATTTCATGTGCATTGTCTTGTTTTGCCTTAGGGTTATGGCACACCCATAAGTGATCATCGGATTGTTGTGCCCTGACAGGGCTATTAATATGTAAATCTACATAGGGGCAACTGTGAGGAAAAACACAGCTATTGTGCCGAGTGCCATAGCACTGACTCATGAGTCTTTTTAGGCCTTGACGTTAATGTGCA
Source organism: Xenopus laevis (assembly GCF_017654675.1). NCBI lineage: Eukaryota > Metazoa > Chordata > Amphibia > Anura > Pipidae > Xenopus > Xenopus laevis. Next base: position 16,742,033 of record NC_054377.1, on the reverse strand, counting down.
AACATAAATTGCTTTCAGATTTCCTATGAGAATGACACAAGCAAATGGCACACACTGAAGTGAAGTTTATTTTGCTAGTGCAGGAATTAAAACACTTGGAGACTCGTGTGACTGACAGGGCCAGGAGTGTGTGTTCTGGAGGAGCCCGTGTGGTCCAAGAAGTCAGGCAAATGCTGATTTGCATCATATCCAGGAGAGGTCAGCACTCCACTGCTTCTTGTCTGTATCTGGCCAGTAATATAGGAATGCCCTGGGTGAGCAAATTCTTCAGCACCCTACAGGATTACCAGCCAGATGACTATCAATGTGTCTGCTAAACAAATAAACCCCAAACAAATAGAAGGGAGTGTTATCGAATAAGACAGCCTGCTGTTCTGTCAGGGGCTGGAGGAGCGGAGAGAGACAGGTGTGAGCGTGGATTGGGTGTGAAGTGAAAGCTGCTGGGGATAAATTGCATAGTTGAGATTAAGGGCAGAGACGTTGTAATTCGGGAAGATTAGACGCCCGGCAACAAATCTCCGCTTCTTTGGGGCGACTAATCTCCCCGAACTGCCTCCCCGCTGGCTAGAATGAAAATTGCCGGCGGGGTGGCACTCGGAGTGCTTCCTTTTCGGAAGTCCCCGAAGTTTCCTCTCAGGCAACTTTGGCAAACTAATCACTCCGAGTGCCATTCCGCTGGCGATTTACACTTTAGGGTCAGGGCACACAGGAAGATTCAGGTGGATTAGTCGCCCGGCAACAAATCTCCTCTTCTTCGGGGCGGCTAATCTCCCCGAACTGCCTCCCCTGCCTTCCCGCCGGCTAAAATGTAAATCGCCGGCGGGACGACACTCGGATCGATTCATTTTTCTAAAGTCACCCTAAGTTTTCTTGTGAGGCAATTGTGGGCGACTTCGGAAAACGAATCACCATCCCGCCGGCGGTTTACATTTTAGCCTGCAAGCAGGCAGGGGAGGCAGTTCGGGGAGATTATTCGCCCCAAAGAAGAGGAGATTTGTCACCGGGCGACGAATCTCCCCGAATCTTCCTGTGTGCCCTGACCCTTAGAAGGGTACTAGCTGTTTTGGTTGGGGGGATAAGAAAGAGGGAAGTATCAGCTTTGGCAAAGTAATTCGATCTACAGGGAACAGTTTATTAACCCTCTAGTGGCTGAGATGCCTCCTACATCGGTACCCTCCCAGGGGGTTAAGCACACTGCCCATAAGTGAAGATGCTACCGGTGCTCTTACACCAGGCATTTGGGGCGTATGTTATTTAAGGAATGCCCTGCAGTTCACAATGCTGCCCACCAGCAGATACGGGGTTAAGTCTTAAGATGAGGTGCAAGGGAGGGTCTAAGTATTTGTGTCACTTGCATTGTGATTGGGCCGAGGTTGTTTGCATGTCCTTACTAAGCCAGACACTTTTACCCCTGGGCACCTCCCCAGCACATTAATACCCCCCTCACTAACACAGCGCTGACAGTCCCACCCCTGCTTCATAGAGAGGGCTCAGTCTACGAGGGTCAGGTAAGGAACAGTCTGCCTGGGGGAATAGGCAGTGGCATGTGTACATACAATAAATGGATTTATATTTCTCACAACAATATGTGCATGAGATTAATTAGGGATCTCTGCCTGTATCCAAGCCCCCTATTCCCCTAGCTCAATCATTACAATATCTAGCCCACCATGGCTACGAATAACCGGCATCAGTCCTATTTATTTTAACCTCATTAACTCTCATAACCCTTAAAACAATAAGCTGTTAAAGCTCAGTTTTACTGAAAACAAAAATTTATATTTTTTATGTATTTATATTCCAACATCCAGTCATAATTTGGTTAACCCTAAAAGTTGCAGACTTTCATGTCGTGAGCAATTGTATATATTAATGACACCAGCCCTATACTGTATTGTGTAAGAGATTATATTCACATGCAATTACCTGGAATAATAGAGGGATACTGTACATTTAAGGTGTTACATTTGTATTGTTATTAACTGCTTCAAATTCCCAGTATCAAAGTCTTGTATGAATAGACGTTGTGAGACTGTTAATTAAAGGGTTAATGGATACGGATTCTCTATACATTTCCTATACATCTTTCACTCGTATCAGTATCTTTACACCATGTCATTATTATGCCTCATAGTCTCCGTAGAGAGCAAAAAGGCTATTCCACACTCAGTACCATTATAGAATGCTGCTTATTCATTGTATTTAACTGTTGTGTTGCATAGAAGACACTTACACTAACCAATCTCATGCATGGAACTAATAACCACACATTTGGATCTGATATATAATATATCATGACAGTACTAATACCCCTTTTCTAGCACTAAACATAAATAGCCTATATGTTTTAAGTATGGATAAGCAAGGGTCTGGTGGCTGCCGGTATGAAGATATATATATACAGATATGGGACCTGTTATCCAGAATGATCGGGACCTGGAGTTTTCAGGATAAGGGATTTTACTGTAATTTGGGTTAAGGCTACCAGGAAATCATTCAAACATTAAATAAACCCAATAGGTTGGTTTTGCTTCCAGTGAAGATTAATTAAATCTTAGTTTCGAACAAGTACAAGGTATTATTTTATTACTACAGAGATAAAGGAAATCATTTTTAAAAATGTGGATTATTTGGATAAAATGGAAGACAGTCATGCTGTAACTTGGCGCTTTCTAGATAATGGGTTCCTGGATAAAGGATCCCATACCTGTAATAATGCCCTATATCTTACTCTGTATCCCTATCAGCCTGCTGAACCCTATTGTTCTACCATGTATCCCTGTACCCCATATTCGCTCTGTAATGGCTATGTTAGCAAAAACAATCCTGCACAAAAAGTTACATTACTCTTTTCCCCCATAGCAAGTCCAATTATCATTGGTTCCCAGGTTTTGGTAGAAGCACCCAGGCTAGATCTGGGAGATTTTATTAAATCTGGAGAACTTCTGTCCACGTTGCCTGTGCTGAAGGCACAAAACAGGACCTGTGGCCTGATTCAGACCCTTGGTTTTTCTTTTAGAAGAATTCTGGGGAAATGTATGAATATACTCAGCATTATTATACTATACCGCATGCAAACTGTAAATAAACTCGGCATTATAGGGCACCCAGTGGTTTTTATTTAGGATGTGAAACCAGATCCCATGAGAGTCAGTGCATGAATGCAAGGAAAGGGAATGAACACATGGCTGAGGTTTCTTCACCTGTGACCTCATTAGAAGGGGTGAGACAGCTGCCATTCCTTAAAGGCTCCGTGGGATATTTTCGGAAAGTCTTGCAAAGTTTCTGATATATCCAACGAGGGATCAGATGACTTCAAAAAGGGTGGCGGGGTGTCCCATCTCTGCTCCCCCTGCCAAGGTTCTATTTAGAGGCTGGGGCAGCGGTGGCAGAGGAAGGCAGATCCAAGGAGGGGAGTTCATTCTGGAATTTCAGAGTAATCCTACCATCAGTGTTTGCCTTGGCTGGTATGTGATTGGGGCTCAGCGTATTCCTTACAGGGATTCTTTGCAGCTCTGCGGGGCTAAATCTGGGGCGCAGGACTTTGTGTGCTGAAATATTGTGCCTTTGTGTTTTGTGCTCAGGTATCACAGAAACCGCCAAGATGGGTGAAGAGTGAGTAGAAATCTGTTTGTCTCCATGTTATGTCTGTCTGCTATCTGTTTTTATTCTTTTCACCTATATGTATACATATCCATGTATCCATTGATTGGACTGTCAATAATCTATCTATTTAACCATCAATCTGTTACATCTATATATCTGTCTGTCTATCTTTCAATCTATCTATTGTCTATCTACCCTCTATCTATCTATCTATCTATCTATCTATCTATCTATCTATCTATCTATCTATCTATCTATCTATTGTCTATCTATCTATCAATCTATCTATTGTCTATCTATCTATCAATCTATCTATTGTCTATCTATCTATCTATCTATCTATCTATCTATCTATCTATCTATCTATCTATCAATCAATCTATCCATTGTCTATCTATCTATCTATCTATTGTCTATCTATCTATCTATCTATCTATCTATCTATCTATCTATCTATCTATCTATCTATCTATCTATCTATCTATCATCTATCTATCTATCTATCATAATCTATATGTCATCTATCTATCGATCAATCGATCTACCTATCATCTATCTCTATTAACCTGTAATCTATCCATCTGCTATTTCTATCCCTCCATCTATTTGTAATTTTTAATATTGTGCAGATATGACTATCACTTATCACTGATATTGTATATTCTTTATCCAGCTCTCTGCCTATAGTATTTATTAACAGCCTAGTCTCCTTGAAACAGAGTGTAAGATACCAGGGCAAAGCTTTCTAGCAGCTCAATACATAAAATACTAGGAGTAAATCTAGCAGCAAGTCTATTTTTGCTCCAGGTCCAGTAACCAATAGCAACCAATCAGCAGTTTGCATTTACTGGTTTACTGCAGTTTGGACAAATGAAAGCAAACATTGGATTTGTTGCTATAGATCACTAGACAGTTCTTACTACACCCAAGGACAGAACCCTCATTAGAATATTTAGATTTGAGTTCAATCAACAAAACAGAATCATGGGTGCTGCTTTCAGTTGCCCAGGGCTTTAATATGATATTAAAGGGTAGAATTCTGTTCTGCTGAATAAAGAATTTTGCTGAATCTGAATCTTGGTTTGAATTCAGCAGCAAATCCCATTTCGGTACATCCCTATACACCTCAATCAGCAACATAGGATAGCTTGCTGAAGGAAATCATAATAACAGCCTCCGATTATATTCATAAATATACATATACATTGAAGGCCTGCACTATGCACACAATAATAACTTTAATATAATTTTCTCTCTATTCAAGGAAAGATATGGTTCTTTTGTGCAGCATAGGTCAGAGAGTATTCTAATATTGGCTTAGTAAATTGTGCTGTGTTTGTCTTTAATTTCTAACCTCTTCTTTTTTATTTCCCTTTTTTCTCCTCTGATTAGTGACGTAAGTTCTTCTTTTTCCTTTTATCATAGTGCATGTTGTGACAGTAAAGGGGCTGTCTTTGCTGGGTAGAACACTCTTATTTATATGTTGTTGTTGTTGATCTACATATTCCAGTAGGTTGCAGGGACTTGTAATTCAACAACTGAACTGAAAAGCAGCAGGTCAGGTGACATTGAGAATGTTAAATTGGACCACATAAGACCTACCACAGAATATTCTCTCAAATACATTAGATGTAGTAATATGTATGTAATGTAGTAGTAGTTTCATACAAATAAGAAAGGGCTGACAAAAATTTTCTATCCTCACTGTTACTATAGGCACCATCTCTCCCTACTATACCTGCTATCCCACAGTCACACTCCCTTCCCAGAGACTATTATCCACTGTTACTATAGGCACCATCTCTCCCTACTATACCTGTTATCCCACAGTCACACTCCCTTCCCAGAGACTATTATACCACTGTTACTATAGACACCATCTCTCCCTACTATACCTGCTATCCCACAGTCAAACTCCCTTCCCAGAGAATATTATCCCACTGTTACTATAGGCACCATCTCTCCCTACTATACCTGCTATACCACAGTCCCTTCCCAGAGACTATTATACCACATTTACTATAGGCACCATCTCTCCCTACTATACCTGCTATCCTACAGCCACAGTACCTTCCCAGAGACTATAATCCCACTGTTACTATAGGCACCATCTCTCCCTACTATACCTGCTATCCCACATTCACACTCCCTTCCCAGAGACTATTATCCCACTGTTACTATAGGCACCATCTCTCCCTACTATACCTGCTATCCCACATTCACACTCCCTTCCCAGAGACTATTATCCCACTGTTATTATAGGCACCATCTCTCCCTACTATACCTGCTATCCCACAGTCACACTCCCTTCCCAGAGACTATTATCCACTGTTACTATAGACACCATCTCTCCCTACTATACCTGCTATCCCACAGTCACACTCCCTTCCCAGAGACTATTATTCACTGTTACTATAGGCACCATCTCTCCCTACTATACCTGCTATCCCACATTCACACTCCCTTCCCAGAGACTATTATCCCACTGTTACTATAGGCACCATCTCTCCCTACTATACCTGCTATCCCACATTCACACTCCCTTCCCAGAGACTATTATCCCACTGTTACTATAGGCACCATCTCCCCCCTACTATACCTGCTATCCCACAGTCACACTCCCTTCCCAGAGACTATTATCCCACTGTTACTATAGGCACCATCTCTCCCTACTATACCTGCTATCCTACAGCCACAGTCCCTTCCCAGAGACTATTATCCTTTCCATCTTACCCTACCATCAAAGTAATTTCACATAGTTTTTTTTGCCTGTGTGCCAGTAATATAACTGAGTAGCCATAATACATAAAGAGACGTATAAATTACACATGGAAATATTCGTAAGAAAAAAGTGAGATTTCATAGTAAAGCAACATTTTTGAACACTGGGGGCAGATTTATCTAGGGTCGAATTTTGAAGTGCTAAAAACTTCGAAATTCAACCGTCTAATAGGTTAATTCAACATTCAAAGGTAAATTCGTAGGATTTTTAGCATCCTACGTTCGTACTTCGAAATGTACGATTCGAACGATTTTATCGTACGATTTTCCTTCGAATTCAAAAAACTTAGAAAAATGCTCTAGAAGGTCCCCATAGGCTAACATAGCACTTTGGCAGGTTTAATTTGGCAAAGTATTGAAGTCAAAGTTTTTTTTAAAGGGACAGTACTTCGATCATCGAATGGTCGAATAGTCGAACGATTTTACTTCGAGTCGAAGTCGTAGTAGCCTATTCGATGGTCGAAGTATCCAAAAAATTACTTTGAATTTTGAATTTTTTAACTTAGAAAATTCCCTCTAATTCACTTCGACCCTTGATAAATCTGCCCCTGGGTAAAGAGACTGTACAAATGAGATGGATTTACTGGGTGTTGAAGGGTTTTAAATATTTTTTTAAAAGATTTAGGATTACAATCTTCTATCATAAAAATGCTAATAACCTTTTCGTTTCTGTTTCTGCAGAAGAAATCCAAGCTCTCCAATACTCGCAAAACCCACCTGAAGGTAAGTTATACATGAATATAGAACAATTAGACCCTCTAAAGAAAGTTCTATATGGGCCTCCATAAATAATTTTTATATTTGTTTGTGACCCAAATAAAGTATATAATATCCTTACCATAGGCAGAGAGTGCCGAAAAACACTTTCTATCCAAATTGCTACTCTCGGTGCATATCAGCTTAATATACCCCCTCCTCTCATTCATTGACCATTTAGCAGCACATCTTCTCTTGAATTGTCCTACCTATATCCCAATAGAGTGCTCTTACACTAACTACTACTCCTGAAGTTTTTTTTACCATTCCCCAATCACATGGCTACTTTAACGTTAAGTCCCTGCCATCCCTTACTCAATTCTCTTTCAATAAGGCATCTTAAAGCAATTGTTCCACCACAAACATAAATGCACACTATTCTCCCCAGAGCAATTTTTTGGTCCTTCCTTCATCGCATTGTTCTTACGCCTCATCTCTTGTTTGTGCAGAGCTTGATGCTCCAGGTGGCCAAAACTGCACTTGAGAAAGAAGAAGCTGATATTGCCGCAGAGAAGGAAGCCTACCTGAGTGAGCACTGCCCACCCCTGAGCCTGCCAAGCAATTTGGCAGATCTCCAGGTAAAACCAACTTTGTAGGACTTGATTATATACATTTATTACATGTTTTAATGGTTTTTGAATTTTGTGTAAATGTAATTACTATTGACATATTGTTTCATTATGCAAAAACATGTTGAGTGGAGTTGCTGTCACATGATATGATATTTTATGTGCATCATTTACTGGTGAAATTTATTCTTTCTCACATTGTCTGCCTAGGAGTTCTGCAAGAAGATGCATGCCAAAATTGATGTGGTTGATGAGGAGAGATATGACACAGAAGTCAAAGTCCAGAAGAGCACAAAGGAGGTTAGTAGCTTCCATATATTATGAAGAACAGATTTACAAATATTTACTTCAAGTAGCTCTGTAGTTCCCCCATAAGACTCAGCAAATGGTTATTTATATCAATGGACAGGGTCAGAGGGGCCTACTAGAGTATCTCCCGGTGGGCCTAGGCAATAGTGGACTCATAGTCTAAAAGAATACCCATTTACCTAACCTTATTTTCACCATGGGCCTATAGAATAACCTATGCCATTTAGGACTATCTATGTCTAATTTCTCCAATCCCTTTTCATAGGCTCTTGTCCAGTTGTCAATTTATGATGATCATAGAGGATCACTTTCTCCTTTATGCTCTGTGTGACTGTTTTTGTTGCCCATGTAGCTGGAAGACTTGAACCAGAAGATGTTTGATCTGCGTGGCAAGTTCAAGAGGCCCGCCCTTAAACGTGTCCGCATGTCAGCTGATGCTATGCTGCGTGCTCTGCTTGGCTCCAAGCACAAGGTCAACATGGAACTCCGTGCCAACCTCAAACAGGTCAAGAAGGAAGACACTGACAAGGTGAGTCTTCAACTAGTTATCTAGCTATCGATCCTTACAGCCATTTATCCTATGAGCTCATCAAGACTCAATAGCCTATTTGAAAAATGAAACCATTAAGCAAACAAACTGTTATTTAACATTTCTTTTCTTTCCATCTCCAGGAGAAGGATCTCCGTGATGTTGGTGACTGGCGTAAGAACATTGAGGAGAAATCTGGCATGGAAGGCAGGAAGAAGATGTTTGAATCTGAGGCTTAAGCTCTTCTCCAAGACCACTGCCATCTTAAACCCCTTATCTTACAGAGACTACCAACATAACTTAACTTTTCTGTTAACTAGGGGGTAAATTCCTCTGCTGCTCACTCTCCTGCAGCAAAGGGGATACTGAAGTCTTACCTCCTCCCCACTCCTGGATATTTCACCACTCCACTTTATACCCTTGTAGAAGGTCTTAAAGAATGTTATGGACTCAAGGAGGGGCTCAAATTTCTGGGTCCCCTCTATATTGGCTTTGCAGCAGTTGTGTTATGCGGACGTGAAAACATAAACTTGTAAATAAAGCTTGTGACATCCCTTAAAGTTGGTGATACCTGATCTGGAGGTGACGTCACGTTCCTTTCTTCTATAGCACTGGTGGCTTCTTCTTTTTTTGGTTAATATTTATTCTGTCTAGCTCGCTAAGGAATGGGCCACATACCCACATTACAAAAAGCCTTTAATTCACAGAATACCAATGGGGTAAACATTATTTTGTGGATAATACTGACACTCAACTACAAACCTAAAAGAAGGTTATTTGAAGTAGACCGTTATTTATGTGCATATGGCAGGGTTTCACACATAAAAGGCAAGCAGTTTGTATGACACTAGTGCTCCCACCCGCTAGTAGTTTTAAAGGGTAAGCCAGTGGGTTATTAGCGTTTTTGGGCCCCATACTTCTCCTGTTTCCCTTTGGCAGACACTTTTTTTTCATCAGTGCCATTTCCACAGCATATCCATTGACTACATTAAGGTTAAGTTAATGGTTTGAATAATAACAACATAACATACACTTTTAGTTTAAATATTCCAACCAGAATAAGGAAAAACAATGAATATTAGGGAAAGGAATCCAATGGGAGCATATGTTCATGAGAAGGCGGCATTCTCAGAAGAAAGGAAGATAGTTATTGAGTGGCAAGTGTAGATGATGAATCACTGAGAGATGTGAGTGTGACTATGTTGAGGTAGAACATACAGTATGTCAATGAAGCGGAATAAGTAGATATCTGACCATAGGTATATGGTAGAAAAGTGCAAAGATCTAATGGGCAGCCAATGGACCCTGGAGTGGTGAGAGAGGTATGGATAAAGCACTTGGAAAGGGCATTCCTTTATTCATTTATTGGTAGGATTAGTCTGCTATATTGGAGAGACTCAGCGATCCCACAATAGTGTTATGACTATTACACATTCTACAGTGCTGCACAGTAGATGGACATATACAGTATATATATATATCAAATATTCAAATGACATACTAATACTTACACATATGGAGCTTGCTATTCAGAATGCCTGAAATCTGGGGCTTTTCGGATAAGGGATCATTCCTTAATTTGGATCTCGCCTTCTAAAAAGTCACTTGGACATTAAATAAACACAAGGCACCAATACGATAAACAAATAAACACAATATGATTGTTTTGATTCCAGTAAGGATTATCTATATTTTAGTTTGGCTCCCGTACAAGGTTCTGTTTTATTATTACAGAGAAAAAGAAAATAATTCTTAAACATTTTAATTATTTGAATTGATGGCCTTCTCGTAACTCAGAGCTTTCTGGATATCTGGCAGTTGCTCATTACAGCTCACAGTCTTGGATCAATGATTATGCAGTTGGCAGAAGATGAAAGATAAAATGTGGCCCTGTCCCTGGCCAATGACTTGGAACCCTTTTTCATTGTAGTGTCACTACTAGATTTGCCTGCAGAAGAGCAAGTTTAAGTATGGAGAGTGGGGAAGAGTAGAAATAGTAGGACAAGATGGCAGCAACAGAACAAACCTGACACCGTCACATTTTAGAACAGTGTTCTTAGGCCTGCAGTCGTCCAGTTTGTACTTTGTTTTTAAGTTCAACCCCCAGATGGAATCTGCTTTGCTTGTGACTCCAGTTTCCCAGTGGGACCCCACTAACTGAAAGGTCTCAAGGTCTCTACCTTGGAAACCTTGTGCATAATCCTGCTATGGTTGGCAGTAGTGATGTGCGAGTTGACTTTTCCTCGACCCGTTCCCACCTCCCACCCACACCCTCCCAACCCTAACCTGGCCCGCTCTATTTATAGAGATTCTATAAATTGAAGAGCCAAAAGTCCACAGTGTGAGGTTAGGGGCTGGGAGAGCAAAATGGTGCACCCCAAAGAGTTTTTGCTGTAGCCTCCCTGAACCTGCCTGATCCGCGGGTTTCGGGTCGGCCCACACATCACTAGTTGGCAGTCTTGGACTTGAAATTGAGTGCTTTTGTACATACAAATGTCATACCATGTGTCAATTGCAGTGCTTCTTCTGTATCCTTCCCACTGGAAAAAAAATTATCTACAGTAGAAATACAGGGAAGATTATATTGGACCCATTGCAGATGATGGATTTGGGAAGAAAAGGTATTACTTGTTGCCCCACGATTATTGTAAATTACACTTCCCAGCCCAGACAAACCCAAAACATCACTGAAATATAAACTAGTGCAATGAGGGACTAGTGATCCCAGTTTCTGCTGATAGTTCTTGATTTTGACTTCCTCAACCTGGAAATGTCCCATGTTTTAAAAACTGACCAACAGCACAGATGTTGTTCGATAGCCATATGGGCAGAAATCAGATCACCTTTAAGTTAATTTTAATTATGTTGTAGAATGACTAATTCTAAGCAACTTTTCAATTGGCCTACATTTTTTTCTTTTTTACAGTTTTTGAATTATTTGCTTTCTTCTTGACTCTTTCCAGCTTTAAAATGGGGGTCACTGACCCCATCTAAAAAAACTAATGCTCTGTAAGGCTACAAATGTATAGTTTTTGCTACTTTTTATTACTCATATTTCTATTCAGGCCTCACCTATTCATATTCCAGTCTCTTATTCAAATCAATGCATGGTTGCTAGGGTAATTTGGACCCTAGCAACCAGATTACTGAAACTGCAAACTGGAGAGCTGCTGAAAACTGAACAACTTATAATAAAAAATGAAAACCAGTTGCAAATTGTCTCAGAATATTACTCTCTACACAATACAAAAAGGTGAACAACCCCTTTAATGTTGTGATCATAAAAACTAAACATGGTCTACAGAGTTGATGCAGCTCATTTTTATTTAGTGTAATAGCTCAGAAATAAAGTGTCTATGGAATGTATTTTCAGATGTTATAAACTGTGCACTTCTTAAGTTGGCACTAGTGCAATGACATTTTCAGATAGTAGTACAGTATGCTAGGTAAGGGAAAGGCAGAGTTATCAGAACTTATTGCACCAGCCTAAAGTTTCAGCTTGTCAATAGCAGCAATGATCCAGGATTTCAGACTTGCCACAGGGGGTCACCATCTTGGAAAGTGTCTGTGACACTCACATGCTCAGTGGGCTCTGAGCAGCTGTTGAGAAGCTAAGCTTAGGGCTTGTCACTAATTATGCAGCAGAAAATGAGGTTGGTCTGTAATAAAAGCTGATGCTACAGGTTTACTGATTATTAAATTCTGATACTAATTGCACTGGTTTCTGAGCTGCCATATAGTAATTATCTGTATTAATTACTAATATTGTGACATTATATATTGTGACATTTCTATTCTATGTGTACTGTATATTGTGAGTGGGTCCCTAAGCTCAGTAAGTGACAGCAGCACAGAGCTGTGCAGTGAATCAGCAGAAAAGAAGATGGGGAGCTACTGGGGCATCTTTGGAGACACAGATCTTTACTGCTAAAGGGCTGTGGTTGCCTGGGGCTGTTACAGAAGCCTACAACATTTCTACCCTACTTCTTTACTTAAGCTTTAGTTCTCCTTCAAGAGATACATGCAAACTGTAAAACACATGTAACACCTATATGGGCTGCATAGCACACAAATAGTTAAACGGTCCAGCTAGCAGTAGAAGCATGGGTTACACGCGACTTACACAACAGGGTCAGGGCCTTCGCCATGTGGAAGTGTTCCCTCTATGGTGTAGTGCAACTACATCCCCCAGGCTACTGTGCACACAACAAAAGATGGGCGCCAGGAGGTTCTTGCAGTAAAACAGAAACGGTTTATTTAACTATACACGAGGCAAGTGACCACAGGTTTAGTAGTCACACAGGAGCTGAGGCAATAGCACATTTCTCACACAGAGCTGCAGGCATTAGGCATTTCTCACAGAGGAAAGATCTCCATTAGGCATTTGCAGTATTCACACTCATTCCCTCCTGGAAGTTGTCAGGAAAGCAGCTTGTACCCTACAGTCCCTCTTCACTGAGGTCCCTGACTGGAGGCAACACATAAAGCCTCTGGGAAGCTCCTCCCTTACTGCAAATCCTTGTTGGAGCTTCAGCTGCTCTTTCTCTCTCACCTCTCTGCCTTTCTCTCCTACAGAGACTATACAAGTCTGCCCTAGTGTAACTATTCCTCATTCACAGGGTTTCCTGGTCCCCGACTTCTTCTCCAAAGCACATGGGCCTTTCTGGGCCTAGCTGTACCCAGGCTCTCCTGAGCTCACCCAGCTGGATCACCATCCACAGGCCAAAGAGGAAGAGGCCACTCCTTACACACATTATATAGCAGTGTAGCAGGGGAGTGTCATTCTCTCCTGGCAGATCACTCTAAGAAAAAGGTGGGGGCCTTAAAGCTGCAGGGCACATTAACCCATAGGGGCCCCTACACACACAAAGGTTATTAGTGGTAAGTAGGGAATAGAAGAGTGCAGAAGGAGCATGAAGAGGCTCATGTTGGTAACATATGCAGCTATAAATGTTCTCACTGCCCTGGTAATGTGATACCAACTGAGAGTGAAAGGAGATACTAAAAGCTAATCAGTGGCATAGCCCAGCTATTTAGTAATAAAGGGCCTTTACACACATAGTAAATCAACACAGTGAAATGGCTGTACAGCAGCTGCGGGGAGTAACTCTGACACAGAAGAGGCATGTACAGTAACTCATATGATGTAACAGTATAGTAGCACCCACTGAAGCCTATGGGCAGTAAACTCTGCATTGTCATCTGATTGGGGTTTATATTCTAGTGTCTCTTCTCTTGCCAAGCCCTCTCTCTGCTGATGGCCACAAGCTAGATCGGGATCCACCAGTAGATCTTTAGCTGGGGATCATTAGATCTCAAGACACTGTTAATAAACAGCTTGTCTAAATCGCCCTCCTGTTTCATTCTTTTCATTCAGATATTTCTTATGTTAAGGTTATATAAGAAATAGGTGTTTGTTAAAGGAATTGTTCAGTATAAAAATAAAAACTGGGTAAATAAATAGGCTGTACAAAATAAAAACATTTTCTAATATAATTAGTTAGCCAAAAATGTAATGTATAAAGGCTGGAGTGACTGGATGTGTAATATAAAGGCTACAACACAACTTTTCAGCTCTCTTGGCTTCCACTGACTGGTTACCCTGGTTACCAAGCAGTAACCAATCAGTGACTTGAGGGGGGGGCACATGGGTCATATCTGTTGCACCCTAGCAACCAGATTGCTAAACATGCAAATTGAAGAGCTGTCAAATAAAAAGCCAAATAACTCAAAAACCTTAAATAATAAAAAAATGAAGACCAATTGCCCTTTAAGGACATTTTTCAATTGCACCCCCTTAATAAATGTCCCTGAAAAATATTTTCAAATGTTGGCAGGGGTGGGGGTGCCAATATAAATCTGCTGAATTTGCATAATGATGTTTATTTAGACATTTAGGGGTCCGTTTACTAAAGTGCGGTAAATCTGACTTTAAGTTTCCGCATGTTATCGCTGAGAATATTTTTACGCCAGAATATTCGCAGCGACTAAGTTTACTAAACAGCGATGCGCTCAGAAGTCATTGCGATCACTTGCGGTAACTACGTTAAGGAACCAGCTTACGTTAGCGGTAATTTTAGCGAGTTGCGAATTTTCTGGCGAAAAATTACGTTTTTGCGAATATTTATGCTATAAAATAGTCTTGTTTTATGGCGGTTATTATGGCAATTTTTACTGTGACATTTATGGCCAGAAATGCATCTTCAAAACTTATAAACTTTATTGACTGATGATTAGACCATCCAACAACATTACCAGAGTAACACCAATCAAACATTTATGCATCATATAAACCCTTCTGCCAATAGAATCATAGGAAATGATACCAGTCAATCTCTTTGCTTCATAGAAATGCACAGTTTAATGTAGCCAATCACAATGAAACCAAAAAGTGTAGAGGCTGACAAATCCTTGGACTGTGATGCCACTGCCAATAATACGACTCTGAGCTGAAACTGCTGCTGTTGTACCAGATAGAAGCAGAAGCCAAAACATCCTGTCAGCAATAGCTACAGATCTGTCTCCTGTCAGCAAAGAATGATGGGTAAAAAAAAACATTATTATGGGATATTTCCTGCCCCTTGAGAATTTTCTGGCGGAAAAAATACTTTTACGCCACTTCATAGGTGGCGGTAAAAGTTTGCGAATGCGATAACTGGCGAACAATTATTCTTGCGCAAGAAAATTCGCAAATTTATATTTACCGCAGGTTAGTAAACTGGCGATAACATATTTGGCGAAAATTCTGTCTATATATTGTGCGAATATTTTTAACGCACTTTAGTAAACGGACCCCTGTCATCCCTATCTCTGTAACATATCCGTGCCCATGTGCTATCTCATATACAGTGGGGCAAGTCATCTGGAGGGGTCAGGAACAGGGAAGTAGTTTGCTGTGAGAAGGAACTGAGTTCCCACAAGAAATACACTTACTCCTGCAGAAAGGAGTCAAAATAAACCCTACTCACTGCTGTTCTTGGGTTTCTAAGTTTGAAATGTGTCCCTTTCAAGAAATAAGTGAAACAGGACAATGTGCTATGTATTGCTGGAGCTGGAGCAATTACTTTACTGAATATAGTAAAGGGAGTTTTTGTAAAAGAGGATCTGCCTGTGATGCACTTTTATTCCCCATGGTTAAAAAAAAAAAAAAATATATATATATATATATATATATATATATATATATATATATAGAGAGAGAGAGAAGTGAAGAAGCTCGCACTCACAGGACTTATCAAAATCAAAAATGGTGTTTATTTCAATATAAGTAACTAACGTTTCGGCTTGAGTGCGAGCTTCTTCACTTCTCTACTTAATTTTTGAGCATATTGCACCCAGGCAGCGATGACTTTTTGACGTGCTGTGCCGGCTTCCTGATTATCTTATATATATATATATATATATATATATATATATATATATATATATATATATATATATATATATATATATATATATATATATATATATATATATATATATATATATAAAAAATCGATATTGGAACGCACTCCATGAGAAGGTCGAGGCCTGGGTGCCAGTTGAGTATAGATAATTCGTATTTCGCCAAATAACAGCACTCCAAGGAAGTAAGTAACGCCAAAAAGATTAATAATATGCCAGGTTTATTAGTTCCAACGTTTCGGCTCCATGTTGGAGCCTTCGTCATATATATACTTGAAAACTTGCTTGAAGCCGGCACAGCACGTATAAAGGTTAAGTGTGCCTGGGTGCAAAATGCAAACAATAAGATAACTGTCCCAAATAAGGCATGCACTCACAGGTCTTATCCAAGGTGAAAAAATGGTGTTTATTCAGCAAAAAACTGCTAAACGGTAAATGCCGACAAACGTTCGCACTCTAATCCAGTCTTAATCCACTTCGGGTGCTGGGCCAAAATCAGACGTAGAATTTATCAAGGACCCGCACTCCTATATTTAGTGCAAAAAATCTGTGTTTATTCATACTTGTGCATCCAACGTTTCGGGCCTTTATCAAGGAGGATTATCTCGGACGTTGAATGCACAAGTATGAATAAACACAGATTTTTTGCACTAAATATAGGAATGCAGGTCCTTGATAAATTATATATATATATAGTGGGATCACCTGACTATAGCTGGGAGGGGTGGGAGCTACAACATGGAGCTGGTCACTGCTCCTGTATAACTATAACAAACAAGGGAAAGTTGTGCTCACCACTATTTTTTAAAACCATTAGGCGGGGGTGCAATGAGGGTGTGACCACAAAATACCATTGCACCCCCGCCTAATGGTTTTAAAAAATAGTGGTGAGCACAACTTTCCCTTGTTTGTTATAGTTATACAGGAGCAGTGACCAGCTCCATGTTGTAGCTCCCACCCCCTCCAACCTTAGTCAGGTGATCCCACTGGTGTCTAATAAAAGGGCAGCCAAGGTTGGGAGTTTTACTTTGAAAGCAGCTAGTAAGTTGCAGGTAAAACTTAGTCCCTTTGTAAAATGTATAATTAAGCAATTGAATTCTTAATGAATCAGATGAAAATTAAGCGTAGGACTGGCCAGATATGGGATGACTTTGACGTAGTTGGCAGCTTAAATATATTGCAATATATGGACAAACAATCCCTGTGTTGTTTAAAGGGTAAGGCATTTTTTAGTAGCAGTATGCACAAAATGTCTCTGTCTTAAATATATTGATAATGGGTTGAGTGCAGAGGACCTCTTGTAGTTGACTATATATATATATATATATATATATATATATATATATATTCTCGATTATATAAATGAACGAGGCTGAAGGCTAAATGCATGGGACACATGGAACTCTGTGGTAACTTCTAATATCCTTATCATTTACAATAGGGGGTCATTCTTCTGACCACATCAATTACACCTTGCTCACTTTCACCTCAGATCTGCCTACTTTTCTACTCTCAAACTAGGCCTTTGCATCTTTCAGGACCCCCTTTAACATGGGTTCTTAGACTGGAGTACCCCCTGATGGTGGCCCTGGACATGACTACTAGTTCCTAATCAAAAGGCAGTGTTGGTGGATCCTCAATGGTAAGTTTGTCTGAATGAAGCCACTTTATTTCTATGGCAAAATAGCAGCAGCATCTTTAGTTTCATTTAAAGGGAACTCACACTTCTCTAAAACTCTCCCTTGTGCACCCCCTAGTGCTCAATAGTAGTGATACTATGCAACAATAAAAAGATAAAGTTTTTTTCACAAAAGGGAGTGCTGGTCTGGAAACATTGGTTTATATATATATATATATATATATATATATATATATATATATATATATATATATATATATATATATATATATATATATATAGTTGAACAGGGCTATGGGGTGATGGGTGATTTTGGATCCTACAATTACATTCCCCAAACAACCCAATTATGCCTCGGCCATACCCATTTCTGGCCCCCTGCCAGGGGTATAAACATGGGAGACATTAAAAAATCGTGGTGGATGGACCGGCCTGCATTCATGGCTCTTTGTAAAACTATAGGACACTTCAAAATTATTTTGTGGTGTAACTGGTCGTTAAAGGGGAACTCTGGGTTTTCAAACAAAAATTAGATAAAGAGGCCCACATAACACAGAAACCCCTAATATACCCATCACAGTTACCTGTTTCTTCAAAAAGTATGAATAAATGCCATTTTCTATGCTGAAATCCAGCTGTTTAACAGTTTTTCTCTTTCTGCATCATTTGAAATCCTGGCAGGGAAATCGTAACATCTTCTCCACAGCTTACAGACAGCATGCAGGAACTACATAACCCACAATGCATCGCGCTGTTCCATTTCTTATTGAAATCACGTGTGCAGGTAATTGTGGGGTTTGGAGGATGCAGGCTGAGGACAGATGGCTGTTGATGCTAAGGGACAGTAGTCAGCCAGCTCAGCAAAGTAGTCAGACAGATCAGCAGGAGAGGAGGGGGCTAGGCATAGGGAACTGTTCCAAACCATTTAAAATCATGAAATATCTGCATATTTTTTAATTGATGTGTATTGCAAAGTTGCTTGAAATTATTTTTCCTTTTCAAAAAGCTTAAGTTATTTTTTTGTGGAGTTCCCCTTTAAGTATATCTCACTATTTAATTCTGCCTCTGTTTTCTTTATATATCAGGCAAGCTAAACCCCTTCCCCATGATCCCATGCATGAAGTCATAACAGATTGAAGTATCATATGTCTGATATTTCTGCGGTGCTAAAACTCAAATACTCCTGGACTTAATGATATTATTTGGGATTTAATATTGTTGGTTCAGCTTGCAGTTTGAGACTTGCCTAAGCTGTCTCTCTGGGTCCCCTGCTGACAGTATCCTTTGTTATAATCCCATTACAGGAAGGTAGATGGGGACACGGCCAGACAAACAGGACTGTAAAAGGCACTGTGTATAGCAGAGACAGCTCCCTGGCCTTTCTTATAATCAGAGAGAACATAGCCATAAATATATACCAGCATAGGCACCCCCCATGTATAGGTGTACCATTTCATTAGTCTGTGAGTAATATAAATTATATACAGGTATGGGATCTGTTATCAGGAAACCCTGTTATACAGAAAGCTCAAAATTAAGGGACAGTCATCTCCAATAGACTCCATTTTAATAATAAAATTATTTTTTCTTTGTCATAATAAAGCAGTAGCTTGTACTTGGTCCCAACTAATTAATCCTTATTAATCAATTCTTATGGGTTTATTTCATGTTTACATTATTTTAAAGTAGACTTAAAGGGTACGGCGATCCAAATTACAGAAAGATCCCTTATCTGGAAAACTTCCAGGTCCCGAGCATTCAGGATAACAGGTCCCATACCTGTACAGTAAATAAATGTCCCGCTAAATGTCATTTTGAAAACAAGGAGAACGTGTTTAGGTCGAGGCATGGGAGGATGAAGGGCAATGCAGAAAAATATCAGACCAACTAGGAAACCTGGAACTGTGCTCTCCTCTATGTGCAACATACACCTCTAGGTAAAAATAGAAAGTTGTGCATTGCCTTATTAGGTGTAGCCATTATGCGAGTGATATTTTTGAGTAGTTTGGCTAATTTCAGGCTCATCAGGGTTCCCTGAAAATAAAATCCAGTCTACCTCTTGGTGCCAAGAGATCCCTAATGTAAGACAAGACAAAGGGGCAAATTTACTTACCTCCGAAGTTGCGCAAACATTGGCTTCGCCGCACTTCGCCACGCGTAGATTCGCCAGGGCTGTGCAAATTCACAAAGATCCGAAGTATCGCACACGTTACCAATCGTTTGCGAAGTTGTGCTAGCGATGTTACGATCAGCGTTTTGAAGTTATGATAGCGATGGCAAATTTGCATGCGTAGTTACGTCCCTTCACCAGAGCGCAACTTCGCCTGGCGTAAGGGTGAGAGTAGGTCCACTTCACTAGCGAATTTACTAGCGTTAGCCACTTCGCCCTTTAGTAAATTTGCCCCTTATCACCAACCCATAGTCATTTTACCCCAATGCCCAATCATCACAAACAAATTGAACTGGAGATAGTTCCAACTTTGCTGCCATGAGCACTTAGGGTTGGAGACAATGGCAGCTCTACAACCAAAGATGGCCTCACCTCCCCCTCCCCACTCATATTTGTTGGTTTGACCCATTGGTCAAGCAAGTGGATCAGTGTTCAATTCATGATTGCCCAAAGATTATAAAATCAGTGACCCAAAATCAGCCTATGTGCGATTGGCTTGTCCCAAAAGAGGATGCTAGTGGGAGAAATCTCAGCAACTCAATAAAGGGCACCTCTACCCTGCTGCCAGGCACAATACATTTGTAGCCTTACAGGAAAGAAGAAGAAGGCAAAGCATTCAAAAACTACAAAAAATAAATAACGAAGACCACTTGAAAAGTTGCTTAGAATGTGTCATTCTATAACATACTAAATGCTAACTTAAAGGTGACCCATCCCTTTAAAGAAGAACTAAACCATAAAAATCAACATGGCTTAAAATGCCATATTTTATGTACTGAACTTATTGCACCAGCCTAAAGTTTCAGCTGTCAATAGCAGCAATGATCCAGGACTTCAAACTTGTCACAGGGGGTCACCATCTTGGAAAGTGTCTGTGACACTCACATGCTCAGTGGGCTCTGAGCAGCTGTTGAGAAGCTAAGCTTAGGGCTCGTCACTTATTATACAGCAGAAAATGAGGTTGGTCTGTAATATAAGCTGATGCTACAGGGCTGATTATTAAATTCTGATGCTAATTGCACTGGTTTCTGTGCTGCCATGTAGTAATTATCTGTATTAATTATTAATCAGCCTTATATTGTGATATTTCTATTCTATGTGTACTGTATATTGTGAGTGGGTCCCCAAGCTCAGTAAGTGACAGCAGCACAGAGCATGTGCAGTGAATCAGCAGAAAAGAAGATGGGGAGCTACTGGGGCATCTTTGGAGACACAGATCTTTACTGCTAAAGGGCTGTGGTTGCCTTGGGCTGGTACAGAAGCACAAAACATAATGTACAACATTTCTAGCTACTTCTTTAGTTAAGCTTTAGTTCTCCTTTAATTAGTTACCATCATGTACTGTCACAGCCCCTGTCCATTTTCCTGTCCCCTTCAGGCATTACTTTGGGTGCATCCCCATGTATTTTATTTCCCATATTTATATTAAGGCATTGCTAGTTTCAGAGTAGGATAAAGAGGGGTGCTAAGCGTTCATCAGTATCACAGGCCGGGGGCCCCTTCAACGGAAAGGCAGAAGGAAATATTATATTGTGTAACAATTGCTACATTATTCAGATTCTCAGGATATACATTAGTCAACCTATGGCCCTCTTACTGCAATATCTACACCTCACCAACCGCCCCACCTCAAATGGGGCCCCCTGAACTACTATTAGAAAGTAAAGTGTAAGAAAATTTGGGTTTTGGTTCTGCATAAATAACTACATATCTATCTATCTAAGTCCCAGAATTCATAAACCCACCAAACCTATTACATGATAGAGGATGCTGGGAGTTGTAGTCTAGCATATCTGGGGACATAAGGATTTACTAGCTAAGTGAAAGCCTTATATGGCCATGACTCCTAGCCACAAAGAAATCCTGCGGTAAATAGAAAGGTTACAGAGAAGCAAGAAAATGCATATGCCAGCAAAGTAATGAGGATGCCAATGACATCAGAAGGAAGTGAGATCGTATGATCACAACAGAAAGAAACCACAAGTGTGTGAAAGAGCAAGAGCGATGCCGTGCAGGCTGCAGAGCAAGAGAAGCAGCCCTGCTGCAAGTGAAGGAGGGACAATGTACAGTTCAGCTGTCTCTCCAGGAACAAGGGATTCTGGGAAATCTAAAACCGGCACATCGAACCATGGGGAGTCCTAGACCCTTCTCCCTAAACAAAAAGCTTGACTGTTTTTCTGAGGCTGCTAATGAGGTTGCCTAAAAAAAATAGAAAAAATGTATTTTTTTATATTTTAAAAAAATCGAGCAAACCGATTAAAGGGGAAATTGAACCCTCTGTTGGTTTAGTAAGCTTTAATATGTGCGCAATGCAGCGATAATTGTTGACATTGTGAATGTTAATCCGTTCACAGCTTTTATTACAGAGATAATTGTTGACATCAGGAATGTTTTTCCATTAACAGCTTTTATTATATCTACCCCCCCCCATCAGTATCTTGCAGACAGGAAGTAAGTGATGGAACTTGGCTCTTGGACTTTATTTATTGTGGTTTTTGAGTGTTTTGTCTTTCCTTACTGTCTTGCTCTAAACTGAAATTTTTATGCTGGGGTCACTGACCCTAGCAACCACAAGCTAGTCTGAAGTTGAGAAAACATTTGCATGTTCTTTTGTTTAATATTTATGATTCTTTCCAGGTTGCATTTTATTATTCAAAAATAAAATGACAGGTGGGATGCATGGGTGAAGGGTGGTCGCAAAAAGGGGGAGGGATTATCATAAATTATGAGAAGCAGGGGTCGGTATTAGGGTGGAGCACTGGCATAACTGGGAATTCATTAAAGAACATAGGCCCTTGGACTTGATTTTAGTAAATTACTGTATTTTTTTAACTGTTTTGTCTTTCCTTACTGTATTGCTCTAAGATGATTTTTTATGCTGTGGTCACTGATCCTAGTAACCCCTGGACAGACTGACGTGAGCATACCTTTGTATTAATGGTACTACCCAATAACATGATCATTTCCATGTTGAGTTCTACTTTTTATTTTCATTAAAGGGATTCTGTCGTGATTTTTATGATGTGTTTTTTGTTTCTAAATGACACTGTTTACACTGCAAATAATTCACTCTACAATATAAAATTTCATTCCTGAACCAATAAGTGTATTTTTTTTACTTGTAATATTGGTGTGCAAGTGCATCTCAGGTCATTTTGCCTGGTCATGTGCTTTCAGAAAGAGCCAGCACTTTAGGATGGAACTGCTTTTTGGCAGGTTGTTGTTTCTCCTAATCGATGTAACTGAATGTGTCGCAGTGGGACCTGGATTTTAGTATTGAGTTCTGTTCTTAGATCCATTTTCGGACTGGCCCACAGGGATACCAGGAAAACTCCCGGTGGGCCAAGGTGTCAGTGGGCCCTTGTGCTGCTAAATATTTGGCCTATTTCAAGGCCATTCCCTATTTCTATGAGAACAAAGAGGCTAAATAGATGGAATAATAGATTATGGTATGTAAAACTATAAATAGAGGTTGAGCTAGGAGAGGAAGTATAATAGTACTGACAGTGGGCCCCTGGTCTAAATTTTCTTGGTGGGCCCCTGGTCTAAGGTTTTTGGGTGGGCCCCTGGTATCCCAGTCCGACACTGCTTAGATCTACCAGGCAGCTGTTATCTTGTGTTAGGGAGCTGCTATCTGGTTACCTTCCCATTGTTCTGTTGTTAGGCTGCTGGGGGGGGATGATATCACTCCAACTTGCAGTACAGCAGTAAAGAGTGACTGAAGTTTATCAGAGCACAAGTCACATGACCAGGGGCAGCTGGGAAACTGACAATATGTCTAGCCCCATGTCAGATTTCAAAATTAAATATAAAAAAAACCTGTTTGCTCTTTTGAGAAACGTATTTCAGTGCAGAATTCTGCTGGAGCAGCACTATTAACTGTGTTTTGAAAAAAACAAACAAACATTTTTTCCTATGACAGTATCCCTTTAAGTTTACGGCGTAACTACAGAGGAAGCAGACCCTGCAGTTACAGGGGGCCCAGGTGTATAGAGGGGTCAGTGAGGTCCTAATTAATGAGCAATATCAATATATATTGATAGAACAGGTCAACTTGCCAAAGTTTTCAGGCCCCATATTGAATTTCCGAGGAGCCCATTAACATCTAGTTACACCACTGGGTGAAGTGGTAGAATAGAGGGGTGGGGATTAGGGTAAATTGCAAAAAGAAATAGCTGGTATTAGGTGGGATGACAGGGCTAACAGGGATGATAAGGGGCAAATACTTTTTCAACCACATTTATAATGTTCCAACATGTAGGTTAAGCAGGACTGATGTAGCCAGACCATGGCGTTCTATAATTCTGAGGCCAGTCAACACAAAAGGTGTGAAGTCAAAGGTAGATGTCTCTGCAGAAAGTGACAGATTCAAGTGGCAGGAGGTGGGGCAGGAAGTCAGTGGGGACTTTAACAGGAAGCTGAGGTGAAGACGATGTGCCGAGGCCTCTCAAGTGTTTAGTGCATGAGCAAAACCAAGCCTCACACTTACCAGCAGCAGCACTTACCTTATTACAGTTGTAAAACAGACATCAGTCTCTCAGATTCCTATAAAACTTAATTATAATACTAAGCCTGAGGCTTATGCTGTTCACTTACAAGCCAATTAGTAGCTGCTGCTGCTGCCAGAAATACAGAGATGGCAAAAAACAATGATTTTCAGTAGTCATCCTATTTTTCACCTCCCCTCACCCAGCCACCCACTGCAGCACCCCAGTCTCTTCTGAAAGCTCGTGGCACTATTAGATCTGCATTTACTGATTAAAAGCTCATTCCTCCTAAAATTAGATCTGATTGTTATTTGTTATTACTCTTATCTTTCAGTCCATCTCCTGCATCTTCCAGTCTGACATTCCTATCGCTGCCTGGTTGCTAGGGTGAGTGGAACTATAGCAACTAGATCACAGTTTCAATTTCAAACTGGAGCGATGAAAATATCCAGAAAACACAGAAAACAAAATAATGACCAGTCGGGAGTCATCTTGTGATCAGAAGTGCCTTCAGCATACTACAAGTTCATGTTAAGGTGAACATCCCCTTTCAGAATACAAAACACAGGTCAACTACAGTGTGTAGTAAAGGTCAGATCTGAGCAAACTCTCGGTATTGATCAGCAACCAATAGAAATCGTGCCTGACTAAGCGCCAAGCCCTGAAAGACTCATATATTGAGAAACAACAGTCACGCTTTTCATTTTGCCCCTCCGAGAAGGGTTGCCACCCTTTCTGGAAAAAAATACCGGCCATCCTATATATTTATCTTTTTCTCTATTAATATCATTGGGATCAACCATTTTTTTTTACTGGCCAGACTGGTAAAATACCGGCCAGGTGGCAACCCTACCCCCGAGGGAGCCAAGAGTTGATCAGCAGCATTGTCAGTTGCCAGTAAAGGTGCCCCTCCCATGTATTGATCTACAAACAATCTTTATTTAGGGGACAGAGTTTAGTAACTCAAAAGATATACATAGTAACATAGGAGATGAGGCTAAAAAAAGTCATCCAGCCAAATTGGGCTACTAATTTAAAGCCCAGGCGGGTTTTGAAAGTACAAGCTAGCCAAGGTACGGATTTTGGCTACTTTTTGGGCCTTTGGCTGGTTTGTATTCTGGAAACCAGCCAACATTTTTTATAAAACACTTCTCTCACCAGTGTGAACCTCCCCAATTGGCTCCCGACCATCACGTGTCCAAGATCCAGCTCCCTGGCAACAGAGCGTCCTCACAAATTTCAAAAATGGATTTCCATGGCTCGTTTTTCGTGAAATAATAAAAGCTTCTTTATTTATTGTTATATTAATTGCATGTCAGCTTTGACACAGTGCACATTGTCATTACTACTGACCGGTTTCATACCTCATGGTACTTCCTCAGAGTATACCTTTTTTCACACAATACACAACTTTATAGCTAACCTTGATTATAGACAAATATCACACCCATTATCTTAAAGGGATATACCCTAGTTCTTATATCAATGTATTGTCACACTTCTCTATTTTAATTTTAATAAAAACATTTAAAAACAGATGAATGCTATAAACATTGTAGATCCAATGAGAACTAGGGTATATCCCTTTAAGATAATGGGTGTGATATTTGTCTATAATCAAGGTTAGCTATAAAGTTGTGTATTGTGTGAAAAAAAGGTATACTCTGAGGAAGTACCATGAGGTCAGTAGTAATGACAATGTGCACTGTGTCAAAACTGACATGCAATTAATATAACAATAAATAAAGAAGCTTTTATTATTTCACGAAAAACGAGCCATGGAAATCCGTTTTTTAAAATTTTCAACATTTTTTATGCCCTGATGTGCCAAGCCTGTGTCTCCCAATGCAGGTTGGGTAATGTTGTTTTTGTTTAACAATTTGCCGACTGCCAAGTTTAATGTAAGACTACAATACCCAGCATGCAATGGGACTGACTTGTGTAGAAGTCTGGAGCTACCAGATTTTGGGATCTGCACCCCAGTCTTCCATCACTCTTAAGCATTCTCGCGTTTTCCTGTGACTTTGCTCATTTTCAGACAGTTTTGGGGCAAAAATCAGCTGGCCCCAAAATGTCTAGAGGTTGACCTGCTTTACCAATATTTATTGAAATTGTATATGTATTAGGGCCTTATGGGGCCCCTATACCTCCTGGGCCCCCCTCTGTACTTACACCCCTGGTGATGGCTGATTCTGTACCGTTTTGCTTCATGGAAAAATTTGCAAAACAGTGAAAATTTGAAAAATACTTTATTCACATATATTCATTTATTTTTCACTGCACATAATGGGCTACTTATGAAGTGCCTCTTGACTAGTATTATGCTGGTTTAATAGCTGAATTTGCCTGTGCCCTTCGCCTTAAAGCGACATTGTATCATCACGTCCTTTGTTTTCTCTAACGTGAATATTGTTAAGGCAATGCGCAATTATTTCTTTATGTTTGCCTTATTCCCCGGGTCTTCTCGATCAGCTGGCAGTTGTGTTTTGCCTAACCTGTAACTGTAATTTGAAAATTTAACCTGGCAACCCTAAAGAAAGTTCAACATGGCAGGGCCCCCCTAAAGTTCACCCTTTGTGGTCCCTGTTATTGTATGTGGGGGACCCTGGACATCAATCTTTTTTTTTACCATGTGGGGTAATATTTGTTATTGGGGGACCCTGACCACAAATGTTTTTTTTTATTTTAATGTGGGGTGGGCCCATGATTTCTGATGGCAGCCCTGACTGTAGTTATTACAAATTTACCCACAAGCAGATTTGTAATACTGGTCCTGGCCTTGGCTGGTATTTTACTGGCTATGCCAGGTAGCAACCCCACCTATTACCTGCTGAGCCCGACAGCAGTCACTACTAATATAACTAGATTCCTATGTAACTAGATCCCTGCAGCCCTAGTGCAAAACGTGCACCTTGGCACCCAGCTTGTACCAGCCCCCTGTCGTTTCAATGACGACCTCCCTCCAGGCTCCATGAGGGTGTTCCCTATTGTACCCCCTGCCTCCCCAATATTTACCCCTCTGGCACACACAACATCTGATTCCCCTCCATTTAAAGGAGAACTAAACCCTAAAAATTGCCATGTTTTAAATACTGAACTTATTACACCAGCCTAAAGTTTCAGCTTGTCAATAGCAGCAATGATCCAGGACTTCAAACTTGTCACAGGGGGTCACCATCTTGGAAAGTGTCTGTGACACTCACATGCTCAGTGGGCTCTGAGCAGCTGTTGAGAAGCTAAGCTTAGGGGTCGTCACTAATTAACCAGCAGAAAATGAGGTTGGTCTGTAATATAAACTGATGCTACAGGGCTGATTAAATTATGATGCTAATTGCACTGGTTTCTGTGCTGCCATGTAGTAATTATCTGTATTAATTACTAATTAGCCTTATATTGTGACATTTCTATTCTATGTGTACTGTATATTGTGAGTGGATCCCTAAGCTCAGTAAGTGACAGCAGCACAGAACATGTACAGTGAATCGGCAGAAAAGAAGATGGGGAGCTACTGGGGCATCTTTGAAGACACAGATCTTTACTGCTAAAGGGCTGTGGTTGCCTTGGGCTGGTACAGAAGCCCAGAACATAATGTACAACATTCCTATCCTACTTCTTTAGTTTAACTTTCCTTGTCCTTTAATAAGAGCAGAACATATTTTATAGTAGAAGTGAATCCCAGCAGTGTTTTACATTGAAACATTTGGGAGATATCAGAAATGACCATATTTTTTTCCTACCAGGAAATTTGGGAAGAAATTATATGAAAACACAGCATTTATTTTAATGTTAACATGAATGTGTTTTGTTTATTGTCTGACAGCCCTCTAGCAACTACACAGCCATTACCCAGATGGTCACTTGGTTATTTATATTTATACTTATGGAATGAAGCTTAACCCTGGGAACAACTGGTACCAGCTGATTGTTGTTTCTTAGAACTCTCTGAAATCTTTACATAAACACTCAAATGAATTCACTTAGTGTTCTCATTTACTTGAATTCTGCAAACATATATTGAACTGCTCATCAATCAGAACCCCAACTGGGCCCTCTGCACTCTTGGGGCCCCCCAGCAATCACATAGTCTTTGTTATGTTCCTGATTTCCAGTCCATGATATAGTTAACGATCAACAGTGACCAGTTGGCTGAACATATTTTAGTTTGTTTGAGGAATAGGCTGGAGGTGGCTTTATTTCAAAGGCACAGGGCAGCACCATTGTAGCTTGGGAGCCGCTGCTACTGCCACATGTTAAAAGTTAACTTTTAGTATGTTATAAAATGGCTAATTCTAAGCAACTTTTCAACTGGCCTTCATTTTTCTCTTTTTTTTTTTTTCCATAGTTTTTTAATTATTTGCCTACTTCTTCTGCCTCTTTCCAGCTTTCAAATGGGGGTCACTGACTCAATCTAAAGACAAATGCTCTTTAAGGTTACATATGTATTGTTATTGCTTCGTTTTATTACTCATCTGTCTATTCGGCTCTCTCCTATTCATTTTCCAGTCTCTTATTCAAATCAAATGCATGGTTGCTAGGGCAACTCGAGAACTGCAGAATAAAAGGCTAAACCACGCAAAAACCACAAATAATAAAACATGAAAAACAATTGCAAATTGTCTCAGAATATCACTCTCTACATCATACTAAAGATTAAATTACCCTTTTAAAATGTCTTTTGCAACATTAACATATGCTGCTTGTTAATGATCATTGGTGAGGTGAGCCACCGTTAGAATGGACACACCAGTAGAAGGTAGGATTGTGATTAGGATGGCATATCTATAGCCTAGATAGTAAATCATCAGCTAGAACCTGTGCAAATATTACAAATTTACCAGCTCTATATTTTGATATATCCATGGATCTTTGCAGAAGTACAGTAAATTACCATGCCTCATATGATGTAAGCAAATATGGGTTTTTAGCCTGCCCTAGGCATATCCCTCAGAACCAGAGGTGGGCCCTAGGCAGCTGCCTCTTCTGCCTACCCCTGGTTCCGGCCCTGCTCAGAACACTCCAAGAAGAGGTAGGTCCTATGTTTTATTTGTGATTGTTTCAATGTCAAGATGCTGCAGATCAGCTGTAACCACTACATGTATGGGATCCTTGATCCTTGTATGGGGTCCGAATTACAGAAAGGCTGTCTCCTGTAGACTCCATTATATCCAAATAATCCAAATTTTTAAAAAGGATTTCCTTTTCTCTGTAATAATAGCAGTACCTTGTACTTGATCCTAACTAAGACATAATCAATCCTTATTGGAAGCAAAACCAGCCTATTGGGTTGATTTAATGTTTACATGATTTTCTAGTAGATTTGGGGTGTGAAGATCCAAATTACTGAAAGATCCGTTATGCAGAAAACCCCAGGTCCCGAGCATTCTGGATAATAGGCCCAATACCTGCACTGCTGTTGACTCATTTTTTTTTCTGACTTATTGAACCTTACTTCTCATTAAAGATCTCCAGAGGTTCCATTTTTTAATGTAATCTTCCATAAGGTTTCTAGATTCATATCATATACTTATACTCACAGCCATCAGCTTCTAACCACTATCCACCTCCTCCTCTCTATAACCTCTTCACACTATGAAACATCTCATTGACTTCCCTTTATCACAAAGGGTCCATCACCTTTTTTAACGGGCTTATTATCTGCAGAATTACTACAGGGGAATACCAATGCTACCATCTCTCTGTGTCTGATACCAGAAACCAAGACTGTTGTTCCTTCAGTGGATTTACAGCATCATTCAGCTGACCATGTACCATCAGTAATACCATGTCATACCCCCTGGACTACTGCCCCACCTTCTGGCATCTTGTAAAGGGATTATAGCACAATAAAAGAGTACATTTGAAGTGATAAGTAAGCTAGCTGCCCCCTGGGGCTCAAGGCAAAGATCTCATTCATGGGCCCCCACAGCTGCTCCAAGAATTGTGTGGCAGTAAAACTGGTGAACTTGAATATAATAATTATGTGCTTTGTGCTGAAAAACAAATAAGCAGAACTTTACAACCCACTCCATTTTGCTCATGTATTAAAAAGCCCCACCTGGCAAGATTAATACAGAGCACAGTAATAAAAAACCCCCAGAGTTTGCAACAGTCTAGTAACCCATGGGACCAACTGAATACATCTTTCTAAACAGCTGACCAGTAAATGCTGACTGGTTGAGTTACTAGATTAGTAGTAATCTTTGCACCTTTTATTACATTACACATTCGCTATTCAAGCTCCTGCTGAATAACGAGCAAAGTATTAATACGCAACCTAAGAAGTATTTCTTCCATTGCTCCCTTTGCATGTTGCACCTACGCAAGTAACTGACTTACACCTAATGAATCACGGCTAACTGTGATCAACGCAGTGCTGGAAATGATGAAACTGTAGAGGGGGGTTGAGTATTATTTGCACTCAAGGCAACACTACATTACCCAGCACCCCCTGCTCATTATGTCAAACCCACCCGCTGTTGTTCCACGATAGATGCTCACTCACATACCCGCTCCATTCTGCCCTGGTTTGTTCTCTCCCACCACCCCACTGCCACTTGCACAAGCCCCATTGGAACTCACCCCCCCCCCGTTTTCTTCTTTGAAATAGCACCCCTTATATTTTGTACCATAAACAGCTGCCTTTACTGCTTACCCCTACTTCCAGCCCTGCAAAATTGCCCTAGACAAGCACTAATGCCCAATTTGATGTATTGCATGCATGATGCTGTGCATGCTGTTGTCTCCCCCCCACCCCCAAGTAACCTGGAATTCTTGGAAATAATGCTGAATTGTGGGTAATAACATGGCATATTGCATGCAACTGCAAAAAAGCGATAACGTCTTTACTGTCAGGTAATTAGAAATCAATACCGTAGACCACTGAGTTGTTTGCTCACCAACAACCATGGCTGTTGCTCCCATTGGCCTCAAAGCAGGTGCTTATTTTTCAGTTCCTGGCTTGGTGGCAAGTTTTGGTTGCATACAAACCAGGTGAACTGCCAAACAGAGTCTCCTGTAAGCTGCCAGTCCACATAGGGTCGACCAAATAGCCAATCACAGCCCTTAATTAATACCAGGGACTTTTTTCATGCTTGTGTTGCTCCCCAACTCTCTTTTTACATTTGAATATGGCTCATGGGTAAAAAAGTGTGGGGACCCTTGCCATATAGAAGAAAGTTGAAGCTAACTGTCTGGATGAACATAGTGCTGTGAAGGTGTGACGGTTAACACAACAGCTCATGCACACTTGTCACTTGAAACAGGTAGGGTTGCTTAGTGCACGTTGGATTTGTGCTTTGCATTTTGCATTTTGCAACTTAAAATACAGAAGTATGAAAAAGTCCCCAAAACCACATCCTGCTGAGCTGCAGCGAGAAGGAGGAGGAGGGTGATGGTAGACATTGTAATAAAGCAGGAAAGGGAGAGGTGCAGCACCCTGGCAAACAAAAGACAACCAGGCACCCACAAGGACCCAACACAGGAAGAAAGGGGGCTATAGAGCGACTGGGAAAAGAACGGGAAGAGGGGAGGAGAGAGGGTGTATGTGCCTAAGGCTATTCTGCTATACAGAAGGGATACACAATAGTGATGCACTCACAGGAAACCAACCTCTACAACTGAAACACACACAGCGGCAGCACTAGCACAGACACTCACTGTCACACTCAGCTACTAAACTGGGAGACTGAAAGAGAAAAAAATCAGAAACTTGAAAACCCGCATCACACACATCTGGAGTCCATAGCCCACGTGACGCAACAGGGAGTCACCGCACACTCACACAGACACACAGACACACAGACAGTCTCACAGACCTAGATCCAAATCACATGCACAAAGTGACACCTCACTGATACAGCAACATGTCCGACAATGAAGAGGTTCTGAGAGAGGAGGGGTGCGAGGAGCAGACCCTAGAGGAGAGGCTGGAAGAAACCCAAAGGTAAGATGTGCTGATATGTATTTATTCATCATTCATAGACTGTGTCTCCATATCTGAATGAAATGTACAATAAAGGGCTGATTCTGTATACATGTCTGGATCCATTGTCTAAAATGCTTGAGACCTGCAGTTTTCTGTATATGGGGTCTTCCTATTTTGTGGACCACTGTGCATGAAGACTACTAAAAACTCAAAAAGCTCAAATAGCATTAGTTTGCTGCCAAAATCGTCAAATGTACTTTTTTTTGTTTGAATGGGTAACTGTGAGAAATGGGCGCATTCAGAGCTTTTTGGGAAATGGGTGTCCAGATATTACATCTCACTCCTACATGTATGCACTTTGTACATGTTACAGAGGTACAAGGAGATGGATAGGATCAGAAGGGGGAATGGAAATCCATCAGTGATTTGGTATTTACAGAAGCCTCGCCCGTGGTGCACACATTTTTTACATGATTAGAATTGCCCCCTCGCTGCTAATTGGGTAATAAGAAAATAGAAATATACTGCATATAATTGAACATACGTGATGAAGATTATATATGCCTTAGTTATGGGTTTTGTTGAGAATATAATGTGTCTGATAGTTAAGGGGCAAGGCTTCACAGATAATAGGATATCATACCCTTTTAGGGTAAATCGTTTCTTTTTTTTTTCATAAAGTGACAGGCTTTCTGGGGGAAGGTACATACTTTAAGTATGAATGGCATAACTCAGTAGGGGGGAGGTTTAATGGAGATGAGAATACTGAGATGATTTAACCCTGCAAGTCTCCGGCAACAATGAAATGGATCAGCATACTTGTACCAACACCAGAGCCAAAGTTCATTTACTTCTCTTACATCAGAGGTTCCCAAACTGCCAGGCTGACCCCTGTAGGGCAACCCAAAGCTGTTGATGGGGAGCAGGGTTGGACTGGGCTGGTGGGACACTTTGACCCTGGCCTGATTCCTGCTTGCCCTTCGCCATGCTTCCCTGCTGCCCTCCCTCCCTGATAGTGGCAAAAGTAACTTGTGGTGTATGCGTGGGGGGGGGAATGGGCTAGTGGTGAGTGAGCCCCCTGGGATAGCAGCTTTGTTGGACCTCACATACCCTAGTCTGACCCTGATGCGGCTCTACCTAGCCAATTAGGATAAGATCTGGGATAAATGCTTACCAAAGTTGTTCCTGAAAGAGGGTTACCAGATCACTTGAAAATTCAGGGACACATCTATAAAAATTACTCTATGATCTAGAGAAGCACAGCATGGAAGTCATTTAGGGGAGAGTACCCAGGAGAGAGAGGGTGGCTGATGCACAGGTTGAAGATTTTTTTTATCCAAGTCACGATAACCCAACCTAAGCTCTACCAATATTAATTGGCCTCTGTGCCAATTAAAATATCCACATCTGGCCAACCCCTTTTGTGATCATTAGAGGGGGCAGGAGGCAAGCGTGAGTACATGCCATCCCGTCACTTGTTGGGTTGGGACAGTGTGGACAGGTTGGGGAGCAGCTGGGTTGGTGGGAATAAATCCCTCTCTCTTGAACCCACACCTCTTGATGGATGTATGTGCTGGGGGGACTGGGCCTGCATATAAAAAGGCTGAAAGCCTTCCAATCATTGGGAGAGATGTCAATCTCCAAATCTGAAACTGGTTGATTTTTATTTTGTTACGCCCACTTTCTGTTGAGATGAGGCCCAAACCAATCCCCCCATTATGGGGTATAATTATAGGTAACTTCTAAAATATTCAGGAGGGTTGACAGTTCTGCTTTTGTATCTTAGATGGGGGTTGACGGCCCATTCCAATTTCAGGGTTTCAGGAATTATTTCTCTAGTGACATTAGTTAATATTACCCACAATGCCTTTGAAGCTTGACTCTTTGTATAATATTAGCCCAACTCATAGTCAAACGTTGAGCCTGGATTTGGTTTCGCAGGGGTACAAAGAGCTTGTTTAACCCCGACAGTCTCAGAAAGGAAATATAAGACTCAGTGGTTAGGATTTTGCTGTGCAGTTTCCGTGGGGTAAATTCTACCACATTCAGTCAATGGTCTTAATCTTTTGTTTGGAATTCTGCATCCGCTTCTGTTTCAGTGGGTACACAGCCATAGGACTAATTACTTCTTGTACTAATTACTGCCTGTGTGTTACAACAAGCTGAAATGTAGCTCATGGCAACCGCCAAAACACTAACTATGGGGCTAATGGGCTGAATGTGCAGGAGTTGCTTTTCTGCCAAGGTGCAAATAAAACATTGTGCACAAAACCCAATGAAAGAGTGCCCCTAGTGGACAGATTATCAGGAAACTGGCAGAAAAGGGAGGCGGGTGCAGTTTTTTTTGGCTAGGCTTCCAACACAAGGGTTTACAAATATAGGAATATAGCAGGCCCGGACTGGCAATCTGTGGGTTCTGGCAAATGCCAGAGGGGCTGCTATACGGCTCCATAGAAAGTTACCATATAGTGGGCTGGTAGGAGGCTGTTTGGGCCTTTGTGTACTTGTGTACTTGGGATGACAGGGCCTATTTTGACTCCCAGTCCAGGCCTGGAATATAGCATAGAGCATATGGTTCCTTTTTGGGGATGCTAAGCATCCCTAAATCTTCTTTATTCTCTGCCTATGCATAAAGCATACTGAATGCTATTACACTTTCCAAGACTAGGGATGCATCCAATCCAGAATTTGAAAATGAGCACTTGTTGTAGGATTACACTGGGCTGCACTAAAACCGAACCCTCAACGCCATGAGTCTTTAAAGCTCATGAAACAATTTGTTTTATTCTCAGATTTCAATATCTAAATTAAGGTTCTAATTTGTTTCAGAATTTAGCCACATGTTTTGTGGAGAATCCAAAATTCATTTGAATCGATAATTTCGAACTTCTGTGCATCCATAGCCACTGTTGTCTGGATTTGCTCCAACTTTCACGAATTTGCTAGAAGCTAAAAGATCTACTCAAGTGGCCAGGTCACCAAACAAGTGGAGATTTGCCTCCAATGTGGTGGGCCAACCACTGACTCAAGTGATGGAGATTTCAGAGGAGTTGGTTACAGGGCCAGTTCTTCTACCTGCCTGACTGGGTCTTCTGCCCAACCCAATAAATATCTGAACAAGCCCACTGAGATCTGGAAATAGGATAATCTTACTCCCATACATGGACTAATCCAGTGCAAATTCATCATTTTAGTATAGCACAGGTTTTTAAACCTATGGGAATAACCCGTTGGGGACACAAAGCAGCTAGTGGGGAGCCAAACCTCAACACCATCTAAGAAGAGAATTCATTTTTGTTGCCCTTACCCTGAAGGCCAGTTAGGTTAAGATCAAGAATGAATACTTACCCTTGAGGGGAGGGAATCATGGAACAATGTAATGGGCCAAGTGAACTTTAACTAATTGACTTTGGGAAGGGTTCCTACACATTTCTATAGTATGATGAGAACATTGTAACCCTTGAGCTGTAATAGAGAGTGTCCTCTGGAGCAGGACAAATAATTCTTGGAATATATGGTATTAAAATCGCAAAGGATCAGTAACATTGAGTTAAAATGGCCAGGACATGATAAATTCACCCCAGGGACTTTATATATCCATGAATTTGTTCATAATCTAAATGCTACTCAATCATTTATTTGGCCAGTTCTGGTGGGAGCCCATCCCATCTAACAGGAATACTACTTCCCCAGTGAGGGCTACTCCCAGCTCCTTGCTTCAAAGCATGACTTCTTCAGTTGGCACTTCCTTTTTATGAAATTCACTTCTGTAATTTTATTATGTGGGGTTGTGTTTCACAATTTGTTTATCTGAAGCTTTAACAGCCATTTCTAGTCAGTTGCTAACACTGGACACGACTGCCCTACAGCAACCGTTCTTTATTTCATATACAGGTATGGGACCTATTATCCAGAATGCTCGGGACCTGGGGCTTTCCGGATAATGGGTCTTTCCATAATTTAGATCTTCATATCTTAAGTCTACTAGAAAATCACGTAAACATTCATTAAATAAAACCAATAGGCTGGTTTTGCTTCTAATAAGGATTAAATATAGTTTGGATCAAGTACAAAGTACTGTTTTATTATTACAGAGAAAAAGGACATTTTTAAAAATTTGTATTATTTGATTATAATGGAGTCTATGGGAGACGGCCTTTCCGTAATTTGGAACTTTCTGGATAACAGGTTTCCGGATAACGGATCCTATACCTGTAATACCTTTCATTATTCAACAGGCAGTAGACTAGTCAAACCTTGTGTTTCATGGGTTTCTGTGGGTTACTGTACTGGTGCAAATTTGCCCACTGTTAGTAAATGAGAAAAACCAATATATTGTACTCTTGGATTTCATTTCTAGTAGGGATCCATTATATTGGATTCGGCCGGACCCCCGAATCCTTTGTGAAAGATTTCGGCCGAATACTGAAATAAAATCTAATTTTCATTGGCAAATTAGAGGTGGGAAGGGTAAAACATTTTTCACTTCCTTGTTTTGTGATAAAAAGTGATGCAATTTCCCTCCCCGTCCCTAATTTGCTTATGCAAATTAGGATTCGGTTCGGCCAGGCAGAAGGATTCAGCCGAATCCGAATCCTGCTGAAAAAGGGCCAATCCTGGCCAAACCGAATCCTGTATTGGGTGCATCCCTAATTTCTAAAATGCTCTGCACACCTAGCCGGTAAAATACCAGCAATGTATTTGCCAGT
This sequence comes from Xenopus laevis, assembly GCF_017654675.1. Lineage (NCBI taxonomy): Eukaryota > Metazoa > Chordata > Amphibia > Anura > Pipidae > Xenopus > Xenopus laevis. Next base: position 16,705,150 of record NC_054377.1, on the reverse strand, counting down.
ATATTTGTAATGCCTTATTGTTCCATCCCTATCCACCCCAATTCACTCCCTGAGCTCACTGTCTCTCCCCCGACCATTTACATAATGACCAAACCCATCATCTTAAGGCCAGTTTTCATATTGGCCAGTTTCAATGATACTCGCTGACTAAGTGGGCACTTATGTAGTGTTACAATCAGTGAGGTACATGGGCACTGCCATAAGCACTGCAGTCAGGAGCCTGTAGAAGAGGGCCCCTAAAAGAGCCTGGCCCATCAGCAGATAAGGAATTGAAGAGGAGTCATGGTTCCTCTTTACTTTTCGTAGTCTGGCCTGGAATCCTGACTAGGGGACCTTTCATATGGGTGTTTGCTTTTACAGTACCTACAGTATCCCATGGGATACTGTAGTGGATGAGCCAGTGCACTGCTTCTTTTGTACCGTTCATACACTATGTGGTGATGTACAGTGCGGGTGCAGTTAAAGAAATGGTCAAAGCTGACCCCTTGTGGTGCTCTGTGACATATGTATTTGCATGTGCCATAAACCTGTCCCTGTGCCATAGCTGTAAAGTATCACTGGGCAGGGGTAGGGTATGTAAGGAAACAACACAATCAGTATAAATATAGTATAAATGTTTTGTCTCATAATCATTTTCCGTGTTCCAGTAAAATGCTTACAATTGAGCCTGTGCATTATATTGACAATTCAAGTCCCATGAATTCTCATACCTCACACTGTATAGCAGGGGTCCCCATCCTTTTTTACTTGTGAGCCACATTTAAATTTAAAAAACAGTTGGAGAGCAACACAAGCATGAAAATGTCTATGGGGATGTCAAATAAGGGCTGTGATTGGCTGTTTGTTAGCCCCTATATGGAATGGTAGCCTACAGGAGGCTCTGTTTGGCAGTACATTTGGTTTTTATACAACCAAAACTTCCCTCCAAGCCTGGAATTCAAAAATAAGCACCTGCTTTGAGGCCACTGGGAGCAACATCCAAGGGGTTGGAGAGCAACATGTTACTCACGAGCTAGTGGTTGGGGATCACTGCTGTATAGAGATAAATAAACATAATGCACTTATCTGCATCTGACTCCGGGGGCTCCATTCAGCCTGCAGTCATCTACATGTACAATGCTCTAACTCCACTCAGGTCTATCATCAGAAATCATGGAGCCACTTACTACTTACTTAGCAGGGAAAGAACCATTGCCTTCCTGGGCATCATGCATGGTGAGCCCTGCCAATTAAGTAGAGTAGGGCCCCAATAAAGAAAACCCAAGTAAATTCCATGCATAGACATGCCTCCAGCCAAGCCCCATTATGTTCAAAACATGCCTACAACCTACTGAAGCTCCACCCATTCCCCCAAAAGGCAGGGGCTCCTGACTCCCCAACATTCAAATTGGACTTTATGTCTCTTCGTGCCCCCTCTGCCTGAATCTGTTCAATGAGAGGGAACAAAATGTATATGCCAAGGTAGAGGTTTTGTTGGACTTTTTGTGGTCCAATAATTCTCCAAGATAATATTTGTGATAGTTGTTAGGAATCAATCTCAGAGATATCTAACTTGCAGTCCTACAGCTGTTGTTGTACTACAACTCTCACTATCCCATCAACAGCCAAACACATCACCCCTCTTCTTTCCCTGCCATATTGTATCACCTTCTGCCAGTGCTTAGCTGGTACCTGGAGGAGCAGGATTCTTCTTCCACCACATTGCTGCAGGAACAGCATAAACACGACGGGTCACAATGTTGCTTGATGGGTGCTGACTGCTGCAGCTTCACCCACAGGTTGCATTGCAACAGGCTTATATGAAGCATTGCATTGCATTAAAGAATATTTAGGACAGGAATTATTAGATAAATATGGTGTGTAACCAGCAAAAGTAACAGGATATCATATACTGTAAGTGTATTAATTGCAAATGTACATATAGAGTTGCTTGCTACATCTAAATACTCTTCCTGCTGTTCAAATGGCTATTACACTTTTGACTCTCTGCTGCCTACTACAGTTCATTACCAATATTGCACCGATTAATATATTTTATACTGGCATCTTGTATATTCAGAAGAGACAAAAAGTACAGAGATGAGAACAAAAATTTTTTGGGTTTAGCCTTCCTTTTAAAGTCCAACATTTGGTCCGGACTCATGGCAAGAGTTCCATGGATACCTAACATAGAAAACAGGGTTACCCTGACATTATATTCTATTTGAGCTTCAGGCAGGACCAGCCTTCCAATAATTTGGACCCCTTTGGGGTGGACCAGCTACACAGTTCAAGGACTACTTCACTAGAGGAATTAGATGCAAGCAAATTGATTTTATGCTCTACTTGAGAACTGAAAGCTATGATATAGTAGAGGAAAGTTTCTGCGCTATTTGTATTGTACTATCCTTTACAGCAGAATTAGACTGGCCCACCAGGATATCAGAAAAACTCCCATTAAGCCCAGGTGTCTTCTGGCCTTTATCATGGCCATTCCCAATTTCTGTATTGGCACAAAGAGGAGAAATAAATGGATTGGGCCGGAAATGGTGGTAGAGAAGACTTGTGTGTAGGGTGCAACAGTGGGGTGATGCTAGGCACGTACCTCTTCTGTTGCCTACCCCTTGTCCTCCCACCAATTTTTGTTCATTCCCCCTGCCACCATGTGCTGCAGAGACATCAGCACTCATAGGGTTGCCTATTGTCTATGGATTTCATCCGGACAGCCCAGTTTTTAGAAGGGCTGCCTAGGTGAAAGTTCCTGTCCGGATTTCCAAATTACGAAATCTGGACAGGACATTGAAGTGAATGACATGGTGATTAGCCAATCGCTGATCGCCACTTCATCAGTCCCACCCCTGATGTCACCTGCCCCGCCTCCCCAAATCACTGCCCCGCTACCAATGTCACTGGCCCACCCCCCTACAGCAAGTGCTGCTTCCAGTGTTACCTGAATCAGGTGCCTCTAGGTGTATGGCCCCAAAAACTGTCAAGGGCCCAAAAATAGTATCCACGAACAAAACACCAATGGCACATCCGATGCTGTTAAACTAGTTGTGGGTTATTTATTAGCTCATAATAGTGATAATGTTTGGGGCAGAGGTTGGAAGGGAAGAAGGTAGGAGGATGGGGTTCGGAGTGCAATCGGCTCCTCTGAAGATTTTTCTGCACTCTAGTTACACCATTGAGAAAATAGTTTAGTTTGGGGGGGGGGCATAACCTCATAGCTTTCCTTGCCATTAAAGCCCAACACTGCCGTAACTGTAACTACTTACTATATCAAAGATGGCCACACACTGGCTCCTAGTGCACCAATAGAAAGAGTAACCTTTGCTTGTCTACAGAGTCGGACTGGGGGACTCGAGGCTCACTAGGATGGCTGCATCAGAGCCCTCCACACACCGCCATCCCCCCATCGCAGCCACAAAGCCTCATCTGCCCCCTTTTTGATCGAGCCTCACCGCCCCCCGCCTACCTTTTTCTTCTTGCGGCCGGAACTGGTAGTGGGGCTTGCTGGGTTTTTTTCCTGGGGTCCCGCTGGCCCAGTCTGATCCTGCTTGTCTACAGATGGATCCTGATAAAACTGACCCAGTGTGTGTTAATGTGATAGAGACCTTAGATTCAGGCCCGGATTTGTGGCGAGGCCACATTTTTGGGGGTGGCATGCCGCCCAGCCGCCTGTGCTCCCCAGTGCTTTGACGATCACACGCTGACGCTTTTGCGCCAGCGTGTGGTAGTGCAGGCTGGCGCTAGGACCGTGCGGGGCGCACGGCCTAGGGGCACCCGCCCAGCGAATCCGCCACTGCTTAGATTGTAGGCTCCACCGGGGCAGGGACTGATGTGAATGATGAATCATCTCTGTAAAGCTCTACAGAACATATTGCAGCTAATAATTTGCATCATAATAATACATTCATGCAAATCGTGCAACACAGCAGCTTGTATTTATTAAAACGGTTGCTGATTTTTCAGCTGATCTAGTAACCTAAGGGCTCTTACAGACGAGTGTTTTAACCTGCGCTCCCCTGCATTCCGTTTTTCTGCGTTCAGCCGCAGGGGAGCGCAGGGATAGACGCATTACATTTTTTCCAATGGGGCTGTACTCACACAGTCGCGTGTAGACGCCGAACGCAGGTTGAGACGCAACATGCTGCATTTTTCCTGCGTTCTGCGCCTACACACGCCTGTGTGAGTACAGCCCCATTGGAAAAAATGTAATGCGTCTATCCCTGTGCTCCCCTGCGGCTAAACGCAGAAAAACGGAACGCAGGGGAGCGCAGGTAAAAACGCTCGTCTGTAAGAGCCCTTATGGTGTGTGTGTAATGGGAAGCTGCCTGTGCTATGTTTGGTTGAAACAAGATCCTATTTATGGTCTGTAGCAAAAGCAAAAATCTGATTATCTTGTCTGTTCTATCAGTCCCCAGTCGCTTAACCAAGTTCTCTCTAGCTGCACATTTATCCTTTCCTCCTTACTCTGGACAGTAGCAACTCTGGAGCCAAAACTAGGGTTACCATTGCACCCTTTTATAACCGAACACATATGGAATCCACAGCCTGCATGGCTAATTAGCAATTCATTTAGATGCATGCTGCAGACTGAACTGATTTATGTACAGCCATCCATCAAGCATCTAAATGAATTGCTAATTAGCAATGCAGACTGTGGATTCCATATGTCTTTAGCTTTAGGGCTCTTACTGACAAGTAGTTGAAGCTGTGCTCCCCTGCGTTCCGTTTTTCTGCGTTCAGCCGCAGGGGAGCGCAGGAATAGATGCATTTAGCTTTTTTCAATGGGGCTGTACTCACACAGGAACGTGTAGGCGCCGAACGGAGGAAAAATGCAGCATGTTGCGTCTCAACCTGCGTTCGGCGCCTACACGCGCTCGTCAGTAAGTAATCAAATTTACTCAATTCAAATTCATGAATTAGGTTTATGTGCTTAACTCATTAGCTTCTCATGTCACAATAAGGTATAGGATCCAGTATCTGACCGGAAAACCCATTATCCAGAAAGCTCCAAATTACAGGAAGCCCATCTCCCATAGACTAAATTATAATAAAATAATTCAAATTTTTAAAAATGATTTCCTTTTTCCTCTATAATATTAAAAGAGTACCTTGTACTTGATCCCAACTAATTAATCCTTACTAGAGGCAAAATAATCCTATTATCTTAAATGAAAATGATTTTTTATTAGACTTAAGGTATGGTGATCCAAATTACAGAAAGATCCATTATCCGGAAAAACCCAGGTCACCAGCATTCTGGATAACAGGACCCCAGCATTCTGGATAACAGGTCCCATACTTGTAGAGTGAATCAAATGTCATACTATGTTTGGGGGGTAATTCACAAATGTGGCTTTCATGTACCCCAGAATATATTCAAATGTCTTGTTAACTGTTTAATAGACTCTGGCCAATTATTGGATGGACAGGCCATCAAGAAGCTTTTATTAGCTCAGGTATGGCTTCCCCACAATTTAACTCCATCATTTTGAATCTGACTATAGGTCAGACCTAAACCCAACCATAAAACAGTTCCACTGCACCCCCTAGTTCTATATAAGTCAAAAAAATAGACATGCAAGAAAATTCACCTTTGAGAATTCTACTTAAACAAAACTTCATTATAGGGGCAAAAGAATCCACCAATGAGAATGTTGATTATCATCTTGCTGTTACCTTACCAGGGCTGGAACTAGGCTCATGCTAAGTAGGCACCGCCTAGGCCGCAATCATGCGGGGGAATCTTTTTCTTTTTTTTACAACCCTGTTTTGCTTGGCCTTTAATAGTTTTTCAATTTAAAACCCCCTTCTTGAACCCCCTCTTGCACATGATTCATACTGTGGGCACTCCCCACCTCCCTATTGGTACATATTTGTCTGCAATACCTTGGCTGCTGCTGGCACAGGTAAACAGATGATTAGCGGCAATAAGATGGATTTTTTTTGGGCTGCTGCTGCACATGTACATATTTGGGGGCAATATTATGGATTTTTGGCTCCTGCTGGCACAAGTACCTATTTGGGGGCAATATTGTGGATTTTATGGCTGCTGCTGGCACAGATACAGATTGGGGGCAATATAAGGGATTGGCTGCTGCTGGCTCAGGTACATGGGGCAATATGGTGACTGCTGGCACAGGTACACAGAAGTTTGGTGCAATATAATGGATTTTTTTGGCTGACACTGGCATAGGTACAAATTGGGGGTAACACTATGATGGATGTTTTGGTTTATGCTGGCACAGGTACAGATTGTTGGCTTGGGGGAAATCTGAGGGATTGACTGCCGTTGGCACAGGTAAAAATGACGGCAATATGATAGGTACTGGGCTGGAACAGGTATACATGGGGGTAATATGAATGGTAATGTGAGAAATGGTAATGTAAGACCGGGTGCGGGGGCACTGATTAAAGCCCTTGCCTAGGGTGCCAAAATATCTTGGCCCGGCCCTTCGTTCCATACAGAGAACATTGTGATTTTTGCTTGATAATATTACACTGGGATCGAATAAGAATACAGCCGTGATATTGGTGGATTGCATCTCCCAGCATGCCTTGATTTGATGATATATTAAAGTATGCTGGGATTTGTAGTACAGCAATATCTTGTATATTTTATTCTCCTTTCTTCTCCTTCTCCTGCCTCTTGCACATTATTCAGTTAATACTGTGTGTGTTTGTATCTGCGTGTGTATGAGTGTGTATGAGTGTCTGTGTGTGTGGGACCCTGGGAAAGCTGTCCGCAATGATGTTATATAGGAAAGGATGAACTATGGGTGGGTCGTGCAGGGAGAATGGGACATATATTCACATCTGGACGCCCCCCTCCCCATTACACACTGTGACCTCACCAATGACCTCATCGGCCTTAACCCATTCTATTATATCCCAGCCAGGCCAATGGCTTTGGATAAGCAGCCCCAGCTTTGCCATTTGTTTACTTATCTGACATGATGACTAAGGATGTCCTGAATCCACAATTTTGGATTTGGCTGAACCCCCGAATACCGAAATGAATCCGAATCCTAATTAGCATATGCAAATTAGGGGTGGGCAGGGGAAAACATTTTTTACTTCCTGGTTTTGTTACAAAAAGTCACGCAATTTCCCTATGCAAATTAGGATTCGGATTCGGTTTGGCCAGACAGAAGGATTCGGCCGAATCCGAATCCTGCTGAAAAAGGCCCGAATCCTGGCCGAATCCCGAAACGAATCCTGGATTCGGTGCATCCCTAATGATAACCCCCCTTCCTCCAAAAATCTGTACAGGAATGGGACCTGTTATCCAGAATGGGGGTTGTTCAACTTAGAATGATATTCTGAGACAATTTGCAATTGGTTTTCACATTTTATTATTTATTATTTTGAGTTATTCAGCAGCTCTCCCATTTTGCAATTTCCACAATCTGGTTGCTAGGATCCAAATTACCCTAGTAACCCTGCATTTATGCGAATGAGAGACGGGAATATGAATAGGAGAGTCCTGAATAGAAGAATAAAAAGTAGCATTAACGATACACTTGTAGCCTTACAGAGCATTTGTTTTTTAGCTGGGGTCAGTGACCCCCCATTTGAAAGCTGGAGTCAGAAGAAAAAGGCAAATAATTAAAAAAGTATAAAAAAAAAGAAAAAATGAAGACCCACTGAAAAGTTGCTTAGAATTAGCCATTCTATGAAATACTAAAAGTTAAAAGTTAACCACACCTTTAAATAAACCCAATAGGCTGGTTTTGCTTCCAATAAGGATTAATTATATCTTAGTTCGGATCAAGTTCAATGAACTGTTTTATTTACACAGATAAAAAGAAAATACATTTTAAAAATTGGATTATTTGAATAGAATGGAGTCTATGTGAGATGGCCTTTCCATAATTCTGAGCTTTCTGGATAATGGGATTCCAGATAATGGATCCCATACTAACCATATACCCTTCAATTGCAGCACTGCGGAATATGTTGGTGCTTTATAAATACGTGCTAATAATAGCCATACTGTACATATCTATTCTAAACAGTTCCTTTTGTATATTGCTTTGGTGCCCCTGGTGGTCAGCAGGGCTTTTACAGAATAAAAAAAAAATGGAATTATTTGCTTAAAATGAACTCTATGGGAAATGGTCTTCCCCGTAATTCGTAGAAACCTGGATATCGGGATTCCGGATAAGGGATCCCATCATTCAGTCTATAAATATGTGTAAAAACTTTATTTATAATTATTACCTGTCTCCATGCTGAAGCTTGGGGGGGGGGTCTTTCTGCACTGGGGGTTCACATATTTAAGAAAGAAATAGCAAAGTGGGGCTCAGTATGTTATTAGACTTTATTCTGTGAATTTAAATCTCCAAGCTTTTGCATGACGGCCCATAATTTACTGTGACCAGCACCTATTTTGTTCCTATCCCTTGTGTTATACTTAGTAACGTTCTCTCTCTGTCTGTGGCATTTTGAGAGGGGGGCAATTTAAGGAGATGAGATGGAGGAAACATCTGTGCCTGCCTGTGACGGACAGAAACATAAGGGTCGTTGGCCAAAGGGGTAAATTGCCAGCTCCACAGATCTGTGCTCTGTGCCCTTACATGGATTGGGGTGCGGCAGGTGATAGAGGAGGGTCAGGACACTCTTAGATGCTTAAGGCAATGGGTAAAGTTCTATAATTTCCCAGTGCAGCTCATGTTTTGTCTTGCTAAGAAGATGGATAGATTATTGCACCCAAAGGAAGCCAGATAGAATGTAAGCTCTGCAGCATACTTTATAATATGCTGCTAAAAGGCCGTACACCTAAGATTCCCATATTCCATGGTAAAAAACTGGTTTGCAAATATAATAGCAGATGTCTGTACCTATTTATTCCCTGCACTGCCGGTTCTTGCTACGTAAACAATGTAGCAGAAGCCAGCTGATTAGCCATCTTGTTAAGAAGCATGCAAGGCATTGTGGGAATTGCAGTCTTGGCTGAAATAAAGGAGCTGACTTGAAAAGCAATTTTATTTCCATTTGAAATCTGTAAGGACTACGTCTATAGAAAAGTGGCTTAGAATTACACTTACATTTTGTTCTTGATTTTGCACCACCCTTTAAGAACCATGCGTGTACGGCCACGCCCACCCAGCATAGAAAAGAGTTAACAGAAACGAGGAGTAGCTTCACTTATACTAATTTAATGATGGCAGGGTAGGAGAATTCTTTAATGACTTGAAGAGATTACAAGGATTTGGCCATCCATTTGGCCGAACAGATGGTAATGTTTAAAAAGAAATAACAATAATACATCACTTTCTAAGAGCAGCTGTCCCTGCCCGGGGTGGCGGAGAGACACATTCACAATTAAAACTGACCGGCCTAGAGAATATACAGGAGAATTCATGGTTTCATTCAACCTATTCTTTACTAAGTAGTTTGCTAAGTGATCATTTCCTGAGATGAATTAAAAAAATATATATTTTCCTATTGCTTGAAATGGCCATAAAGGATATCCATTGTTCTGCTCTTAATATTTCTGCCTATAAACAATATGTGTCTTTAATGTGAGATCACTGGAGGGATCCGAGCTTCATGGAGTCAGAAGCTGAGTTCACTTATAATAACTTAGTCTGTGTCTCTCGCAATGCCGGCGCCCCTTTCTGCTTGATATAAAATGTATTGGCTCTCTTCCCTTCTGACTGCTGAATACAATAGTTTTGTTATAGAATAATGATTTGTAAATAGTGTCTGGACTCAGGAAGTAAAGCAGCCTGAAAAGTACATACTTCTGCCTGACACTGCATGGAATGTTTTGATTGCCTGGGAAATACTGTATGAGTATCCCATGTCCCAATATTATCCCCCATTGATTTAGAGTGATGGGAGGGAAAAGGGTGCCTGTGAGATAATAGTCTCTGAGAAGGGAGTGTGACTGTGGGATAGCAGGTATAGTAGGGAGAGATGGTGCCTACAGTAACAGTGGGGTAATAGTCTCTGGGAAGGGAGTGTGACTGTGGGATAGCAGGTATAGTAGGGAGAGATGGTGTCTATAGTAACAGTGGATAATAGTCTCTGGGAAGGGAGTGTGACTGTGGGATAGCAGGTATAGTAGGGAGAGATGGTGCCTATAGTAACAGTGGATAATAGTCTCTGGGAAGGGAGTGTGACTGTGGGATAGCAGGTATAGTAGGGAGAGATGGTGCCTATAGTAACAGTGGGATAATAGTCTCTGGGAAGGGAGTGTGACTGTGGGATAGCAGGTATAGTAGGGAGAGATGGTGCCTATAGTAAAAGTGGGATAATAGTCTCTGGGAATGGAGTGTGACTGTGGGATAGCAGGTATAGTAGGGAGAGATGGTGCCTATAGTAACAGTGGAATAATAGTCTCTGGGAAGGGAGTGTGACTGTGGGATAGCAGGTATAATAGGGAGAGATGGTGCCTATAGTAACAGTGGGATAATAGTCTCTGGGAAGGGAGTGTGACTGTGGGATAGCAGGTATAGTAGGGAGAGATGGAGCCTATAGTTACAGTGGGATAATAGTCTCTGGGAAGGGAGTGTGACTGTGGCTATGGGATAGCAGGTATAATAGGGAGAGATGGTGCCTATAGTAACAGTGGGATAATAGTCTCTGGGAAGGGACTGTGGCTGTGGTATAGCAGGTATAGTAGGGAGAGATGGTGCCTATAGTAACAGTGGGATAATAGTCTCTGGGAAGGGACTGTGGCTGTGGGATAGCAGGTATAGTAGGGAGAGATGGTGCCTATAGTAACAGTGGGATAATAGTCTCTGGGAAGGGAGTGTGACTGTGGGATAGCAGGTATAGTAGGGAGAGATGGTGCCTATAGTAAAAGTGGGATAGTAGTCTCTGGGAATGGAGTGTGACTGTGGGATAGCAGGTATAGTAGGGAGAGATGGTGCCTATAGTAACAGTGGGATAATAGTCTCTGGGAAGGGAGTGTGACTGTGGGATAGCAGGTATAGTAGGGAGAGATGGTGCCTATAGTAAAAGTGGGATAATAGTCTCTGGGAATGGAGTGTGACTGTGGGATAGCAGGTATGGTAGGGAGAGATGGTGCCTATAGTAACAGTGGGATAATAGTCTCTGGGAAAGGACTGTGGGTGTGGGATTGCAGGTATAGTAGGGAGAGATAGAGTTGTAGTAGTTACTAGTAATGTGCCGGTCTTGGCCCTTTGCAGGTGGCGGGTGGGTTCTGGTTTGAGCTCTTCCTCCTGCTCTCCCCGCACGCCACCTTCAACTGGCAGCTTCCGACTTCCAGCTTCCGGCTTTATAGCCATGTGCCTGCTTGCCCTGCCCCTTTTGTGATGTCATCGGAGTGGCAGGTCAGTGCGGGTCTATAAAGGGAAGCCGGAAGTCGGGCACGGGTGGAGGGAGGACGGGTGCGGATCTGGTGCGGGTCGGGAAAAACCTTCACATCACTAGTAGTTACCCCCTTACACTTACACCAGTCAGACATACAGTTGACTGAACTTAATGCTGATTGGTTGCTATGGGTTACTGCACTGTTACATATGCAGTCATTTTAGTAAATGTGCCCTTGTGAGTTAAATCACCAGAGCATAATGATTGCCTCCTACCCCCAAATCAAAAAATACATGGATGGGAATTCTGCTGTTGCTCTGTTGAGAGAGTATGTTGGGCCCAGTATTTACATACAATTGAGAACTGTCCAAGCAATGGCCCTTCAGCTGTTGTTGAATTACAGCCTCTAGAAATTGCCAACAGCCTTTTACTCTGGGTCGGTGTTGAGAATTGTATGTCACCATCTATCATGCTGTAGGTTGGCCAGCCTGTATTTTAAGAACTATCGTGTCCATTTGCTTCTACAGTCTTGCCCCACTCTTGCCATGTTGTCTTATTAAACCTGCTGCTATTTACTACTCCCTGCAACTGCAGTTAAATCAGTTTTCAGACATGTCTCTCTACAGACAGCCCTCTTCAAATGTTAGATTTGGGTGTTGGGTTTCAACATAAAGAGCAGCAATCTAGGAGCTTCCAGTTCTCTTTTAAGCCATTTCTTTAGGAGAACCTTTGAAATTATTAAGGGAGGCACTGGCATTGGATGGTACTGTTGCTTTAAGGTACCATTCCTGATGTTGCTGGACTACAGTTACCAACATGAAATACCTTACGTTGCAGTGTCAGCTTGCACCATGTATTTTGCACAGTTGGTGAGTGCAACAAAGGGGTTATATGGAGGATTTACATCTCCGTTAAAGGGGTTTGTTCACCTTTGAGTTAACTTTTAGTATGATGTAGAAAGTGATTTTCTGAGCCAATTTGCAATTGCTTTTCATTTTATATTATTTGTGCTTTTTTTAGTTATTTAGCTTTTTATTCAGCATCTGGTTGCTACGGTCCAAATTACCCTAACAACCATGCATAAGAGACTGGAATGTGAATAGGAGAGGACCTGAATAAGTAATAAAACGTAGCAGTAACAACAAATGTGTCATTTTTGCTTTTGTTTTTTTCAGATGGAGTCAGTGATCCCTATTTGAAAAATAGAAAGAGTCAGAAGTAAAAGGCAAATAATTTAAAAAAAAACTATAAAAAATAAATAATGAAGACCAATTGAAATGTTGCTTAGAATTGTCTGTTCGATACCATACTGAAAGTTAACTTAAAGGTGAACCACCCCTTTTTTATAGTCTAATATCAGCAAGCCAAATCTGCCCAGTACTCTCTATATGTTGGACAAATACTGATATTCAGCTGGCAGCTCTCTCTGGACCATTCTTTACAATCTGTAATTAAAGGAAACATAAACCTGAAACCCTTGGCTTTCCGAAATAGGCATAACAAACATAATTGCACACTCAATAGGGTTCTCAGAGGAGAATTAGCCTCACTAGTCCTATATGCAACATCTGGCTCTGATCTCATATATTGAGATTAATGTGCAATCTCTAACTGTGCCAGTATAGCGCTGCTGCATTGGAACGTCAGGGGAGCAGATGTAGCGATGTTTATGTTTTCAGAGCCAGAAGAAATATGGCCAATGCCTCCAGAGATCTTCATGTTCAGAAAAAAAAGGACATGGGTATACACAGAGGAACGAAAAATCCTCTATTAAGGCCAATGGTTCTCAAAGAGTTGGGAAAGAGTTTTATTGAGCATTGTTGCTTTAAGGATTCAGCTTTGACCTTTGGTAATATGTAGTTGTATGGAATGAACTATAGAACTATGGAATTGTAGTTCAGCAACATTTCGTGGGTGGGGTGAATCTTGCAGGGAGTGGACAGGGTTTGATGAATCTTGCAGGGAGTGGATTGTGCTTGGTCATACTGGGATTTGGTAAATAAGGGACATGACCCGCCATCTCTTTTTGGGCTACATTCTACTTGTTGGCAGGGTCCACTGTCCAGGTGACTGGTGGGCTAATAATTGGGGTCCTGCTATTATAGTAGTATGGGTCCCCACTAATTGCTGCCCTGGTTCTTGGTGACTTCCCATTAATCACTATAAATATGCCAATAGGATAGGCAGACGCACCATGGTTCACAGTCCCCTGGGGAAATATTAAGCTGTTGTTCTAGTCACTGTCCACAAGGTGGGGCCCTTTGCCAAGCCTTCCTTTTGCTTTCCGTCCCATGTCTACTGAACAACCTGGATATTTTGAAAAAAGCAGAAGGGGTTAATGATACATGGGCCTGTGCAAAATGGAGAAATCTGTCTGGTGACCACACTAAAGGGTAAATATTTTGACTGCCCAAAACACACTTAACCAATAACAGATGTGTTCTATGGATCATTCCCTAAGCTAGTCAACCCCCATTCAAAGCTGTCCTCCATTGCCTTTGTAATTTGGTATAACCCCCAACAGGGGCAGTGTAACCAACCCTCTAGCAGAGCATTCTGGGAGTTGTAGTTCCAGCTATCCAAGCCTGTATAACCCTTACCCCTTCCCACCACTGAATGGGAATATAAACTTATTAAAGGGAGTATAAACTTATTAAAGGGAATATAAACCCTTCAATATTGAAAGTAACTTTCTGAGCATTTTTGGCATAACTAAACCCTCAGCCCCCCCACTATGGTGCCTCGTCCCTCATGAAAATGGAAAATTCCAAGGCAAAAAAATTTACTTTCTTTCCAGGAATTCTGTTTTGAATACACAATGGAGATGTAGCTCCAGCCACTGTTTATTCTCTCTCCCTAAGATTAATGGCATTTGTGTGGAAACACTTAGTGGGCTTCAACAGATGCAGCTCAGAAATCTTGTTTTGTGCCAATATGTTTTTAATAGAAGAGAGATGTTCCTGTATTATAGAAAGTTATCAGAGCTTCTGTGTTTCAGACACTGGCACAGACACACTGGTGACGGTGAGCTCTAACAAAAGAGAATTGCCTTTGTGATTTATGATGCATTGGCTGATATCCTCGTTACTCATGCAGAAAGTATTGTCCAATCAGACTGTCCCAATAGACACAAATATCTAGTTTGTGGGCTTGGTTTGGGTATAATTGTTAGAACAGGTGGAGTCACCTACTTAGTTCCTCAATCCTACTTAGTTGGCAGGGTCCACTGGTTGACAGAAAGTGGGCCTCATAGAGGGCCAAGTTACAGTTTTGGATTGGAGGGTCCACAGGTTCCCCAAGCAGCAACCAAGCAGCTGCAATTGGGGGAGATCAGAATGGTGTGGGTCTGAGCCGACCAGGTTTTTTCCCGGTGTCCCGCCAGCCCAGTCCGACCATGCCTGGCTAACTATGTAATAAGGGGCTTCACGATTTCTGCACACAGTTTTAGGTCTACAAAAATGGTATTGTGCAGAGTTTGCAGTTTATAGGGCAGTGGGTCAACAAATGACTGTCCTATTGTTCATCGTCGTCATCATCATCATTACAGAAGATGTGATTGTCCTTATAAACCATACCTACCTGCACTTTAGAGTTCCTCAAGGCTCTGTTCTAGGCCCCCTGCTGTGCTCGCTCTATACAACTTCGCTAGGAAAACGTATTCAGTTGTTTGGACTTCAGTATCACCTTTATGCTGATGACACCCAACTCTACTTGTCTACTCCTGATCTTTCTAATTCTGTCCTTTCCCAAGTCACAGACTGTCTCTCTGCTGTCTCCTCCTGGATGTCACAGCACCACCTGAAACTGAACCTTTCTAAAACAGAACTCATCATATTTCCTCCAAGATCTTCCCCTGTCCCTCAGATATCACTCACCATAAACAACACCACCTTTCATTCCACCACACAGGCACGCTGCCTAGGAGTTATCTTAGACTCACATCTGTCTTTTTCACCACACATCCAAACACTTGCAAAATCTTGTTGTATTCAACTGCGTAACATTGCTCGAATACGACCCTATCTCAGTTCAGAATCAACTAAAACACTGATTCAGTCTCTCATCATCTCCCGCCTTGATTACTGCAACTTACTCCTCACAGGTATTCCAACAAATTGCCTTTCACAACTCCAATCTGTTCTAAACGCGGCCGCTAGACTCATTCATCTAGCTCGCCGCTCAACATCAGCTGCTCCCATATGCATGTCCCTTCACTGAGCTTTCTGAATAACGGATTTTCCAGATGACGGATCCCATACCAATAATTCTAATGAGGGCATAGATCTAATTCTGGACAGATTGATCAAATGGCTCCAATCAATATTCTGTTTTATTTGAGCCGGGGGGAAGCATATTTTAGTTTCTATGACAACATTAAGCTTGAAAGTCTAGAATTTGTATTAAACTGTGTCAGAAAGGTTTATATTTCCTATTCAAGCTAAAGCTCTCATTTAATCTTAACTAAAATATTTAAAGCCGTTAGAATGATACATTGTGAGTGTGAAACACCTACATGGGCTAAGAGTGTCACAACTCCATTAATAAGGTAGTTTATCTTTCACGTTGCCCCAAATACATGCAAGAAAATGTTTATTTTATTTGTGGGGCTGGGACCAGAAACTTACACCCCTGTCTGTATCATCTGTAAATTTCTGATCTGCGTTTAATACATACATTTGCAAATACTGACGTGATAAATAAGACATAACTAGGCCACAAGGCTTATACCAACTTGAAATGGCCCTAAGCCTTTCTGACAGATTTGTGTGATTCCATAAATGATTTCCTCAAAAGAAGTATGTATTTTTGGTACGTGTATGCGACACGTGAGACATAGAAAAATACAACTGACTAATATAATATAAATGATATAGAATGAATGATTTAATGTACCAGTGATATGTTTAACCCTTGGGCAGGAGACAGGCCAATGACATGACGTAATGGTTACACAGGAGGAACACGATGCCCGGGGGTTAATGAATAAGTCTGACAAATCAATGGTAGGAATAAAGAAAGGTGCTTGTCTAGACAGGGGACGAAAAAAAAATCCACATAATAATGAGTCAGATTGTAAAGAACTAGAAATACTGGTCTAGAAAGAGGGTCAAATGTTCAAAAATGACATGTAAAGCGATAAAGGGGTAGGTCACCTATAATTTAACTTTAACTGTGATGCAGACAGAGATATTCTGAGACCATTTGCAATTGGTCTTAATTTTTCTTGCTTTTTCTTTTAGTAGCTCTCAAGTGGTTTATACCCCATCCCGGCAGATTAATTAGCTCCTGATGACGCAGACCTGACCCTACTAAGGAAATGACTGGGATTATTGCACAGTCTTTGCAAAGTGCTATAGAATATATTGGCGCTATATAAATAAATTATAATCCAGAGATGTGTGATAACTCCATGTAATCGGGGGACAATCATTCACTTTTGGCATTTTGATACATTCCTTTCCATGTGCGATAAAGAGGAATTTGGGTTTATAATTGAGGGGTGACATATTTGCTTATTTTATTTATAAAAACTGGACGATGACGTAGAGCTGGAGGCGGGGTAGTGATGTCAGGGGGTGGGGCAATGAAACCAAATGGTGGGGTAGTGGTATCAAGGGTCTGGGCTGTGAAATCAGGGATTGTGTGAATCTGGGGTGCCAGTGTCAGAGTTTTGCTTGGCTTGTAGACATGGGCACAATCAGTAATCATGTGACCTCATATTACTTGGTCTCACATCAGCTTTAATTGGCCAAATATTATGCCCTCCTACGGGCTTCCCTGATAGATATCTGCCCGAAAATCCCCAACTGCCTGCCTGTACTGTATTGTAATCCCCTCAACCTCGCCAAATGAGTGGATCTTTACATGTATGGCCACCTTTAGTTACCAGCCCCCCCCCAAAGGTGGCACCAGTTATTAGTCCACTGGCACCCTGGGCCCTACAAGTAGATTGGGTCCCCAATGAAAAACAAGTGCCCCTACAAGAATGGTCATGTCCCTGATCTGCTCAGATCATAGATTTGCCCAAACGGCAGAGGATCAGCTGGATTTCTTCATTACAAAGTTGACATATCTGCAATTACAAACACGTTGCAACTTGGAATCTCTTGGGGTCACCTTTGCCATGGGATTCCTGTCTGGAGTACCCCTGATTGTGGCTCTCTTTTCAGAAGCCCATAACAAGGACATCACAGACCGTCAAGTTCAAAGCTTATTATTATTATTAGACAAAAAGTCTATGGCCATGGCTATACTTCTGGTTATAGAAATTGATCATCAGTTTTTATTTAGTGCCACTAATTACAAACGAATGTGCCCAAGCTATTGTTCCTTTCAGTTATTTTATGTTCATTTGGGCTCAAAGTGACTCCCCGCCGTGCCTTTCAATGGAACCACAGACAGGAAGCCTGTTGTGTAAAGAAAAAAGCATCCCTGTTAATCTCTTATTCAGCTGTTAAGGCTAAGGCCACACTAGGCGATAGTCACCGCGAGTCAAATCGCCGCGCTATCGCCTAGTGTGGCCCTGCCCTAAAGCAACAGTAACACAAGATAAAGATGCCATAACACAATGCGACTGAGCAAATGATCCCCCATTTAATTGTACGATCGGCAATATACGCAGAGATATTATCGGCAGGCGACCAAATGGCCAAATGTCGGGACTCTCCACACACGGTCCGAAAATCGTATGAATCCACGATTCATACGATCGGATCGTTGCGTCTATGGCCAGCTTAAGGCTAGATGGTGCCAAACAGAACGTCATGAAGTACCTGTCAATCAGCATTACAAATAATAGAACGTAACTTAAAGTACAAAATAACCTACTGCAGTATTCGGTTTTATAATGTTCATTGCTACAGAGATACCAGAGTCCTAGGTGCGTCCTACCGCACCCCCAGGGTGTGTTGGTTTGTTTGTTATAGGGCGGAACAGAACGAATGTCCCGGTCACCTCTGGCTGGGACCATACAGAACCTTGGCCCTACACCTGGTTTTAAATGACTTTGGGTTGAGTCACTCAGGGTCCAACTTTTAGTTAGCACATCGATCATATCACTCTCATAGGCTCGTTGTCCACATACCGTACAGGGTTACAACTGGCTCTACCACACCACCTGTGCCAAAGGGGATTTATGCTTTGCACCACCTAGACTCTGGATATAAAGGACCGGCCTCAATAGCCCAACAACAGTTAGAGGTCATCTTAATCCTTTGAGACTATGCAATGAACATAAGAATAATATGCAGTAGTTAAAGAGAGCATTACTACGCAAACTCACTGATTTTACTGACCGTTACCTCTATCACCAGACTTGCCTTCGCCTACTCAGACCTGGCGACGTGCAATAGAGTAGATAGGAGTTCCTTAAAAAAAAGTTGAAAATTTTAATAAGTCCAAAAAAACGCTGGCGTCTTTTCCTTTTTACTGGGTGATAGGCTGAAAAAGATCGAAATTATTTTTGGGGTACCCTCCTTCCCCCCATTTGATAACATTTGGCACCTACATTAAACTGTCGGCACATGTGTAGGGCAATATATCGACTCTATATAATTTTATTAAGTTTCCCTGGGCTTGTGTAGTGTAATGTAGTTGCTGCAGCATATACGGCCATTGTACTGCACACCTTATGCAAATTAGCCAACGCCAACTTCGAACTGCTGAGCATATTTTCACTAGCGCAACTTCGCCAGGGTTCGTTACCCTGTGCGAAACTTTGGATCTTCGTGAATTAGCATTGTCCAGGTGAATTTACGCCTGGCAAAGTGTTGCGATGGGCTCAAAGCCAGCGCTGGCGAATTTTCACTGGTTAGGCTAAGGCCACACTAGGCGATAGCGCCGCGATTTGACTCGCGGCGACTTTTCGCCGCGACTTTTCGTCGCGACTTTTAAGCAATCGCTGGGGAAACTTTTGCGCTGGCGTCTATGGGGAATCGCATAAAATCGCCAGCGTAAAAACACACGCGGCGATCTTTTCTCTACTGTCGCTCGAAATTGCCTCGCTAGGCGATTTCGAGCGACAATAGAAAAAAGATCGCCGCGTGTGTTTTTACGCTGGCGATTTTACGCGATTCCCCATAGACGCCAGCGCAAAAGTTTCCCCAGCGATTGCGGCTTAAAAGTCGCGGCGAAAAGTCGCCGCGAGTCAAATCGCGGCGCTATCGCCTAGTGTGGCCTTAGCCTTAGTGAATTTGCCCCAAAGTTTGAGGAGAAGAAGAGAAAGAGGCAATAGTATGAGAGAGAGAGAGGAGCTGATGAATGGGGAAAAGGAGGGAATGGAGAGAGCTCTTTGGTAACACTGGAATGAAGCATCAGAGAAAATGCAGTTGCTGACTGTGATACAGGGACTCCCCCTGAGAGTATATGGGGGGAGACACAGACAGAGACATACTGTCACCCTCCTCCCCTTCCCCAAACACAGGGGCAGCAGGGAGGGTCTGGCTTCCTCTTACCTCATATCATCTCCCCCTGACTTCCCAACAGCAAGGGAGGAGGGAGAGGGAGCAGGACCTTATAACAAAAGGAAAAGCAGCAGCTGAAACTTCCTGCAAAGACACAGGCAGAGACACAGAGGAGGACGGAGGAACAGGGGCAAAGCTAATAAAGGCAGAGATAGAGAGATAGAGAGACAGACACCAACACACACAGAGGATCCCAGTAGGTGTGGGGGAGAGAGGGGGGAGAAGCACATACAAAGGACAAGAGGAAGAATAAGGGAAGGGGATAGGTAAAGGATGGAGTGTGAAACGGTCCCCACCTCAATCCTGAGAAGGAATTCCAGCAAGAAAAGCCTGCAGAATCTACTAAGGTGAGAACTGAGGGGATGGGGCGCAGTAGAGATGGTTGGGTGGGAAGAACAAAGAGAGAGAAAGAAAGGCAAAAGGTTGAGACATGAGCAGAGGGATGAAATGAAAGGATGGGGCAAATTGTGCAGAAGTACTGGCTACAGTCAAGTAGGAAATACGTGAGAATAGATGGAAAGGTTAATGGGATAAAGAGGAAGAAAGAATATGTGAGGAAGAGGAGCATTTGGCTGAGGATGTAAAGGAATGTAACCAGTGAGGGGTGTGTGGGATGGAGGGAAAGGTAGGGAGAGGCAGGAGGTGGGAATTAGCAATGGGGAAGGTGTAAGTGTGTGACAATTTGTACAGATTGGGGTAATGAGTGGGTACTGGGTAGGTGGGATTGTTGAACATCAGTATAATGTGTTGTGTAGACGAGAAACACAAAAGCAATTGGTAGAGGTGTGTCAGTGTGGAAGCCCAAGTAATTGTATTGGGACCCCACAGAGCAAACCTGAATAACTGCAATGGCAACAGGGATAATATGTATGTAGATATATGTATATATAGCAGGGTCAAGACATTTCATAGTAATTTCAGCCAACCGGTGTTCCTTCAGCTGCTATTAAAGTACAACTTCCTTGCCCAACAGCCAAAGACCTGCAAGTGGATTCTGGGAGTTGTAGTTCAAAAACAGCTGAAGGCCCTTAGGCTGGACTATAATAATTTACATAAAACAATAGCTTTGGTCTCTGCCACTATTAAAAACAACCCTAGGAATGAATATTAGAAGGATTAAGGGAAAGTACAGGATTCAGTTCTTGGTTTCTTGTCTTCATCATCAGCTTGTTCTGAAACTTTCTTTTTATTGAAGAATAATTGATTAAGGCAAAGAAGTCCTATGCCAGCTTAAGTGAAAAATGATCTAAGTTCATACATGTAGTTACCTCCCTTGCTTGTTTTGTTCAGCGTTGCATTGTGTGTTTTTCATGAGAATCCCAGATTAAAGGGGAGGCAAACTGATCATTAGAAGGTATATGATTACTTCATGGAATACCAAAGTGGTGAGTAAGTAATAGAGAAGCAGAATGCTGGGTGGAAATGCAGTAAAACTGTGTGGGAGTGAATACTGAAGATGAAGATGGAATATTATTATTTTATTATTATTATTAATCTTTATTTAACATTGTGTTGATACAGCACATTGTTTATCACTCACATCTGTCTCTGTCCCAAGGGTGCTTACAGTCTATGTATATAATATAATAATATAATATATAAGCAGCGGAACAATAATACTGCTTAATATCATATATCCTGCAGTACCATGAAATCAGGCTAAAATGCCTGTGCCGTTAGCTGCAGATCTGATTGAAGATAATGGAGATGGAATGCCTAGGGTGGTAGCCGGAGATCTGATTCTTGCTGAAGCTGGTGGACACTGTGGAATGCAGTTGTATGTGGGGGAAGCTGGTGGAGTTTATAAAGGATGGTCAGTGTACAACGGAATGTCTATGGTGGTAGCTGGAGGTCTGAGTGTAGATAAACAGGATGGTCCCAGTGGAATAGAATGCCTATAGTAATACATGAGGGTAGATGGAGGTCTCTGTATATGTCTGAAGAGGATGATAAGTGCTGTATGGAATGTACATGTCAGTGGCTGACGGTTTAGTGTCTCTGCAGTGGAGGGATCACCAACCAGTGGCTCATGAGCAGCATGTTGCTCACCAATCCAACACCATGAATATTGCTCCCAGTGGCCCCAAAACGGCTGTTTAATTTAGAATTCCTGGCTTGGAGGCCAGTTTTAGTTGCAGAAAAAATTCCAAACAGAGCCTCCTGTAGGCTGCCAGTCCACATAGGGGCTACCAATTAGCCAATCACAGTCCTTATTTAGCATGGAACATTTACATGCTTGTGTTGCTCCCCAACTCTTTCTACATTTCAGTGTGGCTCACGGGTAAAAAAAAAGGTTCAGCAACCCCACAATAGTTACTGTTGAATGGAATGCCAGTGGTTATAGGTTGAGGACTGACTGCAGCAAAAGTAGAATGTTTATAGTGGTAGCTGGAGATCTAAGGGTGTCTTAAAATGCCTGTTGTCTCAGAGAAGATAAAGTGGGAGGACTAAAGGTGGCCATACACGTAGAGACCTGCTTGTTTCGTGATTTTGCCAAATGAGCGGATCTTTCCCGGATATGCCCAGCTTGAGGTGGGCAACATCGGGCTGATCCACTAACAAATGAGGTTCGAAATTCGATGGTATTTTTAGCCCTACCCGATCGACACCTGGCCAACTTTAGGCCAGAAATCGATCAGGGAAGCCTGTCGGAGGGATCCAGACACGGGCCAATAAGCTGCCGTCCAAGCGAGGCCACAAAGGCCCGGGCCTAGAGCGATAGAATAATGTCACTCCCCAGCCATCCGGTGCAGGCATGCATGTGCGCTCTCACCAGAGCGGAGTATATGGGCTAGCACTAGGACCATGCAGCCTTGGGGGCACAATCGCATTGGGATGTCTGTAGTGGTAGATAAAACAGACCATTACTGTGGACTGGAATGCGGAGGTTGGTAGCTGGAGTGTTAAGTGCTATATGAGTGATTTTCATAGAGGACATGATGAACACAAACACAAATCCATTTGTAAATTTTCTTGAGATAACCCCATTGATAAATTCCAGTTACCCATAGAGGCAACAAAGTTATGTGCTCAAACCTAAGGCAACCATAGTTTGTAGGCATGTTCTTGTGTCAAAGTACGACTGAGCCTTTGATTTTAATTATCCCTCTGGCAGCCATGCAATTAAAGTTCCTATCAAATGAGCCTGTATCATATGGGTCTTTGTAGTTTGGTCCATAAAGTTCCTAGTGATTTCATCGTTGGTCCAGCCCTGTGCAGTGTTGTTGTTGTGTGCTATAACAGTTTATTCTACTTGCAGCTGGTAGATAAGAACCTTGCGCAACAGTTTATATTAGTGGTATGGAAGCAATCTGTGCGTCAGAGAGCACTAACTAACATATCACTTTATGATGCTGTGCAAATGTCTAACTAGATATCATATTAGGGACGATGTGGTTAAGTGTCAGTTCTTTTTCTCCGCTTCTCCCTCCGCTAGAGAATGAATCATTGTTCTGCTTGTGCAGATGGTTCTGCATTACTCATTTCTCAGCCTTTTGCAGAACATCACCGAGCAGAATGTCTGGCCCACGTCTCTTTGCTCTTTAGGACAAAGCGTTTTCTTGCCCTTCGACCCTCCCCATTTACAAAACCCTTCCATGCTGACTGCAGATCGTCCTTTCATTTGCACACCTACATAGGTCCACATGAATTAAAAACGTTGCAGTGAGTCGGACTTCATATACAGATGTTTTGGAGTCTTGTTCTTTTGGCTAAAGATTTAGGCAGAGACTTCTTAGAGGAATATGTATGCGTCTGTACCAATGGTTGGATATATGTTGTCCACTCATGAACCAAGTGCAGCCTATGATCCAACAGGACTATTATTTGGTATAAGCACAAGTTTGCCATGTGCTTAGACAAAATCTATTGATCCAACCATGTACTTAGCCAGCCAATCAGTAGCACATGGCCAGCTTGCACTTATACCCAAATAATAGTCCCATAAGTGGATTTGGTTCATGAGTGACCAAAATTGATCCAATTAGTGATCAAACTGGTTGGATTGATTTAAGGTGTGGCCCATATGCTTTGGTTCAGTTACACCCAGGGTTGCTACATTTTCTGAAAAAGGTCTGCTATCTTTTTCCCCATTGGCAACACTGTCACCATGATATTTTTACCAGTTGGATCAGTAAAATATCAGCCATCTGGTGGCTGGAACCTCCCACGCCATGTCTGATGCATAAAAAGTGGAGGGGCCCCAATAATTCTTTTGTTTTTGTCTGCATCTAATCTGGCATTTTCCAGGCCCTTTATTGAAAATTGCTTGGAGTAATCGGTCTCAGAGCAATCTTGAGATGTTTATGGAAGCATATCCATTATCCTTATCTTAACAGAAGATCGTGATCCTGAAGGGCTAGCCATACAACTGTGGCTGAACTACAACTAAGTAGTCCACAAAAAGGCTATTATTATATATTGTGGTCAATTAAAAATGAGATGTGATAAGAGGAAGATCATTTCCCCCAGCCATGTTGGAATGCGGTGAATGCAGCAGCAGCACATAGTTTTTCTCAGAAAGATCCTGATTCAGTTTAATGAGAAAACGTTTTCTCCCAGTTTATCTCATGATAATTCCACTGGAGCCTATAGGGAGTGTACGAACTTCGACAAAGGTTTTTCTCATCACTCTAAATCTATGACCATTGAAATACAAATCTGTGTTAATAATCACGTTGAAACAATGAGTTCTGACTATAGGGTCGGACCCTGCCTGGGGAAGGTGAGAGGACTTGAAGCCCTACAATTACTGTCTTAAAATATAAGGGTCAATTACTTACTCCAACCCTGGACCTACTGTAATTTTTTGAAGGTGGTGGAAGCACCAGGGCACCCTGGCTTCAACAGACACACGCACAAAATATGGAACAAGAGGTGGGACAAAGGCAGTAGTGCTGAGCACAACTATCCAGAAGAGCAGCTGGTCCTGACTATTGAAACAATGTAGCAGAAGTCAGCTGATTAATACATCTGTCAAGAAGCATAAAAGGCATTGTAAGAACTGCAATCTTGGCTGGAGGAGACTTGGCTTTTGCTTCAATGGTCAAAACTGGCAGTGAGTGAAAAGAATAACAAGGGACAAACAGATATTGCTTTCAGTGGCAAGGCTATCTACATTAATTTTAAAATCATTGCAATATATTTTCTAGTTTTAGAAAAAAATGTGTTTTTGTGTTTGCCTCCCCTTTAATGTGACAGCATTGATCCAACAGCTAGTAGTTCAGTGGAAGGGAATGTTGCTAAGTGCAGATGTCCAGCACCAGGAGCAGAAATACACAAGTTATTATGTTGTCACCAGTGAAATATATGAAGGTTATGCAACTTCAATGGGCCGAGGATTCTTGTGCAACCCGCATCTCAAGATGTTGTATTGTATCCTGTTATGGAATAACCGTCCGGTGTGCTAATTGTATGCAGAGCAACTGTAGAATATTGATGGGTGGGGGCCGCGCTCTGAATATCTCATGATGGGAAGGTTAAAGGCCAGCAGGATACAAACCCGTGAGAACACGCATGTGTATTGTGCCAGAGGTTACACATTCCTGGGATGGAACCGGCTGTGCAGGGGGCTGATAATAACGTCACTTTTGCTCCTGCTGTTGCTGCTACTATTCTCACACCTACCTCGGGTGAATTGGGTTGGGCAGAAATCAATGATTACGAACATTGAGGGGTCTGTGGTCAGTTATGTATGCAGATATGTTGTCTAACCCCCATGTCATTGCCATGATTGTGGTCCAGTCCTAGATTTTTTGAAGCCTAAATTGTTACATACAATACATTTAGTAGGTATAGTAATGAGAGATGGTACCTGTAGTAACAGTGGGATAATAGTCTCTGGGAAGGGACTGTGGGATAGCAGGTATAGTAGGGAGAGATGATGCCTATAGTAGCAGTGGGATAATAGTCTCTGGGAAGGGAGTGTGCCTGTGGGATAGCAGGTATAGAAGGGAGAGATGGTGCCTATAGTAACAGTGGGATAATAGTCTCTGGGAAGGGACTGTGACTGTGGGATAGCAGGTATAGTAGGGAGAGATGGTGCCTATAGTAACAGTGGGATAATAGTCTCTGGGAAGGGAGTGTGACTGTGGGATAGCAGGTATAGTAGGGAGAGATGGTGCCTATAGTAACAGTGGGATAATAGTCTCTGGGAAGGGAGTGTGACTGTGGGATAGCAGGTATAGTAGGGAGAGATGGTGTCTATAGTAACAGTGGATAATAGTCTCTGGGAAGGGAGTGTGACTGTGGGATAGCAGGTATAGTAGGGAGAGATGGTGCCTATAGTAACAGTGGATAATAGTCTCTGGGAAGGGAGTGTGACTGTGGGATAGCAGGTATAGTAGGGAGAGATGGTGCCTTAAGTAACAGTGGATAATAGTCTCTGGGAAGGGAGTGTGACTGTGGGATAGCAGGTATAGTAAGGAGAGATGTTGCCTATAGTAACAGTAGATAATAGTCTCTGGGAAGGGAGTGTGACTGTGGGATAGCAGGTATAGTAGGGAGAGATGGTGTCTATAGTAACAGTGGATAATAGTCTCTGGGAAGGGAGTGTGACTGTGGGATAGCAGGTATAGTAGGGAGAGATGGTGCCTATAGTAACAGTGGGATAATAGTCTCTGGGAAGGGAGTGTGACTGTGGGATAGCAGGTATAGTAGGGAGAGATGGTGTCTATAGTAACAATGGATAATAGTCTCTGGGAAGGGAGTGTGACTGTGGGATAGCAGGTATAGTAGGGAGAGATGGTGTCTATAGTAACAGTGGATAATAGTTTGTGGGAAGGGAGTGTGACTGTGGGATAGCAGGTATAGTAGGGAGAGATGGTTCCTATAGTAGCAGTGGGGATGGTCATTATATTGCAGGTGACACTTGCCTGACAATCATCAGATCCCACCCTCATGAGACACTACAGCCCTACACTTACCACATCTAATGGAAAATGTCTCATTCTGGTTACCTATTTTTAGGTTGCAGGTACGGAGTGAAAGGATGCTGCGCTGCTTTTATTTCCTTTTTTCTCATCTTACAGCAGTGTCTATTTACAAGTCCAGGCTACAGTTTATATGGGGGTTGGTTAGCAACTAAGTGGATGTAAGTTCCGTGCTTCCTTTGTTACTTGTTGAAGACAATAATAAGAGTTACAATGGTTTGTTGTACAAGAGCGCTTCTCCTGCTCAGGCTGGCAGCATGCCTACATAGGTAAACTCTGGCCCAGGTTTTAGGGTCACCAGGGTTTAACTCTTCAGGTAGCTGAGATGTTCATCGAAAACTGTATTTAGAGAAGTTCCAAGTAGGGTCAGTTATACCTGCCTCCTATAATGAGAAAAGTGCAACTGGGGCTCACCACAAATCCATAATCCATATTCCACCTTGTCTTTTCAGACTAACCACCCAGTGGAGTGTGGAGGACGAGGAGGAGGCAGCCCGAGAGCGTCGCAGGAGAGAACGTGAAAGACAACAACAGGATGAGAGTGAAGATGGAGACACAGGAGAGAACATGACAGGGGGAACCTGCACCCAGAGTGATGACCAGTAAGCGTGGTTTCTGGGTCATAGCACCCATTTTCTACAATCTCTTGCTCCAAGTACCTTGGCCTCTTCCTTTATTAGCTTTAATTATTGATTTAGAGGGTGTTACCTATCCTCCATCCCATCCATGTACTTTGTATAGATATGACCATATCTGCCCTCAGAATTAACTTGTGAAAATAGTTGTTGGCTCAGATTACAAGCCTATCCATGGATCATGGTCATTGTTATCAATGGATATCCATGTAAATAACTGATTGGTTGGTAATGGGCCAATTGCAACAAATTCCAGGGCCAGTCTATTATTTTAATAGAGATTATGCCAACCTTATTTGTTAGGCTCATGTTGGGGTGCAATTCTTCTTTTGCAGTGTGGTGTTAAAGCCTGGACGACCCATGGAATGTGAGGAAGATGAAGGATTCAGTGACTGGTCCCAAAGGCAAGTGCAGATGAAACTGCAGGGTGCAATCCAGGCCACCGAGGAAGCGGGTGAAGCAAGAGCGGCTGAAGAGGAGGGAAGTGTCTCCCCAAAAGTTAGAGAAGAAGAGAGCGAGGAAGCACCAATATCAAGGGAGGAGGAAGAGGAGGATGAAGGCACATCCCGTTATGAAGTGACAGAGGTAAATGATGGTTAAGAGACTTGAATGTCTTATCGTTTGGCTTATTGTAACACATGATGGAATTCTGTAATCCAGAGCAACCAATCAGATAACTGTTTTTATTACTACTTATTGGTTGCTATGGATTGCTGCACCATGTTACTACATAAACGTACACACCCTGCAGGCCATGTTTCTACATGGACACTGGCACAGAGAGGGAGAGAGAGATTCTGTTCATTCTAGAAGCCTCTGGTTTGTTTAGGCAATTTGATTGCACATGGAGCATGGTCTCATCCAACACCCCTTTTATATTCACTGGCTCTTGTATATTCATGACAAAAGAACAAACACTATCTGCCTTCATCTTCTGACTCTTACCCGTTTTTAAATGGGGGTCACTGACCCCATTTAAAATGCTCTGTAAGGATACTCTAAGGCTTCTGCTACATTGTATTACTTATCTCTCTGTTCAGGCCTCTCCGACTCATATTCCAGTCTCTTATTCAAATCAATGCATGGTTGCTAGTTTAATTTGGACCCTAGCAACCAGATGGAAACTGAAATTGCAAACTGGAGAGCTGCTGAAATAAAAGCTAAATAATTAAATAATAATAAAAAATTAAACCATTGCAAATTGTCTCAGAATGTTACTATCTATGGCATACTAAAAGTTAACTCAAAGGAGAACAACCACTTTAGGAACCCCCTAGAAAATTAAATCACTCAATTCTTTCCCTGGACTGGATAGTTAGGGTGGTGACACATGCTGAGATTCCAGGGAGATTCCCGCCAGCTAGAATGTAAACCGCTGACGGGATGGCATTTGGAGCGCTTCCGTTCCTGAGGCAACTTCGGGCGACTTCAGAATACCAAGCTCTCCGAGTGCCATTCCGCCGGCGATTTACATTTTAACCGGCGGGTCGGCTTTTCCGGGGAGATTAGTCAGCTGAAGAAGAGGAGATTTGTCGCTGAGATCTCCCCGGAATGCTAGCATGTGTCACCACCATTAAGAGAAATAATGTCGATTAGATAGCTTCTAGGAAAGATATATAAAAATGTTTAAATCTGCTGATCTCCAGATAACTCATGTAACCAGTAGCAG
Source organism: Xenopus laevis (assembly GCF_017654675.1). Taxonomy (NCBI): domain Eukaryota; kingdom Metazoa; phylum Chordata; class Amphibia; order Anura; family Pipidae; genus Xenopus; species Xenopus laevis. The sequence continues at coordinate 16,676,184 of NC_054377.1, read as the reverse complement.
TGTTCCCTAGCAGCCTTTCGGGGGATTCTGGGAGCTGTAGTTCAATATGAGCCTAATGGGTACAAGCCGTACATCTCTAATTGACACAGACCAGAGAGAATGACAGATCCCATAAGCCTAACTCCTCTAGTGCCTGATGTGAGCTGAGCCTGGAATGTCACACACGGGGCCAAAAGCTCAGAACACTAATCTCACAGAATTTGGCACCTCTGAAAAATGGCAAAGCTCTGGAAGTGAACCTCACCATCTATCCATGTGTCTCTTCCTCCTCTCAGTTGAGTGACGACCCCTGCAACTGTGACCCCGAGCCCTGCGAGCAAGATGAGCAGACTCTCTCCAGCCACCAGTGGGCAACAAGGTGCGGCTTTATTCCTAATTATCTCCATATTGTCCAGCGGGAAGAATAGAACACACTCTCCTCATGAGCTCACGAGTCAGAATCCATTTAATTTATACCATGATTTCTTGCCTTTTCTTATAACAGATGTTTAGAGTTGGCCGCTGGCCCGCAAGCACACAGCAGACATGCATTTGTTGTTGCTGAATAATTCAGTTTATGTCATTTATATCAGTCAGTAAACCTCAGCTGTTACTAGACTACATCTCCCAGAATTCTTAGCCAGACAGCTGCTTCATGAATCAACATGGTTGCATTTAGACAGCACAGCTGGGGATTCACAGGCCTGGGAGTGGCAGCTGCAAGAAAGGAAAATAGTATATAAAATTCACATGCCGAATGTCTGATAACTAATGTATAGCATATCTGCATAGGATCCAGTGCAGCCATCAACAAACAGTCTGAAAGCCTGAATTAATATCTGCAAAGTTTATTCCAGTTTGAGTAATCCATAACAGCCAATCAGCATTTGCATTTACTGGAAGTTTAAAAGTGATTGGTTGCTATGGGTTACAAGACGTGGTGCAAACTATGTTGGCCTTATTCCTATCCCAATCCCATTATTTTTCTGGGAGAAGAAACTTTTAAAGGCAAAGTAGGGTTCCCAGATTTTAGAATTTCGAAGGGGAACACAAGTCAGTTCCTGCTTCACAATTTTTAACGCCTATTATCTGAACAATATATTATAGGTCTATTATGTATATATTAATGCTCCTACATATACACTGTATATTGGAGAAGTTAAGGAAGGGGTTCCTTCATCTTTGGCTATTTAAAGGCAAAGCCTGCGAGTTATTGAGCCGGCCATTATGCATGCAAACACACATACAGTGTCACCCCCTAAGGGGGATGGTTTAACTAAATATTTGCAAGAAAGGCAACTGTTAGTATACTTGTTTATGCTGCGGGTAAGCTAATCACAGACTAAGGGGGGGGGGTCGCTAAACAGGTGCATACATCCCAATTGTCACTATTTAAGTAGAACAGTCAACAGTCGTGGACCCAAAAGGAGCTGGGAGAGGCTCAATCGGGGACGTTGGCTAAATACACACATGTTTATCACCTGAATGTTAATAATCAGGATCCTGCATTTTTCCCTAGTATTTCAGAATCACATGCAGATGATGAGAATTTGGAGTATGAGCCTAAAAGCCATAAGGTACCAGAAGAGACCAATGAAAATGTGGAGGAAACTGGCTATTATTCCTCTAGACACGAGGTAACGCAAACACCACCTCTAGGATGTCTTTGATTGGCTTTAAGGGCACTGTCACTTGGGATGATTCCTGGTGGGTGGCACAACACTGAGAATTGCACTTCCCTTGTCTTGTATGGTAATCGCCATGGTCCTGCTGGTAGACTCGTGGGCAAGCCTGGACTCGCAATTTGTGGGTTCTGGCAAATGCCAGAGGGGCTGCTATAAGTTGTCATAGACCAGTGGTCCCCAACCAGAAGCTCGCAAGCAACATGTTGCACTCCAAAGCCTTGGATGTTGCTCTCAGTGGCCTCAAAGCAGGTGCTTATTTTTGAATTCCAGGCTTGGAGGCAAGTTTTGGTTGTATGAAAAACAGGTGCACTGCCAAACTGAGCCTCCTGTAGTCTGCCAGTCCACATAGGGGCCACCAAAAAGCCAATCACAGACCTTATATGGCACCCCAGGAACTTTTTGCATGTCTGTGGTGCTCCCCAACTATTTTTGAATGTGGCACACGGGTAAAAGTTGGTGACCCCTGCCATAAACAGGGGGGGGGCTGGGTGGGGACTGTTGGGCTGCTGTGTGGCCTGTTTGGGCCTCTGTCTACCTGAAATGCCAGGCCTATTTTGAATCTCAGTCCAGACCTGCTCGTGGGTCAATTGTTTATCACTCGACCTGCACCAACACCATCAAATGGAGGGGCTGCTGAGTAAGATTTCCAGCTCAGCAGGAGGTCAGCAAAGTACGGGAAAACTCCCCATGGGCCATTGCCCTAAGCTACGTCGTCATAGGCTAAGCCCCACATCACCAGCAGCCAAAATCTTACTTTTCCAATACATTTTGTACAAATTCCCTTACCAATTGCAATCGAAAGAGCAGTTGGCAGGTATAGTGTAGGTAGTGTAGTAACTCCCCCAAACTCCCATAGTCCAGTATTTAGTCTCCATCCTCTTATACTAATAGATGAACAGGATGAGGCCATAATTGATGTCTTGCATGGTTCTGTACTGGGTGAATGGGCTTTGCACTGATACATTAATTGTACTAACCTCCCATCTGTTTATGTATCAGGCTCAGGACCAATCAGAGACACCCAGGGAGAGGTGGGAGGCAGAAGTGGAAGCCGATCGTAGGCTCTCAGTGAGCAGTGATGGAGAGAGTGAAGGAACCATTGCAACAACTGTAAAGGTGAGCCCTTGGTTCCACTGTAACCTGCATCTCCCATGTCTTTGCTTACTGTTCCTCTACAGAAGTGACCCCCAACCAGTAGCTTGTGAGTAACATGTTGCTCTCCAACCCCTTGGATGTTGCTCCCAGTGGCCTCAAAGCAGGAGCTTATTTTTGAATTCCAGGCTTGGAGGCAAGTTTTGGTTGCATAAAAACCAGATGTACTGCCAAACAGAGCCTCCTGTAGGCTACCAGTCCACATAGGGGCTACCAAATAGCCAATCACAGCCCTTATTTGGCACCACCCAGGAACATTTTTCATACATCTGAATGTTGCTCTCTGGTGGAAAAGGTTGGGGATCCCTGCTCTACAGAGTCCATGCTTAAATTTGAGATTTGAGGCTACGGACACCTGTCTGGAATTGGACACCTGTCTGTCATTTGGTAATAAGGCAATTCCTCTTTTCTTATGTTTGTGTTGCATCAACGGACCTAAACCAACAAACTGTAGCCTGGAACCTTTACAAAAGTGGTTGTGCTGGTAGATACAAGAGATAGATGTCAGAAAGGGATGGGTGCTTTTTATTAAGGAAAACATAATTAGCTTTCAAACTGCAGGCCAATACATGCTACACAATGGTTTGTTGCTACGGGTTACTAGACCTGATGAAAACATGGTGCTTGTTATTACCCCCAAAATCTCTCTTGCAATATTCCAAATAAAATGACTTCCTATGGTGAACTATATCCTAAGAATGCTGGCCTCCTCATCTTTGCTCAGTTAATGTCACACGGGGTGAGCCACAAAAAAATCATCTTAACTGACATTAACATTTGTCAGCCAAAAAGAAATGCCATGTGTTTATCTGTGATAAAAGATTTATTCAGACGGCGGAGGAACGCCCTCCACCTATCTATATGAATAGAAATTGTCCTTACTCAGTGTCCCTACTAAAATTTGCATTTTTGGCACATAATTTCTGCCCGTAATATATTACTGTTTCACAGCATTGATGTTTTAGATCCTAATGTATTTTTAATTCTGATTAAAGCGTTGGATTGCAGTATCTGGAAGGAAAAGGAAATGGGTTGCCCCACTCAGGGCGCCATGTAGAGCATGGTACTTGGAACAGCAGAGATAATGTCTCATTTGGTTCCAATTCCCTCATAATGGGATGGCCCGGGACGATAAAAGATCAGAGCCTTGAACAAAATGAGGCCTTTTGGTATTTCTAGGAAGGAGAGGCACTTCATGGAATACTAATTAGGGTTTCTCAGATTCCTTTCTTCTGTTTGTCGGCTCTTATTTATGTCTCTCTCTTGTCTCTGCCGTTTGTTTTCCTTTTCCTCTTTCTTTCCACAATGGAGTTCAATGTGCAAAGTGCAAAATTTTGTCCTAAGTTGCATCCACCACCAATATCAACCCCAATCAGCTTCTGTGGCGCCAGTTGCAGCACATACATTTTTACGCAGCATTTTGGTTGGGATGGTGTTACTCACAGTGTTTTCTCTTTCTCCTGACAGATAACTGAAAGGACAGAGTGCTTGAACCTTTCCATCCAGAAGAGGTGAGTGACACAGTGGACACATTGGACTGGCCATACATGCCCAGATTTGGTCAAGCCAATTCTAACCAGTGCTGACCATACGATTATGTATGTCCTGGTACTCTTTTCCATTTTTTCTCAGGGTTGTTAATTAAGTTAAATGAGAAGGAAAGCTACTGAAGCAGTTTATTGCCAATAGATTAGCCACAATAGTGCAAGCTATAACACTATATTTATTCTGCAGAATGCTTTACCATACCCGAGTAAACAGCTCTAGAAGCTCTCTCTGTTAGTTTAGGATAGCAGCTGCCATATTAGCTTGATGTGACATCACTTCCTGCCTAAGTCTCTCCCTGCTCCTTGATAGCTCTGGGCTTAGATTACATCAGGGAGGGGAGGAGGGAGGAGGGAAGGGAGAGGGAGCAAAACTGGAGCATGCTCAAGCCCTGCCCTGGAGGTTTCAGTTGAAAGAAGGAAGTCTGATACAGAAGCCTATGGGGTAAATTTATCAAAGAGTGAAGTTCTGCCACTAGAGTGAAATTCCGCAGCTCTCAATTCATTTCTATGGGATTTTGAAAGGTGTATTTATCAATGGGTGAAAGTGAAAGTTCACCCTTTGATAAATACGCCTATAAAAATCCCATAGAAATGAATGGATAGTGGCGGAATTTCACTCTAGTGGTGGAACTTCACTATTAACTTCACTCTTTGATAAATATACCCCTATGTGTACACAATAAAAGGAATGACATTAGGGGGCCGATTCATCAATAGTCGAATATCGAGGGTTAATTAACCCTCGATATTCGACTGGGAACTAAAATCGTTCGACTTCGAATATCGAAGTCGAACGATTTTGCGCAAATCCTGCGAACGATCGATCGAAGGATTTTTCGTTCGATCGAACGATTAAATCCTTCGAATCGAACGATTCGAAGGATTTGAATCCAACGATCGAAGGAAAATCCTTAGATCAAAAAATCACAGGCAAGCCTATGGGGACCTTCCCCATAGGCTAACATTGACTTCGGTAGGTTTTATCTACGAAGTAGGTGGTCGAAGTATTTTTTAAAGAGACAGTACTTCGATTATCGAATGGTCGAATAGTCGAACGATTTTTACTTCGAATCGTTCGAATCGTTCGAATTCGAACAAATTTAACCAATTCGATGGTCGAAGTACCCAAAAAATACTTCGAAATTCGAAGTTTTTTACATTCGAATTCTTCACTCGAATTTTGTAAATCTGCCCCTATGTGTTTCTTTTGGCAGAGGACTCAGAGCAGCATTACTTTGAGGGTTTACTGGTGTATTTATATAGACCTTTCTGATAAAGCTTAATTTGTTTTAACCTTTCCTTCTCCTTTAAAGGGTAGTTCACCTTTAAGTTAACTTTTAGTATGTTATAGAATATCTAATTCTAAGCAACTTTTCAATTGGTCTTCATTATTCTAGTTTTTTCTAGTATTTGCCTTCTTCTTCTGACTCTTTCCAGCTTTCAAGTGGGGGTCACTGAACCCAGCTAAAAAAACCAAATGCTCTGTAAGGCTACAAATGTATTGTTATTGCTACTTTTGATCCATCATCTTTCTATTCAGGTCCTCTCCTATTTGTATTCCAGTCTCTTATTCAAGTTAATGCGTGGGGTCCAACTAACCCGAGCAAGCAGATTGCTGTAATTGCAAACTGGAAAGCTGCTGAAAAACCCCTCAAAATCTACAAATAATAAAAAATAAAAACCAATGGCAAATCATCTAAGAATATCAATCTCCACACGATACTAGTTCATAAATACAAACCCTTTAATTTACTGACTTACTTGTCAGCCAGAGGCTAAACCCTTTTGTCTTCTCCCAGCTATTTCATGCTTTCACTTTTTCATGTGTTCATTTTCTGCTCCTCATTATTTTTCCTGGGCTTTCATTCTATTGGCAATGCCTCATGCTGCCCCTCTCACACTGTCCTTCAGCAACAGCATAAAGAAGAGCGAACCCCCTCTTCCAATAAGCAAGATCGACGACCGCCTGGAGCAATACACGCATGCGATAGAGGTAGGTACCTAATAATGTGTGTTACACAGAATATTTTTAGATACAGAGAACCACTACTCTGCCCAGTTGTTAGTGATTTCATATGCTCTTGAATTTTTCCTAATCCTGTGTCCTCTAGTTAAGTCCATCGCTGCCAGGCCACCGTGTGACTAACTAGTCATGTCAGACCTTCACGCTCCATACTGAGCAATTCTTACTCCATTGACAACTTACTCACTCAGTCTCACTACTATTCACACCCCTGATAAGTACACAATTCGCTTCTCAGTGCCAGGGGATCCAAGCTATACTGCCATGGGAAATATGTTTTTTTCAAAATCTATCAGTTAATAGTGCTGCTCCAGCAGAATTCTGAACTAAAATCCATTTTTCAAAAGAGCAAACTGATTTTTTTATATTCAATTTTGAAATCTGACATGGGCCTAGACATATTGTTAGTTTCCCAGCTGCCCCAGTCATGTTACATGTGCTCTGATAAACTTCAGTCACTCTTTACTGCAGTACTGCAAGTTGGAGTGATATCACCCCCCCCCCAGCAGCCAAACAAAAGAACAATGGGATGGTAACCAGATAGCAGCTCCCTAACACAAGATAACAGCTGCCTGGTAGATCTAAGAACAGCACTCAATAGTAAAAGTCCCACTGAAACGGATTCAGTTACATTGAGTAGGAGAAATAACAGCTTGCCAGAAAGTAGTTCCATCCTAAAGTGCAGGCACAAGTCACATGACTGGGGGCAGTTGGGAAACTGACAATATGTCTAGCCCCATGTCAGATTTCAAAATTGAATATAACAAAATCTGTTTGCTCTTTTAAGAACTGGATTTAAAAGCAGAATTCTGCCGGTGTAGCACTATTAACTGATGTGTTTTGAAAAAAAAACATGTGTTTTCCAACTTACAACTAAAAAAATACAATTGTTGGGTTGGCAATGAAATTTTATATGGCAGAGTGAATTATTTGCCATGTAAACTGTGTAATTTAGAAATAAAAACGACACCATAAAAATCATGACAGAATCCCTTTAAGAAACAAGGGGGCACTAATTTAAGTGCTAAATTGACCCAGTGCAGTTGCCAGTTGCAGCCAATGAACAATGAGTTGAAATCAGTCTCCAAGTTAGAAAAATTAGAGCAACTTTGGGCAGATTAGTAGATAATAAACTTTGTTAGTAGCATGTGCCATTGGGTAATCATAAATAGAAAACTGCCATTTCAAAAAATAAGGGCCCCCCCCGGGGATCTTACGATTCACGGTGCACACAAACAAACCAAATCAAACCATACATGTTAGGTCACATGAGCCAATTAACAGACAGAGTTGTGTCTTTTGCATCCACACTTCTTCCTGTTACAGTTAGAGCTGCAGTATTTCTGGTCAGGTGATCTCTGAGGCAGCACACAAACCATCAAGAGATGGTGGGCAATATTTATTTTAATATATATTCCAGTTTGGTAAGATTCTTTAATATGCCACTTAATTTGATATATAATCTGTTGCTTAAGTATTCATTTTGGGGGTATAGTTTTCCTTTAATGTGCTGTCCAGCTTTGATCATGTATTTTGCGAAGAGGGTCGAACCATCTCCCTCGCCAATTATATCACTCCCAAAGTGCTTGGCAACAGAGACAGAGAGCTGAGTAATTCTCCCCCAATCAAGCGAGTCATTTGTTTCATTTCCAGCTGCCAATTTTATGCTTGTACACTTGGCAATTTCTTAAGGCTCTCTTTTTCCCTATAGCCAGCCAAGACACTTATTGTTACCCTCTTTCACAGACCTCCAGTAAGCAGCCCAAATTGACTCGGACACCATCTTTAGAACTTTTGACCCCCGTAGATGCAGTTTCAGTCAAGAAGAATCGCTGGGAAGCTGGAGATGTGACCACAGCAGCCAAAGCATCGCCCTGCAAGGTACAGTCCTACATGGGGTGCCGACTGTCCCAAATACATTCCGTATACAAAACTATCCCTAATACACAGAATTAATGTCTGTCATGGTATATAAGTATTTGTGACCATACACAGATAAAAAAAAATACACAAAACTTCACCCATGGGTAGTCTCTGCTCACTCACAAACGGTTACACTGCTTTTACAAAGCTGCTATAGTGATGACATGGAAGTTATGTAAACCAAGAAACTGCTTATCTTGCCCCAGTATGGCCACTGGGTGATGTTCGTCTGATTCAATCGTTGGCCCTAGGGACCACTTGGTCGTTTGGCAGCTTTTATTGGCCCGTGTATGTCCACCTTTACGCAGCCACTCCAGACAATGGGGACTCACACACAGTCTGTATAGTATGATGTGTGGGCCTTATAAGCTGTTTTTTAGTCACATAGTTAGCTGTAGTTTAACTACTTCATAACTTCAATTTCATCACTATGGAAGCTTTGTCAAAAGCAGTGTAACACTTTGTGAATGAGCAGACACTACTCATGTGTGAACGTTTCCCATATGGATTAATCTGGTATAAGTGGCTCAGTAAAGCAGCTGAGTGACCCACTGGCGGATGGAGTTCAGCAGCACAGTCTTGTTGCAAAAATCTGAACTCACACTAAGGAAAATAATATTTACTTCAGTGACCTGTTTGAATTTCCTAATTTGGGTGAAATCCGGACAGGTGGCAGTCCCACGTTTCTGGCTAAATCTAGGAATGCTCTTAACCAAAATGGCCACACAAGCAGGTTACTACAATAAGAATAGCCCTTCCAAAAACCGGGATGTCCGGGTGAAATCCAGACAGGTGGCAGTCCCACGTTTCTGGCTAAACCCTTTTTATGTAGTAGTTGAACTATAGCTAAGCACATTTTAAAGAGAGTGCAAGATTACAGCTAGAAAGAGACATTGGAGTCTAACAATCATATAAAAAAAGCTTATTACTGATTCTCAGAGTCTGTCAGATGTTATTGAAGGGATATTAGGCCTGTGATGGGTTAGGCTGCAAGATAATAAATGTGATAAACTGGCTGGAAATGGATTAAATGATTCTGCTGTGTTAGTGCAGGAAAAACAGCACAGGAACTTCTGGTACATTTATTACAACATGGCAGGTAGGTGTGGTCTGCCCCATTATTGCTCTCAGCTTAGACAGGAAGAGGGAAACAGGAACAGGAATAAATCATAAGACAATGGCAAAACAGCAGGAATGCCCTTAACCAAAATGGCCACACAAGCAGGTTACTACAATAAGAATAGCCATATCACCTGAAATGATCATATTTATGTTTTGCATACTTTTCTTTCTCTACAATCATTATCAGTGCAGCATTATATTTCTCAGCCATTTGTAAAGAACTTCCAATTAGGAACCTGTAGTGTTTAACATGCAGCCATGTGGAGCAGAGCCGGCAACTTCTCATCTTGTTTGTTATATGGCAATAAGCTTTGTTCTTATTGGTTCAGGAATGTGACTGACAGTGTTGCTTCACAGAATGGATATTTTATCTGTTTTGTGAAACAAAACTTTCATTTTGTGGAAAGAATGAATCCCGTACTATAAAATCTTGCTTTCTGTCACAAATATCTATTTTGTCATTCAAATCTAGCTTGGCATGCACTAGTTAGTTACACTATTATATATTATGTCCAAGTTTTTTTTACAAAATTCATTCTGTAAGTAACTTTGCACATAAGTGTGACCATTACATGGAGGTTATACATTTGTGAGACAGATTGCTTGTTAAACTGTACAGAATGGAGTTTGTGATAAAATGACATCCTTTTGTGCACTAATCAGATTTTGTCTTTTGTATATTTTTTCATCTGTGTATGGTCACAAATACTTATATACCATGAGACACATTAATTCTGTGTATTAGAGATAGTTTTGTATACAGAATGTATTTGGGAAAAACGGCACCCCATAGTCCTACAGTATCTAGGAGAAGAACAATGATGTTAGCTTAAATGTTAAATGTTACCCAAAGGTTTTAGAATAATGACATTATTCATTGGTAGTGATGGGCGAATAAATTCGGCTGGCGTAGATTTGTGGCGAATTTCCGTGTATCAGCGCCGACGAATAAATCACGAAACTCCCGCAAAAATCCACCGGCGTAAAAAAATTATGGACGCACATTCGAAAAGTTGATTGCGTCAAAACCGTCACATGTCAACACTATTCAGATGTCTATTGACTTTAACGCTGGCATCCAAATTGCCGTGGGCGTCAATTTTAGAATTATTTCGCCGTTTGGCAATTGCGCAGGAAATTCACTAAATTTTCTGCGAATCGAAATAGGAGAAATTTGCCCATCACTATTCATTGGCTACAGGGCTGCCTTGCACCCACAGCTCTGCACATGGTACCTCATTAAACACAATGTGCATGCCGCATTAAAATCTCATGAGTGCAATGGGTCATTTACGCCTCTTTGGTCTCTTGCCCAAAAATATTGAAACTTTCCATGTTGTAACAACAATTTTAAAGGGGTGGTTCACCTTTGAGTTAACTTTTAGCATGCTATAGAATGGCCAATTCTAAGCAACTTTTCAATTAGTCTTCATTATATGTTTTTTTTTTTTTTTATAGTTTTTTTAATTATTTTCCTTTTTCTTCTGACTTTTCCCAACTTTCAAATTAGGTCACTGACCCCATCTTAAAAAACAAATGCTTTGTACGGCTACACATTTGTTATAGTTACTTTTTATTACTCATATTTCTATTCAGGCCTCTCCTATTCATATTCCAGTCACTTATTCAAACTAATGCATGGTTGCTAGGGTAATTTGGGCCCTAGCAACCAGATTGCTGAAATTGCAAACTGGAGAGCTGATGAATAAAAAGCTAAATAACTGAAAAACTGCAAATAAAAAATTAAAACCAATTACAAATTAATTTATTATAGATGGTGGTGTAGGTGGGTTGGTGGTAATTTACTAATATAGCATACCTCCCAACTGTCCTGTTTTGAGCGGGACAGTCCCAATTTTGACATCTCAACCCGCAGTCCTGGGTTTTTAACTGAAATGTCCTGACTTTTTCTTTGATCTCCTGCACTGAACAGCCAGAAAAAGATACAGTTTCTAACTTAATTGGCTTTTGGCAGAGAGCACAGAATAGTTACTTTTGTAACAATCTGAGATAAGCAGGTCTCTTGGGAGAACTTAGACTCACAGTTTAAAGGGCAATTCACCTTGATTAGCAAAACTGTAATAACTCATAAAAAGCCACAGAAATGTGTTTCATAGCCTGCCAAATTTTGTAAAATGGACATGGTAATTAGGGGGTGTGGTCAAACATTTCAATGCCCACTGTGTGAAAAATCTTTTTGTCCCTCTTTCTAATTGCATAATGTTGGGAGGTATGATATAGGTGCTAAATTGCACTGGTGCAGTTACCAAAGCAACCAATTTAAAATTTAGCAATTTAAAAAATGAAAGTATATGACTGAGTGGGTTCTGGAGTGACAACAAAAGTGCAAGTTAATACACATGATAAGCTGTTACACTGCAAAGATCTAGGCCCAATTTGGACACCCACACACTGGGCCAAATTGGGCTGATCCCTGGGCCAACCATCAGATCATATGGAGGGGTCTACAGCCCCGGTGGATCAGGTCTGCATCAAGCAGAAAAATCTGATAGATATCTGGGCAATTTTTGGCCAGACATCATACAGGCAGGCCTATCTGTGGGCCCCATACATGCTTATAGATTGCTTATTTCTGACAATGACTATGCTTGTAGGCCCTAGACCTCTATACGCCTATTGGTGCTTGCGTAAATGACATACGCAGAAGTGACGTCACAATGTACAACGCACACTTGTGACGTCACCTGCCCCAATCATGCACCCCCCTACTTCCCCACCTCTGCCTCTGGATTTCATGTCAATGTATCTGGTGGCAAAGGACAGAAAAGTTTTGTCTTCGCCAAAAAAAATATATTTACAATATAACCCCCTTAAAGCTGCTGCCCAAGGCAAAGGCCCTTGAGTGATTATATGGTAAATACAGCCCTGGTTATACCCAGAGAAAATTGATTAATAAATCATGTACACAGTGGACTGATATCAGTATTATTAATAATACAGGATACAGAAGGAATCGCCATTGGTGTGTCAGAAATGATTAGTCAGTGGGGCAAAGGGAAATCAGAAGCAGACATGGCTCAGTCACCTTGTAAGCCAACGGTAAGGTACCTTCTGTGTGTGTTTGTGCAAGTGTGTCTGTGTGTGTAAGTGTGTGTCTGTGTGAGTAAGGACACAAGCCTCAGCTGCTTGCTCTTCTCTCTCCACAGGAGGTGAGACCTGGGGATGTTCTGAGTAAGAAAAATCTATGGGAGCAGAGTACCACATCGGAGCAAAGTGGGAAGGTGAATATTTCACACTAACCAGATTGGGAAAACAAAGTTTTGTTAAGCTCTGTGCTTAATGCTGTTGCTTACCATAGACAGGCTGTAAATACAGGGCTTAGTATTATTGGTGCCCATGGCTACCTCTTAGTTCCAACCTTGTGCATTACCCTAAACTTAGTCTTCATAGGAAAAAAAAACACACACGCAGACATATGTACATTTAATCCATGAGTCGTGCTAGCACTTTATTATAAACACTCTTTCAATCTCACGGTACATGGCTCGGGCCAGGTTGGGAAGACATGTAGCTGGACACCACAGCAAGGCTCAAGTCCTCATTAAGTGCATTTACTTCAGTAACACATCCCAGTCGCACCCTGAATCTGACTTTCTTCTCTATCTGTCGACCCCTAGAGTCTGAGCGCTAGTAAGAAATACAAGTTTGTTCCAACTGGACATGGGAAATACGAGAAGGTTTACATGGAAGATCCTTGAGAAGGTAAGTGGGGATCCCTTCATCAGTCCCTTCTCCTGCCCTTTTATCTACTGCCTCATCTCAGTTCATCCCGACTCTCCATCACTTTCACTTTCTGTTCCTAATCTGTTTGTCAGCATCTGTCCTGCCTATTTAAGGGACACTTATCAGAATGGATGGGTTTCATTTCTGCTGGAAACTTTGGTTGATGCTGAGCAGAATGATGTAAGCTTAGGAAACAGTATAACCATGGAAAATTTATTTCCTGGTAATCATGGGAATTGTACCTTCTTCCTTCCTGCCAACAAACAACAGTCCAGGCATGTTTCCCTGACAAATAATTCTAGACATAGCGCAGAAAGCAGATAATATTAAATTCACCATCAATGGATATCTATCAATACTTTATGCTATTAGGTACAACATGGTTACAGCTTGAGGTTAAATAGGGAAAAGCAGGCACAGCATTTTAGGAGCAGGTATGTTTATGCAAAGCCAAAACAGTTTTGAATTATAGAACAATACATAAATATGTGTTAAAAAACCGCATGTTGTTATGAAATGGAAATGTGATGAAATGAGATTAAAAAACTGACATCACAATAGACCTATGGAGTGGAGGAGTTCTAGCTGTTGTTAAACTACAACTATCAACATCCGCTGAAAAGGGGTAGACCACCACCAATTTACCAGAAGCAATGTCCAACCTGTGGCCCAATAGCTTTCTCACGTCTAGTTTCTTCAATATGGGTCAAGCAGTGTTTGACTGGCCCACCAGGGTACCAGGAAAACTCCTAGTGGGCCAAGGTAAGAATGAGACCTCTTGTTTGTCTTTACCACTGCCGTTGCCCAAGAGAACTGGAGAAACTGGGGAAACAGAAAGCTGGGAAGGACAAATGAGTTCAAGGAAAAAGAAAGATGAGTGAAGAAAGGATGAACATAGTTTGGAAAGTGGACCTAAGGTTTAAGGTCTCCTGGGTGGGCCCCTGGCAAAACAGTCTGACACTGCCGGCCACAGGTTGGCCCTGCTTTAGAGGGGTATTAAATTTGGAGAGCAGTCTTCCACCTGAAACATCATCTCGTGTCATTCTCTTCTGGGGCTTCCATATTGTTTTAGAAGGGCTAGGCAAATTCAGAGCCATGCAGTAATATTGTTAGGTATTGGAACCCAACTAACAGTACCAGGACTCTATGGTCTACAGAGTGGAAAATAAAGTAGCAGGTAGCATTTACTGGTCACCTATTTAAAAACAAGCACCCAGGTGATTGCTATGGGTAACTAGATCTGATACAAACATTGTCATGTCCATTTCAAGATGTATGGTTTCCTGTGACTTTGTGGTTGGTTCAGTAATATTTGGGCCTCTGAGATATATGATTTGTACATTAGAATGAAGTTGGATATTGGTGGAGAAAGGGGGTGAGATAAACAAACGAGCTGACTGATGTTTTGGAGGTTCATGAACAAGGAAACCAAACAAATTTTGCATCAGGGTCCAATAATTTCTGGTAATTTCCTCGACAGTTGATAAAGGGGATGTGCAATTCTATAGTCAATGCAGAATGTGAAGGGCAGCAGCATAACTATAGCGCAACGGGCCTGGGCGCACTCTTTGCCCCTATGGTAGTTAAACCACTAGTGAAAGGCTAATGTCTCTCATTAACCTATAGCATGGAAATATATTGTTTATGTTATATTTATCTGGATATGAGTGTGTGGATATGAAGATTAGGGTACAATAAGACTAAAATGGTTACATATTTTGGGCAGAATTTATAACGGAATAAATGGCCTTATTAGTCTCTCATGCCTGGACATTTTCTTCCTTCTCACCTTCCTCCCCTTCTGTTTTATCTGTAGCTTCCCTGTGTAAGCTCCACCCTGACGCTGTTCTGTTGAAGGCGGTGGCTTCAGGCTGTTTGTTTTCTCCGATTCTCTTGCAAAAGAAAGCTGTTACCCTTCGTAAAGGCCGGGAGGCTGCCTCCTTTAACTTGCGGGCATCGAATCTTGGCCGATGCAAAAGGAGAGGCAGACGCGAGCGCAAAAATGGTAACTGGGGTGCAATCTCAGTTCCTGGCTTCTCCTGCCCTTTGGTGGAAGTGGCCATGTGATATAAAAGGGCATCCCACATCTTGTTGGCACGGGAGCTCCGGCTCTGTGGAGCTACCTCTGTGGATGATCCGGTATCCCCACTCTGTTTCTCATTTGTCACTTCTGCCTGTTGTTCAGGGAATTTAGGTTCCTCAGGTTCCACAATTAAGTGTTTTACTAGCCTTGCCCATCCTCCTCCAGGCTTTTTTCTTGGTGCCTTTGGTCTATCTGGGTTTTTCAAGAGGGTCATTTCCTCAGACCCAGCTTCCTTTTTTAGGAGTGATGGAGGCTCTGAAGCTGAACTTGCTAGAGCACTTTGGCAAGTTTTCAGAGAAACTGTTACTTGAGAAGTAGTACGGCTGGATGTAGCTTCCATGGCTGAAGAGGAGTCTCTAGGAGCATCTACATCACACTGTGAAGGAAGGGCACCTGTGAGTCCAGAAGATGAAGTGAGGCTTGAAGTCTCCTTCCCCGCTATGCTCAGAGAAATGGACTCATTGTTCTCAGTGGTTACTTCAATGGAAGGCAGTTCTAACTGTAGCACTGTCTTTGAGGTTGGAGAAAAACTACCTGGTTTATCCGAGGCATCTTCCTTATTTAAGAGGGGTTCTCCTAATGTTTCTTTCGGATGACAACCATCAATGGCTGCTACTTTGTTTCCTGAGATGCATTTATCACTTTCTGTATTTGTGGCCCCTCTGATACTCTGCACTTGGTTTAGTTCTTCTGTGGATTTGGACGCGATAGGTCCTGGCCTTTTTTGCTTTGTCACCGGCAGGATGAGTGTCATTGTGACCAAATTCTCAGGCTTGGGGATGGGAGTTACTGGTGATTGGGGAAGGCAGGGAGATTTGGATTTAGTAATTCTTGGAGTGAACTGCAAACAACTTTCATGGTAACAGGACTCTTTTAATTGCACTTGAGGGGTGCTGGACGTTATAGGAAATGGAGTATATGAAACAGGGGTGCAGGCCTCCTCTGGGAACGGAATAGGTGTATTAGGGGTACTGGATCCTGGAGGGCGGGGTGAGGGTGTTTCAAGATGTGATGGAGAAGTCAGATACTGGCTCAAACTCTGCTGCTCAGTGATGGTGAAGTTGAAGCTGTGTTGCTTTGGGTAAGGTGATGGCACACGGTGGGTCATCGGATGAATCTGGAAGCGAGGAGGCAGATTAAGAGGAGGAGGAACATAATTATATCGTGATACAGGTTCAGGGCTCTCCAGATCCCCTTCATTGACAGGGGAGAGGGTGGAGCGGAAGGACTTAGGAGGTTGTGAGGGTGGTTGCTGCAGGCCACTCCTCTTTGCAGCTTTTCGTAAAAGGCGCTGGAGGCGGGCATTGTCTTTGGAGGGCTTTGGTGCAGTAGGAGGTGGAGCTGGAGAGGGTGGCCCAGGATCTTCTAGAGGTGTCACTGTGAGTAACATGGTGCCTAAGGGGAGACAGAGTGTAGGCATTACATATAGGACATGACTATTTCCAATGACAGTAATCTTATTTTTTGTCATTTAGGGCACTGAAGCACATTAAAGGGATCCAGGCTTGCCCTAGTGGAGGAACCTATTGGGAAACATTAACAAACACACCAGAGAATCATGGGACAGGACCACCTGCTGCCATAATATGGATGCTGAAACCATTTTGCCTTAAAGGGAATGTCAGCCTCAAAAATAACTTGCCTTATCTAATAATATTTAGCTTCTACTGCCTCTCTTATTGAAGTCTTTTCATTGAGGACCTATAATGAGACAGTGCTTATTGTACATTTTAAAGCTCTTGAGGGAAACAAAGCTTACTGGCTGTCTCTCTGACCTCTCACGAGCAGCTGTGAATCCAAAATGGCTGCCTGCATAGGAGACAACCCCCGTTTACCTATTAATAAGGCCTAACTTGTTTTTGGGCTCCTATTCCTGATCTATGTGTTGTCTAACTGCTCTTCCATTCCATTCAGCACAAACCTGGGGCATGAATATCAGGGTTGCAAGCTTATTTAGCTCTGAATGTATCCATGCTGCTTTGATATATGTGCCCCTGGCTACTTAGAACTGTGATACTGATTAACCTCGCATTCTGTCTTTAATGCATTCCAGATGTACATTGATGTCACTTCCTGTGAAGCATGGCCGCTCCCTCTGTTACGCCAAGTCTTACTTTTTTTACTGTCTTTTTTATGCTTTATAAATAAATATCTGTCACAATATTATTATTAGTCCTTATTTCTGTAATGAAGTTGGCTATAGGCATGTCCGAGATTTTTTATCTGAGGGGCCTTTAACCGATTGTGAGATAGCTGCATGCATAGCATTATGGGGTTACTTGGGGTACAGCCTGTCCAGGTGCAACAATTCTATGTGTGTATGACCTCTCTTGCTATTATGTCCCTATACCAAGTGGCTGCTGATGTTTCCCCTCTCTGACCTGGCCTGGCGCTTTACATATTCAAGGAATAGAGAAGAGATTACCCTCGCACACCCTGGCCTTCCTAATCTGAGTCCCATGTGCTCAATGAAAGAGGCGTCGGCGACCTCAAGTTCAGCTTGAAGAGGAAAAGAATCACTGGCAAAGCATGGGTTATTTCTAGCAGGGAGAACCCTTGCTCATTTATTGCGGATGCAACTTTTCGGGGCGTAACCCCTTTGTCAACCATGATGCATGATGCTTGAGGGGTTAAGCCCCGAAACATTGCATCCGCAATAAATGAGCAAGGGTTCTCCCTGCTAGAAATAACCCATGCTGTGCCAGTGATTCTTTTCCTCTTCACGCTTTACATATTCAAGACAGACCACATGATCATTTGGGCAAGGGTGCAAATGTAAAGTGCAACCACCTTTTTTTTTTTTTGCAAACTTGCACTTTACTCTGTCACGGATGGACATATGTATATGTATACATACATCTGCACCACGAATACAGTACTATAATCATTAGGGCTGCACCCATTCCATAACTTGAGCATCGGTCTAATCCAGCACTAGATGCAGAACTTAGACAGATCCCAGACTCTTGGATGACAGCTGAGGGCTCCTTAGTTCTCTAGAACTTGTGTCTGGATTCCTAGTAAATGACCCCCTTAAAGGGGTTGTTCACCTTCAGGTTAACTTTTAATATGTTATAGAATGGCCAATTCTAACTTTTCAATTGGTCTTCATTATTTATTTTTTATAGTTTATGAAATATTTGCCCTTTTCTCCTGACTCTTTCTAGCTTTCAAAAGGGGGTCACTGACACCCTCTAAAAACAAATCCTCTCTAAAGCTACACATTTATTTTTATTGCTACTTTTTATTACTCATCTTTCTGTTCCGACCCGCCCCTATTAATATTCCATATTCTCATTCAATGCATGGTTGCTATGTTAATTTGGACCCTAGCAACCAGATTGCTGACACTGCAAACTGGAGAGCTGCTGAATAAAAAGCTAAATAACTCAAAAACCGCAATTATTTTGCTTTTTATTCAGCAGGTCTCCAGTTTTCAGTTTCTGCAGTCTGGTTGCTAGGGTCCAAATTACACTAGCAACCATGCATCGATTTGAATATAAGCTGGAATATGAACAGGAGAGGCCTGGATAGAAAGACGAGTGATAAAAAGTAGCAATAACAATAAAGGTGTTGGATGGGGTCAGCGAAGAAGGCAAATAATTCAAAAAACAAAAAAAAAAAACAAATAATGAAGGCCAATTGAAAAGTTGCTTAGAATTGGGCATTCTATAACATCCTAAAAGTTAACTTGAAGGTGAACCACCCCTTTTAGGGGGTGTGCTATCTAAAAAAGAATGTTATTTTAGGTAAGAGAAAAGCAGAGCAGATCTGTACAATCCATTTACCACTGAATATGTAACTCTATCCCTGCTCTATGGATGACACACACTCACTGTAGACTAGGCTGCTCTATGGGGTCCCAGCTTTTTTTAATCTGGACCTAATTGTGTCTCTGATGCCCTGATGATCTGGCCCAGAGGTGCAGTTTTTCATGCTGAGCTGGGTATGGAGCACACCGTGCCAATTTGCTATTCACGTCCACATCCAAGAGACCATGAAGTTTATCCTGCTGTAATCCGAGTCCCCTCTGCTATGTGCCGAGCCCTCAAAATAGTTGCCGGAGGCTAGTTCTCATGATCTGGGGGGCCCCTAATTGAAATAAGAGCTTTGGGACCAATGCCGGAGAGCCAAGAATCCCAGGAATCGGAAGAATAAGCTTATTGGCTATTGGAGAGCTTCATATCAGCACCAGCCGAGGTGTAATTCAGCAAAGGGAGATCCCCACTGCTTTCCTCCAGCTGCTATTCATCCATAGGGGAATGCTTATTATGTTTACTGAGAGCTGTAGTTCAACATCTCTGATTATACAGGCCCTAAGGGCCAAGAGTGGACTACTTGGCCTTTATTCCATTCCATTTACCATCACAGACCAATGACACAATGTGGCAAACAGTGATCATTTTTAAAAAACTTTCTTTACTACAAAAACGACTAACTACTACCATCACAAACTACTAACCAGTGCCCCTAACACTCTTGTCATTCTATCCACTGCCATAAACAAAATAATTTAATGATATACTGCTGGAAACACAAATATTTATACTATCAATTGTTACTTTGAAACGCTTTGAACTATAATTCTAATAAGCACTGCCTCCAAATCCAAATATCCACTGCCACAGAAATGGTAGGTGTAAACTGAATAACTGCTGCCAAAAGCTCTCTATCATTCTATCCAATTTCATAAAGACACCATTGTTGTACCATTCACTGCTACAAACGCCAAAATGCTCTGATGTATTGCCTCAAACTATCATTCTATCCACTTATGCACACTATATTTTAGTTACTGTCAAAACACACTATAATTCTATCCACTGCTAAATATATAAACTATCATTCTATCTACTGACTTAAAAACACTATAAATTTAATACGCTTTTAAAATTCCAAAAAACACAATATCATTCTATCCACTGCCTCAAACAAACCATCATTCTATTCAATGCCAAAACACACTTCAATTCTATCCACTGCTAAAAACTCACTATCATTCTATCTACTGACTTAAACACGCTATAACATTTATCCCCTGCTAAAATGCCAAAAAATACATTATCATTCTATCCATTGCCTCAAACACACCATTATTCTATCCAATACCGAAACACACTATAATTCTATCCACTGTCTCATCATACACACCATTGTTCTATCAACTGCTACTATACTGTTCCTATCATTATTTTAGTAACCACGGCTACTTAATACTCACCAGCTGCCACAAAAATGTAGAGGGTCAGCCTATGAATTATTGCCACAAAAAATGCAGAAAATTATTCTACTAGTACTGTCATAACTGTTTATATGTCAAAAGATTTATATACATTATACAAGTAAACCGAATACTGCTATGAGGGAACATTCTTCAGAGCAATTCCACAGTTCCCTGCTCCATTCCTGCCACACTCACTGATACAGAGCCGTGCCTATAGCTACAGTACATTGCTCTATAACTAATACTGCCCCTGCCACACTCACTGATACAGAGCCGTGCCTATAGCTACAGTACATTGCTCTATAACTAATACTGCCCCTGCCACACTCACTGATACAGAGCCGTGCCTATAGCTACAGTACATTGCTCTATAACTAATACTGCCCCTGCCACACTCACTGATACAGAGCCGTGCCTATAGCTACAGTACATTGCTCTATACCTGTTGTTTTGCTCCTGAATAACCTGCCCTGTAAATTGCACAGAAACAAGTGGCAGACACCTACCGACCCCTAGAATTACATATATTCCAAATGAGTTCAATTAGATTTCAAATGGCTGTTTTTGCAATAAACATAACATGCTGAAATCACAATTTGGGGTCCCAGGGTGCATATTTAATTGGGGAGTTTATAATGAGCTTCCAGTCGTATTCATAGAGCAGTTTGTCTCTTTCTAGGAAGGTTAATCCCCACTGCTCGGCACTCATTACGCCCAATCTTTGCCAGCAATACAGCTGATCCTACAGTCTCCTTAAATGCAGACTTCAATGATTCCCCCGGGTTGAAATAATTTAGAATAAATGGATAGATGCTTCGTCCCAGCACCTGCTATTTAGCAGCACCTATAGCTAATTGCTTTACAGTGTGTTGTTGGCTTCTTATGCAGTGAAGGGGTTAAATGGGGACAGTAAGTGCTTTGCAGTCATTCAGTGGGTGTCACACATACCACGGTGCACCCAGAATGTTTTCACATGCAGACATACTAATTTAGCACCCCCTTGCCCACATTATTTTTAAATTTTCTCCCTCTTTACCTGCACTGGGAGGTCAGTGTGTGTAGAGCTTCTATGCCCTGCTCCCTTCATCCATCTGTGACTGCAAGGGGGGAAAAAAACGACCCCCACACCCGGGGCAGTGAAACTGAGAACTGGGGTGGGGGCTCTGGAAAGGTCAGAGGGGGGGGGAGCACTACCCATTGCTTTCTGTTTGGCTCTGCCCCCCCCTGCTGGTGATGGACTGAATCATGGGTTTGGCATGGTGGGAAAGAAGGGTCACAAGTAATATAAAGCTTCCTATGGTCTTGTGCAAAAAGCTAACACTCCTTTAGTTCATTAAATCTGAAGTACGCCAAGCCATGCAACTCTATGATAAGCACATTAAGCCTTAGATACCTGCATGCTGGGTCTCTCCTGAGCATTAAATGTCTATGGACATTATTACCCATAAGGCCTATGGGCCAACCAGGCCTGGACTGGGAGTCAAAATAGGCCCTGTCATTCCAAGTACACAGAGACCCAAACAGCCCCCTACCAGCCCACTATATGGTAACTTTCTATGGAACCATACAGCAGCCCCTCTGGCATTTGCCAGAACCTACAGATTGCCAGTCTGGGCATGGGGCCAGCTATGACTCATATATCTGTATCCTTTCCTCGTATATATATATCTGTATCCTTACCTTGTATGTATATATATATATATATATATATATATATATATATATATATATATATATATATATATATATATATATATATATATCTGCGTCCTTTCTCTCTCTCTCTCTCTCTCTCTCTCTCTCTCTCTCTCTCTCTCTGTATCCTTTCCTTGTATACTCAGTAGCTGATATTTCTAAAAACACACAGCAAACTGTAAATGAAATGCTTATAAAGGGTCCATAGAGGAGCAATCAATTACTGTCGCTCATTGAGGCTTCTGTATTATGAAACATTTTTTATTATAAATTATAAGGATATTAAAAGTCACTCACCCTGCAGCCTCATGCCTTAATATGGTCATGAAACTCCTTGCTCACCTCTATTAGATTTATATATATATATATATATATATATATTTCAACATAGTGTTTACAATTCCATATGTAAAGTCCCAGGTAATATAGAAATACATTGAAAACACGTTCTTTAGAATAGTCATAAGCAACAGGACTAGGTATAGGGCCCCCCCAAAAAGTCTAATCCGTGGCCCTGTCTATGGCTGATGGTGTACTACAACTCCCAGAATTCCACATGCCTAATAAACTAAGAAGCAATTTGCAGATGGGCATCTATCTGGGGGTAACATGGTCTCTTCTGGGGTCCTTGGTGTTACAGTGCCCATTTAGGATCCTTATTAATGCACAATTTGTATATTTATTTTTATTGTAACATACTTACACCACTTACTAAGCACTCTGAGCTCTATTCATTAGAGGCCCATAGAACCTCAGGCACCAAAAGTAAAGTGAAAGCAGGGCATCAGATGGCATTTGCTACATCTGCAGGGGAAACCAATGCTACAGTATGTTTCTAATGGCTGTCACTAATATATTGTGCCTAGGGTTGCCTCCTTTTTTGGAAAAAAATACCCGCCTTCCTGTATATTTTTTCCCTATTAATAACATTAGGGTCAGGCCCGCATTTGTGGAAAGGTCACCAAGGCACGGGCCTAGGGCGGCAAGATTTTAGGGGGCGGCATGTTGTCCAACCATATTCATATTGGTTCAGAAACACTGGGCATGTGCAGGAGATATGATAGTTCTTTAAATCTTCCATGCGCCAATTCCCATTGCTCTGGTCCCAATGATGAAAATCTGCACGTATAAAGGGGAGGGGACAGGGGCGATGAACGGCAGCGGGCCTAGGGGCACCCACTATGTAAATCCGGACCTGATTAGGGTTAGCATAATATTTACTTGTCAGACTGGTAAAATACTGGCCGGGTTGCAACCCTAATTGTGCCTATAATAATAGAGTGTGCCCACATTGGCACAGTTCCTCTGTATAATAACATAGAATAACCACAGGCTTGTACCCTAAGAGTCAGGGCAAATGCTCAGATTCGGGGAGATTAGTCGCCTGGTGACAAATTGCCTCTTCTTTGGGCAGGGCCGGATTTACATAGCGGGTACCCCTTGGCCCACTGCATTCGTCACCCCTGTCCCCTCCCCTCCCCTTTATTCGTGCAAATTTTCGTCATCAGGACAGGAGCAATGGGGATTGGTACAGGGGAAATGTAAAAAATGATTGTATCTCCTGCTCATCCCCAGTGTCTTTGAACCAATGTGGGTGTGGTTGGGCAGCATGCCGCCCCCTATAATCCTTCCGACCTAGGCCCGGGCCCAGGTGGCCTTTCCACAGATCCGGGCCTGTCTTTGGGGCGACTAATCTCCCCGAACTGCTTCGCGCAGGCTAGAATGTAAATCGTCGGCGGGATGGCACTCGGAGCGCTTCGTTTTCCGATGTCGGCTGAAGTTGCCTCACGAGGAAACGTTGAGTGACTTCGGAAAACGAAGCGTTCCGAGTGCCATTGTGCTGCTGATTTACATTCTAGCTGGCGGGAAGGCAGTTCGGGGAGATTTGTCACCAGACAGCAACCATAGTTGGGGGGCTGTTATTAACAGCTGGAGGGCCGCAGTTTGCACTGATTAGTGTAATATATGCCCATAAGAGGGGGAGCAACACATTAAAGGACTAAAAGAGTGTAAGTTCCATGGGACAGTTTCCAGCTGGAAATAGAAAGGCAGTGGGTTACTGAAAAAAACAAATGAAGCCCACAATAGTGAATTGATTAATAGAATAGCTGAATTTTGCTAAACTGGGCAATATTTTTAATCTTTGGGCGTGATTTCTATTTTTCTTACGTGGGAAAAATACAGGGTTAAAAAAAGCCACTGCCCCCACCCCCTTCCCCACCAGAGAGGGGCTCAGTTTATTTTAACCGCACTCCCGGGGCTCACACACAAGGGGACATCTCCAAATTCTGCTGTCCTGGCCCGGCTATAATTAGGGAGTAAACTGAGCTCCTTCCTCCCTCCCTCCCCGCACCATAACTTGGTTAGACAGCTGCTCGCGGCTCCGCCCCCTCCCCTGCGCTGCTTCCCTGGGGGCGGGGGCGCGGATCACATTTCGGTATAACTGTCAGACATAACAGGCCCGGGGGGCGATTGAAAAGTCTCACAACTGCTGCGACCCCCAG
The DNA here is from genome assembly GCF_017654675.1 of Xenopus laevis. Taxonomy (NCBI): domain Eukaryota; kingdom Metazoa; phylum Chordata; class Amphibia; order Anura; family Pipidae; genus Xenopus; species Xenopus laevis. Next base: position 16,651,503 of record NC_054377.1, on the reverse strand, counting down.
TGCTGTTCTCTTCTCTCGGGCCTCAGGTAAGGGAGGTTGGGTGGAAGGGGGCTTGGAAGTTACCCCTCACATCTCAGTGGGGACTGGTGTAAAGACAATGGAATCCTTCCCCAACAATACTGACCCTGCTTAAGGAAACAAAATACTACAGATTCCACAATGCCCCAAGAAGCTCATTCTAGGATTCTGGGAGTTGTAGTTGTGCAGGTGCTGGAGTTGCCAGTAGGTGACTTGTATCTCTTGTGCAGTGGCTCAGTTACAATTTACTGGGCACCTCTAAACTTGGGGAATAACATTTTTTATAAACTAACATTGAAATTATTTATCAGTCAGTGCGACTCCTGGGACCCCTATACCTTGGGTCCCCAGCTGTAGGGTTTGTTGCCTCTGATAAGCCTCACCCTTAACCCTGGCACAGCCCATGCCAACCTCACCCACTGGCTACTGATACAAATACAAAGAGACCAGCAGCCCAGGGGTTACCCAGCATTCTCACACATTCACAGATATGGGAAGAATTAGTGACCCCCCCCCGCCCGATTCACAGCTGATTTATATGGGGCTCAGTAGCAGATGGCGCCCACAGCAGCTGAGTGTGGGAATGTAGATTCAGTTTTGTGAAGTTTGTGCCACCTGTATGTGGATTAAATGAGATTATTATGTATACATAAATGAGATTATTATGTATATACATATACCCACCCACTGTGTAGCATTTCCATTGTGCCAGTGTGTGTGCCCCAAAGTTCTCTTATTCCACCAACAGACGGTGCCAATACACAGTGTGATTTATTGTCTGTCCGTGTGTTGATTTCAGTCTTTCTAATAACCTTACTTCTATATCTATCTGTCTGTCTGTCTGTCTGTCAATCATCTATCTATCTATCTATCTATCTATCTATCTATTATCTATCTATCTATCTATCTATCTATCTATCTATCTATCTATCTATCTATTTATCATCTATCTGTCTGTCTATCTATCTCTATAATCTATGTCCATCTCTCTCTCTCCGGGTTTTTTTAGTGCTCTTCTGACTTCCTCTTATATGGTTATGCCATTGTGACCAGGAAGTGAGTAGCGCAGCACTTAATAGCTTCCTCCGATTAGCTGGAAATAATGATGAGCTAAAAAGCTGTGAGTCTATAGGAGTGAGATGAGCTCATGAGGATGATGATGATGTCTCTCTGGGCAATGTAATGGGATTAAGGGGGTAATATTTGGGTGCTGGCAGACAATATGTTGGGGTGACCTGGAATTTTAGCTTTCTATTTGGTATTGGGAGAGAGAAATGACCTTTCAGGGGATGTAGGCCTTGTTGGATAAAGTAATCAGTAATAAAGAGCCCCCTGCATTGTTACTAATCATTTTGGGATGTGTCTATTTGCTGGGTGAAGGCTAATTTTGCCCCATGTATCCAGTAAATAAGGGCTGACAAGACAGACAGGAGGTGAGTGGCTGCTACCAGCTGTTGTACTTGTCATGCTGCTGAACTACATACTGTGCCACTCGATATAATGTATTCTCCAAATGAGACACCCTTGTAATGAGACTTTATATATATATATATATATATATATATATATATATATATATATATATATATATATATATATATATATGTGTGTGTGTATTATTATTGATAGGTATTTATAAGGCAAATTCTGCAGCGCTGTACAATAATAGGAAATACACATACATACAAAGACGTGGGGCCCTGCTAGTTTGAGTTTACATTGGGTGCCATTCTGCAGTAATTAACTAAAATCTCATTTTGTCTGTTAACGGCGGCTGCATAATAATCTGATGTCATTTCCAGAATTCAGAGGGTGGGTCCTAAACCTTTACTTACACAGAGATCATTTATTTACTATTTTATATGACCAGGCTGGATGCAGATTAAAAAATGTCAATAGCTGAAATACTGCTTGCTTGGTTTAAGTGAAAGTATCCGTCAATTGCAATAACACAGCTCCCCCTAGTGGACAGATTTTGAATTAGTGCTTAACTTCCAAAAACATTAACCTTTGAGCTATGGGGGTACCTGCCCTGGTGTTCCTTATAAAGCAAAGCTGTCTGGGTAGTATAAAATGGGCTCTGTGATATAATGCAGGGTCACATAGATCATAGGTCACATAGATTTCTATCAGCAGCTCCCTGGCACTGAAGCAGAAGGCATTGGCCCTATAGTGTCCAGCAGAATGGCTGATAGGAACACAATCTGTAATTAATGCTCTAAAATAATATTATTTTTTCTATACATTATCGGGGAGTCAGGACACACAGAGGCGGCCGTACCCCTCCTCATTATTCCAATAACATCAGATTATAATGACAACCAGACCTACATATTTCCACACCCATAAAGCCCTCCCCATAGGTTCATATCACCTTTAAAGGCATTCCCTGGGGTCCTGAAATAGACACGAATTCTCAGTTGTCCCCCCAACACCCTCCGAACCCATCTCATGTAACATCTGAGTCATGAAGCCTTCTGAGAGAGGCCAACCGAAAATAGGCTGCGGGACTCATTCTCCATCTGTCTGGCCCCACACTTGGCAAGAATTTAAGGCATTATGCCCAAGTCTATCTATCTGTCTGTCTGTCTGTCTGTCTGTCTGTCTGTCTGTCTGTCTGTCTATCTATCTATCTATCTATCTATCTATAATCTATCTATCTATCTATTATCTATCTATCTATCTATCTATCTATCTATCTATCTATCTATCTATCTTATCTATCTATCTATCTATCTATCTATCTATCTATCTATCTATTATCTATCTATCTATCTATCTATCATCTATCTATTATAAATAAATATATATAAAATATCACCAGGTCCTTATCAAATGGAATTGTACATAAAGGGGATAAAAACCCCAAAACAGAATTTGACCGAAATTGTAAATATAATATATTATTATATATTTGTTACACAGTTATTGATACTGAAAGCAGGGTCTGTCCCCTTTTCTGCACTGCTGGTTCTGTCCCTTGAAATAATGTAGCATGTCAGCTTTGTATGCTTCTGCTACTTAATTTCCAGAGTCAAATTTGGGTTTCAGTCTCCTTTATTTGTGATTTAGTCTCACGGAGGGAGGTGGGCGATGTGTAATGGATATAATCCGATGTACTGTGTCTGATGTATAGGCATTTGGCTTCAGATTGAATTGCTTATGTCCCTAGAACTAGGGTTGCCTCTCTCCATAGCCCTTTTGCTTTCCTACTTCAGCCATTGCTTACTTGTGTGCCTGGCCTCTTATAGGCTATTGGTTTGATTAAACATTATAGAGATACACTGCAGGGCATTAGGGACATGGCCTATTGATTCAAGCTCAGAGGTCTTCGATAGAAATATTGATCAATTGCTCCCCAGAACTGTAACTAGATTAGGTGACATTGGTCTGTTACCCTCTATTAAGGCAAATATTGGTGGCACATCCACTGCTTTGGACCCTGATAGGGCCACAGTTTGGCCGTCTTTGTCACATGTGTTTAATAGAGCCCTACATGGCACTTTGCCTACAAGGGTTCATTATAAAGGTGAATGTTTTATGATGTTTTATGCATTAAGCCAGGTTTGAAGGAGATGTAAAACCCCAAAATAAAGTGCTTATTGAAAGAAATTGCCATTTCCCAATATCCATTTATTAAACATTGGTGTTCCCGGGTGCTTGGCTAAATTCATGTAAAATATAAATGCTGAAAAGGCACCAGCACTCTGATTTTTGTTAGGATTATCAAAAATATTTATTGTCACATGACTGTGCCTCCAACGTTTCGGCCCGCATCAGGGATGCACCGAATCCACTATTTTGGATTCAGCCGAACCCCTGAATCCTTCAGCTGAATACCGAACCGAATCCTAATTTGCATATGCAAATTAGGGGTGGGAAGGTGACAAAAAATTTTTAGTTCCTTGTCTTGTGATAAAAAGTCATGCGATTTCCCTCCCTGCCCCTAATTTGTATATGCAAATTAGGATTCAGTTTTAGTTAGGCCGGGCAGAAGGATCCGGCCGAATCCAAATCCTGCTGAAACGAATCCCATACCGAATCCTGGATTTTTGCATCCCTTCCCCAATATATATATATCGTTATTGAAAGCAGTATCTATTATTACTCTGGTGGTGCCTCTGACTCTAGTAAAGAATGTAGCATATGATAAGCAGATTAGCAGACCTGAAAAGGCTGACCTGTGCTACATTGTGTCAGGAGACAGAACCAGCAGTGCATAGGAACCAAACTGCTTTTTTCTTTGCTGTTGCTTCCTAATTGTAATGTCCGTCTGATTTTTTTTTTTTTGATTTTTTTTTGCAGTTGACCAAAAGCCATAATGTCTGACACAGAGGAAGTGTAAGTCACCCTGTTTCCTGTGAATATAGATTTCATTGTAAAAACCTGTATACATGATAAATGTTTGTCGTAGCCTTAACTTCCCCTTGTACGAACATTATAAATCGAAATGTCTCCCAGCAGTAAGAAATGACTGCAGAATGGCTTCTAATATAAAGCACTGTGTATCTTGACAGCGCTATATAAATAAATGATGATGATAATATCCTTATAACATACAGTAGTGAGTGTGCTGCCCCCTAGCTCAAGGGATTCAACTGGTGCCTTAATGGTTAAACTAATCACATTCTCTCTTTTTTTTCTCTCCTCTCTCCCCCGCTCTCTCCTGCATCTGCTGCCAACAGTGAACAGGTGGAGGGTAAGTGAGCAACTGCATAGAAAGAATAGTGTGAACAATAATAATAATTAAGTCTAGTTGTGTATCTTTAATTAATACCTTATTTCACGCACCCATTTCTCTCTAACAGCAGGGACAGTCGTCTTATTAATCTCCTGTCTCATTCCTTCACTTTATTATTTTATCCAGTCATTTTCTTTTATTATTATTATTTCTTCTTTTGCTTCTCAAATTCTCTCTCCCACGAGTTAACTAAGTAACTGTCCATCCTACTAATAGGTTACTCACTACTTGTGCTGCCACCTGCTGGACTGTGTCCATAAGTGCAATTTCTGCCTGGGGTCCAAATGCAGGCGCAGCCCGAGATCTCTTCTAATTTCCATGTGCCTTGTCCTTGTCTTGCTGTTAAATTCACTTCACTGCCACGGCCTGTTTTATAATCAAATCTAATATTCATAATATAAACCCAAATGGAAATTAATATATATTTATAAAATGTCATTATAATACACTAATTATATCAGATAGTAATGACAATGGTTTTAGTTATTGTTATCTGTAATTCCATAGATTAATTCTGGATTTTGGTTTATTTAATCCCAGTATATAGAGCCCTATAGTGCCAATGAATAACCTCAATAACATACCTATAATCCTGCTATTATTCTCAGTATTAATTCTTATATTTCCATTGAATTCAACCTATAACCCAGATATTCACCTACATCATTCCTGTAGGTGGTTCACCTTTAAAATAATTTTTAGTATGTTGTAGAATGGCTAATTCTAAGCAACTTTTCAATTGGCCTTCATTTTTTTTTATAGTTTTTTGATTATTTCCAGCGTTCAAATAGGGGTCACTGACCCCATCTAAAACCAAATGCTCTGTAAGGCTACAAATGTATTGTTATTGCTACTTTTTATTACTCATCTTTCTATTCTGTCCTCTCCTATTCATATCCCAGTCTCTTATTCAAATCAATGCATGGTTGCTAGGGTAATTTGGACCCTAGCAACCAGATTACTGTAATGGCAATCTGGAGAGCTGCTGAATAAAAAGCTAAATCACTCAAAAACCACAAATGATAAAAAATGAAAACCAATTGCAAAATGTCTCAGAATATCACTCTCTACGTTATACTAAAAGTTAATTTAAAGGTGAACAACCCCTTTAATGCTTCCAATAACCCTGCCATCAACCCTCTTTAATCTCTCTCTTTTTTAAATGTATCCCTATTTTCATAGTATTCTTTAAAAACTCAATAATTCTTTATAGTCCTCCTTGTTCCCCATAATTCTCTATAATTAAAGTTGACTCTCTCTGTAATTGATACTGACCCCATTATTTCAGATATAGCTCCCCATAACTCTCATCTTCATCCCCATACTTTCAACTATTGTCTTTTATAATTCCAGATCATTAATTTACTTTTTAGGTGGTGATTGAATTAACATGCTTAGCCTTGCCGTGTGCATCTGTCCCATTATATTATCACTGTGCTTTGTGTAGGCCAGGGGGTATACAGGCAGTTGCTGAACTACAACTCTCACATTCTCTCAGACCAATGATGGGTGTTTCAGGACAGCAGCTGCCAATAGCCTTTATGTAAATTGCTTTTGCTTTAAAGTCCAACATATTCCATTGTTTTTCTGTTTTTTTTTGTCTCCTCCCCCCAAACAGAAGAATACGAAGAAGGTAAATGGGTGAAATGACCCCCCAACTCCATCTTTCAATCTCTAATTCTAGAATAACGTTACTCCCTATTTTACCAATAAAATGTCACTAATTTGAGCCCTTTCTATGCCAGAAAGATCTGCAGCACCAAGGAGAACATATTTTTAATATAACAGTTAAGGAACATATATTTAATATAACAGTTAAGGAGTTCCAAGTGTACCATTTAAAGGTGTACTCACCCCAAATTCTTGATTTCTCAGAGGCCACTTTGGCCTCAAGGATAATTGAATTGCTGGGAAATTAAAAAGATCTATAGCCCGTAGGCATACATACGTATGGAAGTGACAGCAAGGGGTTGCAGACATTTCTCTGGCAGTGAAAGGGTTAGACTCCCCCCTAAACTCCTCACTGGTATCAGCCTTTCAACAATGCTAACAAGGACCCTGGTTTGTGGCCTGTCTAGGCCGGCCATGGTTTATATTGAGGTGTGTTTTTGAAAGAGCGGGGGTCTGTCACTTTGTTAGATCCACAGTCTACTGTATGTTGTAGACAAGGGGCACCCACCACACATTCATTGTATAGGGCCCCCCAAGCTGTGGAAACCCCCTTGTTAGAACCAGGGAGACTGTGGATTCGTACAGACTGCTCTTACGGTTTTTATTCTTCTTAAACCACCTTTCCTTAACTCATTCCCTTCTTTTTCCTTTTTAAAAACCAGGATATTTTAACCTGTTAACTACCAAATAAAACATCCTGGAGCAGGTCTAACCAGCATGTCTCCTTTATTTAACCTGCTGGCTGTCCATGTGACGTGGGCGTCAAAGGGTTAAATGCACTTCAGAACATTAGTGGTAAGGTATGTGCTGTATGGCGAGTACTTTTACCAGGGCACCTCTGCAGCAGGTACCAGGTTGGGATCCATCTTTTCTTTGTTTGACTCCCACCCTCCGCGTCTCTGTGATGTTGTGGGCGCTTGCTCAATGCTAATGTTCTCTGCTTTGTTTTCTTGCTTTCTTTGCCTCTTTCATCGTATGTCAATATACGACCTACAGAGGCACAAGAAGGTATGTTGTTGTGTGGTCCTCTTGGACATTTACATTTGTTTGTACTGTGGGTTGATAGGCGAGGGGACTGGGTGGTGATGGACTCATGGAACAGAGCCTACATGTACCTGGCAATAGGGATATTACTCACTTGTGCTTTCCCCAGGATCTCCTTGAAAATTCTGTCTTTCCTCTGAGATGCTCCTTCTCGCCCAGCCACTAGTTACCCATATCTCTTGCATTACACATTCCTGGGTCTCTTGGTGTTTGGAGAACAACCCTACCCAGGCATATGTGCCAGTTTGTGGTGTTGCTTTATTATTCTCTCCTGCCAGTAAAGGTCTAGCTAAGAGCTATCCTGTGCCTTGTCCTGCTTTCTTGCTTCTCTAATGCATTTTCTTCTCCTCCTTCCTGCTTACGCTGCGTTGCAGAAGAAAGCCAAGAGCAAGGTACGTGACCAGATCATTCCTTCATCCCTAGTGCATAACCATTCCTATGTATTCTTGTACCTCTTATCGATACCTGTTTCACATCAATTGTAGTCTTTTAATCTTAGATACTTCAACTCAGGTCTGTCTATTGGGTTTAGGAAATAAGCCATTAGTTATTTACTGTCCAAGGATATTGTCCCCATGATTGGCTCTGCTTGAACCAGACAATCTGTGCTGTCTGTGCTAGTAGCCTGCTGTGCCATTCCAGATCACTGTGCCTGTAATGCATCTTTCAGCTGGGATGTGCCAAACCATGCAAGACATGCAGCCTGCCGACCTTGTGGTTACCGCATTGCATGCCAGGACAGCTACCCAGAATGTTTTATCATGTGTACACTACAATGGGTCACACCAGCTTAGAGTCTGTAAGGTGGATCCAGAAACACCAACTAAAAACAAAAGATGATTCGTAGCCACCCCTGGCATTAACATGCCCCTAATCCCCTATCCTGTTGATCCCCAACCAGTAGCTCATGACCAACATTTTGCTCTCAGTGTCCTCAAAGCAGGTGCTTATTTTTGAATTCCTGGCTTGGAGGCAAGTTTTAATTGTATAGTGCCAAGTAGAGCCTCTTGTAGACTGCCAGTCCTCATAGGGTCTACCAAATAGCCAGTCACAGTCCTTATTTTAGACTTTTTCATGCTTTTGTTGCTCCCCAACTCTTTTTACATTTGAATGGGTAAAAAAGTTTGGGGACCCCTGCCCTATCCTAATGCCCCTATCCTAGAGTGAGGTCTAAAAAATGTCAGAACTGGTAATAAAATGTTGTAGCTCTTTATGTGGCTAAAGGTTTAAAATATATAAGCAACTTTATACTGCTACAAGGGACCTATGGTATCTCAGACCTGCTGAGCTGATGGTCCGATCTTCTACCTTGAGGAACAGCCTCTAAGAATAGCTATGCCAGTTACTTTGGATAAGGCACTAGCCAATGATCAGCCTTCAACCCATGATTTTAGGAGATAATGACTTGCCGTGCCATAGCTGCCGTAATTCTCATTTCGTAATTCTCTCAGTCTTTTCTCAGAGACCTCTTTACGCATCTTGATTTGACAACTTTTCCATAGGAAAAGGGCAGTCTCTGATCTCGAAGGGCCATGTTGTCTAAACTGAAATACAATGTAAATGAAATATACATGTCATTATGCATGGTTTCAAATTGTGCATGGGATTTATCCCAGCCAGTAGAAATGATGCTGCCTCGGGGACCTTAAACATTTTGAAGCTATGGCTTATTGTGTACATGCACTATTCCATCTCTAGACCTTTGTATTCTTAGGTTCACCTTGCATTCCACTGAGTTAAATGGAATCCATCTCTCACTAGAGGTTAAAAACGATGGTGGAGACCACCCTCTGTGTCATAGACCTTCCATACAGATAGGCACTGCTTTATTACATGCTCTGCTGACATTCTACTAGATTAATAGAATAGAGTAACAAGTATTTGTGCCCCAGAAGGATTTAAATCAGAATACATAGCCAAATTTTAAGGACTCAGATAGTTGTTTATGAAAACTGTATGAATTTATGGAAAAATTATGTTGAAACCATGTGTTCTTGGCATACATATTTATTTTCATGGAATCTTAGTGATTCCTGACCAAAGTCTTGATGTTTGCCTACTAATTGATTGGCAGCATTTGCTGCTTGCATCCTGTTACAATGTGTCTACTTCTAATTATGCTTTGGCTTTTATGGCCGTCCTCTCTCTCTCTCCTTTCTTTTATTCCGACCCGCCCGCCTGCTTTCTAATAACCCATTTGCCCCTGCACCTTCTGCACGCTGCTTGCTGCGTGCCTGCTTGAACTATGTCTGCAATACATGTGAAGAAGAAGAACCAGTTGTGGAAGAGGCACCACAAGAAGAAGAAGCTTATGAGGAGGCTGAGGAGGGAGGTAAGAACACGAAGCCCCTAGTCTCCTGTAGGACAATTTGGAGAGATTTATTCTTTGTTCTCCTAGTGGGGTATCTCAGAAACAGGTGTGCAATGCTATTATCCTCAGCTCTAGCTCTTCGATCCATTACAAGTTAATGATTGTGTTTTTCTACACATTTAGTCCCATAAACCTAATACAGAAAAGGGCCCATAAATCCAAAAATGTTCCTATACTGCATAGGACACATTTTCTGCTATCTGTGTGTATAGAAACATGATTGATAATGGTTTACCTAGAGAATCCATTATGCCTTAAATATCCCACCATAATGAACCTATATTAGTGGAAAGAATGCTACTCCCAAATCAAGTTAAATAAGATATAAGGGATGTAATACACAAGAGAGAACTTATCCATGGCCCTACCTCTTCAAGATAAAGGTCTGTTAGAGTTGGGTTACATCAGCTCTTCTTTAGCGTGTCATCAGTTCTTCTTTATTATGTCAGAGTTGTGCTTGATGCTTATTCTGCATGGCTGCTGCATATCTGCTTTGCATATAATATGGGGTCTATGCCACTGGAATGGAAACAGGAATTAGAGAAGGTGACTTTAAACATTTAGATTGTCCATCATACCCCCTGTTATCATAGATGGTGGGAGCTCAAGTTTCTTACCTAGTAAAAGTGACATGGAATAGTTGGGGTCACTATTAGAAGAAACATAAGGTCTAAGAGGAGCAGAGCAACAATGGAGAGAATATTAATGCCTAGAGTTTATATAGGGAGGATCGGTAACACCTTCTGCTAAGATGGTAGGAATTTATTAGCATGCCAAAAGATGTCTATAGCAGCATGGGTAAACTAATTCTAGTGTTGAGAAGAGTCAATGGTATTGGAAAGATACCGAATGAGTTCAGGAATATACACTGTAGATGAAACTGTGTGTGAGGAACATGCGGTTCTGGAACGAAATCGAGATATTTGTGAGAACCAAAATGTAAAGTTCTGGGCACCTCTAGACCGTGGCACATTTGTCTTCATAATCTTGATTTCTTATTCAGGAACCAAGGTGTACTTAATAATCTCTTTTCAATTCCAGAACATGGTGAAGAATATGATGGTATTTGACTTCCACTCTTTATCACTATTTTTTTCAATCTTTTTTTCTCCCTCACTCCATCTAACTCTACAGGTTGGGCCAAATCACTGCAATTGTTTAGGACCTAAGCAGCTTTACTTAAGCTAGGTTCCCCTCTATGTTGGTGGAGTCCGTTGTTCTTCTTTGTCTGCTCATACGTACACCCAAACAAACTTGTTAATCAAAGGAGGGGGCATTTAGGTGCACTAACATAAGGCCAAGTAGATCAACCATTTGACAGGGACAGTAGGAAATATACTTATTTTTGAAATACTTGGAATGGAATATCCTATCAGATATTTCCTATGGCAAATTCCCTTGATATTACATTATATTCCTAGCCAACCAGCGTATTCTTGCGAGTTGTAGTTGCAGCAACAGGTCCCCAACATATTTGGCACACTTACATATTTCCTGTAGTTCCAACGGATAATGGTTGGTATCCTAGACATTCATGGCAATATATATCCAAAAGCTAATAGGAGAAACGTGACTTCTCAATCCTGCTTAAAATAAATGCAGAGTTTTGGCCAAATCTGTTTTTTTTCCTACCACAATCATCCTGAGATTAACTGTTGGGGAAACTTTGTAGAACATTATTGCAATGTTCTGCTCACCAACGAAACCTCATTCTTTCACCTGTGTGCGTTGTTTTTTTCAACACTTTCTACAATCCTTCTTCTTATTCCAACCACTTGTATGAACCTTTTCCCACCTACCCCAGCCAATTTCACTCATGGGGTTGTCTACTCTTACCCCTAAATATATTAATGGTTTCTTCTACTTATACTAGTTCATCATTGGTCCAGTAGCAAGAACAATGTACAGGCTTCCATATTATACTTATTATCATCATGCACATCATTATCATTACCACTGTAGGGTGTAATATATTCCTTCTGTTCCAAACCTAGATCTAGACCAATGGTGCTCACTATCGGTCTTAATTGAATCTGCCCTGTTACCCCCTTTTCCTTGACTTATACATTCTTTCTCTTTGTTACATTCCATTACCTCTAGATGAAGATATGTCTGTTTTCCTTGGATTTTTTCCCTCCTCTTGTTAAATAACTAACGTTTCCTCTTCTGCTCCTCTGGAAATTTAACAACAATCTGTCTGACAGGTCGACTGTGGTCATTCAGATGACTCACTGACCATTGAGTGCATCTAGTAGGATTGCCAGATCTTGCGATTTTCTTTTATCTAATGGCTCTAGTAGTGTTTAACAGTGTGGAAAAGCATCTTGTGATAATACCCAAGGCTGGTCAGCACATGGCCACACACCTCACTCTTGCATTACATTCTATATTGCTTTACTGGATAAAAGCAATGTCAATACTGCATTGACATTCCAGGTGTAATGCCACATTTGTTCAGTGAAGATAGCTGCAAATGTGAAGACAAGATGAAGTGAAAAATGAGGGTTCCTTACACAGATGCTTTTCATTTATTTTATATTCTCCAGTATATGATTGATAATTTGTTATGCACCCCCCCATCTCCTGCCTGTATTACCTCCCTCCGCATGTTTGATGTGTTTGAAGTCCTGTTCTTACTTCTCTCTTCTGTTCTTTCCTTATCCGATATTCTTCAACAGAGGAGAAGCCAAAGCCCAGGTAAGTGACTATTACAAAAGAAGTGATAATGTGAACACACCATAAAGATGTGCATTAAAAGAGATGCCCACTCAAATTGCACAAATGAATAAGTCAGGGACTGCATTATAAGTAAATACGGGTGGCTGCATCTTCCTGTTAGTTGATGACCTCATACATTTATTGATGACCTCATGGATACATGGTAACAGTAGGATTTGGATCTTTTAGGGAAACTTTAGGGGTTCCAGTTCATTGACGACACTTTCTCCATTGTATAACAATACTACTCCATGTCACTAATGGTAACCCCTATTATAACAACCATTGCTAATCACCACTTACTGTGAATATTCACTTTTGCCTCTGTCCTGTCTAAATATTTTGTCCCTTGACACTGGGGTGCTACGTTTATCCAAGGAACCATAGAAAAATTCTCCATCAATCATGGCAAAAAAAACAGTTCTTTAGCAGATTCGCATTTAGAATTGATTCTGGAAAATCTTATGGTAAAATGCCTTTATTTTATAAATTAGCTTCTTTCCTTTTTGTGTCCTAGGCTCACAGCCCCTAAAATCCCAGATGGAGATAAAGTTGACTTTGATGTGAGTAATATATCATAATGACGGAAATACACAACATTACAACGGATAGCTGTATCTTACAACTCATGGCAGTGTACACTACACAACAGTAGTATACTATAAATGATGTTAGTTCATTAGAACTGAATAATAAAACCAAATGTAATGGGGCCCAGATATCCTTATCTAAGTAGTAGGCATTAAATGACAGCAAAATGGGACATTCAAATCCAGGATGGAGATAATGCTCTCTAGCACAACACCGATTCACCGACTATATCTATTTCTACAGGATATCCAAAAGAAGAGGCAGAACAAAGACTTGGTTGAACTGCAGTCTCTGATTGACACCCACTTTGAAGCACGCAAGAAAGAAGAAGAGGACATCATTGCCCTGAAAGAAAGAATTGTATGTGACGCCACAACAAATCCTGGGACATTGGGAGCTTTGCATGCTGGTCTGTCCATGAATTGTAATGTTTTCATTCTGTGTTGTTCTGATAGATCAGGATAGCAACATACACCACTGGTCAGTTAAGACTGTGTTGTCCACAGTGGGCAAAATATGATATAACAAATGTTCAAATTATATGACTATGACATTGCCATTAAAAGAAATCTATGAGACCCTTGGAAGACCTCATCCAGCCCTCAATTGGACAGAATTGGATTAGGACATGATTTTCACAAATGGGAATGAGAATGAGAATGTTTAAGCAAACTGTAATACATTTACAAGTCCACTGGGTAGCATCCTTGTGCCATGTTATTTTCAAAATCCTATTTTGAAATACATTGCCATGTCCTCTGCAGAGAGGAAAAGAATGACGAAACATTTTTCAAGCAAAATTGAAGCCTCCAGATATCTGTATGTACAGCACTTCTTTAAAAAAAAAATAAGATCATACCTGGAGTTCACTTGCAGCTGTTACTTGTTTTCTTCTTTATCAACCTTCTCAACTCCAACAGTGCTGGAGATTTGTCCATTCTGGGGCTTTAAGGCAGCCGGCCCTGGCACGTAAAGTAATTGAAACTAGTGATATTGACTAATGTACTGGGTGGGATTCATGGTCCTCTTTTTATTAACATGCTTCAACAAGGTGCCAGGACATTTATAAAGCCATATTTAATGACAAAATACCACCTGTCCTCATCCTGTCAGTTGGTGTGCCTGGTGCTGGTATGTGGCCATCTGTCAGAACTGCAATAACTTGCACAGTCCTGTCACCAGAATGTCTGTTGTTGAATGGGAATGCTGTCCTTGTTGAACTTGAATTCTCACAGTTTAGCACTCTGTCTGGTTTTGAATGATGACTGATTTACCCGTCTCTTTGTGATCCTCAGGAGAAACGCAGAGCTGAGAGAGCTGAACAGCTGAGGGTCAGAGCAGAGAAAGAAAAGGAGCGCCAGAACAGATTGGCTGTAAGTATGGGGCCCTAAACTGCACTCCCAATGGGACCATTTTTGTTTTAATAAGACCTTAGAGCAGTGGTTCCAAAACTGTAGCTCCTTGGGAGGGGCTTGGGGCACTTGGATGAGGTGCTCAGCCTGGATAAACGTTTCGGTGAAACCTGGCTGGTTTCTTGGAAATCCTTGAAAGCCCAGCTTGAAGGTCAATTTGGGGTAAAAACTAATTTGCTTACATAATTTTCAAACTATATCTGATTAACTCATACATCTTCCTATAGCTGTAACTGTTATGAGCTAAGGGGAAGTTGGGGGCAAAGGTTGGCCCTCAAAAAGGGGGCTTGAACTAACTAAATCCAACAACCACTGCCATGGAGTGATCAATTTACAATACCGTATCTTTTAATATAGGAAGAGAAGGTAAGGAGAGAGGAACAGGATGCAATGAGACGTGCAGAGGATGACATGAAGAAGAAGAAGGCCCTGTCCTCCATGGGTGCCTCATACAGCAGCTACCTGGCCAAGGTGAGGAAACCTAAAAAAAAACAAATGGCTACATATCAGGACATATCTGTATTCAATTGCCACATGCTCACTCACTCAGAACATTATATTTTGAATATTACGGTACTGTCTTGTCCAAATCTCCAACAGCTTCCTTGAAGTATTTTTGGTATCCAATACCACCACAATGCTTTCCTTCACATGTACTTCACCTGCTTTCTTACAGGCTGACCAGAAGAGAGGCAAGAAGCAGACAGCCCGTGAGCAGAAGAAGAAGATTCTGGCTGACCGTCGCAAGCCACTGAATGTTGACCACATGAATGACGATAAGCTCAGGTTACTATTGAATTTGTGAAGTTCCAACTACAGATACAAACAACTCCCCATCCTCCCAGCACCCAAACATGTAGACTTGTTGTTTAACCTCCTATCTATTAGACATGGATGCACACAATCTCCTAAACAAGGTTTTGGTGGGTTTAGTTTCCAACAACAAGAAAACCAAGTACTCTAAGGCTACTTGGGGGCCTTAATATCAAGGGTCGAATTTCGAGGGTTAATAAACCCTCGAATTCGACCCTCGAAGTAAAATCCTTTTAATTTTAGCACAAATACGATTAAATCCTTCGAAGGATTTTAATCGATCGATCAAACTATTTTTATTCGATCAAAAAAAACTTAGAAAAGTGCTGGGGAAGGTCCCCATAGGCTAATATTGAACCTCGGTAGGTTTAAACTACCGAAGTATGTAGTCGAAGTATTTTTTAAAGAGACAGTACTTCGAAGTACCCATAAAAATACTTCGAAATTCGAAGTTTTTTTCACTTGAATCCTTCACTCGAGATTAGTAAATGTGCCCCTTAGTGTCATAACTCTTAATGTTAGTGAATATTATGTCTATGCTTTATTCCTCACTTCTTGTCGATCACAGGGAAAAGGCAAAGGAAATGTGGGACTGGCTGTACCAGTTGGAGTCTGAGAAGTTTGAGATGGGAGAGAAGCTCAAGAAACAGAAATATGAGGTACAGTATAAATACTATTTGCAAACAACTTTGAGTTGTACCTTAGTGCGCCAATAAGAAAATCAGAAATTGGTGCCCTGTCCACCATATCTGGCAGGAATGTAAAGCTGGCCATACATATAAGACATAAGACAATATCTTGGGCACTCCAGACCAAGCTGGCTGCTTATTGGCCTGTTCATGAGGTCTTCTTGACCAGAACAGATTGGCTGTAAGTATGGGGCCCTAAAAAGCACTCCCAATGGGACCATTTTTGTTTTAATAAGACCTTAGAGCAGTGGTTCCAAAACCGTGGGTCTTAGCCCCTTGGGAGGGGCTTGGGGCACTTGGATGAGGTGCTCAGCCTGGATAACCGTTTAGGTGAGACCTGGTTAAATGGTTTCTTGGAAACCCTTGAAAACCCAGCTGGCCATACATGGGCCGATATAAGACGATAGCTTGGCCCCTCCACACCAAGCTTACTGCTTATTGGCCTGTTCATGAGGTCTTCTTGACCTCATGGAAACTGGCCATCTATCTAAAGGACACGTTAGAAATCTCCATTAGTTGAAAACCACATTGGCCTGTTGAGGTCTGTTCCCAAAGGGTCTGTTGAGAAGTACAACCCCAACATTCCATATGAAAGAAATATTGTGGATTGACTTCGAGTTTGCTGCCGAGCCATGGGTTTGAACGCTATACTTGTAGATATAACATATACTGTATCTGTCTGATTCTACACAGGGTTCTGTAAACAGAACATCTGGTGGGTTAATTATAGGCTATGAAGTGGTCTAAATATAGCTATAGTAGTCAAATCTGTTTCAAGGAAATAGCAGTGCAGGTGCTTCTCCATTTATAGAGAATAAAACTGCCTTGTCATAAATCATCCAGATTATACCTCATCCTGTTTTCATCCCGTTTCAGGATACGCCAGTCTGTTTCCTATTGTATTTTGTTAAATGTTAAATTACAACTGGAGAGCACTAAGTTGCCCGTGCCTAATGTAGGATCATTCACAAAATGAACTGGATATTATTTATGCTTCCACGAAAGAGGTCTTGTAAATAATTCTATTACTGTCAATTTCTAGAGAACATTCTGTTTGCCTGTAGATTCCTTCCTTCATGATATATATAGCCTGTTCAGAGGTCATTTTGGAATATGCCTGACTTATTCTATGGAACATCCATAAACAGGAACATTCCATTAATTTTAAGCCTAGCAAATAAATCACTAACTGGATGCACCAGGCTCACAGCTGTCCACCAATGTTATGTACCACCCTGTGTCTATATGTTGACTATGAATAACTGTTCCATTAGTGCAGATACAGAATTATTTGTCAGTCTTGTATAGGGTAAGCAGTGCAGAATAGAGAAGAATAATACATAAAAATGGGGTTGAATAATAATGTGTTGCCTCCTGGTCTAGTACCCATTGCAATCATTCATCCAAAGAAGATAAACACCTGATTATTTGTTGCAGAAGGTTAGTAGTCCTGGAGCACACTTTACACGAATTGTCACACTTCTGCAATAGAAGTTCCTCTCTATGGTTTTTCATTCATCTACGACAGTAATTAGAAGTGGCAAGTCCACAGCAATTAAAGTTGCCTGAGTAGTTATGAAAACATTTTGCCAAGTGGCTCAGCAATAGACGCTCCCCTCTAGGATGTTCATTCATCTCACAATTAACAGTATTCGACAGCGGTAAGTCCAAAGCAACTAGACTTTCTTGAGTAGCGTTGAAAATGTTTCACCAGTCATCTGAGCCACTCTGCAATAGAAGCTCCTCTCTATGGTGTTCACTCACCCAGAACATAATAGACTGTATCTAGTTGTGGTTTAAAGGAGAAGGAAACCCCCTTGGCGCAAAAACTCTCCCCCCTCCCCTATGTTGCTCCCCCTTCCTCCTCCCCCCTGGCCTACCTTTCCCGCTGGGCAAATGCCCCTAACTTGTTACTTACCCCTCTGCGCAGGTCCAGTCCACGGAGTTCACAGACGCCATCTTCTCCCAAGCGATCTTCTTCCTGCTTTGACCGGCGTTTTTGGCGCATGCGCAGTAGGAGCATTTCGCCGGTACGGATCTACTGCGCATGCGCCAAAAGTCACAAAGTGAAATCGGAAAACGTTGTGACTTTTGGTGCATGCGCAGTAGATCCTGCATGCGCTAAAAACGCCGGTCAAAGCAGGAAGAAGATCGCTTGGGAGAAGACGGCGCCTGTGAACTCCGTGGACTGGACCTGCGCAGAGGGGTAAGTAACAAGTTAGGGGCATTTGCCCAGCGGGACAGGTAGGCCAGGGGGGAGGAGGGAGGGGGAGCAACACAGGGGAGGCGGGAGGGTTTTTGCGCCCAGGGGGTTTCCTTCTCCTTTAAAGCAATGGACTTGCTGAAAGCGTTTCACGGCTCGCAACGGGAATAAGTACAGTTGCTTTAGACCACTACCACTACTAAACACTAGAATGCTGCTAGGCTTCGTACATACACAAATGAATATGGCAATCACAGGACAGTAACAGAACAGTGTATACTCATTCCAGTGCCCCCTTTTCACATCATTATCGGTTTTTCTTAGATTACGACTCTGCACAGGAGAGTAGAGGAACTCTCCAAGTTGTAAGTAGTGATGCCCCTTCATCTGGGGATACAGCACAGAAATGTGCACTTAGGCATGTCGCAAGCATAGAAACTGGTACGACCGGGACTGGGGTTGGAGCAGAGACACATTGGCACGGAAAATAGCACAGTGGCACACCAGGACCGCAAGCACTAGTACAAATAAATGCATATAAAGTTACAGAAAGGAAGGGTGTCTTGCAGTCTTGGTGCCAGTCACTGCAACTTGCGGGAAGTAGTTGGGTTGTTGGTGGGGGTAAGTGTCTCTGCTGTTGGCCCCAGCCTGGGTGTTATATGAAGGTAAGTAACTGTATTTTGGCCACACACCTGAGTATGTGTATGTGTGTTATGAGCACAGTCACGGCACGTCTGCCACTCTCTACTTCACAGATCGGAGCTGTGTCCTAGTAAGAGGAGATCAGGTAACAGGTTTCCAGTATGAATCCCACATCCTCAAATAGAAGGTGTAAAAAGTGGGGAAGTTAATTAAAAAAAAAAAAAAAAGACTCTCCAGGATAAATGGGATGTATGTTGTTTTAACAGATTACAACCCTCAGGAATCGTATTGATCAGCTGCAGAAACAGTGAGTAGCCCCAGCTTGCCCTGGAACTCACCATAGTTCCACCTTACCTTCCAAATCCAGCTCATACCTGTCTCTGGGCCAAAATTCAGCGCAGTCCTAGCCTACCCTCCATTCAGTCCTGATTTTTAGCATTCCTTTGGATCTCCATGCTTCTTCCAATCCAAAACCCAGCATGCCTCAGCTCTCGTTCCCAGTATCTCCTTGAGGGTTATCCCAATCCTAATACAACCCTAAAAAACTTAACTCCACAATTTTCTCCTAAAGCCTCATGCACATCAGGGAGTTTCCTCCCACTGCATTTGCCCAATTCTGGCAGCATAAACATAGGATGGAACTTGATTTTAAAAGTGATCTATTGAGTGATATGATGCATTTTCCAAGAGAATTTGTGTTACATGGAAATCACACCCCTATAAGGATAATAGAGACACAGTTCTTAGACATGACAAACACAATGGATCTGTAGCCTGATGCAACTTTGTTTGCCTTTCTCAGACAGATAGCACAGGGTGCATGGATTATGGAAAGCCTTCAGTATGCAGCTCTGCTACTCACACTAATATACAGTAAAATAAGGATTTTAACGCCAAATACTACTTAGTCTTCATGGAAATTTATAGAAAATGAAAATAAGCAAGAAACCCTCCACCATAGAACTAAATCTACTTGACCCACTGATGATCGTACAGACCCAAATATCTTGAATTTAGAAATATGTGACCCAAATGCTACTCCACTGGTGTCCATGTTTTATTTAGTTTATTCACAGCAGATTATCTAAGGTTCCCACGAAATCTGAATACGAAGGCAAAGTCAGTACATGATCAGATTGAACCTTATGGCACACACATCAAGCCAACCCCAGCCCTACCCTATCATCTTAACAATATTAAACCTTACAAAAGAGTTACCTCGGAACACGTGCATGGTACTATACTCGTCTCAGTCTAAACAAATCCCTGCTTAACTGCTCTCCCATATGCTTTCCCTGTGTGATCCAAACTCCTTCCCAAAGCATTGAAAGGGGATGTTGGATTACAGTGCTCTTTGGCATGACCCCTACTTGCATAGCTGCTCTTCGCAAACCCCCCTGCCCTTTGTAGGTATCAATATTTTAACAGATCTAACAAAAGCTCTTAACCAAGCAGTTTATAGCACCTCAATAACAGGCAAAAAGCTTAACATCAAAACTGCGCGCTCTTTTTGCCTGTGGCATCCTTACATGGGTATGCATTGCTTATTGAAGCCACTCCTAATGGCCACGCACCGAATTGCAGCGATAGTATGATATCGATGTTTACCATGATATCATAGACCTAATGAGATATCAGGGGACCTTATTGGAGAGTTGTGACTAGTTGATATCTTGCCAATGCGATATCAGCGGCCTGACCCGATATCTCCAGTTTAACCCTATGATGTGCAGTTGGAGATGAGTATGTGAGCTAAGCGCTAATCACTCAATGACTCTTAAAGCAGGTACAGTATATACTTAAGACACAGACTGTTGCCGTCCTCAACCCCAGGTCTCGCTTATCCATCAGCCATCTATGCTAGTGGCACTGTATAGATCATAATGCAAAATGATGCCAAGAACACTAGCTGCTCATAGCTTCCAGTTGGATGTAGTAAGCAAGGGGCAGCACATGGTAGAGTTGTGTTCCTATCTTTTTTTGGATATAGTAGTGTCCAAAACCAGTGTCTGTCTAGTTAAGCGAGTCCTGATGGGTATTGCCAATGTGATGGCACCAGCCAGTGTCTTTTAAGTTGAGCATGGCTTCCACTGGAAGGGGGGTAGTTAGCATGTGGGGATGTACAGGCTGCCAGACTAATCCCAGAAGACTTGGTAAGTAGCTATGCCTGGTATTGCTGTGTGATTTCGGGGGGGAGGGGTGTTCTGGAGAAAAAAATTTGATGACCTCAGACACAGAAAGAAATGAAAGAGTAGACTTTTACTGCCATTGATTTATATATATATATTTATGCTCACCCCCACCGCTGCTGTCTACAACATACTAAATAGTACTTTTAAGGTGAAATACACCTTTAAATCCTAGGATTGGATCTACTCTTACTTTATGCAATTGGTGGCTCTTCCCATTTTTTTGCCTGTCTTGAAGATGCTCTTTCGATTACTTTCTGTGTTGGGGTAATAAACAGTAGTCTTAGTTGTTGGCTGACAACCGTTCTTTTGTTTCCCCCATAACAGCAGCAAGAAGGCAGCCGGAGGCAAAGGAAAAGTTGGGGGCCGCTGGAAGTAAATCAACGCAGAATCGACACCCGGTCCTCACAGAGAGTAGCCCCATTCTTCCATTTCTTCAGTACATGTTTAGGAAGCTGGTTCCACTCCACGCACCCTCAAGGGCCATTTCCCTGAGTGCCACCAAGTTCTCTCTGTGGACTGCTTTATTATCTCTTCCCTTTTGTAAATAAAGTGTGATGCTTCTTACCCCAACAACCTGCTCGCTACTGGTTGAAACACTTTATGCAAACACTGACGTTGACAAAGAAAAGGACAAATTGAGGTTGGGAAGGAATGTGAGGAACATATATTTTAGGGTAGGAGAAACGTGTTCTACTAATGAGTCATGGCAATCTAAAGATGAATGTGGAGATGAATGTGGAATACCCCAGTATTCTTTAACTGAAAGTAAGCACAGTAGTATATTAACTAACACAACTTAATTATCGCATCAACACCCAATTTACATTATTCAGCTATGGAAAATGATTGGAGCCTGACAAATTCCATGCTTCCAAAATACATTCTTATAGACATTTATTACAACAAGCTTCAGCAATTGGCAGATGATTGTCTGCGTTCGCTGTGCCCTGTAATTCATTAAACAGTTCTCATGCTGAAGGTGTAGTTGTGCCTAAATCCAGTGGCTAGGTGGGGTGGGGTTGTTATTGCAAATTTACCAAAATAATGGTGGTTAGTCATTTTCCAGGATAAACAAATTGATACACTACATGGCCACCAGTCTGTCCAACCAATTAATATAGAGTTGGTCCTCACTTTACTGCTTATACAGCTTCTGTGTTTCTGGGAATGCTTTCTGCTAAATGTTGAAACATTGTTGAAGGGATTTACTTCTAATCATACAAAAGAGGTTGGGTGCTACAGTCAGGGCTGCCATTAGAAATCACGGGGCCCCGTACAACAACATTTTTGGGGCCCCCCACACTGGCGCCCAAACCCCACCCCAGATTCCGCCCACTCCACATCACAGTTAAAAGACCACACAAACATCAGCGCTACAAAAATAACCCCACACACACGTTATTAAAAGCTATTGATGGGCAGGGCCCCCTTATAAATTAAAAAAAAACATTGGCGCCAGGGCCCCCCCATAAAAGTTTTTTTAAAAAAAGCATTGGCGCAGGTCCCACCTTATAAGTTAAAAAATATTGGGGCCCCAAAATGTTTTTTGAAAAAAAAACATTGGCGCCAGGGCCCCCCTTACAAGTTAAAAAAAATTGGGGCCCCAAAGAATATTTTTTTTAAAAAAAACCTCGGTGCCAGGGCCCCCTTACAAGTTAGAAAAAATTGGGGCCCCAAAAAATATTAAAAAAAAATATTGGCACCAGGGCCCCCCTTACAAGTTAGAAAAAATTGGGGCCCCAAAAAATATTTTTTAAAAAAAACATTGGTGGCAGGGGCCTATAGAATATTAAAATAATACATTGGTGGCCAGAGGTGCGCGGCTTCGGTGCTCTCAAGGGGGGCCTGGCTCTTTCAAAACTGCAGCACTTCATGCCCAGGCCACTTGCCCCCCCTGATGGCGGCCCTGGCTACAGTTCATCTAACAGGTGTTCAGTTGGGTTGAGGCCAGTCAGGTTCTGTCACTCCCTTCTCAGCAAACTCATTCTATATGAACATTACTTTGTGCTAAGGGGCTATTACAATACTGAAACAGCAAAGGGCCTTCCCAAAGTAGGAAGCTTGGAATTTCTAAAGGTGGCCATACACAGGCAGATTTAAGCTGCCAATATAGGTCCTCTAGACCGATTCGGCAGTTTATCTGCCCATATATGGAGTATTCCGACCTGCTGATCGATATCTGGCCAAAAATTGGGCAGCTATCGATCGGGCAAGTTTGATTTTGCCTTGCGACCGAGGACCACATGGGCTAGTTGATGTGGTCCTTGTCCCACCCATTGCCATAGTAATCCGATCGTTTGGTCTGATAACGCTCTGCCTATGGCGGGTATATCAGAGAAAGCACCTCTCATTTGGCAACCGTGCCAACAAGTGGATCATATTATGATGTAACGGCACCTGTGTGGTCTGCGGCTTTCATAGTTCATTTCATTATCTAGACCTGGTGTCTACATGCTTTTGGCCGTCTTGTGTCCAGAGACTGGATATGGACAATTAGAAACAGTATGGAGTATTACTGTGTTGTGCAGCAGGAAAAATGTGTGGTTGATTGGTGCACTAATAAACATATCATTTATCAAATACTAGGAGATATACGTAAAACCTAAATGAGAAAGAGTTAAAATCCATCACAGTTTGGATGTATTTTTCGAGTTCCTTTTTATGGCCTCTCTCTCCCTAAAACAGTGGCTCCCAAACAGTGGGTCTGTCAGATCCATGGGATCTTGGCTTAGCTTGAAGGCTATTTAAAAATATGATAAAGAGGTCAATTCCAATAAAGAGTACTCCCATCACTATTGGGATGGGAGTACTAACATCAAAACAACAGTAAAGGGCATGTAAATCCCATTTTTATTTCCTTTAATGAAAAAGAAACCTATCTCCAATATACTTTAATTAAAAAATGTGCACCATTTTTATAAAAAACCTGACTGTATGCAGTGAAATTCTTCCTTCATTTACTGCTGTGGATAGGAATTGTCAGACTGTCCCTAACTGCTCTGCAGGGAAACAATCATACTTATGAACAGCAGGGGGAGCCCCCCACCTTACTTCCCAGCCATGCAGAACTCAAGCAGCTTTGTTTGTTTCAGTGTTTTGATCATTTAGGACATTCCCTAAGCAGCCCAGACCACACTGAGCATGTGCACAGTCTTAGTCTTGCAAAGATGTTTAACAAAGTTACAAGATGGTGACCCCCTGTGGCCAACTTTGAAAGCAATAAATCATTTGTTTGATTAGGCTTGTGTTTCAGTAAGCTCATGTTTAGTATACAAAATACAGCATTTCTAGCCTAATTCTATTTTAGACTTTACTTTCCCTTTAACACCTGGAAAAAGTTGGACAACACTGGTCTAGATTAAAATGTTCCGTTAACTACACCCATACAGGGCAAGAATGCCCAACCCAGTCAATAGGGAACCTCAACACTGTTAACAGTGGTAAAAAAAAACTGTAGTAGTTCGTTGTTTGAACAATGGATCAAGAGGTATCAATGATAGGATCACAGAGTTGATACAATCAGCAGCCAACGGAATTAACCAACATGTTGTTTGGCCCATGCATGCGTATTCTTGCCAGTGAGGACAATCATTTGCTGACTATCCACCTGGATACATCGAATTTAGAAAAAAATCAGTCAACCTTAGCTCAAGCAACCCTTAGCTTACATGATAAGATTAATTTTCAAAAATTCTACACTCCATTGCATGTACAGGGGTAGCCGGTTCTCGTATTTCCATTGCTTCTCACTGTGATTATTATATCCCTGGGTTTTTTTTACGCTTTCCCAGAATTGATGCCAATTTTTCGTGGTCACACACAGGCAACTAGAACTTTCTCTGATGTTTTCCTGGAATGGACTTCGTTTTGATGCCGTCACTCTTTTCATAGAGCATACATCAAAAATGACTCTGAAACCTATAAATAAGCAAAAGGAGCCGAAGAGACAATAACTGGTATCAAATAAAGATTCCATAAAAGATTCAGCAAAGTAAAGTCCCAATTAAAAAGACCTTTTTTGAAGTTATCAGCATAAAATAATGGGAACGGCGAGCAACATTATAACTCACTTGCAAAGCAAGAATACATTACTGCAATACATTTTATTAAATTATTATTATTATACCCTGCTTTGCCAAAATGCTACACCTGCCAATTTGCACCCGATCAGCCCATCAGCAGAACAATGGGAAGGAAACCAGATAACAGCTCCCTGATAGGACAGCACTCAATAATAAAAATCCAAGTGGGGACATTCACTAAGATTCGTAGTTTGCCAGCGATACGCAAATTCACTAAAATCCGAAGTTGCGCTCAGCGGTAGCGTAAGGTTCTGAAGTTGCGCTAGCGTTGATTCGCTAAGCAAAGCGAAGTTACGCTAGATATGGTTAATTTGCATACGGCGCCAAATTCAAATTTCAATGGAAGTATTCGTAGCAGCACTACACAAGCCTGGGAAACCTTCAAAACATCAAATAAAATTTTTATTTTGCCCTACACATGTGCCCACTGTATAGTTAAGTTGCCATGAGTCAGGAAATGTAGGGGGGAAGGAGGGGAGCCCCAAAAAAAATGATTTTTCAGGCTATCACCCATAATATAGAAAAAACGCCAGTGTTTTTTGGAACTTAAGCAATCGCTATCTACTCTATTGCACTTCGGCCTGGTCTGAGGTGGCGAAGGAAGTCAGAACAATGCGCGCGTTAGTGAATTTGCGTAGTTACGTCCATTGCGCAACTTCGCCAGGCGTAAGGGTGCGAAGTAACACTAGCGAAGTTACGCCAGCGTCTGTTAGTGAATCGGCGAAGTAACGAAAATGCCCAACGCTAGCGAATTCACGCTAGCGTTAGGCGCTTAGCGAATTTGCCCCCAAGTCCCACAGTTACAATGAGTTGGGGAATCAATAGCTCATCTGAAAGCAGCTGTTTCATGAAGTCCTGGCTCTTATCTGAGATGGCTGCCTACACACCAATATTACAACAAAACAAAAAAATACACTAATTGGTTCAGGAGTAAAATTTTACACGGTAGAGTGAATTATTTGCAGTGTAAACAGTGTAATTTAGAAATAAAAACGACATCTTAAAAATCACGTCATGATCCCTTTAAGTGTTTAAAGCTCTCACTCATAACCCCTAACAAAGTATTGTACAAATGAAAAGCCAACGAATACGTCTCTTCCTTAAAAACACAATGTAACTGCAAGTAATTAACAAAGTTCTTTAAAAAGGATGCCATTTAATTACAGCACAAAAAGAGAAATTCCATTTGGGCTTTTACAAAATCGTCACACATTATTTACAGTCTGTAGACAAAACATCAACAGCAAACACAACATTCTTGTAAATGGTATATATTATGGCGATTGATCTACTTAGGTCATATGTATTCTTCATAAATAAATATAAATGTTCAGTCTTTGTTGACCGGGCATGGGAAACAACATGTGTGAAGGAGCATTTACAAGATGCCTGGGACCTGTTATACAGAATGTTTGGGACCTGGGCTTTTGCAGATAAGGGATTTTTCTATAATTTGGATCTTCATACCTTAAGTCTACTAGAAAAAACATGTAACGATTAAATAAACCCAATAGGCTGGTTTTGCTTTAAATAAGGATTAATTATATCTTAGGGGCACATTTACAAAGCTCGAGTGAAGGATTCGAATTAAAAAAACTTCGAATTTCGAAGTGTTTTTTGGGCTACTTCGACCATCGAATAGGCTACTTCGACCTTCGACTACGAATCGAACGATTCGAACTAAAAATCGTTCGACTATTCGACCATTCGATAATCGAAGTACTGTCTCTTTAAGAAAAACTTTGACCCCCTAGTTCGGCAGCTAAAAGCTACCGAAGTCAATGTTAGCCTATGGGGAAGGTCCCCATAGGCTTGCCTGAGATTTTTTGATCAAAGGATATTCCTTCGATCGTTGGATTAAAATCCTTCGAATCGTTTGATTCGAAGGATTTAATCGTTCGATTCGAAGGATTTAATCGTTCGATCGAACGAATAATCCTTCGATCGCAGGATTTGCGCTAAATCGTTCGACTTCGATGTTGAACGATTTTAGTTCCTAGTCGAATATCGAGGGTTAATTAACCCTCGATATTCGACCCTTCATACATCTGCCCCTTAGTTACAGAGAAAAGGGAAATCATTTAAAAAAAAATCGGATTATATGGATAAAATGAAGTCTATGGGAGACTGCCTTTCAGTAATTCGGGGCTTTCTGGATAACAGTTTTCCAGATAATGGATCTCATACCTGTGCACTTTAATATCATCAACTTCCAATTGCTGTTATGGGAAAAAAATACCGTATATGTCATTATCTTAGAGCCTGATTTAGCAAAGGTCAAGGCAAGAAACAAAGTTAGATCTCGACTGAATACATTTTTCACAGCGATTGTTTGAATGGAAAGTTTTCTATGTCTCATATCGAGACATAGAAAACACTTTATTTTAAGGAGACATAAACACTTTATTGCAAATTGTTTTCACGGTCGACGTATAAATAATAAATACCGGAGATCGAAAAGACATTCCTTTAGCATTTAAATCGAGAGAAAGTTTCTGGGATTTTGATAAATCTGTTCCTATAGACAGAGCAGAAAGCTGGTGGCCATAAACCGATCTTCATTGACCATACAAAAGTATTCCACAAAAAAAAACAAGTTCAATTATACATTTAGATAAAATTTGGGGGGTTATTTACTAAACTCCGAATGCAAAAATCACGAATAATTTGTGAATTTTTTTTTTTTAATAAAATCTGACTTTTTTAAAAAATCACAAATTTTTCGGAATTTATTAAACCCAGAATCATAAAATGCGCCATCTCAGACCTGTCGAGGTTGCACATAAGTCAATGGGAGAAGTCCCAACGATTTTTTGATGTGCGCTGGCGTGCAATATCCCGAAGTTTTCAGGTTAAAATTCTGAAAAAAAAATCGGATGAAAAAAACCATGATAATCTGATTTTTATCCTGCAAAGCAAATTTTTGGGAAAATGTAATAATAAATAAGCGTAAAAAAAACCCAAGCAGATTTGATCGAAGTTTGTAGCAGAAAATATTGAGATAAATTCGGACTTTGATAAATAACCCCCTAAGTGTTGAAAGCTGTTCCTCCCTTTTAAAGGATGTTTACATCATAAAAAAACTTTCCTCGTTACAAAGCAGATATTTCTGATTAAACTTCATAAATGATTTAAAATATAAATGGAAAATAGATGTAAGCAGGCTAAAAGGTCCATAATGAATTCATGCAGCAAGGAATAACAGAATAACAAAATATATATACACATTACATGCATATGCGATCATATTGCCTTCATTTAATTAAGGAATGAAAATTCCAAAAAACCATTAGAAATATTAAAAACAATCACAATACTGTTATGGAAGCAATGCGTATTTTGCTATTAATTTCCCTTTTAGTATAAAAACAATTCTGTCATTTTCAACACCTCTCGAAATTCTGACGGGGGTGTTTATGCTCCTAATGAATTGATTTATTATTGTTTTCTTGTTTATTTTAGAACACCTAGTTCAGAGAAAACAAGAATGGCCTCTTTGGATTATCCAGCAGAGAATAAATAAGATCATCATTTATTTATATAGCGCTGTCAGGATACGCAGTATGTGCCCTGAAATGAAGCCATGCAATATGCCACCTATTTCCAGTTGCTGCACGGCTAAAGGTGGCCATACACGGGCCGATAAAAGCTGCCGACAGACCGAGTCGGCAGCTTATTGGCCCGTGTATGGGGGCCCCCGACGGGCTTCCCCGATCGAGATCTGGCCGAAAGTCGGCCAGATCTCGATCGGATGGGGTTAAAAATCCCGTCGGATCGCGGCCGCATCTGTTCGTTGATGCGGTCCCGCGATCCGACCGCCCGTTTGCGAACGTGAAGGATCCGATCGTTGGGCCCTAGGGCCCACGATCGGATCAGCCCGATATTGCCCACCTCAAGGTGGGCATATCGGAGGGAGATCCGCTCGTTTGGCGACATCGCCAAACGAGCGGATCTATCCGTGTATGGCCACCTTTAGATGCGGGCAGAGTGGACATGTGGTCAAACCAGTGCCACGTGCAGTGATCGTGGCAGGAAATATATAGCCCTGTCTTTGGCACGATCTTATTCAGTTGGGCTATATGAAAGGATGGGGAATAAACTAGAGGAGACTCAAGGCATTGATAATAGTCTTCTTTCCATGACTAGACTGGAGATGTTTATCGTACTTTGCACAGCCCTAGCAACGTACTTTTCCGTTGTCTACATTACCCAGAACCATAGATTGTACTTTGTTGTCCATTTGATAATCAACTTGCCAACCACTTCTTAAAATAAAAAAAAAACAAGACCAGTCTGCCATTTGTTAGCCACCACACTCAAACTAACCCTTCACCACATGCAGATGCAACACTTTAAAAAACAAACAAGCCTGGAGTAATTTTATACAAACACGGCCAGTGCCCTTCTTCCAGTCGCAGGTGGTGCCTTGGACTTGTAGCCGAGATGGCGTCTCCTACCCTGAAGAAAAGTACAGATTTTTTATTTTCTTTTTTTAAAGGTGCATCATGGTGGGGTGAAATATTAGTAACTGTGTTTACAGGGAAGAACACACACACACACACACACACACACACACACACACACACACACACACACACACACACACACACACACACACACACACACTATAAAGGCTTAGGGGCAGATGTATCAAGAGTCGAATTTCGAGAGGTTAAATCCATCGAAATCCGACTGGGGAATAGAATCGAATATGGAATTCAGGCGAATTTACGTACTGGCGAATAGTCGAATATTCGCCCGGCGAATAGTAAAGCGATCGAATATTCGACCAAAGGATTTTCATTCGATCGAATGAGCAATCAAATGCCTTTTCATTCGATCAAAAACTTAAAAAAAGCCTACGTTACTTTCCCATAGGCTTTTAAAGCAATTCGGTAGGTTTAATGTGGCGAAGTAGGCAGTGGAATGATTTTTAAAAGAGACAGTACTTCGACTATCGAATGGGCGAATAGTCGCAGCGTTTTTTCGCTCGATCTATTCGAACCATTCTACTCAGGCGAATTTACGCCAATGCAATAGTCGAGGAGCACAAAAAACTCCTCGAAATTTGAGGTTTTTTTTCCCCTCTATTCATTCACCCGAGCTTAGTGAATGTGCCACTTACCCCCTAATGTAATAAAAGGCACTAAGTTTGCCCTGGGGCAGTAACCCATAACAACCAATAAGATAGTTGCTTTTAAACAGGTGACCAGCTGCATGCTGATTGGTTGCTATGCGTTACTGCCCTTGGGCAAACATAGTGCTTTTTATTACATTACCCCCTTAGTGTTCAAGACAGCAGGCAAGGTATAAATTAATATTTTCCATGTACAACTATTTAATGGCTATTTTGTGGTCACTCCTTTTGGTGAAAAAAAGAAATTAAACTTGATTTGCTTATAAAAGATTTCTGCACACAGGACTTGCCCATCTAATATCTGTAATACTTATATGCCCCCCTACAGTGCAAATAGTTTTAAAGGATAGGAGAGCTACACAATCTTGCACGTAGTTTTGCACAGGAAACCAACATTGTTGACATGGCTGCCTATAACACAAGTTCATCAAAGTTCAAGTTGATGTTGGTTATAGAAAGATGCAAAATCTCCTGTAGTGTGCGGTGCGAAATACTGTTTCTGTAGTTTGACTTTAGGCGACTTAATTCCGAAAACGCCTTCTCACATATGTAGGTACTGCCAAACATAGAAGTCATTCTGAGTGCCAAATCCCTAAGGTTACGGTATTTTTCCTTAGGAAGAAGTCTAAAAAAGGGCACCCCGAGTTCTTCCCTCGTGGCAAAGAACAGATCTGCTTGTAGGTCACATAATTCCATGTGATACTCCATCTTCTCACTGATTATGTCTGTTGTAAGCGGATTATTATACAGTTTGAAGCTAGAATTGATTTTGCTGAAGTCCTGGAATCTTAGATTGAAGTTTTCAATCAGGACTTCTATTTGTTCCACAAATTTGCTAAAGTCTAAAAAAATATCGCATTCTTCATACTCCCTGTACAGTTCGTTGCAAGACTCAAAGTACGTTAAGTCGTTGCTTATCAAGTTGAGTTTCAACAGCATGAGTTTGTTGCTAAATACGGAAATGTGCGTGTACAGCTGCGTGATAAGTTGGTCCTTGGCTTCCATGTTTTTCTTTAGAGAATCTAAATAGTGAGTGATGTCCGTCAAGAAGGCGAGAGAACTAAGAAAGTCCTCATTGCAAAAACTTTCAGTCAAGATCGGGTCATAATCCGTATCCTTCAAAAATAGATAAATGTCCTTCCGCAGGCTGAAAAATCGATATAGCCATCGTCCAGCACTCGACCAACAGATACTTCTGTATGAATGGAAGTCAACATAAGCTGCACCGAGCTCATCCAGGAATGTCTTGAATTTCTTTTTTGTTACAGTTGTTACTGAACCTTTTCTTTCTACAATAAAATTAGAAATTTTTATAATGATCTCCATAACGTCTGACATCTTTAGCAAAGTCCCGATTAAGGCCTCTTCGTGCATGATGCAATGCAATACCACGCAGTCTGCACCTTCTTTCCTTAACAATGCAGAAAGACCAAGATTTTTTGAAGTCACTGATTTGGAACCATTAGTCATAACACTTGTACATTTATCGAATCCCCCATATTGCAACACGGCACTTTTCACCTCATTTAGAAGGTCTTCTTCCTTTGCAGTTCTGGCTAATGAAACACATTTTAAAATATCTTCGGAAACATTAAAGCCGTCGTCAATGGCACGAATAAAAACAAAAAGATCTGTTCCGCTGGAATCCGTGCACTCGTCCAATGCAAGAGAGAAATAGGCACAGTTTTTTACGTTCGCATGCAGTTTTTGAGAGATCTGTTGATGCATGTCAGAAACGCGTCGGGCAACAATCTGGGGCTGTAGTGAAATTGAATCAAATTTTGCAGCCATTTCTTCATTTCCAAAAACTCTGGCCATTTTAATGGCACATTCCTTAATAACCTCGACATTGTCAAATGCTTGTTTTCTTTTTACAATTTCCTCACAGATTATATAAGATGCCTTCAGTGCAGCAGTATCAGTTGCAGTTCCTGTGCTCATTACAGTCTGCTGCTTGTTCAGCTTACTTCTTAATTCATTCAGTATAGCCACTCTGTTGTCTCCAGTATACTGTGAATATGCTTTTTCGTGCAGAGAAATATAATGCCTCTTTACATTGTATTCCTTGCAGACCGCCAACATCTGCGAACACAGTAAGCATAGAGGTTTCCCATTGCTTTTCACAAAAAAATAATCTAACTCCCAACGTTCTTTAAATGAACGATTTTCACTGTCCACCTTTCGATGCTTGGGTGCACTCATTTCTTATATATTTGGGACCATACAAGGGAAGATGGTGTAAATCTGTTGGGGGGAAAAAAAAAAGAATCAAAGAAAAAATTCAAGATAGCTAATGTAATTGTTATGCCGTTTGTAAACATTGGACTCATCTCAGAAACCTAAGGTTCCTTAGAGGGGTGTTGCACCTTTTAGTATGTTATAGAATGGTTAATTCTTTTCAGTTGGTCTTCATTGTCTATCTTTTTTTTTTATTTTTTTATTTGAATTATTTGCCTTTTTTTTATTTTTTTTTGCCTTTTTCTTCCGACCTTTCCCAGATATCAAACGAGGGTCACTGAGCCTATCTAAAAACAAATGTTCTGTAAAACTAAACATTTAGGGGCCGATTCACTAAATTCGAGTGAAGGATTCGAAGTAAAAAAACTTCGAATTTCGAAGTATTTTTTGGGCTACTTCGACCATCGAATGGGCTAATTCGTCCTTCGACTACGAATCGAAGGATTCGAACTAAAAATCGTTCGACTATTCAACCATTCGATAGTCGAAGTACTGTCTCTTTAAAAAAAACTTCGACCCCCTAGTTCGGCAGCTAAAAGCTACGGAAGTCAATGTTAGCCTATGGGGAAGGTCCCCATAGGCTTGGCTAACTTTTTTTGATCGAAGGATATTCCTTCGATCGTTGGATTAAAATCCTTCGAATCGTTCGATCGAAGGAATAATCCTTCGATCGTACGATCGCAGAATTTGCGCTAAATCCTTCGACTTCGATATTCGAAGGATTTCAATTCCTAGTCGATATTAATTAACCCTCGATATTCGACCCTTAATGAATCAGTCCCTTATTTTTATTGCTATTTTGAATTACTAATCTTTCCCTTCAGGCTCACAGTCCTTTACTCCAATCAATGATTGGTTGCTAAGGGTAATCGTGACCCTAGCAAGCAGATTGCTGAAACTGCCCAACTGGAGAGCTGCTGAATAAAAATCTACATAACTAAAAAAAGAAATAATACAAATTCAAAACCTATTGCAAATTGCCTAAAAATATCATTCTCTACATCATACCAAAAGTTATCTCAAAGGTGAACAACCCCTTTAAGGGCCGTGGCATACAGCGTTAGTCCTAGCATTATGTCACCGCAAGATTTGTAGGTCAGGAGGCCAAATTCTACCACTTTCATAGTACTCATCTGGATACTGATGGTGCAACTGAGGATCAGATGCTTGAACAACAGTTTAGGTCAGTGATCCCCAACCAGTAGCTCGTGAGCAACATGTTGCTCTCCAACCCCTTGTATGTTGGAGCTTATTTTTGAATTCCAGACTTGGAGGCAAGTTTTGGTTGTATAAAAACCAGGTGCACTGCCAAACAGAGCCTTAGTGTAGGTTGTCAATCCACATAGGGGCTACTAAATGGCCAATTACAGCCCTTATTTGGCACCCCAGGAACACTTTTCATGCTAGTGTTGCTCCTCAACTACTTTTACTTCTGAATGTTGCTCACGGGTTCAAAAGGTTGGGGATCCCTGGTCTAGGTGATTACCACCAAAGTCATTCTACACTATTACCTGTCCGAAACCTCCCCCCCCCCCAACTACCAGTCTTGGGATTTAACAAATAGGACAATTTTTCCCTTGCTAGTAATGCCACAAAAATAAAGTCAAGCTACAGTCTGTTTCAGATACACGCATCTGGAAATGTGTAATGCGTAAAAGTTCTTCATAAAATCTATTCTACTTATACCCTTCCAAATAATTGTATCCAAAACACATGTGCAACTTGTTCGCTATACAGAAAAAGAAAAAAAAACGTAAAAATGTTCTTGTGCGGGGGAAAAAAAAAATAATTCATAGACATCTTGCCATATGGATTTTAAGGGTCAGTATATCCCTTGGATAATGTGGACATAATGAACAGGGTTTGTGCTGAACATACTTTTTGACTATTGTTTGAATAACGAAAAAAAATCTAGAATTTTTCTTACTTCTTGAGCTAAACAAGGAAAATGGGGAAATTGAAGCTACTCCATGTTGGGTCCTTGCAAGTAAATAATCAGATTACCAGCAAACAACCCTCACCCTCTGTAATGACTGTTTTGTTAGCAGGAGCCCATTATGCATGGGAATTATCGGAAGCTGGTTATCGAATTGTCTTTTTTGAAGGAAGAAAATATGGAGTCAACTGAATGTCCCTGTATGTTGTTTAGCTCAATAAATAACAAAAAAACATATATATTTTGGTAATTAAGACAGCAGGTAAAAAGGATGTTCAGCACAAACCCTGTTCAATGCCCTCATGTTAAACAAGGGGGGGAGATCACCCCTTTAGAAGGAGCATCACTAACACTGCATTTTTATGTGTATCCTCACAGCAGCAAAGTTGGGTTGACCAGAGACAAGTTTTAGAACCTATAGGGATGCACCAAATGCAGAATTCGGTTCAGGATTCGGCCTTTTTCAGCAGGATTGAGATTCGGCCGAATCCTTCCTGCTGGCCAAACCGAATTTGCATATGCAAATTAGGGGCGGGGAGGGAAATAGTGTGACTTTTTTTGTCACAAGACAAGGAAGAAAGTTGGCCATACAATGATCGACAACACCTGTAAATTTGGCCTTTCCAGACTGAGATGGCAGTTTATAGGCCAATGTATTGGCCATGTGCTTGTGCTGTTCTGCCCGCGTCACATCTGGACAAAAACTGAAAAGCCATATACTAGACTATACCATTTGTTGAAAACAGCATCAACACTTTCATACAATCCTCTCCCAATAGGCCTACCTCATGATCTGATAACTGGCCAGCAATCAAATTAGACCAGAGGTGCCCAAAAGCTAGATCGGGATCTACCACTAGACTTTTAGCTGGTGATCAGTAGATCTCAACACACTGTCAACAAACAGCTTGACTAAATCACTGTGCAATTTCATTCTTTTCATTCAGATATTTATGTTACGGTTACATAAGAAATAGTTGTTTGTTAAATATAGCAATATACATTTTCTCATAAATCAATATTTAAGTAATATTTTCCATGGAAAAGAATGGTTGGATGCAGATCATAATGGGACAACATCACTAAAAAGCAAAGTATGGGCACTCCTGAATTAGACTGATCTGGAACTGCATCTGGGTGACCGGACAATTAAGTGACCTCTCCCGAATAAGCAGACCTATATGTGTAACTTACTGCAGTTTGGAAATCTCTGCCCCCCTCTGCATTAACTTCAAATATGATCCAGACAGTGATAATCTGAGTTTGCAATTGGCCATCAGTTGGGCGTTTTATCTATTGTGGTTTTTTTCAATCATGTCGATTTTTTGCTCAGCAACTCTCCAGCAGCTACCTGCTTGTTAGGGTCCAATGAAAGATGATTTAGAAATAAGTAAGACAAAGTAACAGTAACACTGAAGCATCAGAGAGCAATCGTTTAATGGCTGCTGGGGTCAGTGACCTCCATTTGAAAGTTGTTCATAAGCTATAAACAATGAAGACCAACTGAAAACATGGCATTCTATGATATACTAATAGGACATGATGTGATATACTAATAGGACATGCTATGATATACTAATAGGACATGTTATGATATACTAATAGGACATGATGTGATATACTAATAGGACATGATATGATATACTAATAGGACATGATATGATATACTAATAGGACATGATATGATATACTAATAGGACATGTTATGATATACTAATAGGACATGATAGGATATACTAATAGGACATGATATGATATACTAATAGGACATGATATGATATACTAATAGGACATGATATGATATACTAATAGGACATGATATGATATACTAATAGGACATGTTATGATATACTAATAGGACATGATAGGATATACTAATAGGACATGATATGATATACTAATAGGACATGATATGATATACTAATAGGACATGATATGATATACTAATAGGACATGCTGTGATATACTAATAGGACATGATGTGATATACTAATAGGACATGCTATGATATACTAATAGGACATGCTGTGATATACTAATAGGACATGTTATGATATACTAATAGGACATGATAGGATATACTAATAGGACATGTTATGATATACTAATAGGACATGTTATGATATACTAATAGGACATGATGTGATATACTAATAGGACATGCTGTGATATACTAATAGGACATGCTGTGATATACTAATAGGACATGATATGATATACTAATAGGACATGCTATGATATACTAATAGGACATGCTATGATATACTAATAGGACATGATATGATATACTAATAGGACATGCTATGATATACTAATAGGACATGCTGTGATATACTAATAGGACATGTTATGATATACTAATAGGACATGATAGGGTATACTAATAGGACATGTTATGATATACTAATAGGACATGTTATGATATACTAATAGGACATGATGTGATATACTAATAGGACATGCTGTGATATACTAATAGGACATGCTGTGATATACTAATAGGACATGATATGATATACTAATAGGACATGCTATGATATACTAATAGGACATGCTATGATATACTAATAGGACATGATATGATATACTAATAGGACATGATATGATATACTAATAGGACATGATATGATATACTAATAGGACATGTTATGATATACTAATAGGACGTGATATGATATACTAATAGGACATGCTGTGATATACTAATAGGACATGCTGTGATATACTAATAGGACATGCTATGATATACTAATAGGACATGCTATGATATACTAATAGGACATGCTATGATATACTAATAGGACATGATATGATATACTAATAGGACATGATGTGATATACTAATAGGACATGATGTGATATACTAATAGGACATGCTGTGATATACTAATAGGACATGATATGATATACTAATAGGACATGCTATGATATACTAATAGGACATGCTGTGATATACTAATAGGACATGATATACTAATAGGACATGCTGTGATATACTAATAGGACATGCTGTGATATACTAATAGGACATGATATGATATACTAATAGGACATGATATGATATACTAATAGGACATGCTGTGATATACTAATAGGACATGTTGTGATATACTAATAGGACATGTTATGATATACTAATAGGACATGTTATGATATACTAATAGGACATGTTATGATATACTAATAGGACATGTTATGATATACTAATAGGACATGTTATGATATACTAATAGGACATGTTATGATATACTAATAGGACATGCTGTGATATACCAATAGGACATGCTGTGATATACTAATAGGACATGATGTGATATACCAATAGGACATGTTATGATATACTAATAGGACATGTTATGATATACTAATAGGACATGTTATGATATACTAATAGGACATGATGTGATATACTAATAGGACATGATATGATATACTAATAGGACATGATGTGATATACTAATAGGACATGATGTGATATACTAATAGGACATGATGTGATATACTAATAGGACATGCTATGATATACCAATAGGACATGCTGTGATATACTAATAGGACATGATGTGATATACCAATAGGACATGTTATGATATACTAATAGGACATGTTATGATATACTAATAGGACATGATATGATATACTAATAGGACATGTTATGATATACTAATAGGACATGATATGATATACGAATAGGACATGATATGATATACTAATAGGACATGATGTGATATACTAATAGGACATGGTGTGATATACTAATAGGACATGATATGATATACTAATAGGACATGATGTGATATACTAATAGGACATGCTGTGATATACCAATAGGACATGTTATGATATACTAATAGGACATGTTATGATATACTAATAGGACATGTTATGATATACTTATAGGACATGATGTGATATACTAATAGGACATGATGTGATATACTAATAGGACATGATATGATATACTAATAGGACATGATATGATATACTAATAGGACATGATGTGATATACTAATAGGACATGATATGATATACTAATAGGACATGATATGATATACTAATAGGACATGCTATGATATACTAATAGGACATGATGTGATATACTAATAGGACATGCTATGATATACTAATAGGACATGCTGTGATATACTAATAGGACATGTTCTGATAGACTGAAACAAAAGTGAACTGTCCCTTTAAGAGTATGACGCATGCTGTGGCTGTACTGCGGTGCATACTGGGATATCAGTGTTGTGCTACAGCATCTCGAGTGTTGCCTCTACAATCTATTACTAGTCTAGAGAACGCAACTCACTTCAGAACTTGTGCTTCCGAGGATGCTGGGAGTTGTAGTCTGGGGATAGCTGGGTGCGCGGCTCGGTTCATGCAGGACTATTCCTTCTTGCAGCCATGCTCCCGTGACTGGAGTACAAAGTAGGTGGTTGTGCCGAGCTAAAGATTGTATAAACAAATAGAAATGAATAGTTTATACAGACAGATCCATCCGACTCCATTTATATATAAAGGCCCCTCTAACGCTTTCCAATTTGAGCCCCTCTGCAACCCGTACCTCTATAAGATCCCAATCCTATCGGCGTGACAATATAAACAATCCCCACAGGAAAATACAAAACACAACAGCCTCCAGACTGCCGGAGCGGGAAGCTTCTGAGCATGCGCCGAAACCATCGCGTCACCGCCCAAATCCTCCAATAGGATGCAGAGACCACGAACTGGACCACAGAGCTATTGGAAGCGTGAAGTCCTCCCATACTGTGGGTGGCGCTGTGAGGTGACTGCTGCTGTTTGCCCTCGGCTTTAGTAATAGGGTGTGCGTAGGACACGGCAGAGATGCCAAGGAGGATGATGATGATGATGTGAGTACTGAGCGGCAATGCTCGCACGTGAGATTCCCTTGCTGTGAGCGATAGTTGTTCTATTAAAGCTACCGACACTGTTTTTTTTATCCATCTGTGAATCTGGCCGGCGGGGCCCACAAGAGCCAGGGGCCCACCAGGTTTTTTTCTAGTGTCCTACCGGCCCAGTCTGAGCCTGAACTTGTCCAGCAGGACACCAGAGACAGTAGCGTCACTTGAGGGTGGCGGGCCCTGGTGCGTGACGCGCAGCTGGGCCCCGCCCCCCTTCGTTCGGCTGCATTTGCCCATATTTGTCAGTGGAGCGTGAGCTCCCGGGGGGCACTGAGGGGGTGCGGGCCCTGGCCCGCTCGCACCCCCTGCTCCCCCGGTAGTTCCGCCACTGACCAGAGTAGAGTCCTGCACAGAACCAACTTTTTAAACCTAACCCGAACCCACATACTTACCCGCTTGGACCCCCGACCCGCAAGTACCTTAGCCGCAACCCCATCTGCGACCTGCTGACTATCAAGAAACAGAAAGTCCTGTCGTAAACCGGACGTGACATCATTAGAAGTAGGCGTGATCAGGAAAAAAAAAAGGATTAAAACTCGCTATTAAGAAGACCCGCAGAACTGCTGTCCCGCGTCTGTACCTGCTCCCGAAACTTCTATTTGCAACCTGCAGGGTATTGCAGGTTTTTGCGGGTACCTGACCCGCTGCAGGACGCTACACCAGAGGATAAAACCCAGTGGAGCCCGTCGACCCACCTCTAATGTCAAAACCCCACCCCCAGGGTTGCCAGGTCTAATTTTCAAAACTAGCCAAAGTCCGCTACAAAACCAGCCCAAAACTAGCCAAGAGGCACTTGAAAAGTAGCCCCAAAAATAACTTGTCCAGCAGGACACCAGAGACAGTAGCGTCACTTGAGGGTGGCGGGCCCTGGTGCGTGACGCGCAGCTGGGCCCCGCCCCCCTTCGTTCGGCTGCATTTGCCCATATTTGTCAGTGGAGCGTGAGCTCCCGGGGGGCCCTGAGGTGGTGCGGGCCCTGGCCCGCTCGCACCCCCTGCTCCCCCGGTAGTTCCACCACTGACCAGAGTAGAGTCCTGCACAGAACCAACTTTTTAAACCTAACCCGAACCCACATACTTACCCGCTTGGACCCCCGACCCGCAAGTACATTAGCCGCAACCCCATCCGCGACCTGCTGACTATCAAGAAACAGAAAGTCCTGTCGTAAACCGGACGTGACATCATTAAGTAGGCGTGATCAGGAAAAAAAAAAAGGATTAAAACTCGCTATTAAAGGAAAATTATACCCCCAAAATGAATACTTAAGCAACAGATAGTTTATATCAAATTGAATGACATATTAAAGAATCTTACCAAACTGGAATATATATTTACATAAATATTGCCATTTTACATCTCTTGACTTGAACCACCATTTCGTGACTCTATCTGTGCTGCCTCAGAGATCACCTGACCAGAAATACTACAACACTAAGGGGCCGATTCATCAAGAGTCGAATATCGAGGGTTAATTAACCCTCGATATTCGACTGTGAACTAAAATCGTTCGACTTCGAATATCGAAGTCGAACGATTTTGCGCAAATCCTGCGATCGAACGATCGAAGGATTGTTCGATCGAACGATTAAATCCTTCGAATCGAACGATTCGAAGGATTTTAATCCAACGATCGAAGGAAAATCCTTCGATCAAAAAATCACAGGCAAGCCTATGGGGACCTTCCCCATAGGCTAACATTGACTTCGGTAGGTTTTATCTACCGAAGTAGGTGGTCGAAGTATTTTTTAAAGAGACAGTACTTCGATTATCGAATGGTCGATTAGTCGAACGATTTTTACTTCGAATCGTTCGAATTGTTCGAATTTAACCAATTCGATGGTCGAAGTACCCAAAAAATACTTCGAAATTCGAAGTTTTTTACATTCGAATTCTTCACTCGAATTTTGTAAATCTGCCCCCAACTGTAACAGGAAGACGTGAGGAAGCAAAAGGCAGAACTCTGTCTGTTAATTGGCTCATGTGACCTTACATGTGGTTTGTATGTGTGCACAGTGAATCTTACGATCTCAGGGGGCGGCCCTTATTTTTTAAAATGGCAATTTTCTATTTAAGATTACCCAATGGCACATACTAAAAAAGTATATTATTATGATAATGGTTCATTTACATGAAGCAGGGTTTTACACATGAGCTGTTTTACTCAGTATCTTTTAATAGAGATCTACATTGTTTGGGGGGTATAGTTTTCCTTTAAGAAGACCTGCAGAACTGCTGTCCCGCGTCTGTACCTGCTCCCGAAACTTCTATTTGCAACCTGCAGGGTATTGCAGGTTTTTGCGGGTACCTGACCCGCTGCAGGACTCTACACCAGAGGATAAAACCCGGTGGAGCCCGGCGACCCACCTCTGATGTCAAAACCCCACCCCCAGGGTTGCCAGGTCTAATTTTCAAAACTAGCCAAAGTCCGCTACAAAACCAGCCCAAAACTAGCCAAGAGGCACTTCAAAAGTAGCCCCAAAAATATGAGCAGTGAAAAAAAAAGTCTAAAAAATAAATTCATATATATGAAAATATGCCTTTTTTTTTTTTTTTTTACATCTTCCCATGAAGTAAAATGTGACAGATTCGTCTATCACTGGGGGCGTAACTACAGAGGGAGGCTCAGGAGGTATAGGGATACCATAAGGCCCTAATACATTTCAATAAATAATAGATTACAGGTCAACCTCTAGACATTTTGGTAGCCAAGATTTTTGCCCCAAAATTGTCTGAATCTGAGGACAATGCAAGAATGCTTAAAGGGGTTGTTCACCTTCATATAAAATTCAAAAATGTAACAGTTCATGTAAAAATAACAAGCTTTGCCATATAAATGTTTAACAAAAAATGTGCAGTTGATGAGATATTCACCTCAGATAGATCCCTTTGCAGATGGGGTCCTTTTATCATGGGCCCCCTGTTGGGGGGGTCGCCGACCCCCCAAAAACGATACAGTGACTGTTGTACTTCCTTATTTTACATCATACACACTCCTGGCAGAAGCAGGAATTGCACACATGTTTAGCTGTTTGTGTGTGTTGGGAGGACAGTGTGTCATTTTCACAGGGGGGAAGAGAAGTGTGCGGGGGGCACAGGCTTGAGAGGGGTAGAAGGAGGGAGGAGGGAGCTGCTGTGTGAAGGGACAAGTGATCTGTGACTGATCCACACTGAGGGAGGAGGGGTTCATGGAGTGTCTGTGTGTGAGGGAAGGTAAAGTCAGTGCTGGGAT
Source organism: Xenopus laevis (assembly GCF_017654675.1). Lineage (NCBI taxonomy): Eukaryota > Metazoa > Chordata > Amphibia > Anura > Pipidae > Xenopus > Xenopus laevis. The sequence continues at coordinate 16,608,853 of NC_054377.1, read as the reverse complement.
TTATTATTAACCTTCAACTCCTGTGTACCTGTGTCAAGGAAGGAATATATATATATATTATATAAGTCCAAGGGTTGCCAGCACTCTCGATAAAGTTACTTAAATTTGCCAGGGTGCAGTGCCAATAACTTATCCATAACTACTACAAGAAGGTCCGCACTCTCAGGACTTATGAAAATCATAATATTTATTATAAATGACTAACGTTTCGGCTAGGTCCCTAGCCTTTCTCAAAGCGCTTTTGAGAAAGGCTAGGGACCTAGCCGAAGTGTGTGTGTATGTGATTAGAGAATTGGAAAGGACTTTGCAGTGGTATTTTTCACTTTTCACATACAGTAAGGGATTTCTGATAATTGTGCAAATATGAGGATATAAAGTAATAATATTAAAAGGCCATAGCAGAAGAACTGCCTGTTGGACAATAGTGAATTTTGTGTGTTTGTCAGATTTAATGGACAGATAATGCCCTGTGTGCATCAATGATTGTCCCAGGGGAACTACCTTTGCTTGTACCAGAGAATACCACTTATATACACACAATGCTGCTAGTACTTAAACTGACCCGTTTTCTGTAAGAAATCAGTCCCCATAGCCTGTGATATTTTTTTTTCCTTTTAATAAAATTGCTATTTAATCTCATTTATACACAAATGACACACAATACCAGCTACAGGGATTTTTTTAGTAGGATACTATTACATATTACATATCGACCAAAAGCAGAGTTCCCAGAGTACTGGCACACATAGAGATTTGATGTGATACAGGTATGGGACCTTTTATCCAGAGTTCTCAGGACCTGGGGTTCTTCAGATAGCGGATCCAGAATTTGGATCTTTATACCTTAAATCGACTAGAAAATGAAGTAAACATTAAATAAACCCAAGTACAAACTACTGTTTTATTACTATAGAGAAAAAGGAAAAATTTGGATGGAATGGAGTCTGTGGGAGACAATCTTTCTGTGAGTGGAAGCATTTTTGGCAGCCTTGTCACCAGTGGCAGGATAGATTTACACGGGCAACAAATCTCTGTGTGTTTGGGCTATACTATAATATATAGCAAACCAAAAGTATGACTTATCAGATTGTCTCATTAGAGAAAATTCTCTCCTAGGGCTCATACACAGGGGTATTATTTTCTGCATTTGATGTGCAGGTTTGAGTGTTTCATCAAGATGCCACATGCTGCATTTTCTTTCCCCATACTGACACAGACACATGTAAGCTCTGAATGCAGGTGGAATGCAACATTCTGTGTTTAGCACTTACATGGGCCTGTGTCACAACGGGGGCCATTTTAAAGAGTTGTGTGTGTGTTTCTTCCTGTGCTCCACTGGCTGAACGCACTGTATTTAATTATCTAAAGAGCGTCAAGTTATTCTACTATAACCTCCAACCTATGTATAGCCTGCGGGCAAGGAGAAAAGTGTCTTGTAAGTAAATCAGACTGAAAAACCCCAATAAGCATGCGCATCCACATGCATCTGATCCACTTGCTGTTTTGATTACCCTCTGACAGGATAAAATGTGCACACATTTACTTCACCTATTACATATACTGGCCTTGTACACCTATAGCCCAAGGTTACTGTGTAATGATGACTACTACACCACCATTCTCATTCTTCCTCCCCTGTTCTAGTCTGGTGCATTTGCAGTAGATACATTGCAGGAGCATTATGTACTGTGCATGCAAAAAACATGGTAGATCACTTCTGTGTTTTGGATTTGCATCCTTCTATGCACTACAAATTGCAGCAAATCTCTGCACTCCAAAGCAAAGTGCAAAGACCTGCTTCCCCCAAAAAATACCATACTACCTGCGTCCAAGTTCTCAATGGAGCCCTGTACTTTAACACTGTATATGCTGGGCTCTATCTACCAAGAACGTACTAGGAACATTATTGACCAGATTAGTCCCCACAAAAAAACCCTAAAGCCTGTTTCATGCTTACCCAGCACTTAATCATAGGCATCAAAAGAACGAATGTCCTAACTTATATAAATATAGGTATGGGACCGGATATCCAGAATGTTTGGGACCTGGAGCATTCCGGATAACAGATCTTTCCATAATTTGGATCTTCATACCTGAACTCCACTAGAAAATCATGTAAACATTAAATAAACCCAATAGGTTTAATTATATCTTAGTTTGGATCAAGTACAAGGTACTGTTTTATTATTACAAAGAAAAAGATAATCCTTTTTTAATAATTTGGTTCATTTGAATAAAATGGAGTCAATGGGAGACGGCCTTTCCTTATGTATTAATAGGAGTTTTTTCAATAATGGCTCATGGTAATACTCTGATTAAACCCAATAGCTCATTGCAATACTTTGATAAAGAACTGTATAAAAATATAACACAAAGAACTGTTCTACTCTTGAACCCGATGTCGTATGTTGAGCCCAATATAGTGTAAAAAGACAGCTTTATAACGTATAATTGTGTATAACAAAGCTTTGTATCATAGTATACAAGGCGGCCTTATAATCCATAATCCTGTATAATGAAGCGTTGTACAAGAGAAATCATGGGAAGGAATCAACTCGATGATTAGTTCATTATTCTCATATGTTTTATGATTTCTGCAGCCATTATCAGGCTTTCCTTTATTGTAGCTAGGGGCACAATATGCTATTCAGCTACCAGTTAGCAAGATAAGAGCTTCGGATGTGATTGTTGGGAGTCTGGCCAGATCCTGATGAGCGCATGGGAAGCAAGATCTGTTATTAACCAAATCATTGTATCTTCTTACTAAATTACTATGTGAGCTCATTGTTTGCTTAGCCTATATAAACTGGGGGTCTCCATTCGGTCAGTTGAGATCTCACTTGTGTGGTTGACGCGTGCCGCCACAGGACCTTCCGTGCTCCGTTTGAGGGATTCAATCTGCTGACTGTTCCGGGATCTCCCAGTCTTGGTTGTAGATTGAAGGTGCTTTGCTCTTATACTCATTCGGTAATGGATATCTTCTTCATTCTATGTATGTAATAAACCTTTGCTTATACGTAGCTAGTGTGTTTGAATTACTTCTGAGAGACTCCTAGAACCACAATTAAAACACCTTAATGTGGAGCTTTCTAGATAAAGGGTTTCCAGATAACTGATCCTATACCTGTATATACAATTTTAAGAAAGCCCTCCGTCTGTTAAAAATCAAGAAACAATACAAAATTTCTAATTGAAGTACATTACAAACATGCTTCATTTTAGGTTTACACCTACAAAATAGACAATAGTGATAATTGGCTTTGCTAAGACACTACCCCCATATGTAATAAAAGGCACTAAATGAGGCCATACACAGATTTCCGCTCGTTTGGTGATGTTGCCAAATGAGTGGATCACTACCCAATATGCCCACTGACTTTTGGCCAGATATCAATCGGGGAAGCCTGTCAAGGGCATCATACACAGGCCAATAAGCTGTCGACTCAGTCTGACAGTCCAGTTTATGAATGAACTGACCAACCTGAACACCATCCACCATGATGCTCTTCCATTTCTCATAAGCGCCATGTCTCATAAGTAAAGAATGGAGCCTATGGGCAGCATCTTCTACAGAGATGATTAGAACTTCCCTCTGTCCTGCAACCTAACCTCGTGTGCTAGCATCATGCTCCAGGGTACAATATATGGACCAGCACATCCATTACGTTTAATGACTTAATAATAGGAAGTGATGTATCACAATGACCTTAGCTGGGTTGTCTTCTGCTTCATGGTCCTCAACAGAGAGACCTTTAAAGTGGTTCTTCACCTTTGTGTTGACTTTTAGTATGCTGTAGATATTCTGATATAATTTCAAATTGGTTTTCTAAATGATTTCTAACTTACCCTAGCAACCATGCACTAAAGAGACTGATATATGAATGGGGGGCCTGAATAGAGAGAGGAGTAATAAAAAGTCGCAATAACAATACATTTGATGCCTTACAGAGCATTTGTTTTTAGATGGGGTTCAGTGAAAGCTGGAAAGAGTCAGAAGAAGAAGAAGGCAAATAACTTTAAAAAATAAATAATGACAACCAATTGAAATATTGCTTAATATTGGCCATTCTATAACATACTAAAAGTTAACTACCCCTTTAAAAGGTGGCTTTCCCAACCTGTGGTGCTTTCACAACAAACATTCGGGCAGCCCCTTTACATAGGGCAACTGTAAAGTGTCTGCAGGCAAGTTCAATGACAGCCCCTAAATTTGCCCAAGGGCTTAAGGGCCCTCTGCAATTTGGTCACATTTCTGATAGCATTCCATAGCACCTCAGCAAGGAACATTTTACAAACAGGGTTCCAGACAGTTGGGTGGAGATGATAAACCCAACAGTGGTTATAATTCTCATTTAAATTATACTTCACAGCGCTAGTACGTGTATGGGATCAGTTATCAGGAAACCCATTATCCAGAAAGCACTGAATTATGGAAAGGCCGTCTCCCATAGACTCAAAGTTATTCAAATATTCCAAATGTTTAAAAAATTCCTTTTTTTCTGTAATAATAAAACAGTACCTTGTACTTGAGCCCAACTAAGATTTAATTTCCTAAGCATTAATGATAAAGTCACAAATCCCCACCCCATTAATTCAAAAGGATTTCTTAACGAGAAACCATAACTCACAATTACTGCTCTAGGATCAGCCTCATGTTGCCAAAAAACACAAGTATTGTTAATAGAATATAATTGAAGTCGAAACAGTCCCATTGCCTCCAGTTACCTGCAAGTCCAATAAATACTGATGAGTGGGACTGGTTCATGCACAAGTCTGTGGGTAGAAAGGAATTGAGGCTACTGGGACATGGCACAAACAGGCCAATGACGGTGCATTCACTCGCAGGAAGGGAAGGATTGGTTAAACAGCGCTACTGCTATATCAGTGATGCTCCTGGGAAGCGACAGTCCTGTGTGCAGACTCAGCAAGAGAAACATCACAATCGTCAGAAGGAAAACACTTTTGAAATAAGCTGAAAAAGGTCATCAAGGCTTCTCAAATATGTACATGGGCTTTTATTCTACGCAATTGCTGAAAATCAATATTAAAGGAGAAGGAAGTTATAATCATTGGGGGGGGGTGCCTAACATTTGACACATCCCCTCCTCCCCCCAGTGATTATACTCGCTTACTTGAGACTAGGGATGCCCCCAATCCTGGATTCAGTTCGGAATTCGGCCAGGATTCTGCCTTTTTCAGCAGGATTCGGACAAATCCTTCTACCAGGCTGTGCCGAATCCTAATTTGCATATGCAATTAGGGGTGGGAGGGAAACTGCGTGACGTTTTGTCACAAAACAAGGAAGTTAAAAATATTTTCCAATTCCCATGCCGAATTCCTAATTTACATAGGTATTCGGCTGAATCAAAAAAAAAGTGGATTCGGTGCATCCCTACTTGAGACCCCAAGCTAAAATTCTGGCACCACATTCCTTCTCCACCTAAACCAGGGGTGTCCAAACTTTTTGCAACGAGGGCCAGATTTAGTGAGGTGAAAATGGGTGGGGGCCGACCAACCAATCTGACATTCTTTGAACCATTGACATCATTTAACTCATTTAAACCAGGAATTGCATAGCCATATTTGGGCTCATTAGTGAAATGATCTGCCACTTGGTCTATACTGCTGCCTGTGTGCTGAAGGTGTTAGTAATAGACACGTACTGGCATGTAGTTTACTGTTCTGGCACGTCATTACGTCTATTGACATCTTCAGCCCTAAAGAAGTATGTGAAGTGGTGCATCACTATGTCAGTACGTGTCTATTACTAACACCTTCAGCACACAGGCAGCAGTATAGACCTAGTGGCAGATCATTTCACTAATGTGCCCAAATATTACGGCTAGGCGATTCCGCATTATTATTAATTTCATGATGGAGGCTGACGGCCGGTGTAAATTTGAAGACGGGCTGCATTTGGCTTCCGGGCCACACTTTGGACATGCCTGCCTTAAAGGACCAGAAACAGCAAAAATGTTCTAAAAAAAAATTGCTAGTATGCTACCAAAAAAGACGCCAACACATATTAAAATTTAAAATCGCTAAGTCTTTAGTAAATAATAACTTAGCGAAACTCCTCTTGCGCTCCTCTTCAGAAACAGCGACAGCGAAAATCTATCGCGGCGCACGATTTCTCCTCCCTGGGATCGTCGCCCTGTCGCCGTTTGTGAAGAGGAGCGCAAGAGGAATTTCGCTAAGTTATTAATTATTTTCTTATTACTTCGCGACTTAAAAGTTTAATATGCGTTGGTGTGTTTTTTTTGTAGCATACTAGTTTTTTGTAAAAAAAAATTTTTTTGCTGTTACTGGTCCTTTATGTCCACTAGAAAATCATATAAACATTAAATAAACCCAATAGGCTGGTTTTGCTTCCAATAAGGATTAATTATATCTTAGTTGGGATCAAGTACAAGGGACTCTTATTATTACAGAGAAAAAGGAAATCATTTTTTAAAAAATTGAATTATTTGAATTAATGCTGAGCTTTCTGGATAACTGGTTTCCAGATAACAAATACCATACCTGTACATTGATATTTTAATGCCCGTGTGCCCATATATTGTCACAGTATCCATGCTGAGGATATTGTAGCTGCAGCAAAGCAAACAGACCCAGGGACAAATACATTCCAGGAATTTTTTTGCCATCGGGAATGTCCACAATACGGTCACAGTGAGGCGCTGTTGCATCCTATTCTATCAAGTTTAGTTACTTTCATCTGACGTGCAGCATATCTGGTGTGAGGCAGGGAAATTCTTGGCAACGGATCTCCACTGGCATAACTGAACTTTTACGTCAGGACACTTCACTTTTTTTGGTTTTGTTTCTTCACAATTTACAAGTATTATTTATCCTTGGTCTAGTGCTGTTTACATCTAGCATTAAACTTTTCCTGTTCCAATTTCTATTGCATCTGCACGAAGCACGCTACAACTGTCTGTTTATCTTCCAGTCGTGCATCTAGTGCATTTCAGTATAAAAAGTATCACAATATTCTGCCACGATTTAGCAAATCTGCAGAGGGGCCAAGAGACCCTGAGCCGCAATGTTTGCTGATTTTTTGTGGTCTTCTTTGCTGGGCAGCAGTTGAGTGCCATTAGCTTCTGTAGAAAGAAGCTTTGATACAGATTTTTTTTTATATTCAATTTTGAAATCTGACATGGGACTAGACCTATTGCCAGTTTCCCAGCTGCCCCCAGTCATGTGACGTGCTCTGATAAACCTCAGTCACTCTTTACTGCTGTACTGCAAGTTGGAGTGATATCACCCCCCCCAGCAGCCTAACAACAGAACAATGATAAGTTAACCAGATAACAGCTCCCTAACACAAGATAACAGCTGCCTGTAGATCTAAAAACAACACTTATTAGTAAAAGTCAATTCCCACTGAGACTGATTCAGTTACATTAAGGGTCTGTAATTATGGAGAGTCCCCTTAAAGGGGTTGTTCACCTTTAAATAAACTTGTAGTATGACGTATAGAGTGATAATATGAGACAATTTGCAATTGGATTTAATTTTTTATTATTTATGTTTTTTGAGTTATTTAGCTTTTTATTCCGAAGCTCTCCAAGTTACCCTAGCAACCATGTGTTCATTTGAATAAGAGACTGGAATATGAACAGGAGAGGCCCTGAATAGAAAGATGAGTAATAAAAAGTAGCAATAACAATACAGTTGAAGCATTACAGAGCATTTATTTTTTAGATGGGGTCAGTGACCCCCATTTGAAAGCTGGAAAGATTCAAAGGAAGAATACAAAAACTATAAAAAAAAAAAAAAAATATATATATATATATATATATATATATATATATATATATAGACCAATTGAAAAGTTGCTTAGAATTGGCCACTCTATAACTTACTAAGTTTGTTATTCTCCAGGAGAGAATGAAGAGAGACAGATGCCATCAGTATGATTAAACTTATATGATAAATTAGATTTTTTGCTAATACTTCTCCTTTAAACTGATATCGGTGCTAGGCACCCTAGCTACCATTCAGAAGTTTTCATTTCAGATTTGAGATGAAACTGAGAGCACCTGAATAGCAAGCTGAGACTCTTAGCCCCCTGGCCATGAAGTTAAAAAGGGCCACATCATTCAAATAATGCCTCCGCATATCCGGTGTTTGCATCATGCTGAAAGTTAACTCTTTAGTGAACTTCCCCTTTAAAGGGATACTGTCATGGGATAACATGTTTAACTCATCAGTTAATAGTGCTGCTCCAGCAGAATTCTGCACTGAAATACATCTTTCAAAAGCGCAAACAGATTTTTTTTTATATTCAATTTTGAAATCTGACATGGGACTAGACCTATTGCCAGTTTCCCAGCTGCCCCCAGTCATGTGACGTGCTCTGATAAACCTCAGTCACTCTTTACTGCTGTACTGCAAGTTGGAGTGATATCACCCCCCCCAGCAGCCTAACAACAGAACAATGATAAGTTAACCAGATAACAGCTCCCTAACACAAGATAACAGCTGCCTGTAGATCTAAAAACAACACTTATTAGTAAAAGTCAATTCCCACTGAGACTGATTCAGTTACATTAAGGGTCTGGCCACAGTTGCAGATTTGGGGAGATTAGTCGCCAGGTAAATCTCCTCTTCTTTGCGGCGACTAATCTCCCCGAACTACCTTGCCCTGGCTAAAATGTAAATTGCCTGCGGGCAGGCACATTGAGTGCTTTGTTTTACGAAGTCGCCCGTAATTGCCTCACGAGAAAACTTCGGCCAACTTTGGAAAACAAAGCGCTCCGTGTGCCTGCCCCCAGGCTAGGGGAAGGCCATTCGGGGAGATTAGTCGCCGCAAAGAAGAGGAGATTTGTCGCCTGGCGACTAATCTCCCCGAATCTGCCCGTGTGGCCAGACCTTAAGTAGGTGAAAAAACAGCAGGCACAAGTCACATGACTGGGGACAGCTGGGAAACGGACAATACGTCTAGCCCCATGTGAGATTTCAAAATTGAATATAAAAAAATCTGTTTGCTCTTTTGAGAATTGGTCCGTAGGGCCGAGTCTGAGCTCTGATAGTGCCCTTATAGGCTGCATATTGAACCATTTGGGAAGCTGCTTCTTTAATACAGTACATATGCTCTCATTGCTTTACTGCAGCCTTCATGGAAATGCTCCATAATTTGTGTTCTAAAAATGCTTCCGGCGTCCCGCAGTTGCACAAAGAATCTTTTCCACGTACCAAGTCACGGTTCTCTATTTGATAAATGGCCGAAACATTGTTTAGCTCAATGGCTTCCCCTCGACAATCTTTAAAAGTCTTAGGAAATAAATAATGTTTTCCCTTCTTCCGATAGGAGTTAAGTTTGGTTTATAAGGGGTTCCTTTGTCATTTTTCTGACATTAAAGGGGCAGTAACGCCGAAAGAGAAAAGGCGTTTTTATGCATTTACTCAAATTATACCATTGTGTTAATATGGGAGTGTATGTAAAAAACTACTTTATAACTATGGAGCTGCCGTTCAAGGTGCAGTAGGGTTCTAGGAAGAAGGTTAAATTCTTCTGCATCTTTAAATCTGAGACACAAAGTGGGATGTGATCCTTTATACAGAGCTCTCTATCTATTTAAAGGAGAACTAAAGCCTTACTAAGAAGTAGCTAGAAATGTTGTACATAATGTTTTGTGCTTCTGTACCAGCCCAAGGCAACCACAGTCCTTTAGCAGTAAAGATCTGTGTCTCCAAAGATGCCCCAGTAGTTCCCCATCTTCTTTTCTGCTGATTCACTGCACATGCTCTGTGCTGCTGTCACTTACTGAGCTTAGGGACCCACTCACAATATACAGTACACATAGAATAGAAATGTCACAATATAAGGCTGATAAGTAATTAATACAGATAATTACTACATGGCAGCACAGAAACCAGTGCAATTAGCATCAGAATTTAATAATCAGCAAACCTGTAGCATCAGCTTATATTACAGGGGAAGCTCATTTTCTGCTGGATAATTAGTGACGACCCCTAAGCTTAGCTTCTCAACAGCTGCTCAGAGCCCACTGAGCATGTGAGTGTCACAGACACTTTCCAAGATGGTGACCCCCTGTGACAAGTTTGAAGTCCTGGATCATTGCTGCTATTGACAAGCTGAAACTTTAGGCTGGTGCAATAAGTACAGTATATAAAATATGGCATTTTTAGCCATATTCATTTTTAGGATTTAGTTCTCCTTTAACCATCAGTCCCTACCCTACAGAACTAATGTAAATTTACTAACATGGTCACACAAAGGTATTATTGGGTCACTGTAATAGTCAAATATTACATCCAGTGGAATATACTGGTAAGGTTTATAACTATGTAACAACAGGTACACCATTTGCCTCGGTGCAGTAACCCAAAGCAACCAATAAGATCATTGCTAGGTGACTGGTAAATAATTAATCCTTATTGGAAGCAAAACCAGCCTATTGGGTTTATTTAAAGTTTACATGATTTTCTAGTAGACTTAGGGTTGGGGCAGACTAGCAGATCCGGGGAGATTTAGTCGCCTGGCGACTAATTGAATCTTATGCGTGGCGACAATCTCCCCAAACTGCATTCGGTATGCTTGAATGAAGAATCGTCTGCGGTAATGCACTTGCAGCGCTTCGATTTCCGAAGTCGCCTCACAAGGAAACTTCGGGCGACTTCGGAAATCGAATCGCCGCGATTGTATTAGCACAGACGATTCTGCATTCAAGCAGACGGAAGGCAGTTCGGGGAGATTGTCACCACGGAGAAGAGGCGATTAGTCACCAGGCGACTAAATCTCTCCGAATCTGCTCGTCTGCCCAAACCTTTAAGGTATGAAGATCCAAATTATGAAAAGATCCCTTATCTGGAAAACCGCAGCCCCCAAGCATTCTGGATAACAGGTCCCATACCTGTACAGGTATCCAAATAATCCAAATTTTTTAAAAATGATTTCCTTTTTCTCTGCAATAATAAAACAGTAGTTTGTACTTGATCCCAACTAAGATATAATTAATCGTTATTGGAAGCAAAACCAGCCTATTCGGTTTATTTAATGTTTACATAATTTTCTAGTAGATTTAGGACATGAAGATCCAAATTACAGAAAAAAACATTTCCCAAGCATTCTGGATAACAGGTCCCATACCTGTACCCCATTAAACTATGGTAAGAAACCTATACAAACGGGGAGAAAAACAAACTCCATGATGCTAAATTCACACTTGTTTTCTTTTGGTTGAACCTTTCCTAAGATCATGTGAGCCGCAATTTGGCACATATGGAGGTCATTTTCATTTGGGCATTTTTTGTTTTCTTAAGGCGTTTGGTTACCGCTGACCTTATTTTTACAATTGCTCTTCAAGTTGGGGAGGATGTTTTTCTGATATATCAGGAGGGCAGGTTTTTAAAATGCTTTAGGGCGAGGATCACGTTGGCAAGGTCTGCAGCATGATCCAGTCATTTACCCCCAGGCCAGCATGTGGGTGGTCAAATTGGGCAGAGGTCTCAAATTCAAAGCTGTAAACGATATCAGCTTAATTGTGTCTAGAAAGAAGATCCCATCCATGTGTGCTGCCCATTGGTGCACCTTCAATGGTCAAATAGATGATTTTGTAGAATTCTAGCGATGTGAACGTCGGTAAATAATCAACCTGTATTTGACCCTAATGAAAGGGTCAAAACTCCAGAGTGACTGGTGCCCAGTGAAGTTGAGGGCAGGGTGGAGACCATGAGGGCGATGAACTGTTACAGAAGTGTTTAATGCAACTGTAATATGAATAAAATTTAAAATATAAGGCAACACCACCAAGATGGCTCTGCTTTGACCAAACCCCTTAAAGGAGAAACAACCCCTTAATAACCCTTACCCTTCCAAGCAGATTCTGTCCAGCGGAGTTCACGGGCGCCATCTTCAGCCGCTTCGGTAATCTTCGGAATGAGACCGGCGCTTCAGCAATTTTTGGGAGTTCCGGCACATGCACAGTTGTCAAGAAACAGAAAATTGCTCCAACTGCACATGCCTCGATTCGCCGGTCTCATTCCGAAGATTACAGAGGAGAAGAAAATGGCGTCCGGGAACTGGACAGAATCGGCACGGAGGGGTAAGTAAAGAGTTCGGGGCGTTTGCCCAGGATAGCAGCTAGGCTGGGGAGGGAGGGGGGGTCTATGTAGGGTGGGGGGTAGGTGTTTTTTTTATTAAGAGTTTGTTTCTCCTTTAAAGGATAAGTAAACCGTAAAAATAATTGAATGAAAATTAATGAGGATGCTATTCTAAGCACTTTTGCAATGTATATTCATTATTTGTTTTTTTATTATTCAAAGATATTAAAGGATACATGTACTGTTAATATTAATGCATTTTGTTACAACAGCGCCACCTGCTGGACATTTTCTGACCAGTCTGACCACCAAGTAGTCAAGGAAGTTGTCAGGAGAAAGAAAGAGGCTGCTCTGAGAAAGATGTGAGAAACCTTTCTCAAATCTTTCCTAAGCAGAAGAACATCAGAGCAGCCTCTTTCTTTCTCCTGACAACTTCCTTGACTACTTGGTGGTCAGACTGGTGGGAAACTGACCAGCGGGTGCTGCTGTTGTAACAATTTATTCATCCAAGATATATACTTTAATATCTTGGAATTAAAAAATAATGAATGGTTATTGCAAAAGTGCTTGACCCATTAATTTTACATTGACCCAATTATTTGACCCAATCAATTTTACATTTACTTATTTTTAAGGTTTAGTTATCCTTTAAAGGACAAGGAAAGTTAAACTAAAGAAGTAGCTAGAAATGTACATTATGTTTTGTGCTTCTGTACCAGCCCAAGGCAACCACAGCCCTTTAGCAGTAAAGATCTGTGTCTCCAAAGATGCCCCAGTAGCTCCCCATCTTCTTTTCTGCTGATTCACTGCACATGCTCTGTGCTGCTGTCACTTACTGAGCTTAGGGACCCACTCACAATATACAGTACACATAGAATAGAAATGTCACAATATAAGGCTGATAAGGCTTACTACATGGCTATACTGAAACCAGTACAATCAGAATTTAATAATCAGCTTATATTACAGTCCAACCTCATTTTCTGCTTGATAATTTGCAATGACCCCTAAGCTTAGCTTTTCAACAGCTGCTCAGAGTATGTGGGTGTCACAGACATTTTCCAAGATGGTGACCCCCCTGTGACAAGTCCTGGATCATTGCTGCTATTGACAAGCTGAAACTTTAGGCTGGTGCATTAAGTTCAGTATATAAAACATTGCATTTTTAGCATACTTCCCAAGTGTCCCGGATCAGGCGGGACAGTCCCGATTTTACCTGCCTGTCCCGCCATTCCGGATAGCAGGTGAAGATGTCCCGCTCTACCACAACCCTAAACCGCGTCCCTATAGGTGAACGACGCTTTTACAGTCATGTCGTCTGGGTGCAAGATCGGTCCTTCCATCCTGAATAGCGATCTGTCTCGTCTGGCGGCGGAATGCGATCGCATGTTGCAGAGTGGGGCAGATTATCTACATCTGGATGTAATGGACGGGTGAGAAACCTCGCCGCTAATGTGCCGGCACTGGCACTCGAATAATAGTGTGCTATGCAGCGACTCTGCTTCTCTGACCTCATTGGGCAGCGCTTTCTAGTCTTGAGATACAATAAAAAGGGAACACTGTGCCATTCCGAATGATTTCTGCGCTGTGCCCGTGATGTTTCCTCGTTAAACTTAGTGACCGTGCTGGGGTACATAGGTTCTACATCCCCCTTAGTAGGGACTGCCACACAGCTCTCCCTGCCCATTTAAAGTGATACGGCTTATTTACAATTTGTAAAATGAACATGAACATGAACTTTTTGTGCCTCTTTTGATTTCCAAAATGTTGGGAGGTATATTTGTAGCCATATTCATTTTTAGGGTTTAGTTCTCCTTTAAGAGCTGAGTGGAACACCACAAATATTCTCCTTCCATCCAACAAATACAATATAACGTTGCTATTTATCCCAAACAAAAAACGTGCTTTCTAAAGGTCTCTATCCCCCTGCTGTTTTTAACTCATCATAACCACCCGGAGAGGTGACCTCCACTCTAGGAACCGGTGCTTCTGGCTTCAGCCCTTGGGCTGTTTTTCTCCAAACCCCTCTACCCTATGAACAACTTGACTTGGCTTTGAAAGTGAGAATTAGGTTGTAAATTGATCTGTGTTTACCACTGACATGACTCCTGGATTGAGTTAAAGACTGTCCTGAGTCAGCTGAGTGCTTCCTGTGCTGTGTCAGGGTACTGATGTTTCCTAATTGTTTCACTGCATTTATTTGCCTCCTCATTAGCTCCTTACCCGCCTGCAGTCTGACACTTCTTTTCCTTTAACCCCTCTCAGCTTCTATAGCTGTTTTATCCAGACATTTTGGGTTGAGGCTTCTGTTTAGGGATGCGCCGAATCCACCATTGGGATTCAGCCCCCTCGAATCCTTTGTGAAAGATTCAGCTGAATACTGAACCAATTTGCGTATACAAATTAGGGCCAGGGAAGGAAAAAGTGGGGGAAAAAGTTTTTTGACTTCCTTGTTTTGTGACGAAAACTCAAGTGATTTCCCTTCCTGTCCCTAATTTACATATGTAAATAAGGATTCAGATTCGGTTCAGCCAGGCACAAGGATTTGGATGCTGAAAAAGGCTGAATCCCGAACCGAAACCTTGATTCAATGCATTCCTACTTCTGTTTGAGGTCTAACATTCGGCTGGGTCCTCCTCCTTTCACTCTTTGAATATTGTTGATCAAGTCCTCAAAAATGATGGCAACCAATATCCCCCAATAACAGTCTAAACTATTCCGTTAGGTAATACTCCATCATTCTTGCTTTCAGAAGATAAAACGGTTTGGTAAACTTTAATAGAGATCCAAAATAAAAAATGTTAATAAGGAAGAAAAACACTGCCTTATTTCTATGAATATGATAAAGAAAGTGTTAAACACCCCAAGCATATAAAAACTTAACCCTAATGTACGGCTGAATGTAGACATCTGGCAACCATCTGAATTCAAGGCAGACATCTATAGTTAATGTATAATCACAAGAAAAACACAGTATACTAAAGTGACGATGACACTTTGAAAGCATTATATACAAGTAGTCTGCAGTTCTTGCAGCAATAAACTATACAACAATATGTTTTCCCTTTCCTTTATTGCTTGCCTCAGCGGGAGTGCTACCATGTTATTCATCTACTCCTATTGCTGGCAACTGTTGAGACAATACTTTGATTTATTGCTGATTTGCGGGAAGGCTCACAGTGGTTGACGCACTTGCAAAGTATCATGATTGGGTCTATGCTCAGAGCAGATCACAGGTCAGCGCATATAATGGGGACCTCCAATCCAGAAGATATTGCCCTTATTATCTGCTGGCACAGATCCACACAAGAAAGGGACCACCACATTGCCCATATTATTCCTTTTCAAGTGATTCTGTTGACATCTGGCACAGACCAGTCTGATTGGCAAGGCGTCAACCACTGGCACCCAAAAGATATGGGGGCAAATTCACTAAGCGCGTTAATTCACTAGCGTTTGGCATTTTCGTTACTGCGCAAATTCACTAACGAACGCTGGCGTAGTTTCGCTAGTGTTACTTCGCACCCTTACGACAGGCGAATTTTCGCTAGCGACGTAACTACGCAAATTCACTAACTTGCGCATTGTACTGAACACTACCTTTTATGCCAGACTTCCTTCGCCACCTCAGACCTGGCGAAGCGCAATAGAGTAGATAGGGATTGTTTCAAAAAAAGTCAATTTTTTTTCTAAGTCCCAAAAAACGCTGGCGTGTTTTCTACATGATGGGTGATAGGCTGAAAAAGATCGAAAAACTTTTTGGGGCTCCCCTCCTTCCCCCTACATTTCCTGACTCATGGCAACTTACCTAGACAGTGGGCACATGTGTAGGGCAAAATAAAATTTTTATTTGATGATTTGAAGGTTTTCTAGGCATTTGTAGTGCTGATACGTGTTCCTCCATTGAAATTTGAATTTGGCGCCGTATGCAAATTAGCCTTCGCTAGCATAACTTCGCTTTACATAGCGAATCAACGCTAGCGCAACTTCCCACCTTACGCTACCCCTGTGCGCAACTTCGGATTTTAGTGAATTTGCGGAGCGCTGGCGAAACTACGCCTGTCGAAGTGCGGCAAAGTTACGCCTGGCGCAACTTCGCATCTTAGTGAATTTGCCCCATGGTCTCTATTTTTACCATTTTATTGACACTTGCCTATCTTACATAGATCACAGGTCAACACTTCAGGTTAAATGTCGTCTGGACGACATGACCCCTTTCAGTGTGTCTGCTGACCTCATCTTGCACAAACTACAGGTCCCCAAAGGGGACCCCCAATGTAACTTGGAAAGAGGTTCCGCTGTTGCTTGGGACATTTTGCCTTTATTATTTTCCTTTGAGCCCTCTAAGGTCATTGTTACTGATGCTGTTCTTTCAGGCAGAGCCAGAACTGCACAATACAACTGCTTTCAGGCAGCCAGTGTTTCTGTTACTCATCCCAGTCGCATGAGACTTGGCTTGTTCTATTATTTCTCCTGCTTGGGTGCTATTCTCATAGCTACTAGAAGGTGGAGCATGTGAGTTTTTTTTTTTAGCAATGCAAATGACTTTTTGAGCTCTCTAACCTTCTCCAGTTTTTAAAGAGCGGGTAAAGGCAAAAAAATAAAATCCCATTTTTACTTTATTTAATGAAAAAGAAACCTATCTCCAATATACTTTAATTAAAAAATGTGCACCATAATTCTTTCATTTTCTGCTGTGGATAGGAATTGTCAGACGGTCCCTAACTGCTCTGCAGGGAAACAATCATACTTATGAACAGCAGGGGGAGCCCCCGCCTTACTTCCCAGCCATGCAGAACTCAAGCAGCTTTGTTTTTTCCCCTTGTTTTGATCATTTATGATGATCCCTAGGCAGCCCAGACCACACTGAGCATGTGCAAAGACCCCCTGTTGCCAACTTTGAAAGCATAAATCATTTCTTTGATTAGGTTTGTGGTGCAGTAAGTTCATTTTTATGTTTAATATACAAAATAGAGCATATTTAGCCTTATTCTATTTTAGACTTTACTTTCCCTTTAAGTAGCCTGTTTTTTTGAAAGGGTAAGGGGGTCTGTGGTTTTAGGAACTAACTAATGGTAAGATCCCTTATCCTGAAAACCCCAGGTCCCAATCATTCTGGATAGTAAATCCAATACCTGTATTAAATAAATCTGTTTGCTCGTTTGAAAAACAGATATCCGTACAGTATTGTGCATAAGGAGCACTATTAACTGGTATGGTTTGTAAAAAAAACGTTTCCCCGTGATACTATTCCTTTAAGTGTTAAAGGTCGTTATAGATGGGCAGATTTAAGCTGCCGATTCTGCCTTTCAGACCGGTTTGGCTCGTGTGTGCACAGATGGGTCTACCCAACTGATATCTGGCTGCACATCAGCCAAATATTAATTGAGTAAGCTTGAAAATCCAGTTGGACGAGATGTTCATCAGATGGAGAGTATATCCTTAGGCCCCAAGTGATGCTCCAATCGTGCCCCTAGGAGAGTATATCCAAATGCCCAATGATGCTCCAATCAGGCTCTAGGGTCAACAT
Organism: Xenopus laevis; assembly: GCF_017654675.1. Taxonomy (NCBI): domain Eukaryota; kingdom Metazoa; phylum Chordata; class Amphibia; order Anura; family Pipidae; genus Xenopus; species Xenopus laevis. The sequence goes on along the minus strand of NC_054377.1, from coordinate 16,591,251 downwards.
TTGGATCAGAACGATTTGGCCCATCACGTGGATGACCAATTTGGACCTAGATCTTTTAATTTGGTGACATCTGGAGATGTGTGGCCACCATAACACTACAATGAAAAGTGTAAATTTATTGCATTATATTGCGAGTAAACAGGCGCTGTTGTATTTTATAAAAACAACACCAATTTTGAAGCTTTTGTTTTCAGAATTAATAGGAAATACCCAGAAGCTTGACCTTATTGAACTGATTGTGGACAATGATCTGCTGGTCACCAGCTTGAAATCTGCTGGTAGATCAGGGGGTGGACTTGAGGGACATTTGATAGAGAGTATACTGTATTTACTGTAGCAATAATGAGTATTGATAGTAATATGGTTATTCCTATGCAAATCAAATAAAGCCCTGCAATAAGGATCTTGGGAACATGCTATCAGGCTTAGTTCATGGAATAGTTTGACATATTATTCACACAGAGAAAAAACATTTTGCACTATCCTTAGGGGTTACAGGTCTGTAGAATGGAAATTCTCCAGTTTTCACACTGTAAAAAAAGAAAAAAGCCTGCCCCGTAGTTCACTTTCCCACAAGTCCCCCAATGTCCAAGGAAAAATCAAGAAACTATTTGATGAGCCATCAGATAAATGTAGGAAATGAGCCACAGGAGAGCTTTTATATATATAATATAATATATACACACACATTTTCTATATATATCTGTACTATTTCCACTAGGCTACTAATTGGTGACAAGTTAGTAGGCTATAATAGATATTCTCTAAGCTACTAAGAACATTTCTGGGTTGATAAACAGGGGACTTTAACAATCATTTGTGTTATTTAATTTGCTTATGAAGTCCATCAAAGCCGTGCACATTGTAAGAACGTTGTAGAGTATCCTAACTCTATACTATAAATCTATAGCAGGGGACACAAATGTAAAAAGAGTTGGGGAGCAACATCAGCATTAAATGATCTCTATCACTGTTCCACTTGTTTTTTTCATCACTGTGTTAAATGTAATTTCTTGTGTTTTCTTTATATCAGGGCATATAAACCACAGCAAACACGGCACCACAAACTTTCCTTAGTTGCATTAGGTTTGCTTCCTTACTTCCAGCAGGGCCGCCATCAGGAATCACAGGGCCCCCGTACAACAAAATTTTCTGGGCCCCCTGGTCCCACCCATCATTGTGGCTTCGGGGTTTTTCGTGGCTTTGGGTCTGTGGTGCTTCGGGTCTTCAAAACTTTGGCTCCGTTCGCGGCTTTGGGTCTTCAGATCTTTAGAACTTCAGATCTTGGATCATCGGGACTTTGGATCTTCAGGACTTTGGAGGTTCGGTGCTGTCAAGGAGGGCCTAGCTAATTGGAAATGTGCAGCACAGCTGAGCCCCCATTTCAGCCTGGGCAAGATGCACCCCAGTGCACCCCTGATGGCAACCCTGAACCCCAGTAATGACCATAATTGCCACCTTTCTTCCCGGAATTGGTAAATCTCTTCTTCTTTTCTCCAGAGTGCTGTTCTGCCTTGGGAAGTCACATGCACCTGCATAGAACTTTATTTGGAGGTTATAGTATATGCAGATGTGCCCTGTTTGAATTGGCACAAGGGAGGGAAATTGGTGACAGGGAATTCTGAAGGGAAGAACTCCAGGCGGTTGTGCATTCTAGCTCTGGCGGAAAATGTAGTGATTTTGGTCACTAGGGTGCCTAACTCTAATACTCTAATACTATTGATTTGTAACTTGCAGTACCAGGTTACCTGCCAGTAGAGCACAATAGAATAGTGCCACCACATGAATAAAACATGGATAAAAAATAGGCAAAATTCTAATCGTTGTTTTCTGGTTGTTGACGCACTGACCCCATCAAGAGGCCCGGACTGTTCTGGCAAATGCAGGGGCTGCTGTAAGATGCTATAGACCAGTGATCCCCAACCAGTAGCTTGTGAACAACATGTTGCTCTCCAACCCCTTGGATGTTGCTCTCCGTGTGCTCAAAGCAGGTGCTATTTATTGAATTCCTGGCTTGGAAGCAAGTTTTAATTGCATAAAAACTAAGTATAGTGTCAAGTAGAGCCTCCTGTAGGCTGCCAGTCCACAGAGGGACGACCAAATAGCCAATCACAGCCTTTATTCGGCACCCCAAGGGACTTTTTCATGCTTGTGTTGCTCCCCAACTCTTTTTACATTTGAATGTGGCTCACGGGTAAAAAAGGTTGGGGACCCCTGCTATAGACAGTCACTATTTATTGGGCTTGTATTGCTTATATTTGTATCGGGTTCTCAGCTGATCATCCTGTTAACTTTCCAAGCCTGACAGTTGAAGCTTATCCTAGAATACCACTGTCTACGTCTTGTCAGGTCATTGCAACATCATACTAGAGAATTTGCTCCCACCGTAGTTCATATTCCGGCTCTCCCTTTGCTCTAACTGGAAAATTAGAAAAACATTAGCAGTACAGAGTATTCTGACTTTTCCTGCTCGTCCCAAACAAACAGAACAGACGGGGCTTCCCTTAATTTTCTGGTGACAGTTTGTAAGGGCTGGGGAGGGGGCTGGTGTTGGTGATTTTATGTGCGGTTTGGAGTCGGAGATGGGGTTGGGCAGCCAGCCAACACGTTGTAGATCCGGCTGCCTCTTAATAAACCATATGGATTCAATTTGACATTTTTATTATTATTTTTACAGGGCTGGTAACAGAAACCAACTAAAAGGGACGCCTAGGGAAACGGCTGGAGAAAGAAATCTCTGTGAGCCGAAGGGAATGAACTTGTGTGTCCATATCTCTTAAAGATGCAAGTCTACTCGCATTATATACTTAATCTCATCCCTGCCTTGTTCCAATGGCTGGACCACCTACCAGCTTTTCAAAAGGAACCTTATTTGTAATTCAGCCTTTAGGCAGTATTAATTACCCTTGCCCCATGTAATGTAAGGGAGAGCTACCATATTGCATAGATCCTCCATCTAGATACAGGTATGGGATCCGTTATCTGGAAACGAGCTATCCTGAATTAGACAGAAAGGTCATCTCTCCATTTTATCCAAATAAAACAAATTTTTAAAAAAGATGTCCATTTTCTCTGTAATAATAAAACTGTACATCGTACTTGATCCAAACTAAGATATAATTAATCCTTATTGGATGGAAGACAGGCCTATTGGGTTTATTTAATGTTCACATGAAGATCCAAATTACGGAAAGATCCATTGTCCAGAAAACCGCAGGTCCCGAGCATTCTGGATAACAGGTCCCATACCTGTACCTTAAAATATAGCAGGGTTCATTTCAGGGGCCACAAAGAACAGGGATGGTAAGTGTTGGGTCCCACTGCCTGAAACCAATATCAATCTGTACCAGGGCTAAATATCTGGGGAACCGGGCACGTCCCTACTGGATCTGACACCATCTACATTTGTAAAGAGCCCTTATGTGATGTAATTTTACTTCCACTTGAAACATTTGCACCAACATCGCTAATAAAGACATATGTGACCTTTATGTACCCGCCCTATTCAAATTGACTTAAGCGTACTAACGAAGTTTCACTAGCCAGAATTGAACGCTAGCAAAAGATTGTTATGAAATGGTTGCCTGACGAATTAACGCTAACGAAATTACGCCTTTTATTCAATTAGCATAGTGCTAGGGACGGGCGAATTTAACCCGTTTCTCCAAAAATTCGCAGGCGGCAAAAATTTCCCAAAATGCATTTAAGTCTGTGAGCGACAACTTTTTTGGCGCTCGTCATTTTTTTTCCTCCCAGTGAATTCTATTGGCGTCATTTCGCTTGTCCCATTTACTCCTGGCGAAGTGTGGTGGTGCGTTCGCTGGCGACAATTTGCCCTTTAGTGAATTTGCCCCACTATCTAGATATAAAATTGCTGATAGTGCTATTCTGAGCACTTTTGATTTTTTTTTTTTAGATTTTATGATGTCTCTAAACTGCTAATATCATGAGGGTGTAACCTGACTGCCCTCTGCTCTTCAATCGTGCTTATCTAGGGGGGCAGCAGAGTTTACACTCTAAAGCCTGACACATGGATGCGGTTGGTACCAGGGCTCATTGGTTGGTTGCTTTGCCCATTTTCTCTTCCGGGTTCATGATCCTTGTGGTACAGGGCAGTAGCGCATGTACACAGGGCAGCCATTATGTTTCTGTTCCAACAAAGATTTCCCTTCATGTAGTTGAGAGCCGGCAACATTACCAACAGATGTCCTCGTATGCTTTCTAATGAAATATGAGAGTCACAGTCAGTGTGCGGAATGATGGTTTAATTTGTCCATATTCAGCAACGATAGATCTGGCAGCCGGTGGTGTGTGCGTTCTCCTACCTGGGAGGGGCCCATCTACAGTTAGAGCCTAACAAGTAGATGGGCCCTTTATTTGCCATTGGGGCTGCTGATATTACTAGCTGTACATATTTACACTGCCTGTATAGCAAATACAGTACATCAGGGGTCCCCAAGCGCCGGGCCACGTGCCCAAAAGCGGGGTGTGGACACTTCCGCACTGGGCCGCCGAGCCCAGTGTGCAAAAACGCCGGAGTGCCCCGAATTGGACGCCGGCACGCCAAAATTGCATGCCAGCCCCATTCACGACCCCCCAGGTCCTCGCAAAAGAAAAAAAATTTGGCCCCGGTCCAAAAAAGGTTGGGGACCCCTGCTGAGTACATAATAAGAGTTGTAATGTAGTATGTTGACCCTTAAGGCCTGCATCTGCTCTAGTAAATCCTAACCTACTCACACCTAGAATATTAGAGACTTGCCATCTGAGAGGACTGGGGATCTAAACAATAAAAAAAACAAAAAAACCTATAAACATACTCTGAGCGCTTTTGCAATTTACATTCATTTTCTATTATTAACCATTTCTTAGATGTTAGCAGTTTTAGACAGCTTTATACTGTTAAAGGAAAAGTAACACCAAAACATTAAAGCGTTTTAAAGTAATGAAAATATCATGTAGTGTTGTCCTGCACTGGTAAAACTGATCTGTTTGCTTCAGAAACACTACTATTGTTTATATAAATAAGCTGCTGTGTAGCAATGTTGGAAATTGAAAAAAGTCTAAATGGCACAGGGTAAATAGTGGATAACAGATAACACCATTATGTTCTACAGAGATTATCTGCTGTGTAACCTGAGCCTTTTCTCCATTGAATGGCTGCCCCCATTGCTACACAGCAGCTTGTTTATATAAACAATAGTAGCAAATAACTAAATATACAAGCGACTGAATGTATTTATTAAAAATCAACTACAGGTATGGGATTCATTATCTGGAAACCATCCTCCCAACTGTCCCTTTTTCAGAGGGACAGTCCCTCTTTTGACAGCTCAACTTGAGGTCCCTCATTTGTACTGGAAAGTCCCTCTTTTCTCTGCACTGAACAGCCAGAAAAAGAAACAAAGTTTCTAACTTAATTGGCTTTTGGCAGAGAGGCCAGTACGGCTAACAGGTGCAACTAAGATGCTTTATAACAATTTTGAGATAAGAAAATAAGTAATTTTAACAGTTTAGATAAGGAGAAATATTTTCATAATAGCTTTAGCCAGAGACTTGGGACTGATCATGTGCACAGTCAAAAAGCTCCGATTTAAAGTAAGGCGTCTCCCATAGACTCCATTTTATCCAAATAATCCACATTTTTAAAAAATGTTTTCTTTTTTTCTGTAATAATAAAACAGTAGCTTGTACTTGATCCCAACTAAGATATAATTAATCCTTATTGGAAGCAAAACCAGCCTATTGGGTTTATTTAATGTTTACACGATTTTCTAGTAGACTTAAGGTATGAAGATCCAAATTACAGAAAGATCCGTTAACTGAAAAACCCTAGGTCCCGGGCATTCTGGATAACCAGTCTCATACCTGTACAGTTTATTGAATCTTTTTATAACAGTATCAAGCTCCCTTTAATAACAGGAAATATAATTTTCTCAAAGATACTTTAGTCAGATTAAATATTGAATTTTAAGATGGAGAGATTCAGTTAAAATTTGTCTCCATCACTAACTACAAGTCCATTTAAAGTTGATTGCCCCATTGAAGTCTGTGGGATTCATTATGGATTTTGTCTCTTCCTTCTCAGGCAGATCGGAGGCCTTAAACCTGCTGCCAATAAACCTGGTATGAACTGTGATTTGATTGGCTGTGGGTTCCAGTCTATACAAAGGGCTGCAGGCACACAGTGTACAGATAGAATACACAGAATATAGTTACGTTTGCAGAAACTCATTGAATTGTAAATATTCCCAGGCAGCAATGCATCAGATTTCAGCAGATATTCAGACCGGGGCTTTCAAGGATAAAGGGTGAAGAAGAATATATACTAAACTAATTTCTCCGTTATATATTTAAACCTGGCAAGACAGATGACTCTGCACTGGATATTGATATTAAAGGCCCCCATACACGTTAAAAAATCCCGTTGGATCCCGTCCGCATCTGTGCGTTTATGTGGTCCCGCGTTCCGACTGCCCCTATTGGATGCCTTATGATACAATCATTGGGCCCTAGGGCCCGCGATAAGATCAGCCCGATATCTCCCACTTCAATGTGGCCATTTCGGTTAGAGACCTCTACGACTATGGCCACCTTTAGTCATTGCTAAGTTTCTATAGAAAGATTAGCTGTTTGGCCAGGTTGGCCCTTAAAGTGGACCTGTCACCCAAAAATCTGTATTATAAAAGTCCTTTTCAAATTAAGCATGAAATCCAATTTCTATTTTTTATTAAAGCATTCATGGCTGTTGTAAGGTCATTTAAAAATATCAAATATCCCTTTAAGGGGGAACTATTGCGAAAATAAAAATAATAATGGCTCCATCCCACTGAAATAAGAAACGTTCTCAATATGATCATTTAAAAATTCTGAACTAATCAAGTTTATCTTCCAAACTCCTGCATGAAGACAGAATGAAGAGAGGCAGATGCTGACAGAGGGGTGGGGAAGAGTAACTTGAATATTTCATAAACGGTCCAGAATTTTTAATCGATTGTGTTTCGAAAACGTCTTATTTCAGTACCCTGAAGCTTATATTCAACTTTCATTATCGCGATAGTTCCACTTTACATCTGAATGTGCAAAGTAGGGTTCAGATTTGGTTTGGTATTGGGCCAGATCTTATGGGAAGGTTTCAGTAAGCCCAATTTAAGAATTTAGGAATTGGTTGCACTGACCTTTCCAGGTTCCAACTCGCAGGTACAACAGCTCATTTCTGGGCAAACTGGTGCATTCCATAGTTTACAGACAGGGTCGGAACGGGCCGGAAAAAAAGCTGGTGGACCCCCGCCGGCCCAGATCCGCACCCTGCACCTTTTTTCTTTTCCTGTCGTGACCAGCGGTTGCAGCAAAAACTGCGCACGCATGCGCCCAGTCCGACCCTGGTCACAGATATAGGACTAGGGATATAAAGGTAATTAACTAAAGCTCCAGTCCAGTTTCAGGAGTGTTTAATCTTCAGTACTCCAAAATGTGTATTTGTCAGCAACTCCCAGAACAGATAATTTGGTTCTCTTCTTCCAAATCAGGGTCATTGGGATGTATTATATCAGAAGTATTATATAAGGGCTTATGAGACAACCAGTTAGTTTGTAGCAGTGCAATATATAGTATATTGTAGGGATGCACCAAATCAGTAGTATCACTAGAGGGGGGCGGGCTCTGGTGTGTGACGCGCAGCCGGGCCCCGCCCCCCTCCGTACGGCTGCATTTTCAGTGGCGCACGGGCTGCCGGGAGGGCCCTGAGGGGGTGCAGGCCCTGGCCCGCTCGCCCCCCTGCTCCACTGGTAGTTCCGCCACTGCACCGAATCCAGGATTCGGTTCGGGATTCGGCCAGGATTCGGCCTTTTTCAGCTGGATTCGGATCCTTCTGCCCGGCCGAACCGAATCCTAATTTGCATATGCAAATTAGGGGTGGGGAGGGAAAATGCACAACTTTTTGTCAGAAAACAAGGAAGTAAAAAATATTTTCCCCTTCCCACCCCTAATTAACATATGCAAATTAGGGTTCGGATTCGAAGGATTCGGGGGTTGGGCCGAATCCAAAAAAGTGGATTAGGTGCATCCCTAGTATATTTAAATATATAAATTGCACTTTGCAACCCATTGAATCTGCCTCGTCTGCACAACAAAAAGCCATGGCATCTGCTTTGCTCCCGAGCAGAATAAAGCAGCACTGGAAATACATATTGGCCATCTAAAGTTACCCCATGTGACTCAAGTGAGCGAAAGACGTAACAATGTAACAATAGCAAACGAAATCAAATCCATCCGATGAACCGAAATGACTAAGGGAATGTTCTGAAACGGAAAAATTGGTTTACATGGTTTTATGGCACATTCAAAACAAGATTAGGTTATCGGCTCAATTAAAATAAATAATGGTGACAGTTGCCCTTTAAACATGGCATATTTTACATGCCGAATGCTATCAAGGGAAATAATATCTAAAACATAAATGTATACCATAAATAAAAAGAGAGTATTTTATGAAGTCCGTGGATACATATAAACTAGCAAAATGATTTATATATACAGTTTTCCTGGAACAGCAATAAAACCGTTTTCCTACCCATTCAGACCTAAATCTCCAGTCTCATAGCTCTCTGTTTTATCAGCAGAGAATAGCACCCCAACTCTGCCCCGCTGTTGTTTAATTTCACCTAAGAAACGCTTGATGAAGCCAGTACAGGTATAAGGTCCCTTATCTTGGAACTCATTATCCAGAAAGTTCTGAATTACAGGAAGGCCATTGCCCACAGTCTCCATTTATATCAAATAATTCAATATTTTTAAAAATGATTCCTTTTCTGTGTAATAATAAAATAGTAACTTGTACTTGATCCCAACTGAGATATAATTAATCCTTATTAGAAGTAAAACTAGCCTATTGGGTTTCCTCGATGTTTAAAATGATTTTTAGTAGGCTCAAGGCATAGAAATCCAAATTACGGAAAGACCCCTTATCCAGAAAACCCCAGGTCCTAAGTATTCTGGATAACAGGTCCCATAGCTGTATTGGTGCTTTTGGTCCAAAATGCTTGGGAAAGCCAATGTCATGCATGCTGTTATTCAATAGGGGGAATGGAGAAGAGAACAGAAAGTTCAAAATAACCCATAAAAACAGTTAGCATTTGCTGGTCAGCTGCTTTAAACCAAACATCTTATTGGTTGCTATGGGTTACTAGACCTAGTGCAAACTTCCTTGTATTTCAAATTTGATTTACAATATTTAATATCTCTTATAAGTCATCATTGTTCCTACTAGGTTGTCTCATGATATAGTGTCAGGGTCAGAGTGATCTGCAAGGGAAAATCACAGTGTGCCCCAGATCTGCTAGGGGCCCCTACTAGTTCCATTGCCTGCCCCCCTGCCTAGAACCAGGGGCTCTTCAGTGGTCAGTGGGGGATGTGCGTGGGTTATGCATTGTGTATGTAGAGTTGGGGCTTCCACTCCAACCAGAGGTGGTACCCAGAGGTTGGGTTCCTGGTGGGCCCAAAGTACTTTAGTCTGACGCTGTAAATTGTAAATAACACATACATAATTACATAGCTAAAGAAACAGTAACAGTAAAAATGAAAGTGTTTTATGGAATGATAATTTAATTTACTATTGTCCTGCTCTAATAAAACTTTGGTGTTTGCTTCAGAAAGACTACTATAGTTTATATAAACAAGTTACTGTGTAGCCATGGGGGCAGCCATTCAAGCACAGGATACACAGTAGATAACAGATAAGTACTACTATAGTTTATATAAACAAGTTACTGTGTAGCCATGGGATCAGCCATTCAAGCACATGATGCACAGTAGATAACAGATAAGTACTACTATAGTTTATATAAACAAGCTGCTGTGTAGCCATGGGGGCAGCCATTCAAGCACAGGATACACAGTATATAACAGATAAGTACTACTATAGTTTATATAAACAGGCTGCTGTGTAGCCATGGGGACAGCCATTCAAGCACAGGATACACAGTAGATAACATATAAGTACTACTATAGTTTATATAAACAAGCTGCTGTGTAGCCATGGGGGCAGCCTTTCAAGCACCAGATACACAGTAGATAACAGATAAGTACTACTATAGTTTATATGAACAAGCTGCTGTGTAGCCATGGGGGCAGCCATTCAAGCACAGGATACATACACAGTAGATAACATATAAGTACTACTATAGTTTATATAAACAAGCTGCTGTGTAGCCATGGGGGCAGCCATTCAAGCACCAGATACACAGTAGATAACAGATAAGTACTACTATAGTTTATATAAACAAGCTGCTGTGTAGCCATGGGGGCAGCCATTCAAGCACAGGATACACAATAGATAGCAGATAAGTTCTGAAGAATCACATTGTATACTAAAGAGCTTATCTGTTTTCTGCTGTGTATCCTGTGCCTTTTCTTATTTTTTAGCTGTGAATGGCTGCCCCCATGGCTACACAGCAGCTTGTTTATATAAACTATAGTAGAGTTTATGAAGCAAAAACACTATTTTTACCAGTACAGAGCAAAAGTACATGATATTTTCATTATTTTAAAACACTTTAATTTTTTGGTGTTACTGTTCCTTTAAGTTGGCTTAAAAAAGGACCACATGCAGCAGTGCCAAGCACAAAATGCAGAAGGCTCGGCTTTGCACTCAAAATGTTCTTATTCAAATCAGTGCATGGTTGCTATGGTAATTTGGACCCTAGCAACCATATTGTTGAAACTGCAAACTGGAGAGCTGCTGAAGAAAAAGCTAAATAACTCAAAAACCACAAATAATAAAAAAAATGAAAACCCATTGCAAATAGTCTTGGAATATCCCTCTCTACATCATACTAAAAGTTAACGCAATGGTGAACAACCCCTTTAAAGAAAAACTATACCCCCAAAATGAATACTTAAGCAACAGATAGTTTACATCATAGTATGTGTCATATTAAAGAATCTTACCAAACTGGAATATCTATTTAAGTAAATCTTGCCCTTTTACATCTCTTGCCTTGGACCACCATTATGTGATGGTCTCTGTGCTGCCTCAGAGATAACCTGACCAGAAATACTGCAGCTCTAACTGTAACAGGAAGAAGTGTGGAAGCAAAAGGCAGAACTCTGTCTGTTAATTGGCTCATGTGACCTAAAAAGAATTGTAAAAAGAACAATTGTTTGGTTTGTTTGTGTGCACAGTGAATCGTACGATCCCAGGGGGCTGCCCTTATTTTTTAAAATGGCAATTTTCTATTTATGATTACCCAATGGCACATACTACTAGAAAAGTATATTATTATGAAAATGGTTTATTTACATGAAGCAGGATTTTACATATGAGCTGTTTTATGTAATATCTTTTTATAGAGAACTTCATTGTTTGGGGGGTATACTTTTCCTTTAATAGCATTGCCAATCTGGCTTTGGGATTGATCTGCTTTCCAGTTCAACCCTTATGGACAGATACAGATGGAGCAAACACAGTTTTGTGGGTCACCAAATGATCTAACATTTTGGGGCAGGGCAAGGGAATGAGGTAAGTCTGCAAAAGGCAAACTGCCCCTTTAAGTAAATAGTTCTCCATTTAAAGCATGCAGAACAGGAACAATCAGTTTTGCACTTTTTAAATGCTTTTTCCTGTATGATCGACTGGTGTGAGATATAGTTGGGTGATAAACTTGCGAGGACCTTGTTTCCTAACAATAGAAAAGATAATGTGGATGGGATGTAACCCCCGTGCCTCTGTCAGTCATGTATAAGTACAGCATTTCATATCCTTTGGTTAATGACACTGACCCAAATAGCAGCAGTTCCATGAGCACATTGTTATCCAATGAACAGATACAAAGAGCTGCAGTAATATTTAATATTGAGTGAGAAGGTCAGGAGGCACCAGCTGGGCCTCTCATGTCTCTTCCTTTCTTCCATCGCTGTTTCCTCCACTTTTCTCTTCTCACTTCCCAATCAGTTAGGAACCATTTTTTGCGTCTAGCTAATGGGGGGCTGTTGTTCAAGCATGACCCTCGGCACAGAATAAACGCTCCCATTTACTAACAATTTGCAAATATGCACATTTATAGTAATTACAGCCCAATGGGCATTTTGACCTCCACTCTCACTGTGCCGTAAGCATACCTCCCAACATTTTGGGGAAAAAAGAGGGACAAAAAAGTTGCGACAAAATTTATGTATACCACGCCCACTTTTGGGACCACACCCCCTAATTACCATGTTAATTTTACAAAATTTGGCAGGTTATGAAAGTATGAACATATTTCTGTGTTTTTTTTCCAGTTATTACAGTTTTGCTAACGAAGGTGAATTGCCCTTTAAGCTGTGAGTCTAACTTCTCCCAAGGGACCTGTTACCTTATATCAGGGGTGCAACGAAGGCCGGATTATTCTGGCTGTTCACTGCAGAGAAAATCTGGACTTTCCACTACAAAACGAGGGAATGTGGGTTGAGCTGTTAAAAGAGGGACTGTCCTGAAAACGGGACAGTTGGGAGGTATGTCGTGAGGCCAGGGCCGCCATCAGGGGGGGACAGGGGGGAGAGTTGTAGGGGGCCCCGAGGGTAAGGGGGGCCCGGCCACGCCACACTTACTTGATAGCAGGGACTTGGCCTCTAAAACAGAAGGAATGCAGGGAAATTTAGGTAAGAGGGCCTGTTGCTAAAAAAAACGTAACGTAAATTGACCTTTCAGCAGGACAGTAATCCCAAACACAAGGCCAGAGTAACACCAGAGTGACTCATGAACAGAAAGGTGAATGTCCTGTGATGGCCTGACTTCAACCCAGTGGAGGATTTATGGCTCTATATGAATATCCAGTGTTATCCGACCAACCTGAATAAACTGGAACAAATCTGCCCAGAAGAATGGACCAAAATCTCACCCAGCATGCAAAGCTGCTACAGACTTACCCTAAAAGCCTTAAAGCTGTTAAATGGGCTGTTCACCTTTAAAGTAAAGTTTTAATGTTTTATATGCTGCAGAGAGTGATATGCTTAGACAATTTGCTATTTGCTTTTAATTTTATATTATCTGTGGTTTTTGAGTTATTTAGCTTTTTATTCAGCAGCTCTCCTGTTTGCAGCATCAGAAGTGATGAAGAGAGTGATATTTTGAGACAACTTGCAATTGGCTTTCATTTTTTTTTTATTATTTGTGGTTGTTGAGTTTTTAGCTTTTTATTCAGCAATTCTCCAGTTTTCAAATTCAGCAATCTGGTTGCTAGGGCTCAAATTAACCAGGCGACCATGCATTGATTTGATTAAGAGACTGGAATATGAATAAGAGGGTCCTGAATAGAAGGCAAATGCAAAATCATAATAAATTGGAAAGAACCAGGGGTCTGAAGTTTTCAGGCTGACCTTTCATCACTAATGTCAACACCTTCTCATCCCTTGATCACGCTCCTAACTCTTCCGGTTCTTCACAATTTATTATGATTTTGCATTTGCCTCCCCCAACTACCAATAGTACAAGTATGGGACCTGTTATCCAAAATGCTTGGGACCTGGGGTGTTCCGGATAATTTGAATCTTCATACCTTAAAGGGATACTGTCATGGGAAAAATTTTTTTTTTCAAAATGAATCAGTTAATAGTGCTGCTCCAGCAGAATTCTGCACTGCAATCCTTTTCTCAAAAGAACAAACAGATTTTTTTATATTCAATTTTGAAATCTGACATGGGGCTAGACATATTGTCAATTTCCCAGCTGCCCCAAGTCATGTGACTTGTGCTCTGATAAACTTCAATCACTCTTTACTGCTGTACTGGAAGTTGGAGTGATATCACCCCCCTCCCTTTTCCCCCCCAGCAGCCAAACAAAAGAACAATGGGAAGGTAACCAGATAACAGCTCCCTAACACAAGATAACAGCTGCCTGGTAGATCTAAGAACAACACTCAATAGTAAAAACCCATGTCCTACTGAGACACATTCAGTTACATTGAGAAGGAAAAACAGCAGCCTGCCAGAAAGCATTTCTCTCCTAAAGTGCAGGCACAAATCACATGACTGGGGGCAGCTGGGAAATTGACAATATGTCTAGCCCCATGTCAGATTTCAAAATTGAATATAAAAAAAATATGTTTGCTCTTTTGAGAAATGGATTTCAGTGCAGAATTCTGCTGGAGTAGCACTATTAACTGGTGCGTTTTGAAAAAAACATGTTTTCCGATGACAGGATCCCTTTAAGTCTACTAGAAAATCATGTAAACATTAAAAAAACCAAAAAAGATGGTTTTGCTTCCAATAAAGATTAATTATATCTTAGTTGGGATCAAGCTACTGTTTTATTATTACAGAGAAAAAGGAAATCATTTTTAAAATTGCATAAAATGTAGTCTATGGGAGACAGCCTTTCCGTAATTTAGAGTTTTCTAGATAACGGGTTTCCGGATAACGGATCCCATACCTGTAATATTTCTGCTGCTGAGGACATGAGAGAGAGCTGATGATTGGCGCAGTCCCACCCACTGGCTGAAGCTCTATGTAAGGAGAGACACTCTTAGCCCAAGCACGTGGCACAATATTTCCTTATGCACACACTCACTCACAGGTCCGATAAAGGTTTGATAGCCAGGGACCATTCTCGTTTGGACTTTGTGCAGGTGACTTCTTATCACAATACCATAGTCAACTTTTAACTGGTTCAGTGCCATGCTTCACTTGAGCTGAAACATGTAGATGTACAGCTATGGCTTGTGGCACGTGGGGCATCTGGACTGACTCAGCGCTCTCAGAAGAGTGTCCTCCACCTGTCTCTTTACATTACCAGCAGTCTCAGAGTCTCTTACCCATCTCTGTGTGCCCCTGTGGGGCTGCTATGTGACTATATAGTGCAGGCAAGACGGCCATACGAGACTTTACTCACTGGCTGTGCAGGTCACCCCTAGTTCTTTAACATTTCTGGAATGTGCTGGCCAGTACCAAATTTACCAATATCATTTAAATGCAATCTGTGTAGCATTATAAACAAATACATATTAGAATTTCCCCTGAATTTGCTCTATGGATTATAGTTATTGTAGAGCTTTGAATTGGGTCACAAAATCTTGACCCATCCAGTTATAAATTTTGCCTAACACTTCGGTAATTAACCCAACTGATCCAAACCAGAGCTGGTACCTGAAAGCCCAACACACACTTTTTGCTGATTGTCAGAGTTAAGGGATAAAGGAGATCGGGACTCGGGAACAGTCAATTTTGCCGTTCCCAAACCACTGCTACAGCAATCTGATTAAGCACATTACTTGCTAGACAATTATTAGCTAATTAATGGCTCATCAAGTTGCTGACTAGCAGAGACAATATTTTTTGTCCGTATCCACAGTGAGCTAAAATAGCCATGCCTTTAAATATCTATGTCCCCTAGCACTCTATGTGTCCTTTTGTTGGACCTTGATTGTTTGAATAGAGAATTTCTAGGAAATTTAGTTTGGACTGTCTCGTCCGTGACTCGTGCAGCAATTTCAGACTGTGCTTAATTAATTAAATCTGCACTACGGCTCTTAGATAGATAGATAGATAGATAGATAGATAGATGATAGATAGATAGATAGATAATAGATAGATAGATAGATAGATAGATAGATAGATAGATAGATAGATAGATAGATAGATAGATAGATAGATAGATAATGGATAGAGAGAGATAGTTGATAGAGAAAGAGACAGAGAGAGGGCGAGAAAGAGAAAGATAGATAGATGATAGCTAGATAGATAGATAGATAGATAGATAGATAGATAGATAGATAATGGATAGAGAGAGAGATAGATGATAGAGAAAGAGACAGAGAGAGAGAGAGCGAGAGAGAGAAAGATAGATAGATAGATAATGGATAGATAGAGATAGATGATAGAGAGAGAGACAGAGAGAGAGTGAGAGAGAGAAAGATAGATAGATAGATAGATAGATAGATAGATAGATATAGATGATGAGAGAGAGAGCGAGAGAGAGAGAGA
This sequence comes from Xenopus laevis, assembly GCF_017654675.1. NCBI lineage: Eukaryota > Metazoa > Chordata > Amphibia > Anura > Pipidae > Xenopus > Xenopus laevis. The sequence goes on along the minus strand of NC_054377.1, from coordinate 16,575,300 downwards.
GAGAGAGAAAGAGAAAGATAGATAGATAGATAGATAGATAGATAGATAATGGATAGATGATGAGAGAGAGAGAGCGAGAGAGAGAGAGAGAGAAAGAGAAAGATAGATAGATAATGGATAGAGAGAGATAGATGACAGAGAGAGAGAGAGAGAGAGAAAGAGAGAAAGAGAAAGATAGATAGATAATGGATAGAGAGAGAGAGAGAGAGAGAGAGAGAGAGAGAGAGAGAGAGAGATAATCAAATGCGGTTTGACTACCTAGTTTCCTTTGACATGTAAACCACTTCCTGGCTGAGCAGAAGGGAGAATGATAAAACATATGGCCACTCAACAGATAAATCCTCTTTGTATTTTAGTGTAATCTCATCTCTATATCTTCATCAGGAGCATGTTCAGTGTAATGCAGAACAGATTTTTTATTAGTATTTATAATGGCATAAAATTAGGAAATACAGAATTTGACTTTTCCATTTATTATATATGTTTTAGATACTTATTTATACCATAACAAAACATGAATTTCAAATAAATGGTAACGAACAGCTATAGTATTGCCCAACTGGAGTGGCATGTTAATTATTTATACAGATAAAATAGATTTCTGACAAACATGCGATAAAAATGAAAACTTCTTCTTGTGTGCTTAACAGTCTGTAAGGCCAAAGGCCTTAGAGGTAGTGAGGACCAAGGGAGGAGATAGCAAAAGTCCAAGTTCGCGGTACAGATTGGGATGAGACGAAAGAATGGTCAAACAGGCAACAATATCAGTCCAGGCAGAAGAGGTTCAATGTCGAATAATCCAGGCAAGAGGTCGGTACACAATAAGCAAGAATATCACAAGAACACACCCAGGAATAGCAAGCTAAAACCTATAATTGGGCACTGATGACTTTCCAGAGTTCCTTCTTATAGGCCCAGATTTGGCGCCAATTTTGGACGCATCGGCGTCATGACGTGTGCGCGGACGCGCTGACGTCAGCGACCGACGCGCTGACGTATGCGACCGACGCCGGCGCCAATTATTGACGCCGACGCCCATTCCGTCGCCGGCGACCAATCCGAGCGCGGGAAGAGGTCGGCGTCATCCGGCTGTTTCCGTGAGGAACCAGGGAGCCACCATCTTGGACGCCATCTTGGTCACCATTTTGGGATCCCAGCTCGGACTCCATTACAGTACCCCCCTCCCTAGGGGGGGCCTCAGGACCACCTGGGTTAGAAGGAAACTGCCGATGAAATTTTTGGACCAGGAGAGGAGCATGGACATCTGCACTTCTTACCCAGGAGCACTCCTCAGGGCCGAACCCCTTCCACTCAATGAGATAATGTAGGGTGCCCCTCGAAATTCGAGAGTCCAGGATTCTTTTCACCTCGAATTCTTGATGACCGTCCACCATGACAGGAGCTGAGGAGGAAGAAGAAGTACCTGCAGGTTTGAGCAAGGAGACATGGAAGGCGTTTGGAATCCGCATTTCCGAGGGAAGTTGTAAACGGACAGCCACCGGATTGATGATCTCAGAGATGGAGAAGGGACCAATAAACTTGGGACCAAGTTTAGGAGAGGGGACTTTGAGACGAATGTTCCGAGTAGATAGCCAAACCTTGTCACCGGGTGCATACAGAGGGGAAGGAATTCTTCTTTGATCAGCGAATCTTTTCTGGACCAAGGAACTTTTCTCCAGATTGACAAGAGTGGCGTGCCAGATGGCCGACATGTGGGCAGCTTGGTCATTGGCGGCAGGGACATTGGTGAGTAATAAGTCCTGAGGAAAAGCCAAAGGGTTAAGACCATACATACAGAAAAAAGGGGATTTTTCAGAAGAAACGTGTAAGGCATTGTTATGTGCGAATTCAGCCCACGGAAGCAGATCTGCCCAATCGTCTTGGCACAAAGATACATGGCATCGGAGAAAACTGTTCAAGGGCCTGGTTAACCCTCTCTGCTGCTCCATTAGACTGTGGATGGTAAGAAGAAGAAAACTGAAGAGAAACACCAAGGGCTTTACACAGGGACCTCCAAAACTTGGAAACAAATTGAGAACCACGGTCAGAGACAATTTCGGCAGGGAAACCGTGGAGGCGGAAAATATGTTTAATAAATAATGAAGAAAGTTCAGGAGCAGAGGGGAGTTTCCGAAGAGGAGTAAAATGTGCGACTTTGCTGAATCTATCAATTACCACCCAAATAACTGTGTAACCAGAGGAGTTAGCGAGATCCACAATGAAGTCCATAGATAGATGAGTCCGTGGGCGAGAAGGAATGGGTAGTGGCAGGAGTAACCCCTTAGGAGGGGAACGTCCAGACTTGGATACGGCACACACTGAGCAAGAAGAAACAAAGTCTTTGACATCCTTTCTTAGGGAAGGCCACCATACAAGGCGAGACAGAAGTTCAGTGGTTTTTCTGATTCCAGGATGCCCGGCCTGCTTGGAGCTGTGGGACTGGACCAGAATGGAATGACGAAGTTCAGGAGGGACAAAGGCAACACCAACAGGAGTTCCTGCAGGAGCAGAAGATTGAACCGACAATAACTGAGAGGCCAAGGAAGGAAATAGAGCAGCGATGATCTTTGTAGGAGGTACAATGGATTCCGGTTCTACAGAAGAGAGATCTTCGAGAAGAAAGCTTCTGGAAAGAGCGTCTGCCTTCTTGTTTCTAGCACCAGGCCGAAAAGTTAGAATGAAATTAAAACGAGAGAAGAATAGTGCCCACCTGGCCTGACGAGGGTTGAGGCGTTTGAGTGTCTGGATATACTCTAGATTTTTATGGTCCGTATAGATGGTCACAGGGACGGAAGAGCCTTCCAATAAATGTCTCCATTCCTCCAGGGCAAGTTTTACGGCCAGTAACTCACGATTTCCAACATCATAATTTTGTTCAGAAGAGGTGAATTTTTTCGAAAAGAAGGTGCAAGGATGTAGTTTTCCATCAGTAGACGCTCTTTGGGACAAAATTGCTCCGGCACCGACATCTGAAGCATCAACTTCAATGAAGAATGGCTGGAAAGGTTCAGGGTGTCTGAGAATGGGAGCAGAAGAAAAAGAAGTTTTAAGACTCTTGAATGCTTCCAAAGCTAAAGGTGGCCAATGCTGAGGCTTACCCCCTTTTCGAATAAGAGAAAGAATGGGAGCAATTTTGGATGAAAACCCCTTGATGAATTGTCTATAATAGTTAGCGAAGCCAATAAATCTTTGGATAGCTTTAACACTGGTGGGGAGAGGCCAGTCCTGGATAGCGGAGATCTTGGCAGGATCCATACTGAAACCCTGTTGAGAAATGATGTAACCAAGGAAGGAGATGGACGATACTTCAAAAGAACACTTCTCCAACTTGGCAAATAAGTTATTTCTCCGCAGACGGGAAAGGACTTCTTGTACTTGAAGACGGTGCTCAGCAAGGTTCCTGGAAAAAATAAGGATATCGTCCAAGTACACCACCACGTATTGGCCCAGTAAATCCCTGAAAATGTCATTTACAAATTCTTGGAAGACCGCAGGGGCGTTACAGAGGCCGAATGGCATTACTAGATACTCATAATGCCCGTCACGGGTGTTGAATGCGGTCTTCCATTCATCTCCCTCTCTGACCCGGATTAAATTATAAGCCCCACGAAGATCCAATTTGGTGAAAAGACAAGCCCCTTTGAGTTGGTCGAACAGTTCAGAGATGAGGGGAAGGGGATAACGGTTTTTAATTGTAATTTTGTTTAAACCTCTATAGTCAATGCAGGTCCGCAAACCTCCATCTTTTTTTTCTACAAAGAAGAAGCCGGCTCCAGCCGGGGAAGAAGAAGGATGAATAAAGCCTCTTTGCAGATTCTCTTGAATGTACTCCTTCATGGCACAGGTTTCAGAAGGAGAAAGCGGATAGGTGCAACCCCTGGGAGGCATGGTTCCAGGAAGAAGTTCGATGGGGCAATCATAAGGACGATGGGGAGGCAGGACTTCGGCAGACTTTTTATTGAAGACATCAGAAAAGGCTTGATAAACAGAGGGCAAAGAAGAATTTGAAGACACAGATGAAACTTTAATGATGGATTTGGTGGGTAAACAATTTTGTTGGCAGAAAGAACTCCATCGGGAGATCTGAGATGAAGCCCAGTCTATTACTGGGTTATGAATATTCAACCAGGGCAAACCAAGCACAATGGGAGTAGAAGGACAATCAATTAAAAGGAAGGACAATCTTTCAAGATGCATGGTTCCCACAATAACAGAAAGTTCATCGGTGGAGTGGGAAATTGTAGCAGAAGACAATGGACGATCATCAATCGCCAATGCACAAAGGGGAACAGCCAGAGATCGCAGGGGAATGGAGTGGTTTTCAGAGAAGACTTTATCCATGAAATTCCCAGCTGCGCCGGAGTCAAGGAAAGCTTCAGAAGAAATCGTCTGGGTTCCAAAACGAATCTGCACAGGAAGGAGGAAGCGTTGAGCAGAAGAATAGGGAGAAGGACCAATTCCACCCAGGTAAGTCTCCCCAGTCTTACCTAGGTGTTGGCGTTTCCCGGCTTCACTGGGCACTCATAGGCGAAGTGGGATTTTCCACCACAGTAGAGGCAAAGTCCAGCAGCCCTTCTCCGAAGCTTTTCCTGTTCGGTCAGATGGGCCCGTCCGATCTGCATAGGTTCTTCCGAAGGCAGGGAAGAAGAAGCAGAAGCCGCAGGAGTTGGAGAAGGCAAGGTGGAAACCGGATTGGGAAGGAAGGGTCTTTGAAATCGAGGAGCCAGAGTAGGTTGGAACCTGTGGAATCTCTTGGTTGGGGAGCGCTCTCTGTCGAGCTCAGCTTGAAACTCCCTCTGCCGAGTATCTACCTTTATGGCCAAGGCGACTAGATCTTCCCAACGGGATGGAATTTCCCTGGACACCAGATCCTTCTTGATGCGCATCGCCAGGCCGTTGTAAAAGGCAGCGTGATACCTGTCATTGTTCCACGAAGTCTCAGCAACCAGGGTGCGAAACTCAATGGCATACTCCGAGACAGAGCGAGTTCCCTGATGAAGTTGAAATAGGCGTGCAGAAGAAGCAGTGGCATGACCCGGAGCATCAAACACCGTACGGAGTTCACGAATGAAGGACCTGGCATTGTCAATGATAGGATCTTCCTTCTCCCATAGAGGTGAAGCCCACTCCAATGCCTTCCCTTGCAGGCGGGAGAATATGAAGCCCACCTTGGCACGTTCAGAGACAAATTGGCTGGGTAAAAGTGCAAACTGGACCTCGCACTGGTTGACAAACCCGCGGCAAGCTTCGGGGTCACCACTGTAGAGTGGGGGAGCCGGAATGCGAGGCTCGGAAACCTGGAGTGGCGACACAGGTAACCGGTACAGGAACAGGGTCAGCAGTTGTTAGGGTCGACAACTTTGCCAATATTGTTTCCAGGGCTTGACCAAAATGAGATTGCTGTACCTCATAGGACTGCATCCGAGAAGCCAGTCCCCGAAGCGCTCCACCGACATCAGGCGGCGCAGGGTTTTCCTCCGAAGGGTCCATGGCCCAATTATAATGTAAGGCCAAAGGCCTTAGAAGTAGTGAGGACCAAGGGAGGAGATAGCAAAAGTCCAAGTTCGCGGTACAGATTGGGATGAGACGAAAGAATGGTCAAACAGGCAACAATATCAGTCCAGGCAGAAGAGGTTCAATGTCGAATAATCCAGGCAAGAGGTCGGTACACAATAAGCAAGAATATCACAAGAACACACCCAGGAATAGCAAGCTAAAACCTATTATTGGGCACTGATGACTTTCCAGAGTTCCTTCTTATAGGCCCAGATTTGGCGCCAATTTTGGACGCATCGGCGTCATGACGTGTGCGCGGATGCGCTGACGTCAGCGACCGACGCGCTGACGTATGCGACCGACGCCGGCGCCAATTATTGACGCCGACGCCCATTCCGTCGCCGGCGACCAATCCGAGTGCGGGAAGAGGTCGGCATCATCCGGCTGCGTCCGTGTGGAACCAGGGAGTCACCATCTTGGACGCCATCTTGGTCACCATTTTGGGATCCCAGCTCGGACTCCATTACAACAGTCTCTATTTCAAACCTACCCATCCTTATAAATGAAGGAAAGGCCTATTTAATTGGGGGTGCCAAAGGTTAGGTACACCTACGTTATCTCCTGATAAGATCATCAGCTCAGGGTGTGAGGTAAGTATATACAATAACTTTTGGCACCCCAAGTAAATAGAGCCTTTTCCTTCTTCATTCGTCAGGGCGGTGATCCATCGTGTGGCGCTCGATTTCTCCTATCGAAGGCAGGGAGGAGAGATCGCACAATGGACCTGACGCCATTTCTAAAGAGAAGCGCAAGCAGAGAATCGGTAAGTAATTTCTTAATAAAAGCTTTGCGAATTAAAAGTGAAAACTGTCTTGGTGGTTTTTTTCGTTAAAAAGAAAGACATTTTTTAAAATATTTTCTATTTTATGTTATCGGTCTTTTAATTGACCTTTCCATTCTGCCTATTCATCTTGGAACCGCCCCAGCCCTCCAATGCACAAATCCTAGTAAGGTAGGGTATCATGGTGCACAGTATGATATGTCACACTACTGGATACCCAAAGAAGGAGCATGGTGACAGAATGGGTGCATATGTTCAGGGACTGATGGAATAATGTCAGTTCTGGGAGCACATAGTGTTGTCCCAGGAGTTGGGCATAACATGAGGTTCACTGGTACACCCTTAACTCCCATGTCATTCCTTTTATGCATAAGTCACCTACCCTAAGGGGCAGATTTATCAAGGGCCCAAAAGTAAATTCAAATTTTCAATTTTCAAAATTCACACCTTCAAATTTGAATCCACCTATTCCAATGTCAATTCAAATGTGAGTTTTCTCACATCTTGATCATGAAATTTCGATTTGTACGAAACAAATACAAACTAAAACAATCCAAATTTTCGGATCCTTCAGAACCATTCTATCAAATATTAGACATTCAAAAGCCTTCCCATCGGTTAGAATCTAAATCACCGGTGGGCTGGCACTCGGAGCGCTTCGCTTTCTAAAGCAGCCCGAAGTTTCCTTGTGAAGCAACTTTGGGTGACTTTGGAAAACAAACGATCCGAGTGTCATCCTGTCTGTGATTTTGATTCTACCCGGCGGGAAGATTAGTCGGCCGAAGAAGAGGCGATTTGTTGCCGGGTGACTAAATCTCCCCGAATCTTAGCAGGTGCCTTACACATATGAGGCGGTAATATTGGTAAGGGGTGGGTAGGTCAAATATTGAATATTGATCATTTGAGGATAAGAGAGTGCCCTTGCACAAGGCACCACAATGTCAAATGCAGAAATAGACCACAAAATCCAGAAGTCATTGGCATTGCTGAACTACTAGCACCAGCTGATGGTCGGAGTCTGTCTCAATGTGCTGCGAGTTAAAGAGGCACAGACTGGTAAATGTTAGTTTATATAAATTATGGGGTATGGTGACGTCTCTTTCACCGCGGGACATATCTAAACTAAAGATAGCCCTGAGAGAAGCTCTGCTTTACAACCGAGATGTTTTTTCCTTTACATGTTCTGTGCCCAAAGTACCACTGCTGACATGGCCAATTTTTAGGACGTTATATTTAGTCTTCAGGAAAATCCCCACAGCTGTTCACCAAGGACCAGGAAATCCTCTCCAGCTGAAGAACAGACAACGCTTGTTTGAGAAGTTGCTCTAATTTTGGTATTTGCCAGGTGGATTGTATTGACCTAATCAATTGTTGTGGCATTCTTGAAATGATGGCACCAGCAGATATACCTGACATATCTTTTTTTGTAGCTATAAAATAATTGTGAATGGAGGAGGGACATTATAAAGTGTGGCCTTCAATGAAAACAAGAAAATGAAGCTTAAAACCAAAACAGACCCTTAAAATTCACTGACCTGTTTCACATTATAAAGTATAAGGTTAGCACTAGTCTACCAGAGAACCAGATGATCTCCTAGTGAGCCCAGGACCTGGTTAATCCCAGCCTAGGACCATCATCAGCCCATCCTTATTTCACCATGAGCCTCTATGAAATACCTATACTACTGTATCTGTCACTGTCTATATTTAATTGCTGTAAGAGTAGATTAAGGTTGTTCGGTTCTCTAGTGGTCCCTAGACCCAGTAGGAACAAGTGGTAGAGAGGCAAGTTGAGCCTTTCCCATTGCCCAGCTCTGTAGAAGGGATTACATGTAGTCAAGTCCTACTGAGCTACAAGCCCAAGGCTTGGTGCAGAGACACCATGAAACCTATGGTCTAATTTGGCCAGAATGCCTTGCACCAAGGTTTAGGAAGGTGGAGGTTTGATAAGAAGTATGTATGCAAGATTGCTTTCTTAATAGGACTCAAAATTAATGTTGGACTTGAAGCCAATACAGTGGACATGCATGACCTTGTCTATAGGTTTATGGACCATATAGTTTTTCAGTCAGAGAACAGGTTATCAACACTACAATAAAATTATGACTTTACAGAGAACTATGTTGGATTGGATTTTAGAGTTACTGGTCCATTAAAGTGATTTGGATGAACTACTACTCTTGCTTGATGTATACATCACTTGCCTGCAAAATAACTGATGTCTCATAATTACAAGAAGTTTTGAGTCATGTGCCAGTGCTTTGTTTATTCTGTCTCTACTAGAGCTCTTATCTCTCCCAGACTCTTAGCTAAAGCTGGCCATAGACGTGCAGATTTACCTTCATATCGGATGAACAATCGCTCTGTGCCGTCTCCCGACCTGCCACTAACCATTCACATCAAATAAGGTACTAAAAGAAATATCTATGGCCGAACGATCAGATTACAATGTGCCGTGGGCTCCGGCGGGATCGGTCGGATCAAAATCAAACCTGACCGATCGACCAAACGACCGATCTCCGCCGGACGAAAGATGTCGGCACACGCCACACACGATCCGAAAATCGTACGAATCCTCGATCCTCGTACGATTCGTACTATCGGATCTGTGTGTCTATGGCCACGTTTATGTCCAACAAAAGCTGGTGACAGTCTCCCACTGATATCGTCAGATCGGTAATACATGCAGAGATATTATCTGTAGCCCACAGAAATTTTCTAACCTGTCCAATCGTCTGTTCAGCTAAAAGGTAATTGATCTTGCTCTGTGATCTTAATAGGGAAGGAAGGGGTGTAATAAGAATCCCTGCCATAAAGCAAAGGCGGACTGTGGTGGAGGAAATTGAAATATATGAGACACATGAGTAACAGGATATATGCTTACGCTGTGCCTGAACAAAAATTAGCTACAGTATAACAATAGACAAAAATAAAACTACTAATTTTTCCTCTAAAAATTCACTGCTTTACATAATATTACAGGTATGAGTAAACACTTTTTGGACACCTATTGTTAAAAGCATTTTATCTGCACAAACCTTGCTGTGGTATTTAGGGACATTTGCAGGTTTTCCCAGAACATGTAAAAATTTAACAAAAGAGTTGCATGCCAATTTGGGAGATAAAACAGGGTTTCGTTTTTTTTACAGTACATAGTCAAGAATACCTTCGTAGTGAAGACCAATTTTAATCAACAATTTATTGTGCCCTTAAAAATACTAAATAAAGTAACACAAGATGCCATTGCTAAGAAAAGAAGAATGTAGGGCTTACTATTGTGTTATAAAGGTGTCACTGAATTTCATTTTGATGATAGTTTCTTCATTACTGAGCTGTAATGAGCTTTGGGTGGAAACCAGGAATGAGCTGGGCATGGATAAAGGAAGGTGACCCAAAAGGTGTTCTTAGGGGCTTAGTATACTGGTCACCCATTAGTTTGTGTTTCATTGTAAGCATTGTAAGAAGATGGTATAGGAGGTGATTTGCAGTGTAGAGAAGACATCTGGACAATTTGCTTTGGACATAGTGGAGGCAGAGGACACCAATACCAATAAAGAAAGATAATATCTCCTACATGTTGCTTACATGACTAGTAGAGTATGTTGGAGCATTGTTGTTTCAGAATGGTTTCCATTGTAAAATCTTCATATGAAGGTACTGGTTCTTGACTCTTTTGGCTGATTTTTTTTAAACTTAACCTCCAGTATTTCCAGCTTCTTATTTGCTGTGGTTGAGGCTTTAGCCTCTAACTGGCTTTCTTATTTGAGCTCATTTGGCAGAACGTCCCTTTTGGCGTTCTTGCTCTTGGAGAGTTATTTCTTCCAACTAGAGCCTTATTAACATACTAAATTGGCCCAGTTGGCTACTGTACTTGCATGAACAAACTGTCTGCCATGCTCCATGTCCTCCTGCTACAGTTTAGATTAATTACTATTACTTTTAAGGTGGCCATACACGGGCAGAATAAAACTGTTGGTTTATATTGGTCCTTTAGACCAATTTGGCAGCTTATCTGCCTGAGTGTGGGGGCTTCCGACGGGTCTCCACGATCCATATCTGGCCAAAAATCAGCCAGTTATAGATCAGTCAGGTTTGATTTTTCTTGATGATCGAGGAACGCATTGGCTAGTTGATTATCTCCTTATCCCGACAGCCCTCATTTCCTTTGTTGAAATTCGATCATTTGGCCCTAGGGCCCAACGGTCCGATTAATCCAATATCACCCTGCCTTTGGTGGGCATATCGGTTTAAGATCTGCTTGTTTGGCGACCTTGCCAAATAAGCGTTTCTTATCATGAATGGCCATACACTGAGAGATCCGCTCGTTTGGCAATGTCGCCAAATGAGCGGATCTCCCTCCGATATGCCCACCTTGAGGTGGGCAATATCAGGCTGATCTGATCGTGGGCCCTAGGGCCCAATGATCGGATCCTAACGATGCCTTAACGGGCGGTCGGATCACGGGACCGCATCAACGAATAGATGCGGCCGCGTTTCGACGGAAATTTCTGTTCCATCCGATCGAGATCTGGCCGACTTTCGGCCAGATGACGATCGGTGAAGCACGTCGGGGGGCCCCATACACGGGCCAATAAGCTGCAATAAGGTCTGTCGGCAGCTATCGGCCCATGTATAGCCACCTTTAGTTAGGGCCATCCTACAATTTGGGAACCAAATTATGGACAGGTTCGTTATCTGGAAAAACCCCAGGTCCCGAGCAGTCTGGATAACTGGTCCCATTCCTGTATCATACTTAAAATGTCCTTTGAGTTGGAGGGATCATATAAAATTTAGTGACCATTGTTGAGTACCATAAAACTGGTTCAAACAAAGGAAAATGTATGTTGAGCAGATCATGTTCAGATATAGCAGGCCAAGTTGAAGTGTAACAGCCTCAGGCCTTGCTCTCCGATGTGTTTCTCAAAGGAATACATTCATGCTGTTTAGTGTAGCATAAGAAAATCCTGAGAAGGGCTTATTTATAATGTAAGATATCTCTGATGCTCTGATGGGCCTAACATAATAGATGAGTTGGGAAAAAATAGACATGATATCATGTACATGGCTGATGTAATGTAAGTAAAATGTCTGATGTAATGTAGATGGCTGATGTAAACTTTAAGCAAACTTTTTATTTGCTATTAATATATATTCGGTCATGCAATATTGGTCCATGGTCAACAGATACATTTTCTTCGAGCTGCAAGCAAATACATGGACTTTAAATGTACTTAGTAGCATCTATTGCTCTCATATGATTCCAGAACCAGTTGTAGTAAGAATATCTAGAACAGCACAAGCATTCCCCTTGAATCTCACCCCAACTGGCTTGGTTCGAGGCATTTATCCCAAATACTACTTTAATTGGCCTTTAAAGGGATACTGTCTTGGGAATTTTTTTTATTTTTTTTATTTTTTTTCAGACTTCGGCACTGAAAAGAGCAAACAGAATTTTTTTATATTTAATTTTGAAATATTACATGGGGCTGGATATATTGTCAGTTTCCCAGTTGTCCACAGTCATGTGCTCTGATAAACTTCAGTCACTCTTTACTGCAAAATGGAGTGATATCATCCCCCTTCCTTCATCCCCCAGCAGCTCCCTAACACAAGATAACAGCTGCCTGGTAGATCTAAGAATGCCACTTAATAGTAAAATCCAGATCCCACTGCGTCACATTCAGTTACATTGAGTAGGATAAACAACAGCCTGCCAGAAAGCAGTTCCATCCTAAAGTGCTGGCTCTTTCTGAAAGCACATGACCAGCCAAAATTACCTGAGATGCACCTACACGCCTTTAAGATATAGAGTCAGCTAATGTTTACATTCATGGCGCATAGGTGGTAGATCCATTTTAACATTTTGACTAAAGCTCCTTCTACCATGAAATTCTAACCATCTCTCTCTATTTGTTTTGGCATTAGGCCAGAATAGCCCAGTGTCAAAATGGGAACTTCCGAACTACAGCTCCAGAAAAACCAACTTCACCCAGTCCTTGCCATAGATAAACTGCTGGACCCCAATATATATTAAGTTGGAGGCTTTTATCTCCACCTGGCCCTGAGCAGTCCTGGAATTCTCTCCCAAATGGACATATTGAGCAAAAAGTGAAGTTAGAGATCACCACAGTCTACTAGAGTGAAATTCCACCGCTCTCCATTAATTTCTATGGGAATTTTAAATGGAAAGTGACTGAATTTCACTCCAGCAGACTGTGGTGATCTCTAACTTCGCTTTTTGCTAAATATGCCCCAGAGAGTCTGGAATAGTTAATCCAATAAATATATTTACAAAGGGAACCAGAGAATATTTTACTAATGACCATTATATATGGTTGTGAACATTTGTTTAAACTAAGGTAGATTGTCGGGCAGGTGGAAGAGATAGATTGCCATGGGTCTATGGGCAAATTTGCTGTGTTGATAAATGACCCCCAGTGTTCTTGTTACTACTTTGCTTGCTATTTAAATGAACCAAACTATTCACCAGAAATCCCAGTATGAAGGTCAGTTAGGGTGAGATTTGGGTTGAACACTTGCAGTCAACCTCCCAGAGGACTTGAACTGAAAAAGTCCAACGATTTCTCTAAGGATAAATGAACTCCCCATAAGTGAAATGGTATTTGCTGGATACCAGTTATACTCTGTACTGTGATCAGTTTGCAATGTGCCAGCCCTCCAGCTTCATGTCAGTTCTCAGATCTCAGCTCTAGGTTGCTTTTTTACAGTACTGATATGGATTTGTATCCCCCAGAATGACATTAGCCCCAATAAATAGTAAACTCTTTTAGAGTCATTGGTTACCAGTGTAATGCTGTCTCCCATGGCCCAGAAGAAGGCAGCACCAGACTCTGCACATGTATTGGCAGTTGTCACATTTATAATATACAATATTTTTTATTATGATCCTTTAATATAGCAATATTCACCTGCTCTTCCAAAAGAATATACATCATTCACATCATCCCTTGGTACAGAAATACAAAGGTAGCATGCCCTGCCCATCGTAAATGGTGCCAATGAGTTTTGCAGCACTTTTAAATTAATAGAATAGGTTGTTTGTTGCTAAGAAATGGTTTATATTTCTATTTAATGGTGTCACTGGTCCTTTAAATGGACAGCAATTGTTATAATAATAATAATTGCTTAGCTGTATTATTTGTCACCCCCCTCCATGTTTCCCATTCCCCTTTCTGACTATAAACCTCTCAATATCCTCTTCCCTTTCACGTCTGCTTCCTCTCTCAGTGTCACTAATCTCATTTCTACTGATCTCTCTTCTCCGGCATCGACTTTTGAGTTTCACCTTCCCTCAGTTAACCTTCCTTCCAGACACGGAATCCAATTCTGCTTGTGCCCCCTGCTGCCACAGCACAAATACCCTTCTAACTTGTACCCTGGGCTAAATTCCCAGACTGCTCCTCTATCAGCCCAGGTTGATGCCAAATGCTTTATTTCCAAATTTTACTTTCTTGTTTCAGCTCTGATTCCTTCAATCCTAAATCTTGCCTGTTGGATATGCAGTACAGTATTTAAAGAAGGCACATTTAGCCCCTGTTTAGTAACCCATGCTAACCAATAAGATGTTCAGGGTTGGACTAGGCTGGTGGTACACAGGCAATATAACTCAGTGGCCCGGTTGGCCCAGACCTGATATTCTCCTTCCCTCCACCATCGCTTAACAACAAGTTAAGCTGTGCAAGTGGTGAGGGAAAGGACTGGCAGTGGGTGAGCAGGCGGGCGGCATGGGCCCCAAAAGTAGTGTGGGGACCCCAGGCATAGGAGTCCTGGTGGGCCTCGCTGCACACACCCTAGTCCGACCCTGAAGACGTTTGCTTTCATTATTCATCTAAATGCACTAGACCATTAAATTCCAAATGTTGATTGGATGCTACAAAAAATATTACAGATAATCGTAATGTTATTACATAAATTATCATAATTGCTTTTAGTCCTGTGCTATAAACGGCTAATCTGGTTACCTCCCAGTGCATTAAGAAACAGAATATTTAATTCTTTCTTACATGGTTGTGTAAAATTATAGCCCATAGGCTGGGGATTCACCCCAGAATCTGGATCAAGGTGTAGTGCATAAGAGACCCGTGTACAGAGCACCCTTAGGCCAGCCACCCACTTATGTCACTTAGAGTTACCATTGATCCAGTTTTTAAACGGGCTCTAAGGTTCAAAACCTCCTGTCTGCTTTTAAAAATGTTGGCCCAGTTGCATCCCTGTTGTATTTTATCCCCCTCCCCCATTCCCAAACATCACTAGGTCACCCCTTCATTTCAGCATTAGTCAGCTAATAAAAATCAGCACAAAAACAATACGGTATATATCATTTTACAAAGAGCAGATTTTAGTAGGTCGGTGCAGTCCGTCAATGCATTTTATTTTAATCTCTCTGTGTTTTTATTCCATTCCCTTATATATTATATTCTTCTGAGCTTCAATGTTATAATGTTGAACTATATCCCAAAATCTTCCCGAGAAACAAAGCCCAAACCCTGTTCCCTGTCCTTTGGCCAAGCTTGAATTATTGTGCCCACGCCCCATTGGTTGGTTATGGAGGGGACACTGCTTAAAGCAAAAACGAGTGGTAGAGTTGAGCGAGGGGGACAGTATGCAGTTACCAGTTTTTGGAGGGGGCAGGAGAGTAGTTGGACCAAACGAGGAAGAAAGGAATATCCAGCCCTAGTTTGGCCCAAAGTCGTTGGAATGTAACCCATCAGTTAGACTGCAATCATGGGGGTATAGTGGTCTGCAGGGGAATAGGTGTGGGTTGGGTGAATAATGGGTATGTTTTTGGCATAATGGGCAGTGGCCAGGGTGGATCGGAGCAATCACCACTAAGGGCCCTCGTAACCAATGGGTTAATAACTGGACCTCCCTGAAGTGGAAGGGCCCTGCTAACATAGTAGTAATTATTAATGATGGGGACCCTGTCAACAAGTCCCTTAACCCTTTGCATCTTTAAATCCAACACTTTAATCTTACCCAGACTAAATCCCTGTCTGCTGATGCACAATGTTATATATTAATATTGTATAACAAATATAATGAAGATTAATATTTTACTATTATATCATAAATAACATAGACTCACTCAGAATTCAGTATGGCAGCACCACCAAATTAAAAACAAGGTGTCGTGTTGTTTGGTCTGCCCAGTAGATGGTGCTCCTGCTTCATCATACTCCCTGCAGCCATCCCTTTAAATACAGAACAAAACCTTGCCGGCCCTTCCTGCTGCTGCTGACTGACATTGCTTGCTACAACTATATTGTCCACAAGTAGGTCCATAAAGAATTTGCCTCACCCCTCAACATAGAGATCTAAAGTTTGCTTCCCTGAGCACTTTTGCAATTTGCATTCATTTTCTATTTTTAGGGGTTTCTGAGATATTTGGGGGCAAATTCACTAACGCGCGAAGCGCCGAACGCTAGCGTTAATTCGCTAACGTTGGGCATTTTCGCTACTGCGCAAATTCACTAACGAACGCTGGCGTAGTTTCGCTAGTGTTACTTCGCAACCTTACGCCAGACGAATCTTCGCTAGCGACGAAACTACGCAAATTCACTAACTTGCGCAGTGTAGCGAACGCTACCTTTTACGCTAGACTTCCTTCGCCACCTCAGACCTGGCGAAGCGCAATAGAGTAGATAGGGATTGTTTAAAAAAAAGTCAAAATTTTTTCTAAGTCCCAAAAAACGCTGCCGTGTTTTCTACATGATGGCTGATAGGCTGAAAAAGATCGAAAATTTTTTGGGGCACAGTGGGCACATGTGTAGGGCAAAATAAAAATTTTATTTGCAGATTTGAAGGTTTTCTAGGCATTTGTAGTGCAGATACGTGTTCCTCCATTTGAAATTTGAATTTTGCGCCGTATGCAAATTAGCCTTCGCTAGCGCAACTTCGCTTTATATAGCGAAACAACGCTAGCGCAACTCCGCAACCTTACGCTACCCCTGTGCGCAACTTCTGATTTTAGTGAATTTGCGAACCGCTGGTGAAACTACGCCTGGCGAAGTGCGGCGAAGTTGCACCCGGCGCAACTTCGCATCTTAGTGAATTTGCCCCTTGGAGTATTATACTGCCTATACCAGTCTCTTAGCTCCAGCAAGTCATCACACCATGGGTTATTTGAATATAGGAAGTGCATAAAATGTACATAAACATTTAGGGTCACTGACACTCTTACCTTCAGAGACAGACTAGAAAATAGAAACAAAAGAAATTGCACAGGATTCAGAGAACATCTTTGAGTGAGTTGACATTAGTTCATATTTGGGTCCCATTTAAAGATATAACTGGTTAGTTTATATTAAATCCCTAAATCCTAAAAGCTTTTTAGAGTCCCCAGTAACCAAACTATCTCTATCCATTAATGAAGCTGAAATCTCAATCCACATATTTTTACTATTGATATACAATATTTTTTGGCATTAGTCTTCACCTGTGACTCAATCAGTTCCTTGTTTTCTTATTTCTTGATGGCACATAGGCCTTAAGAGAACTGTCTGTCCCCTTTGACGTTTTGTTCTTTTTTTAATGCTTTCCTCTTCTTTACATTAGGAATGCTTCAAAATGTTGAATGACAATCGTTTCTGTTCTGTGTTTTCATTGGATAACCTCATATCCCAATTTACCTTTTGCTAAAGTTGGATTTAGTAATGTAAGTTATTTTTTTGCAGCAAACATTAAATGAGACTATTACCCAGGTGTCGTAGTACTTGTACATGTGATATTTGTTCTGGGTTATTACAGGTCACTTGATCCAATATAGATAAATTTCTATTTGGCTCCACAACAACCTGTGACATTAAATTGTCATGCAGCACATTTATAAACTTTTTCTGGTAGTATTTTTGCTCCAGTCAATAACTGTGTAATTAACACCCCTCAATTCTTAAGACATGTCCTATGGGTTTCCAAATTGCAGAGGGGTAACTTCGAGGGAACAGACTACCCATTAAAGTGAATTCCCGGGCAACCTTGAGCATAATCATGGGCGACCAGCGATTCCCTGCTGCACATACAACGGGTTTCCCCTGTGACCCCAGGGACTGCTTCCTAGGCAGTAACGCCACTGCTAAATTGAAAAGTGGCCCATAGGGTGATAGGTCAGGTAAGAGCTCAATCGACCCTTGAAGGGGTGGTTCACCTTTAAATGAACTTTTATTATGATGTAGAACAGGGATCCTCAACCTTTTGTACCCATGAGCCACAATCAAAAAGATTTGGGGAGCAGCACAAGCATGAAAGAGGGTGGCAAATAAGGACTGTAATTTAATATTTGGTAGCCCCTTTGTGGAGTGTCAGCCTACAGGAGGCTCACTTTTTCAGTGCTTCTGGTTTTTATACAACCAAAACTTGCCTCCAAACCTGGAATTCAAAAATAAGCACCTGCCTTGAAGCTACTGGGAGCAACATCCAAGGGATTGGTGAGCAACATGTTGCTTGTGAGCCACTGGTTGGGGATCACTGATGTAGAAAATTTGTAATTAGTTTTCGTTTATTTCAGCAGTGTTTGGTTGCTATGATCCAGTTTATCCTAGCTACCAGACAGTGCTTTGAATACCAGTCTGGAAGATGAATAGAAACCCTTAACCTTCTAATGCCCCATTTCCGCCTCCATGTGGGTTTTTTTTATACACACTTGTCAGATGTGTCACCTTCCCTAATGTCACAGTGGGACAGGGCAGGCAGTGTCGGACTGGGACACCAGGGGCCCACCCAAAAACCTTAGACTAGGGGCCACAAAAAAACCTTAGACCAGGGGCCCACTCTATTATTCTTCCTCTCCTCACTCAACCTCTATTCTCTTAGTCTCTTTTCTTTAAATACTATAATCGATAATTCCATCCATTTACCCTCTTTTTCTCATAGAAATAGGGAATGACCATGAGATAGGCCAAATATTTAGCAGCACAAGGGCCCACTGACACCTGGGCCCACCGGGACTTTTCCTGGTATCCCGGTGGGCCAGTCTGACACTGAGGGCAGGCGTGGGTGTATAAATGAATTAGCACACCGGGTTAGGGTTGGGTGCAGGCACTGCTGGGCTGGGTTAGGGTCAGGTGCGGGTCCAGTTTTAGTCAACCTGCACATCTCTGTTGTCCAGGTTAGTGACCCCATCTGACAGCTGGAAAGATGCAGAAGAAAATGACAATTATTCCCAAAATAAAAAATGAAGACCTTTGAAGTGGATGCTATCCCACCCTAAATTGCTGCCAATGCAGGCCGTCACAGAGAGGACCACAGGAGAAGCAAACCTGCTCTGTGAATATATGGCCAGTTGGTTGGCCCCATACACTGGCTAATGACAGCCGACTTGGTCTGTGTATGACCACCTTTAAAAGTAAACAATTCCTTTAAACCCAGTGCAATAATCCTAGAAAGTGTACAACACAATGAATTAGGTGCTGTTGCCTAGCAAGTGGATACATGGTCTGATGTCCTAAGTGTTCAGAACAGAAAGAACTGTTCATGGGCAAAGGCATCAACATGAAAGGTACAGAAACTCCTTTAAGTTTCCTCAAAGCCTGTACTTTCAGTCAAAATATTATGTAAAATATAGATTACTGTGTACTGGGAAGAAATGAGTCAAAATATTTTTCAGATTCATGTTCCCTTTAAATTCTGTTTTTTAATACACTTAGGGGCACATTTACAAAGCTCGAGTGAAGGATTCGAATTAAAAAAACTTCGAATTTCTAAGTGTTTTTTGGGCTACTTCGACCATCGAATGGGCTACTTCGACCTTCGACTACGACTACGAATCAAACGATTCGGACTAAAAATCGTTCGACTATTCGACCATTCGATAATCGAAGTACTGTCTCTTTAAGAAAAACTTCGACCCCCTACTTCGGCAGCTAAAAGCTACCGAAGTCAATGTTAGCCTATGGGGAAGGTCCCCATAGGCTTGCCTGAGTTTTTTTGATCGAAGGATATTCCTTCGATCGTTGGATTAAAATCCTTCGATCGTACGATCGTAGGATTTCCGCTAAATCGTTCGACTTCGATATTCGAAGTCGAACGATTTTAGTTCCTAGTCGAATATCGAGGGTTAATTAACCCTCGATATTCGACTCTTGATGAATCGGCCCCTTAATGAGCTACAGGTATGGGACCTGTTATCCGGAATGCTCAGGAGCTGGGGTTTACCGGATAAGGGATATTTCCATAATTTGGATCTCCATACCTTAACTTTAATAAAAAACAATAATTCAAATACTAAATAAACCTAAAGTAAGAATTAATTATACCTTAGTTGGGATCAAGTACAGGGTACTGTTTTATTATTACAGAGAAAAAAGGAAATATTTTTTAAACAAATTTGATTAAAATGGAGTCTATGGTAGACGACCTTCCCTTATCTAGGAGCTTTCTGGATAATGGGTTTCAGGATAACAAATCCCATACTTGTACTATTGTACAATAAATAACAGAATACACTGCTCCTAATCTGAGGATATCATTCAGATTTTACATTGAATAAATACAAAAGAACAAGAGCTGAACCCCCACTGGACCCGAGACTCCCTCGTGGAAGAAGGGGTTAATTTGATTAGGATTGATTGCTAGCTTGTGTCATTTACCTTACGTAGCAGCGATTGCCACATCCAATTCGAAGAATTTGCCCTTGTGAGGGGGTTAAAGTTTGATTTGCAGCTTTACTGACCACAGAGAGCACAATTCGGTGATAACAGGTTCCAGCTTCCATCCTAATCTCATTGTCTTCCTCACTGTTTAGGGCTATTCCACACGGGGAGATAGCGACGTGTTTGCGGTCGCGGCGACAAAGCGCCGCGACAGTCGCCGCGACCGGCGCAGGCGACAGTTTTGTATGGGCGCCTATGTAAAAACGCCTGTGCTAACCACACGAGGCGATGCGCTTTTCAACAGTCGCCTGAAAATGCCTCGCCAGGCTTTTTCAGGCGACTGTTGAAAAGCGCATCGCCTCGTGTGGTTAGCACAGGCGTTTTTACATAGGCGCCCATACAAAACTGTCGCGGCGCTTTGTCGCCGCGACCGCAAACGCGTCGCTATCTCCCCGTGTGGACTAGCCCTTAAGGAACATTATGTGTCCAGTGTATTCATAGTATGAAGATCCAGGGGATGGTATATGGGCAATGGGGGGTTGAAATATAATATAATTTACAGGTATGGGACCTGTTATCCAGAATGCTCGGGATCTGTTTTTTTTTTTTTAAATAATGGATCTCTCCATGATTTAAATCTTTATACCTTAAGTCTACTAGAAAATCATGTAAACATGAAATAAACCCAATAGGCTGGTCTTGCTTCCAATAAGGATTAATTATGTCTTCGGGTAAGGGCACATGGCAGATTCGGGGAGATAAATTGCCTCTTCTTCGGGGCGACAATCTCCTCGAACTGCCTTCCCCTACCTTCCCATGGACTATAATGAAAAATTGCCTTCGGGATGGCACTCGCGGCACTTTGTTTTCCGAAGTCGCCCAAAGTTGCCTCACAAGGAAACATTGGGCGACTTCGGAAAATGAAGTGCCGCGAGTGCCATCCCGCTGGCAATTTTTCATTATAGCTGGCGGGAAGGTAGGGGGAGGCAGTTTGGGGCAATTGTCGCCCCGAAGAAGAGGAGATTTGTCGCCGGGGCAATCTGCCCGCGTGCCCTTACCTTAGTTGGGTGATATAATAAAAGTCACAAAGTTTGCCCACTTTAAAGGAGAATTTTACCCTTAAAGGAAAACTATACCCCCCAAACAATGTAGGTCTCTATAAAAAGATAATGCATAAAACAGCTCATATGTAAAACCCTGCTTCATGTAAATAAACCATTTTCATAATAATATACTTTTCTAGTATATGTGCCAATGGGTAATCATAAATAGAAAACTGCCATTTTAAAAAATAAGGGCCGCCCCCTGGGATCGTACGATTCACTGTACTCAGAAACATACCAAATCAAATCATACATGTTAGGTCACATGAGCCAATTAACAGACAGAGTTGTGTCTTTTGCTTCCTCACTACTTCCTGTTACAGTTAGAGCTGTAGTATTTCTGGTCAGGTGATCTCTGAGGCAGCACATAGACCATTACGAAATGGTGGCTCAAGGCAAGAGATGTAAAAGGGCAATATTTACTTAAATATATATTCCAGTTTGGTAAGATTCTTTAATATGCCACTTAATATGATATGAACTATCTGTTGCTTAAGTGTTCATTTTGGGGGTATAGTTTTCCTTTAACTAAAAGAAACCCTACCACCCCCAGCCATCTTCCGGGTCTTCGGTAATCAGACAATGCACAGTTGGAGCAATTTTCCTGTTTGCGACAACCAGGGCCGGGCCATGCTGGACAGGCGCCCTAGGCAACCTGGCCAGTCCGGCGACTGCTAGCCGCACGTATGCGCAAACTACCACTTCCGTGCTGCACACATGCGCAAACTCCCGCTTTCGTGCGCATACGCGAACCGACGCTCTCGCGCATGCATGCGCCAATTGACGTTCACGTGCATGTGCGGAAACACAATTCCTGGGCCAAATAGAAGAAACTGTTGCAGAGAGGCGACCGGACATGGGGTAGGCGTCAGAGAAGGCACGTGACTGGCGCCCCCCCTAGCTTTTGCGCCCTAGGCACATGCCTACTCTGCCTACCCCTATTTCCGGCCCTGTTGACAACTGTGCATGCACCAAAATGGACAGAAATTGGCGAATCTTCGGAAGAAGACACGAAGACCTGGAACTGTGATCCCTGAATCTGCACCGAGGGGTAAGTAAAAAGTTAGGGGCATTTCGCCAGGGAAGGATCTAGGCTGGGGGGGAGGGAGGGGGATCTACGTAGGGTAGGAGGGTAGGGGTTTTTTAGTTAAGGGTTGAATTCTCTTCTTTAAGTCGCCTGTAGCAACCAATCAGGTATTTGCTTTTTTTTTTTTTTTTTTTAAACTGTATTTTTTATTTTTAATTGCATGAAAAAGTAAGTGGTACATTTCCATTTCAACACAATACCAAATACATGACATGGGTTATGAGGTATACAAAATATGATCAATCCATACAATATCATCGTCTGGCAACAACAGTCATTTTCAATTTTTTATCCCAAGTAGCTTACAGCATATAAATTTCTAGATATTCACCGGGGGAGGGGAACCAGATGAAATCTTATTCCATGTATATTAGTTGAGTATATGTCTTATCCCAATCCCTCTACTGCTTATCATATTGTATTATTGAGGTTCTTACAACTCCCGGTAGTAACTTTTCCACAGAAACCATTCTTCTTCAGATTCCAACAACGTATCATGGGCCAAAGCTGTTAAATACTCCATTCTTCAAACATGCTCTATCCTATTCATTAACTCCCACAAGGATAAAGGGGATGGATCTTTCCATTTTGCAGCTATCGAGCAGCGGGTTGCTGTTAATATGCAGTTCAAGGTTTTCTGTATCCTTTTCCCCACCCCCTTAACTGGATGTCCTAATAAATGAGTTAAGGGATTGCTTGGGAGGTCCAGGCATGTAGCCTTCCTTACAAGTGTCCTCACTATAGACCAGTGGTCCCCAACCAGTAGCTCGTGAGCAACATGTTGCTCTTCAACCCCTTTTATGTTGCTCCCAGTGGCCTTAAAGCAGGTGCTTATTTTCGAATTCCAGGCTTGGTGACCTGGAGGAGAAGTTTTGGTTGCATAAATACCAGGTGCATTGCCAAACAGAGCCTCAATGTAGGTTGACAATCCACATAGGGTCTACCAAATGGCCAATCACAGCCCTTATTTGGCACCCCAAGAACATTTTTCATGCTTGCGTTGCTCCCTAACTCCTTTTACTTCTAAATGTTGCTCACGGGTTCAAAAGGTTGGGGATCCCTGCTATAGACCATAGTGGAGATATCATAGGACAGGACCAAAATATATGGACCAGATCAGCTGGGGTCCCTCCACATCTCCAGCAATTTGGCGATGTCTCTGGAAAAATCTTTTTTAGGAGAGCTTTGGTATGGTACCTTATAAATATTCTCTTTTATGGGGATAAATATAGAAGACTTTGCAGCATTTGTCCATATACAGTTCCATAGTTCTATAGAAATACTCATGTTTGGATCCTTTTCCTATTTCTGCATGTAAGGATGAGGTTTTTCTTCTATGGGATGAGAGTTTAGAATTCTATACAATTGGGACAAATGGCCTACTCTTTCCCCAATTTTAACATATCATTTTTCAAATATAGTTAATTCTGGCATTCTCATATTAGTACACCACGACTTAACATAATGTCTTAGCTGAAAATACATGTAGTCTTTAAAACCTCTTAAATAATAACTTCTACCAGTTTGTCCAAAAAAGTTTTTGTTCGCTGATCGAATAAACGTAGAATTTGAAAAGCTATTGTGTCCTTCCATATGTGGAAAGGTATTTGCTTTTAAACAGGTGCCCGGTAAAGCCTATTTATTACTTATTTATTTACGGTATTTATATATGTTTAATATTTGCATCTTTACTTTTAATTATTGCTTATTTATCTAGTTTTCTTT
Organism: Xenopus laevis; assembly: GCF_017654675.1. Lineage (NCBI taxonomy): Eukaryota > Metazoa > Chordata > Amphibia > Anura > Pipidae > Xenopus > Xenopus laevis. The sequence goes on along the minus strand of NC_054377.1, from coordinate 16,551,441 downwards.
ATTTTGATTATTTACACATTTTAAATAAATATTTATCATTTATATTTATGCATATATCAAGGCCCTTCACAATGAAAGCTACACAGTAGCACTGACCTTCCTCTTTAAATGCCATTGATTTTCCCTTTGCATACAGCTTTTTCTAAAGGAAAAACAAGTTTAAAAAGCTGTTAAGGTATTTGTAGCAGAGCATAGCATCTTCTAGCCATTAAAATGTCAGCACAGCAGTCTATATGCTGCGTCAGGTGACACTTAAGGCCAAATTCACAGGAGTTAGTGCAGTGCCCAGAATGGCCATTTCTGATGCATCTAGTTTCAAAGTTTAAACAAACAAAAGCACAAAATAGAGGTATAAAATTTGCACAGCGTTGTTAATCAGCTCTAATTTCAGTTTCTGGTCTCTCTCTGACCCTGGCTCTTGGAATGATCCTGCTTTTTAAATATAACCAGGGTCTCATCGATCTTATGAACTGAGATCAATTTTCACTGTATGAAAGATTATACTATTATTGCATTATTCTAGTCATGAATACTGAGCTTGACATATACAAAAAGTGTTACAGCACCATAGTGTATCGTCATGTGGAGCAATGGGCCAGTGGAAATGATTTCCAAATACTGCCACCTAGGGCTGCACAAAATTAAAGTCCTTCTTTCTGGCGCAAACCCGAGATTTAGTAATGATTCCAATTGCCACAATGCAATGACAGCTTCCACAACATGGTGGCTGCCTTCAAGCTGTGATAAAGAACTCTGAATGAATGAAGGAAACAAGGTTTTAACTAATTTGTTTTGTTCAAGTAACGTTTATTTGATTAACATGATAGAAGAGGATTTGGAATTGTTTTACAGGGTGACAGGTTCCCTGTTTTCTGGGATGTTATTTCAAAGCATTTAAGTACTTAAAATGTAAGTTTTTTTAAAAAAAATGTGACATTGTTTGATGTTTTTAAAGATAAAAAATTAAGATAAGATGTAAGTAACAGGGGAGTAATGATTTGCGTGTCGATAAAAAGTTGACCCGCATCAGACCCTGACCCGGCAAGCTGCAATATTTATAGACCCATGTCCGCCCCTCTCAGAATCATGAAAGAGGTAGAGAATGCAGGCGCAAATCTATAAGTAGCGATGTCTGCAAGCAGAAGCGGGGTATGGTTAGGTTGTAAAACGTGGCAAAAGTTCACCTTCAAAAGAACCTTCCTACGACCCATGAAAGTTGTGTGGATTATGGTCTGAACATGCCTGGCCTGCAGTTTCAGTCTGGCCTGCACTACAGGGGACCAACAACAATTATAAGATAGATAGATAGATAGTTATATGATAGATAGATAGATAGATAGATAGATAGATAGATAGATAGATAGATAGATAGATAGATGATAGATAGATAGATAGATAGATAGTGATAAATAGATAGATAGATAATAGATAGATAGATAGATAGATAGATAGATAGATAGATAGATAGATAGATAGATAGATGATAGATAGACAAACAGATAGATAGATTGATAGATGATAGATAGACAAACAGATAGATAGATAGATAGTGATAGATAGATAGATAGATAGATAGATAGATAGATGATAGATGGTGATAAATAGATAGATAGATAGATAGATAGATAGATGATAGATAGATAGATAGATAGAGAGAGAGAGAGAGAGAGAGAGAGAGAGAGAGAGAGAGATGATAGATAGATAGATAGATAGATGATAGATAGATAGATAGAGAGAGAGAGAGAGAGAGAGAGAGAGAGAGAGAGAGAGAGAGAGAGAGAGAGATAGATAGATAGATAGATAGATAGATAGATAGATAGATAGATAGATAGATGATAGATGGTGGTAAATAGATAGATAGATAGATGATAGATAGATAGACAAACAGATAGATAGATAGATAGATAGATAGATAGATAGATAGATAGATAGATAGGTAGGTCAGGGCTAAAAATTTAAATATTCCCTGGCATTTCAAGGTACATAGAAGTTAATACAGCCCCCACAAGCCCAATAAATAGTCACTATCTATGTAGGATTACTCAGGGCTGGATTTCAAATCGCGGCGCCCCAAGGCCGCATTGTCCCAGCGACGGCTTCTTCTGTTGCGAACGCCCTCCCTGCCGCTACATGGTCCTAGCACCAGCTGCATGAAGCGACATCGAGTGCAATTTAAATCACGGGAGCACTGTGGGGGCAGGGTTGCGGCTGGGCGGCATACCGTCCCTAAATTTTTGCTGCCCTAGGCCTATTTGGCATTGCCACAAATCCGGGCCTGAGATTACTACCTGTTTTCAGAAAGCCTGTCCAGGTGAAAACTGCCTATTTGTATTTACAAATTAGGAAATCCAGACAGTACTCTTAAGTGAATGGGATGGTGGGATTACAGTGTTGTGATTGGTGAATTGCTGATCGCCTTTTTATAACCACTCTGACATCACTGAACTGCCCATGAAATGTCACCACCCTGCTCCCTGAAGTCACCCACCTCTACCCAGACTTTACTAATATAAAAGGTGGCAGCCCTATGTCTATGGCATCCTATAGAACAGGGGTCCCCAACCTTTCTTTTACACATGAGCCACATTCAAAGGTAAAAAGAGATGGGGAGCAACACAAGCATGAAAAATGTTCCTGGGATACAATATAACGGCTGTTATTGGTTATTTGGTTACTGGTTTTTATGCAATCACAACTTGTCTCCAAGCCAGGAATACAAAAATAAGCTCTTGTGTTGAGGCCACTGGGAGCAACATCCAAGGGGTTGGAGAGCAACATGTTACTCATGAGCTACTGGTTGGGGATCACTGCTATAGAAGCTCCTCTAGGAATTGCCACTTTAAAAAAACTAGGGATATACGAATCCACTATTTGTGATTCGGCTGAATCCCTGAATCTTTGGTGAAAGATTCGACCGAATACCGAATCCTAATCCTAATTTGCATATGCAAATTAGGGACAGGAAAGGAAAAAGTGGAAAAAATCTTTTTTTTTGACGAAAAGTCACGTTATTTTCCTACCTGCCCCTAATTTACATATGCAAATTAGGATTCAGTTCGGCCAGGTACAAGTATTCCTGCTGAAAAAGGCTGAATCCTGGCCGAATCCTGAACTAAATCCTGGATTCCCTAAAAAAAACATTTAATTTTCTTGTATTTGTTTAAATTTGACACAACTGTATGTTATACGCTGTGAGTATCTGGTGGGCCGAAATAACCGGAACAATTTCCCTATGACACAATTGCCATTCAAGCTCTTGGAAATGTGCAATTGATGAGTTAAGAGAAATCATCTGCTTTTATCCATCAACCTTTCTGTTAAGGCTTATTTCCGGCCTTGTCACTTCATGAATATTTAGCAGCACTCTGCTTCACTCCTGTAAATAATTCAGGAGATGAGACAAAGCTGAGATAGGAGAGAGATGCAGTAAGCGGAAGTGTCTGATGCCGACATGGGATCTGTAGGATTATGGACCTTTTCTTTCTCTCAAAAACAAACATGAAGGGAAAACAACAAATAAACAAAAACAGCAACACAATACAGAACACCCATTTCATTGCCATTCTGTTTAGTATAATGATTCCATTCATTGTGATTATTATCATTTATTGGAATATCATTAATGAGATCCATTTATGCTTTATGGCATGTAATAGCTGTCTTACAATAAAAAAGATTTAGCACTTTAACACAATCATAATTTTTAAAGGGGTTGTTCACCTTTAGATTAGCTTTTAGCATGATATAGAGAGTGATATTCTGAGACAATTTGCAGCTGATTTTCATCTTTTGTTATTTGTGGTTTTTGAGTTATTTAGCTTTTTATTCAGCAGCTCTTCAGTTTGCAATTTCAGCAATCTGGTTGCTAGGGTCCAAATTACCCTAGTAACCATGCATTGTTTTAAATAAGAGATTGAATTATGAATAGAAGAGGCCTGAATAGAAAGACAAGTAAAAAGCCCCCATACATGGAGAACAGCTTCCTCGTGAGGAAACCAAAGCGATACGTTTGACATCCCGTCAGCAATTCGTATTCGCTGGGCGACTGATCTCCCCGTATGCCACCACCCTTAGGAGCTAGTAACATATTATTTTCTTCAGCACAGACTAAATGATTTCTATAGTGCCTCTAGAAGAAGCTTTATAATGGCTTTTACACTTCTTTAGGTAAGGCCAAGGGTAGACAAAGTGTTGGCTCCGCTGCTCTCAGTCTACATATTTTTTTCAGGCAGAGAAGCGGATCTGCTCCCTTCCCCATCTTTATTGATTTGAATGAGATCCGCTTGAGTGCAGTCACACACAGTGGAGGTTGGTCTGACAATGTCTGCTTTCATGCATTTGGGACGACCTCTGTTGCGGTTGGATGAATGGAATTGGGGCACGGAATGGTCAAGGGCAGACGGAGTGTTGGCTCCGCTGCTCTCAGCCTACATCTTTTTTTGAGGCTGAGAGAAGCGAATCGGCTCCATGCCCCATCTTCATACAACTGGACTATTCCAACGTGTTCACTCACATGCAGAGTACTGGAGGTCGGCCCAAATCTGCAAGCAGATCTTATTTAAATCAATGAAGATTGGGCACAGAGCAGATCCACTTCTCTCAGCTTGATAAAACATACGCAGTCTGGGAACAGCGGAGCCAACACTTTGTCTACCCTTGGCCTTACCTAAAGAAGTGTTCACAGCTGTACACACTCCTCTACTATGGTTTGCTGTGTGGGAAAGTGATTACTGTCCCTTTCATTAAAGAATGTTCCCCAGGTGTACAACTGGACCCCAGACACTGAATGGGGTCACACTATCAAGATAACGTTTATAAACAGTTGCACAAAAGAAGCTCATTGTAAATGTTTGAATGTCCACTGCTTGTCCATATGGTGGACAGTTAAACTCTAACCATATGTGTTTATTTCTCACCTGTTACTCTTTGTGTTGGGATTTTTTATCACCTCTTAGTTGACAGTTCCTTTTTCTGATGCTAATCAGCATTAAAAGCTGAGTACACAGATGACCCCCATTGATCAACATTTCTTTTGCAGCTTGGAATCTATGTGCTTCCAGTGTATTGGGGCATCTAGAGAATTATCTCCATGAATCAAACAAGCAGCAGGGAAAGTAAGCAAAAGGCAGACAGGTGTCACTCTAGGTGCAGCCGAGCCAATGATAATGCTAACTTGTCTTTATGGAATTAAATTGGGAAAGGAACAATGGACTGTAAACAAAATTACTCTCACAATTGAGACAACTAGTAGGGGACCAGAAAAATATTTTAAAAAATTACCAACACAAGAATGTGAAACGTGATAGCTAGAAGATTTAGGACTTGTGTAGTTTTCAAGTGAGGGACTCAATAAACTGGCAGGGTCATTAGACTTCATGGACAATAGAAGAGGATAAAGAAACAGAAACATGGGCATCATGGAAGCTTACATTGTTACCAGGCTGGTAAGAATCCCTTTTGGAATAAAGAGTTACAGGAGGTGTTAAACAATGAAGATGGAACTTTTGAATTCAGCTGTACCAGACCTGGCACACTAGCTTGGAGATTTTGAGTCTCTGCGTACTTGTATGTACCCCCAAGATTAGGAAAAGAGTTGTAAAGTGAGTATATATTTGGAATGCTATGTTTTGCCATTGCTCTTGCTAAAACAATCATTTTGCTAATGATCACAGACCAGGAAGCTAACACATCCATGTTAGCTTGAATCTTCTGGTTTGTGAGTCAGTAGCATGGATCTCATGCTCCCCAGAGGCATTTATAAGGATAGGGGGTTTGAAGAGTAGGCTGCTGTACAGTAGACAGATATTATTTAGTGTCCATTTATAGACCGGTCAATAATGTGTAGAAACTCCTAAACAAGCCAGCAGCTTATTAGCCTATTTATCGTGCCAAGTTGGTGGTGTCCCCCTCTGACAATTCATTGAGGCTTGGTCCTTGGTCCTAGATGTAGACTAGGACTAGGACTGTAGACACAAAACTTTCGAGGCCTTCCATGATTCACCTGCACCACAGTTGAGGACTTGTGACTATTGCTACATAATTTAGTTTTTTTCTTCAGTGTTAACTGGGGCTGTGAGCCCACTTACAATTCTCAATGGATCTTATAGCTATCCAACTCGCATACTACTTACTACCTACAAATTAACTCTTCTCTCTTACCTCAATCCTGGATTTTCTTGGCATGTTTACTTATGTTTGGTGCCTATTGTACCCCAGGCTTAATACAGACTTTAATAATAATTCAGGGGTCTCTTGCTACAAACAATTAGTCTACAGAACTTGTTCTAGACACCTGGGAGAGCTACCATAAGCTCTTACTCAGCCCATAAGCCTTTCTGGTTGGCATCTAGTCCAAAATTGTCCAAGACAGTGTGGTTCTGGCCTTGTAAGCCTGGTTTGGGGGGGGGGGTGCTCAAAGCACTTGCAAGGAGGGCCCAGCATTAAGGACATGCTCTGGTTGAATGCCTTTTTCTGGTCTAAATACTATTGAAGTAACAGAGTGTTTACTTATCTTTTGGTAAGTACTAATCAATTATTTTATAACTTAAGGTGGCCATACACGGGCCACAGATATCGGTCCTTTGGACCAATTCGGCAATTTATCTGCCCGTGTATAGGGGCTTCGGACGGGTCTTCCCGATTGATATCTGGCCACGATGTCTATCAGGAAGGTTTAATTTTTCTGCAGACCGACCCATTGGAACCCATTGCTCCTGCCATTGGTGGGCATATCGGTGAAAGAGCCTTGTTTGGCGATGAGCGGATCTCTTCATATATGGCCAGCTTTAGAAAGTATGTTCTTCTCTGTATATACCGAAATTTAAATTTTTCCATTATTCTATAATAATTATGAAGCCGTAACCCAACTATGGGTGGAGAAACCAATAAGAGATATCTACCCAATCCTCATTGTATAGGTTAACAAATCAATCTTTTAACAATTGAGCGACCTTTAAAGCTATCTTCGTTAGGAAATCTAATTACATATTCTTGCTTTTGTCTGGTCAGCTTCCCAGTTCAAGAAAAACAAAATGTGGGGCAGATTAAATGACTCAATACCATTTTTTGGTCCTATTCTATAGGCCTGTTTTACCATGGGGGATTTGGGGAGGTTTGGAATGTGTTCTATCTCAATTCCTCTTTCCCATTTACTGAACTTCCCCTCCCTCACCTCACAGACAATGGGATGACTGTTTGCATTGAACTATCTTCACTACCCAATTAAAAGATGAAAGAAATGAACTCCACTGCAAAAACAAGCCTCGATTTGGGGACTTAGCTCCCTTCATCGCTATAAATACTGGTGTGTAACATCCATAAGACTGCAGCACACTGACAAAGTAAATGTGTTGTGCTTTGTGTTTTTTATTGGCTCGTTTTAAAGTAGACTAAAATGGCAACGTTTCGGGCTTCACAAGACCCTTTATCAAGCTTGATAAAGGGTCCTGTGAGGCCAAAACATTGCCATTTGACTTTACTAACCCATGGGTAATCGACTGCTAAGCGCCTGATCCCAAGGGATAAGTCACAGAGGTTGAGCACTTCACTATTGGGTTTACTTAGTAATGCTCCAGTGTTCCAAAGTTTCTGATGGGGCTCCTTGCTAATTGTTGGATTACAAAAAAAATCTGAAAAATCTGGTCACGGATTTGTGAATTTTATATATATATATATATATATATATATATATATATATATATATATATAATATATATATATATATATATATATATATATATGCGTTATATCTATTTCATGACCCATTCAGTCATTGGCCATGAAATTGTTGATTTTATTGCATCATCTGTATTGGATCTCTCCACCATTTTTGTTAGTGTTTATTTATAATCCATTGCAAAGTCATATTAGTCTGCTCTTAAGACTGAACTAGGCTTATTAACTAAGGTTATATTGGCTCACAGTAAAACACAAGCTTACCCCCTCATTCTAGCCTAGTGTGTTGACCCTGGACAACCTGCCCCGTCCTCTACTTTTTTTTTACTATACTGATCTTCAGTTGTCTGCCATGACCTTTGCCTGTTTAATGCTTCTGGTGTTCCAACCATGACTTTTGCTGGTTGCCACCAACCTTGACTTGCAGTCCTTAGCTCCAGCAGTCCATTCATTTTCAGCCAGGCCAGTCTGTGTCTCTGTACATAGCTCTACTGATGCCAATCGTGATGTTCTAAACTGCCTAAAGCTATTTCAGGTTGAATGTCAAATGAGTTGCAGTGGGCTGAGGGTATTAATCTGCAGAGCCTGAAAACAGGACCATGTGTAAACACTCAAGTTTCTCCAAGCAAGCATCCACGAGCTGCTTTTCCCTGGTCTCTGTAGGATATGCCTTCTTCTCCTGCCTTAGGACTTCATATGGATGAAGGGTGACACAGTGTTAGCCACGTGGGAATAAAGTGACCAAATGTAATATTATTTTGGGTAACTAATCAGATTTAGAATAGAAGCCTTCAAGACCCTCCTCTTCCTCAGGCTTGTTTTTAGAACTTAGTCACATTCACTTTATTCATTGACAGCCCACTCTATCTCATATGCCATTCACTCAATGCTCTAATGGTAATCTGGCTACATGCTGTGCTATATTCTTTTTGAACATCAGCCTGTTAACATAGCAAGATTAAGGCCTAATGAGGTTGGAGTTTCAAATTATAACGGGGGCCTTTTCCCTGAACAGTTGTAAAGGTTGAACCAGAAGGATTGCACCTTCCTAGATAACCATCATTATTTGAACCTTATTTGAGCAACTGTAGCCAGGGAAATGATGTTTCATCCTCCCTGCAGAAACTTTGCTTGCTTTCATCCCAGCTAATGCAAACATATTTTATAGTTTCCATGAGGAACTTTTTACAAGTAATCCCTCCAAATAACACCCAAATAATTTCATTATATAAAGAACATGCCCGTAAAACTGCATATATTGCTATATTATTTGCCAGCATGCTAGGTGGAGCATGTCTTGTGTGCCATGCTGTACTATTTGTGCATCATCTTCTACAGCCCTTGGTGAATCCAGGTCCCGTCTGAGACTAAACACATGCCCTGGTATTTTAATTACACAAAGTCATTTGCTAGAATTTACAGATCTCCAGTCCAGGCAGAACTAGCAACTCTCCATATTAGGCCTTGTTCTAGGCTTCAGCTCTGTGTCAGATCTTGGACCATAGACAACCCTGGAATTATCATGTACCACAGGGTCGATACAGGGCACAGGTTTAGTAACTAGACACAAAGCTAAGGTTGAGCACCTTCATAAATGGTTCCCAATGTCCCATCAACTGAAGTTTATCCATAGCTCAATGATATCAGATAATGAAATCATTAGTCTACTTATTTGCTGTCATGGAAAGGAAGCTTAACAACCTAAAGAACACAGACAAGGAACTGATGTTGTCAAGACAGAGCTGTCTGAGGGAAAAAAAAGGTAGAGCTAGAGCTAAAGGCTCTTGCCATGTCTTGGTTTGACCTGCAAAAAGGTAATCATGAATGGATAATATCAATCCATTCTTAAGCAGGCAGTGTCATCAAAAAAAATAAGGTTAAGTTGCAATGATAAACAGTCACATGGTTAAATGTGTCAGCCTTTGCTGTCAAAACGTAGATGAGTACATGTATGGTACATGCTTATGATAAATTAGTTGCTCTGGATTTCACATACCTACCATGGTTAAGGTCTACTAATTCCAATCATTTTCACAACAAAGGAGATACAGGTGGTTTGAGCAAGGACTAGGGATGTAGCGAACGTCGGAAAAAAAGTTCACGAACATATTCGCGAACTTGCGCAAAAATGCGAGCGGTTCGCGAACGGTTCGCGAACCCCATAGACTTCAATGGGAAGGCGAACTTTAACATCTAGAAAAGACATTTCTGGCCAGAAAAATGATTTTAAAGTTGTTTAAAGGGTGCAACGACCTGGACAGTGGCATGCCAGAGGGGGATCAAGGGCAAAAATGTATCTGAAAAATCTGCCTGTGTGTGCTTGGAAGAGATAGTGTAGGGGGAGAGCTGTTAGTGATTTCAGGGACAGATGATAGTAAGTTTGCTGGCTAGTAATCTGCTTGATACTGCTCTGTATTGGAGGGACAGAAGTCTGCAGGGATTTGAGGGACATTTTAGCTTAGGTAGCTTTGCTGGCTAGTAATCTACTGTTCTCTTTAAACAACTGCCATACGTTGACCTTGTAGGCATTGTTTGGTGTTTTTTCTGGAGACGGTAATATTATGGATATTTAGACAGAATGTGAACAAGGTCACACAGCTAGATGGCAGTTGGTTGAATAACACACTGGGCAAAAAATGCCTACAGGGCAAATAATGCCTAAAAGGTCAACTTATACACTACTACAGCGGTAGTAAAATAAAAAAAAAATTAATATTAAAAAAAAAAAATTAAAGTTGGTGCTGCTGAACTACTAGGAGCAGCAGATTAGCACACCAGTCCCACTCCCCAACACTGCTAGACTAATAGCACTGGGCTCTTATAGTAGTAGTAGTAGTAGTAGTAAAACAACAAAAAAATAAATAAAAGCAGTCCTTACAAGGACTACTGTTATTGCAGCAGTCAGCAGATGAGATCAGAAGCAGGACAGCTGCCCACAGCAGCTACATACAGAGCACTGCAGTAGAAGGTAGATTACTAGCCAGCAAAGCTACCTAAGCTTAAATGTCCCTCAAACCCCTGCAGACTTCTGTCCCTCCAATAACAGAGCAGTATCAAAACGATTACTAGCCAGCAAACTTTCAACTGTCCCTGAAATCACTAACAGGCAGCAGCTCTCTCCCTACACTATCTCTTCAGCACACACAGGCAGAGTGAAAAAACGCTGCAGGGCTTCGGTTTTTATAGGGAAGGGGAGTGGTCCAGGGGAGAGCTTCCTGATTGGCTGCCATGTACCTGCTGGTCTGGGGTGAGAGGGCAAAAAAAGCGCCAACAATGGCGAACCCAAAATGGCGAACGTCGCGCGACGTTCGCGAACTTCCGGCGAGCGCGAACACCCGATGTTCGCGCGAACAAGTTCGCCGGCGAACAGTTCGCGACATCTCTAGCAAGGACCTCATGAATCAAAGCAGTCCTCTCTCCAGATCAATATCTGGATGATTTTTGGACAGATATCTGTTGGGAAACTCCTTGGAGCACTCCATACACAGGCCAATAAGCTGTCGACTCAGTATGTTGGAGGCTTTAATTGGCTCCTGTATGGCCACCTCTAGACTTTAAGGGGCAAATTCACTATGCGCCGAAGCGCCTAACACTAGCGTCAATTCGCTAGCGTTGGGCATTTTCGTTACTTCGCAAATTCACTAACGAACGCTGGCGTAAATTCGCTAGTGTTACTTCACACCCTTACGCCTGGTGAATTTGCGCAACGGACGTAACTACGCAAATTCACTAACGCGCGCAGTGTTCTGGACGCTACCTTTTACGCTAGACTTCCTTCGCCACCTCAGACCAGGCGAAGCTCAATAGAGTAGATAGGGATTGCTTCAAAAAAAGTTCACATTTGTTCTAAGTCCCAAAAAACGCTGGCGTATTTTCTATATTATGGGTGATAGGCTGAGAAAGATCGAAAAAAATTTTGGGGCTCCCCTCCTTCCCCCCTACATTTCCTAACTCATGGCAACTTAACTATACAGTGGGCACATGTGTAGGGCAAAATAAAAATTTTATTTGATGTTTTGAAGGTTTCCCAGGCATTTGTAGTGATTGTACGTATTCCTCCATTGAAATTTGAATTTGGCGCTGTATGCAAATTAACCATCGCTAGCGTAACTTCGCTTCGCTTAGCGAATCAACGCTAGTGCAATTTCGCAGCCTTACGCTACCCCTTCGGATTTTAGTGAATTTGCGAAGCGCTGGCGAAACTACGCCTGGCGCAACTACGAATCTTAGTGAATGTCCCACTAAGTGTCTCTGGGGGAAGGGACTAATGTGAATGATGTATAAAGTCTGTAAAGTGTTTAAGAATATAAATTAAGGATGATATTAATAATATGTAGAAGATTTTGCAGATGAGCCTCTTCTTGTATCGGTAATTATATTTGCAGGGCCTATGTGGAGAGCCCAGGGGTATTAGGAAAGGCTCACGTCCCCATCAAAGTGTGTTCCCTACACGCAGAAAGCTGAATATATATTTACACAATACGCAAGATGATCAAGGTTCTGCATGAATAATCATTTTCTCTGCATCATGCTCCTTCTGCAAACGAAGCTAGCACGAAAACAGGGTTATTATGTGTTCTTATTTCTGGGAAAAGTATTTTTCTGAGCATTAAGTAAAACATGTTGTTTCCTATAGTCTCTCATCAGTATGACACAAAATGGCTGGGTGCCAGAAGAGGAATACTGTGAATTATAACAAGACATTCTGTTTTCTGCCTGAGTATATTAAAGGAGAACTAAACCCTAAAAATGAATATGGCTAAAAATGTCATATTTTATATACTGAACATATTGCACCGGCCTAAAGTTTCAGCTTGTCAATAGCAGCAATGATCCAGGACTTCAAACTTGTCACAGGGGGTCACCATCTTGGAAAGTGTCTGTGACACTCACATGCTCAGTGGGCTCTGAGCAGCTGTTGAGAAGCTAAGCTTAGGGCTCGTCACTAATTATCCAGCAGAAAATTAAGTTGGCCTGTAATATAAGCTGATGCTACAGGGCTGATTATTAAATTGTACTGGTTTCAGTATTGCCATGTAGTAAGCCTTATCAGCCTTATATTGTGACATTTTTATTCTATGTGTACTGTATATTGTGAGTGGGTCCCTAAGCTCAGTAAATGACAGCAGCACAGAGCAGGTGCAGTGAATCAACAGAAAAGAAGATGGGGAGCTACTGGGGCATCTGTGGAGACACAGATCTTTACTGCTAAAGGGCTGTGGTTGCCTTGGGCTGGTACAGAAATGAAAATGAAATTCTAGGTGCAATATAAATTGCAGGGGAAATCTTAAGTTATGGCAGACCAATGCACAACATTCTGAGTGGTGTTGGCAGACTGGAAGGTCCTTGACCAAACCATAATGTGTAAGGTCCAACTATTCTATAGAGTATCTATATTTCAAGGGTTATTCTGGGTCATTTGCCAGAGATTATACTTCACAATGACATTGACACTACACAAGCACTGCTGTGATATACATGATACACTTATGACATGCAGGTGCCACTCAACTGTACTTTCTTCCACCAAACCTAAAAACAGCCCTGTAACTTATAGGGTTGCCAGCTGTCTGATTACAAACCATAAAGCATGTATTTCCAAAGGGCTGTCTGATTCCAAACAGGGTTTGGGTTTCATTGTTGTGGAGCTGGACACAATTCTGCCCAGTTGCAACAGTGTGACATCATACCCCCCACATCATGACCCTGACTCTGAATGGGACTATCCAGCTTCTAATGTCATGCACCCACCCCCAATGTCACCACATTGCCCACCAACATCATTGTTGTTCCACTACCTCTTTGCAAGTTTTGGCCCAGGCAAAAGTGACAACTAGGGGCAGATTTATCAAAAGTTGAAGTGAAAATTCAAAGCCTATGGGGGACCTATTTGGAGTCAATTGGTGGACTTTCAAAAATCAAAGTTTTTTTCTTTTGAAACTTTTACTTCGAAACATACCATTCGAATTGGATCGAAAACTGACCGATTAGATCGAAAAGACCTATTCGGCTAAAAAAACTTAGATCCAATTTCGGTTGGTCTTTTTGAATTCAAATTTCAAAGTTTTTCAAATTTGAAATTCAACCCTCGATAATGTGCCCCCTAGTGATGGGCGAATCTGTGCCATGAAATTCGCGAAACGGCGAAAAATTTGTGACATTTTTATACTCCGGAATTTTGACTCTCGCAAATATATTTTGACGTACTGTATCGGATTTTTCGCTGGAGAATTGTCGCCGCAGTTTTGCGAATTAATTGGCTTGCGTCGAAACACGCAACTCATGGTAAATTCGTGTCTGCCGAATTTAATCGCCCATCACTAGTGACAACCCTGGTAAATTACAAAATATAAAACTATATTTACTTAATAGACAGTCATTCACTTTCTTGGTGCTATAACCCACAAAGTGCCATGGCATATATTTTGCCATTACTAGTGGGCAGAGACAAAGTACAGATACAAGAAAATGACATGAGCCTGCCTGTTGCTAGGGCACTTGCTGTAGGGAGATCGCTGACCCCGTTGGTTGCTACAGCAAACTTTGCTCTTGTTATCACATGAACTTTGTATACACATTAGAAGGCAGGGCTATAGAAACCATTAAACCCTCTGGTTCCATGGTTATCTGACGGGACATATAAGGAACGATTTTTATCTCTTCTCCCACAATTCCAATAATGCCATTTCTGATCATTGCTGGCTTTGCTCTGGCCCCAACTCTCAATTACTATACTAATTGCAATGGTTTAGCATTAGGGATAGAGTAATACTAGACAGCCAATCAGCTCTTGGCTGTTCTGCGTCAAATACAAGGAAGAAAAGAAAGCAAGGTTCTGATTGGTGGCTCTGGCTAACTGTAATGGTGCCATTTACTGTCTGTGTTAATGAATGAGTTCCACTATGTTGTAACCATGAGCTTGAGCTCATAAAGCAAGAAAGGGAAAGTAAAACTCATAAAGTATACAGGGGTGAAGTTGTTACCATCATATCAATACATTTCATTGATACTTTCATTAATAATAGTATATATTTAGCAATCATTTTATAGCATTGTGGTTTTACATTTATGTACCCCTCCCTAGCAAATCAGATATTTAAAGGAGAACTAAAGCCTAACTAAAAAAATAGGCTAGATATGTTGTACATTATGTGTTGGGCTTCTGTACCAGCCCAAGGGAACCACAGCCCTTTAGCAGTAAAGATCTGTCTCTCCAAAGATGCCACAGTAGCTCCCCATCTTCTTTTCTGCTGATCCACTGCACATGCTCTGTGCTGCTGTCACTTACTGAGCTTAGGGACCCACTCACAATATACAGTACACATAGAATAGAAATGTCACAATATAAGGCTGATATTAATACAGATAATTACTGCATGGCAGCACAGAAAACAGTGCAATTAGCATCAGAATTTAATAATCAGTCAGTTTTTATTACAGACCAACCTCATTTTCTGCTGGATAATTAGTGACGAGCCCTAAGCTTAGCTTCTCAACAGCTGCTCAGAGCCCACTGAGCATGTGAGTGTCACAGACACTTTCCAAGATGGTGACCCCCCTGTGACAAGTTTGAAGTCCTGGATCCTTGCTGCTATTGACAAGCTGAAACTTTAGGCTGGTGCAATAAGTTCACTATGTAAAATTTGGCATTTTTCGAGAGAGTCATATTTAGGGACCATATTAGTGACACTTCTGGAATACTCCTTTTTAGTTGCCCTTTTTAGTGCAATAAATAAAACATGTCACAAGCCCCATCCACTGTAATAATACTGCACTAATTAGTATTCTGTCCCTTTAAGTTAAAGGGATACTGTCATGGGAAAAAAACAATTTTTCAAAATGAATCAGTTAATAGTGCTGCTCCAGCAGAATTCTGCACTGAAATCCATTTCTCAAAAGAGCAAACAGATTTTTTTATATTCAATTTTGAAATCTGACATGGGGCTAGACATAGTGTCAATTTCCCAGCTGCCCCAAGTCATGTGACTTGTGCTCTGATAAACTTCAATCACTCTTTACTGCTGTACTGCAAGTTGGAGTGATATCACCCCTCTCCCTTTTCCCCCCAGCAGCCAAACAAAAGAACAATGGGAAGGTAACCAGATAGCAGCTCCCAAACACAAGATAACAGCTTCCTGGTAGATCTAAGAACAACACTCAATAGTAAAAACCCATGTCCTACTAAGACACATTCAGTTACATTGAGATGAAAAATAGCAGCCTGCCAGAAAGCATTTCTCTCCTTAAGTGAAGGCACAAGTCACATGACCAGGGGCAGCTGGGAAATCGACAAAATGTCTAGCCCCATGTCAGATTTCAAAATTGAATATAAAAAAAATCTGTTTGCTCTTTTGAGAAATGGATTTCAGTGCAGAATTCTGCTGGAGCAGCACTGGTTCTTTTTGAAAAATTTTTTTCCCATGACAGTATCCCTTTAAGGATAACCTGCTAGAGTATATAGCCCATCTGAAAAGATATCTTGCAAAATTTCATGTTTTAGAGTTGTTTTTGAGTTATTTATATAACATTGTTACGCAACAGTCCAAAAACTTTCCATATGAATAAGCACAAAAAATTAAGCAATCAAAACGGTTCCATATTTATAATGTAAATAAATACATTCAATGTTCTCTCTTTTTTTATTCAGGTATAACTTGAACTACTCAGAGGCCTAAGCAAAAACCCATGTCAATACGGTGAGCTAAAGTCTGTTGAACTAAACAAAGAAGGTTGAACTACAACTCCCATCATCCCCAAGCAGCCTTCAGATAATAAAGCTTTTAATGGGGGGGGGGGCAAATAACCCAAATCACATAGACAAGTTATAAAAAGCCAGTGATGGTCAGGACACCCTTATAAGTTAAAAAAAAAACTGTGGTGCCAGGGCCAGCCATAAATGTTTTTTTTTAAAAAAATTGGTGCTCAGGGCCCCCCTATAAGTTAAAAAAAATAATTGGTGACCACAGCCCCCTATAAGTTAAAAAAAGCATTGGAGCCAGGCCCCCCATAAAAGTATTTAAAAATCATTTGGGGTCAGGGCCCCCCATAAGTAAAAAAAAATGTTGACGCCAGGGCCCCCCATAAAATGTTTTTTTTTTAAAAAAAAACATTGGCTCCAAGGCCCCCCCTTACAAGTTAAAAAGAAGAATTCGGGCCCCAGAGAATATTTAAAAAAAAAAAACATGGTGGCAGGGGCCTATCGAGTATTAAAATAATACATTGGTGGCCAGGAGTTTTATAAAATGAAAATAACCCATTGGGGTTCAGTAGAAATTAACTCGCGGCTCCAGGACTTTGAGTCCGACTCCTTTCTTGATTTTTCGTCTCTTTGTGGCTTAAATTTTGGCTCCTTTTGTGACTTTGGTTTTTTTTTGAAGCATCGGGACTTCAACTTTAGAAAATGCTGGCAGAAATATTTAAGAGCCCATCTCAGATATTGCAGGGCTACCCTTATGTAGATGGGGCCAACACAATGTTCATGGCAAAGTTTCCTGAGCTTTGGTGAGGCAAGCAGGAATACATTTTTAGAAATGTACCAAATATTGGTGTTTTGGAGCTTGACGTTATATAAAAACAGTTTGCAATTGAGTATCACACTAGGTGGCTGATCAACTGAATGGTTGGACATTATACAAGGGGCTTTATATGGTATGACCACCTTTGTATTTACCAGTGGGTTCAGGCCAACAGCTTAAAGTGAAGAGGAACTGTAGATCAACTATAATTCCTCATCTGAAGCGCAATGCCGAAATATGGTGAAACTATCAATACCCACGGTACATAGATAGAACCTTTTGACCTTCATAACTGTCAAATCAATATGGTTCCTTAAAACTCAACAGCATGGCATAAATTACTGAGGCACAAACATCCACTATTTGAACTTGTTCACTTGAAAGCAAGGGATATACACACACACACACACACGCATTCGTGTGCACATGTAAGATAGTTAAAAATTCATTCGAGGGTTAGAAGTGTCTTGTTGTTGCCTTCAGAAAAGCAATAGACTGTGACCGTCTGCAGTTATTTTAGGTTCTGAACTTATTTATATGCAATGGAATTTTTGGAGCCTCTCCACTGAACTTCTGGTGTAATTATAGAGGATGTAGCGGTGACTGCTGGGGTGGCTCGTGGTACATGGGCCCCAGTGGAGCACTGAATGATAAGCAGTTCCCAAAGTTTAGGGGGGGGCTAAAATTACTTTGCTGTGGGGCGCAGTATCTTCAAGTTATGCAGTGGCCTGGTAATAATTTATTTAATGTGTCATTATGAGAGCATTGGGTTGACTTTTAATTTGGGCTTAAGATTTTCCATCCTCATCTGAAATGACAGAGTGTATAGTTACGCATTAGCAGAAAGCTTTTTTGTGCTTGAGAATTCCCAGGTCTGTACTACCTACACAATATGGCACTCTTTTTGCACTCTAGGTATATGGAAATGACATATCAGGAATTAACCTTATTTAGAATGAAATTCCAGGCATTGTACAAATGAATTTGCATTTCAAACAGACACGGAAAACAAGGCGAATTAGCACACAATTCAGTCTGAAGACACATTAGTGGAGCTGAAAGGAGAAATACAACCCACAAGACCCCGCCGTGGCTACTTTTGCAGATGTGGACCTTGATACTCCATGCTATCAAGGGGTAAAGCAACATTGCTTGAACTTTATAATGACATGGAAAAGAGAGAGTGAAGAAAAGGCTCCAAAAAGAAGGATATAAACCTTCCATAATGGTGATAATTAGAGATGCCTGTATTAAAGAGGGACAGGGTTTATAGGGAGAGATATTACAGCTCTGTGCACCTGAATGATGAACACATTTTCAGAAACACTTCCTTAAAAAACAAAACAAAAAAAACATATCATACAACTTGGATATAATAGCTGCCTACAATGAGCTATAGCAAAAACATTTTTGGGCCCCTAAAACAACGAAAATATGGTCTATTTTGCAAACATATATTCTTTATTAATCTTTGCCCATTGGACCTCTACAATCTAGGCCCCATAGGGTCTCCTTCCTATATTGCTATGCCCCTGCACAAGTGAAAAGAAAATTGAAGAAGAGATATAAACATGGTCTACGCCCACCCATTTTTGGTGTTTCAGCACCCTTTGTGCTCATTGGTTGAACTCACCTGCATTCATACAATTAGCAGGTAGGTGTGTATATAGGAATATGACTGGTCGTTAGCCTGGATTAAGGGAACACAGGGTAGGTTAGAAGCAGGTCTATTAAGGTTGATATACTTCTAAAAACCAAAGGTCTTTGGAGGTTTGGCAGTTCAAGAACAGCATGTTGATTGCTGCAGGTTGTAAGAACCAAATATGGAGTGTAACAGATTGTCCAGCCTTGTATTAATGTATTTCCAATCATTTCCGTTCTTTCAACCATTAACTGACTAACTGTTATTAACTGTTGAGCCAACAATCTATGGTGATCATTAGTGACTGGGATCTTTCATTTCAGAGCTGTGTGTATGGTTTATGTTGGGCATTACTGGATAACACTCAACTCTCCCAGGCCTCTGGGCCAGTCACACGACTGCTTAGGGTACTCCTTAAAGGAGAACTAAACCCTAAAAATGAATATGGCTAAAACTGCAATGTTTTATATACTGAACTTAGTGCACCAGCCTAAAGTTTCAGCTTGTCAATAGCAGCAATGATCCAGGACTTCAAACTTGTCACAGGGGGTCACCATCTTGGAAAGTGTCTGTGACACTCACATGCTCAGTGGGCTCTGAGCAGCTGTTGAGAAGCTAAGCTTAGGGCTCGTCACTAATTATCCAGCAGAAAATGAGGTTGGTCTGTAATATAAGCTGATGCTACAGGGTTGATTATTAAATTCTGATGCTAATTGCACTGGTTTCTGTGCTGCCATGTAGTGATTATCTGTATTTATTACTAATCAGTCTTATATTGTGACGTTTCTATTCTATGTGTACTGTATATTGTGAGTGGGTCCCTAAGCTCAGTAAGTGACAGCAGCACAGAGCATGTGCAGTGAATCAGCAGAAAAGAAGATGGGGAGCTACTGGGGCATCTTTGGAGACACAGATCTTTACTGCTAAAGGGCTGTGGTTACAGTTTATTACATAAGTAGATTTACTAGGGCAATGGCACACAGGGAGGTTTGACATTTATAACATTTTTACCAGGGTCCTATGCTCAAAATCTCAATAACAGTCGCTTCTCATTGGTGGTCAACCTGTCACTGGCAGTCCTGTAGTAGATAGAGTAGATATATAACACTATGGGACTCAGTAAAAAGCAAATAAGGGCTTTTGATCACTGTTGTTTCCTACCTGCATACAGACATAGGCCTAAAGCATAGCTAAACCTAAAATGGATTAACCCTTTTGCCTGTTCCTCTGCTTAATGTCTCTTCGGTGTGGGAGGTGCTATGACTACTAATTGTGCAATACCCATGTTATGTTTAGTTTCCCTTTAAAACACTGCTCCTCAGAAACCTAAGCCCTTTGATAGCAAACTCACTCTCATCCAATTTTCTTGAAGAACAAAAATTACAAACAGTGAGAATATAGGGGCAGTGTCATCTACTACAAACATCAGTTCTGTAAAAGCACATCCATCATACTATATCTCAAGTATATTATTATTATCCATTAGGTGTGTATATATAGATGACTGAACCCCTACACCTCACATATTGAGCATACCATTTCACCTGCCTTCCCAGCCACATGAACATTAGACAGACACCTTTACAAGTGTCAACAAAGGCATTTTTGTGGAAGACAGCCATGAGGGCTATGTATACCTACAGAGTCAACAATGTACCTCCATAATTGATATCCACTTTGCACCAAAACATGAACACCAGAGCTGCACAGCAATGAGCAAAGTAGCAAGCCATTAACCTAATACACGTTGCTCACGAGCCGCAGGTTGAGGATCACTGCTCTAGTGAATTAAAGGAAGAGGGTGAGGCCGACTCATTCCTTTGTTGACCTCCCCTCTTCCCAAGAAAGATGGGACAATGTGTTCCTAGACGCTGAGATTTTAGACCATAATAAAGCCATTACGAGGCATCATGAAAACACGGTAATGCCAATTTTAGGCTGATATGTAATAAAAGAAATGTAATAAATGGCACGAGCAGTAACCTATAGCAATCAATAAGATATTTGCTTTTCAACAGGCAATCAATAAATTCTACCTGCTGACTGGTAGCTATAGGTTATTGCACCTGGGCAAACTCAGTGCCTTTTGTTACATACATGGTACTTAGACCAGCAATCTAAATCTCATTCGACATACAAGCGATAGCCACTTGCATAGGGATTGCCAACCTTTTTTACCCATGAATTACATTCAATTGTAGAAAGAGTTGGGGAGCAACACAAGAATGAAAATTTTCCTAGAGGTGCCAAATAAGGGCTGTTATTGGCTATTTGGTAGCCCCTATTTGGACTGGCAAGAGGTTCTGTTTGGCAGTACATCTGGTTCTTATGCAACCACAACTTGCCATTTAAGCCTGTACTTGAAAAATAACCTGCTTTGAGGCCACTGAGAGCAACATCCAAATGGTTGATGAGCAACATGTTGGTCATGAGCCACTGGTTGGGGACTACTGTACTAGCCCATGGATCCTAGTGCTGAATGTAAAGATCTCTACTTGAGAGCTTGCCCTATAACTGTTGCAGTTCGCTCCATGTAAGAGTACAGCAGCCTAGTCTTTTATCAGTTATAAATTCTATATTAAATTCTTCTATTGCACTGTTCAGTAATTTGTTGGCTGATACGCACATGAAAAATACACACATGAAATTGCATCTTTAAGGTTAAAGGACCAGTAACATCAAAATAATTTGCATACATCGAAAAATAAACACCAAGACAAATTAAACTTTAAAATTGCAAAGCCTTTATTAAGAAATAACTTACCGAAACTCCACTTCCGCTCCTCTTCATCCAGGTGCAGATAGCGGATGTGAATGATAACTCCCCGCGCTTCACTCTGGCCGCTGCTTTTCTTGCACTACTTCCGCACTAGTTCTTGCCCAACCTCGGATGGCCAGAGCGAATCTCGGGGAGTTATCGTTCACGTCCGCACCTGGATGGACTTGGTGGAGCTGAGAGGTGGGTTGCCCTTGTCTCTGGCAAGAACTTTAACAGTGTAGGTGGCCATTGCCTCCCGGTCCATCGTCCCTTTCTGCCACTCTGTTGGGCCCAGGCCACGGGATGTGGGGTAGGGGCCACTGCGCCACGCTGCAAGGCCAGATTCCAGTGCACTTGAGGGCCAGGGGAATCTGTACAATATAGCACTCCCTGATCCGCAGCTTCACATGCTGTCAGTAGAATATATGAGATAGCCAGGGAGGAGAAATAGAGTACCACAGGATGGATTGTCGCCCTGTCACCTTTTCTGAAGAGGAGCGGAAGTGGAGTTTTGGTAAGTTATTCCTTAATAAAGGCTTTGCGATTTTAAAGTTTAATTTGTCTTGGTTTATTTTCCTATGTATACTAATGAATTTTTTTATAATTTTTTTTGAAGTTACTGGTCCTTTAAGGGACTTAAAATGTAGCTCACATGCTTTTGAAGTAAGCCAAACATTTACTAGCTGAATACATGTTGCATTACTAAAATTATTACTAGCAATAGTAACAGATTTGTTGAACAGGATAAGGTTTATAGATACGCTGAGATAAACACAGACACCCAGACACGTACTCTTGATGTGCCCACAGTGCAAGGGTTAGGCGATTTATTATATACTCTGCAAATGACATGCACTTAGTATTGAGAGTATATGTGTAAAGAAGGGATAGGAAAAGATGGTGGTGGTCTGTCTGGAGGAGTGCATGTAAAATATGTGTATATAATGAGCTCAGGAGGAGATGCAACTTATCACATGCTTCTTTATCTTTTACATCTCTCTTGTTCATTCTCCTTCTGTTTCTATGACATATATTCTGTTGAATAATCAGAGTACACTCAGGTGGTTACCTACTAAAACTCAACATTATCTTTTTATTAAACCAGGTTCAGCCCAAATCCCATCCAATATTTTTTTGTAATTCAACTTTTTATTGATCTTCATTTCCAAGGAAAGATATCAAGTACAACAGTGATGTAAGAAATTATGCAGTTGACTGTTACAGATGTAGCACAGTTAAACAGAACTCTTAAATTAGCTCAACCAACACTTGTGTCACAAATCCTGAGAATGTACATTGCAATATCAAAACACTGAGTCCTAATGGAAGTAGAAGAAGATTTTGTACGTTAGTGTAAGAAACAAGAAAAATAGAAAAGTAGACAGGTCTGACTAGGTCTGGGCAGATAGTAAATTCAAATCAGTGCACAGTACCTCTAAGGTGCAAAATCTCCAGATGTTGAGCCCACGGATACCACTCCAGCTCCCCCTCATAACTTCTATCCTGAAGTCTGTTTCGGATGGATTCCATCGCTCTAATCCAGTTTACCTTTGCTACCAGCATTTGTAAGCCCCGAGGTGAAGGACTTTTCCAGTGTGCCGCCAATAAAGATCTTGCTGCTGTCAGGATATGTGTAGCTAATTTACGCGATTGTTTCAAATGTATGGCCCTGATCTTCATCCCTAAGAGGAAAGTGTGTGGAGAAGCATGTATAGTGCAATGTAGGACTTCAGAGAGCAAAGCTGCCACCATCCCCCAAAATTCCTGAGCTACTGGACAGGTCCACCAGGTGTGCAGGAAGGAGCCCCTCTCTCCACATCCTCTAAAGCACTTTGAGTGGTCCGGGTTACCGCTTAGTTTAGCAATTCGCGCAGGGGTGTAGTACCAGCGAAATATTATTTTATAAGCCCTCTCACTAGAGGCTGCACATATCGATGTTCGTTTGGCCGTTTCCCAAATTTCTGTCCAGGACTTTTCAGAAATTGTGAGGTCTAAGTCCCCATCCAATATTTTAACTTATTTATTAATAAAATAACTATATAATATTGTTTCGGAACAGATTAGATAAAATTGAGCAAAAACGCAAAATCGTGCAGATTTTTCGGATTTGATGCCCAAATCACTAGATTTTTTTGCGTTATTGCCTGAAAACCCCAAATTTTTCAGATTATTGTAGGAAACCCAGAGCAGATCACGATATCTTCAAATTGTAAAAGGGACATCTGCCAATGTCTTCCACATGACCTCGGCAGGTTTCAGATGATTTGGATTCTGAGTTTTAGCACCTTCGGGGCATATAAATTCTTTCCCCTCAATCAGAAAAAATTTAGGTTTAGTAAATAACCCCACCAGTGTACATCGGTCTCTTAAAATTCACATGTGGCAACAAAATATATAGAATTGAAATATTAAATGTGTACATGTAAGGTATTTTACATATATGTATAAAATTATGTATATATATCATATAAAACAATGGTATGTATATGTAAAATACATGTATGGGACCTGTTATCCAGAATGCCCAGGACTTCATACTTTGAGGGGCACATTTACTTAGCTCGAGTGAAGGATTAGAATAAAAAATACTTTGAATTTTGAATTATTTTTTTGGCTACTTCGACCATCGAATTGGCTACTTCGACCTTCGACTACGACTTCAACTTCGAATTGAAAGATTCGAACTAAAAATCTTTAGACTATTCGACCATTCGATAGTTGAAGTACTGTCTCTTTAAAAAAAACTTCGACCACCTACTTCGCCACCTAAAACCTACTTCGCACCAATGTTAGCCTATGGGGAAGGTCCTCATAGGCTTTCTAGGCAATTTCTGATCGAAGGAAAATCGATCGATGGATTAAAATCCTTTGAATCGTTCGATTCGAAGGATTTATTCATTCAATCGAACAATTT
This sequence comes from Xenopus laevis, assembly GCF_017654675.1. NCBI lineage: Eukaryota > Metazoa > Chordata > Amphibia > Anura > Pipidae > Xenopus > Xenopus laevis. The sequence continues at coordinate 16,526,938 of NC_054377.1, read as the reverse complement.
TTCCTTCGATCGAAACAATTGCGGTAAATCGTTCGACTTCGATATTGAAGTCAAGGATTTAACTTCGATGGTCGAATATCGAGGGTTAACTAACCCTCGATATTCGGCCCATAGTAAATGTGCCCCTGAGTCTACTAAAATAAGATTTGAACATGAATTAAAACCTATAGGATTGTGTTGCCTTCAGTAAACATTATGGAGGTTATTTACTAAACTTCGAATGCAAAAATTCATAAAAAATTTGTGATTCTTTTTATAAAATTAAAAAAAGTTTAAAAAATAATCGCGAATGGAAAAGTCAGAATCAGAAAATCTGGCATCTCAGACCTGTCGAGGTTGCATATAAGTCAATGGGAGAAGTCCCAATGATTTTTTGATGTGCGCTGGGTTTCGTGCAATACCTCAACGTTTTCGGGCAAAAATCTGAGTTTTTGGGTGAAAAATCCCAAAAAATCGGATGAAAAATCGGAAAAAAATCTTGAAAATTGGATTTTCCCCTCAAAGCAAATTTTCAGGAAAATGTAATAATAAATAAGCGCAAAAAGAATGAGCAGATTTCAGTTTGTAGCAGAAAATATTGAGATAAATTTGGACTTTGATAAATAATCCCTATATCTTGGTTTTGATCAAGAAAAAAAGGAAATTTCTTTTAGAATTTTGAATTATTTGGATAAAATGGAGTCTATGGGAGATGGCCTTTCTGTAATTCAGAGCTTTCTGGATAATTGGTTCCAGGATATGGGTTCCAATACCTGTATTATTCATTCTACTTTCTTAAAAATGTTCTAGCTAGCTTTATAGCAGATAAAGAGGCATCAGTGTTCTTTAGCTAAACTGAATTAAAAAACCCTGTGTCTTGGGTTTATACATATGGGATTTTGATCATACAGGGGACTGCAATTTGGGACTGTTCTGTGATCAGTGGGCAGTATGCATTTGGTTCACATTTGTATACACATTTTCAAGCACTTCTATCGCAAAAATGCCCCTCAAGGCCATTTTTTGATTAGCCAAATTCTTTCCTAAACGTTGTGTACATGGGACAGTTTTTCAGTTTGAAACTGGCCTTTAATAGAATCCCCTTTAAAAGAAACCAATGGGTGGGTGTGGCCTTGTGGCTTTGAGGGTAGAGAAGGATGGACCATAAATGGAACATTGCATTGCAAAGACAACATCTCAAATGTTTTTAGAGCTTTTTGAGAGACCCCATCAATCTATACCAGCTTCAAAGTTACCCTCTACTAAGCACAATTCAGTGAAGTTTCCCTTTACAATATTTCTTTAGGTTTCTTTATTGCTTATATGGTGAGATACTGTGAAGCTATACCAGCCCCAACTTTCCCCACTACTAATCACAATTCAGGGGAGTTTCCCTTTACAAGATTTCTTTATGTGAGTTCATAGATTTTACAGAAAGATACCATAAAGCTATACCAGCTCCAACTTTCCCTTGTACTAAGCACAATTCAGAAGAGTTTTCCTTTATAATGGGTTTTACCTTATGGATGAAGCATTCGTTTGGTTGGCAGTGGCCCACCTTTTAAATCAGGTGGCAATAAATGAAGCTGGGCAACATGGTTGCTTTAATAAGGAACGTTCAAGAGGAGCCTGGATAGCCTCAGTATGGCTCAGGAGAGGATCCAGTGTTAAGGATCCTGAGGCTGCAAATAAAATAAGATGGGGGGCAAACTGGAGGGAGCCCTGGCTCAATAAAGACCTGCAGCCGTGCCAATTAGGCTGTGGAGCTTTCAGTCAAGAATGTGTACCCAACTGGGACCATCTGTTGCTTGGATCCCACTACTTAGAGTCAACATCAGGATCTCTTCTAGGATCTTCTCTTCCCATAGGATTTGGAAGTGTCTACATTGTATCCAGGCTGGAAATAAGGTGCCTGCATATATTTATCAGAATGACATTTAACACAGTAGGGTTTCAGGGTATGTTACCAACATGGTGCACAGTTCAGTTCTCAGATGGGGGCTGTTTTATTGAGCACTTGGGGATTGCTTAAGCACCTGCTGATATCCTCTTCACTGTGGAGTTTAAATTCCAGTGAATACTCAGTAGTTTCTAACGTTGAACTCTGGACTTAATATTGCTTTGTCTTATTTTAAACACTGCCTAGCCGGGTCATGCAGAACTATATGTCCTATTTTTTTTTCATTGTGACGTCATTCAAAGCTTTTCAATGAATCCTCTAAGGTTTTCTACCTTTATGTCAAGTGCAATTTGTTCCCTCGAAAAACAAACCTACTCTTCCATAGTGAACACTGACTATGCTTCCACTGTGCCTCCAGAATACTTACTATACTTCAGTGCATTTTTCAGTGATAAGTGTTTGTCACCAGAAATTTATTTTAAAGGGATACTGTCATGGAAAACATGTTTTTTTCATAACACATCAGTTAATAGTGCTACTCCAGCAGACGTCTGCACTGAAATCCATTTCTCAAAAGAGAAAACAGATTTTTTAATATTCAATTTTGAAATCTGACATGGGGCTAGACATATTGTCAATTTCCCAGCTGCCCCTGGTCATGTGCCTAGCAGCCCCCCTGGGCAAATGCCCCTAACTCTTTACTTACCCCTCTGTGCAGATTCTGTCCAGCAGAATTCACCGGGCACCATCTTCAGCCCATTCTGTAATCTTCGGAATGAAACCAGCTCAGCAATTTTCGCGAGTCTCAGTACATGCACAGTTGTCACGGAACAGATGATTGCTCCAACTGCGGTCTCATTCTGAAGATTACTGAAGAGAAGAAGATATGGAACGAAGGCCTCATAACACCCATCTACAAAACTGGGAACCGGCATGACCCACCCAATTACAGAGGGGTCTGTGTGGGCAGCACAATGGGCAAACAAAATAGTATACTAAAAAGGAGTATCCTCATGTTCCTAACCCAGCACAATATCCTCAGCCAGAGCCAAGCAGGGTTCATGGCAAAACACCGCACCACAGATCACATCTGCATTCTCATCAGTCTCATCAGGAACCATGTCCATAATACAAACCATGGAAAAATATTTGCCATTTTTGTAGATTTTAAAAAGGCTTTTGACTCAGTGTGGCGCATAGGTCTATTCCTGAAGAGTGGGATAGGAGGGTAAACATATGATGTCATAAAGAGCTCATATAATGAAAACCAATGCAGCATAAAGGTCAATGGAAATAGATGTAAGTGGCTCTGGCAGGGCCGTGGAGTCAGACAGGTCTGCAACCTGAATCCAACTCTATTTAACTTATACATTAACGAACTGGCAGCAGCCTTATGTGCCTCCTTGGCACCAGGACTGAAATTACATGACACCGAGGTGAGGTTCCTACTATATGATGATGATCTCCTATTCCTGTCACCAACAGAGAGTGGCCTGCAAGCCAACTTGGCAGTGCTGGAGAAGTACAGCACAACTTGGGCACTGCCCATCAACCCAAACAAAACAAAGGTCATGGTGTTCCAGAAGAAAAAGAACAAACAAAGCAAAAGCCCCTCCTTCATACTAAGCAACTGTGCACTGAGTAGCACTAACAGCTATACCTACCTTGGCCTAGAAATCAGGAAGCTTCAGGCTTGCAGAACCTTCTACACCATCAGAAGACACCTGTACCACTCTCAGCCACTGTTGAGAGTCTGGCTGAAGATCTTTGACAGTGTCATGACCCAAATCCTTCTCTATGGTAGTAAAGTGTGGGGTCCTGTCACTTACCCAGACCAATCCAAATGGGACTCTAGCCCAACAGAATTTTTTCATCTGGTATTCTGTAAGCACCTTCTCCAGGTCCACCAGAGCACCTCAAATTCTGTCTGTCGGGCCGAGCTGGGCAGATTTCCCCTACTGCTCACCATACAGAATAGGGCGCTCTTATACTGGGCGCCCTATGACCTACCAGCATAAAGCCTGGCTGAACAACGAGATCCAGGACAAACCATGTGTCATAATCCTAATTGTATAAATATATTTATTTATCAAATCTGTGATTCCTTTGGATTGCTGCACTCCATATTGTAATGAATTGCTTTGGATCTCTGTATACATTCCTAAGAACATGCAACCAAAGAAGTTACTGGTTGTCTAAAAAGACAGATTTGATAATTTTAGGATCATACATCCATCTGCAGTATAGTGCAAACAAACAGTACTATGCGCCTATCTGATTTCCGAGAGCAGCGGGAATTTATGAGAATACAGATTATTGCAAAACAATGAGAGCAAAGCAGGTTTGTCCAGATACCTGGTAAAATTCTGATGAAATCAATAACCATTTACTGTCCATGCAGTGAGCTGCCGGACCATTCAAGTGCTCTGACCAGGACTGGATTTAAAAGTAAAGAATTAAAAAAATAGAAAAAAAAGGAAATTGGGTTCGATCTATCTAGCTATATATTTATCTATCTATCATCTATCTATCATTTATTTATCTATCTATTTATCTATTATCTATATATCTACCTATCTCAGGGTCGGGTCAAGGGGTAGGCAGAGTAGGGCGCAAAACTGGGGGGGGCGCCAGGCACGTACCTCCTCTGTCGCCTACCCCCAGTCCGGTGGCCGACTATCTGTGGTTTTTATGTCTTCTTGCGTTCCTGTGCATGCATGCGAACGCATGTTCTCGTCATTTCGCACATGTGCACGTTCGCGCCAATCGGCGCATGCACAGAAGCACAAGCCTTTCTTGCGCATGCGCACGGGAGCACCACTTATCACTCGGGCTAAGCCGGCACCGCATCCGCCGGCTCACCTTGGGCGCCTGTGTGGCGCGGGCCAGCCCTGACCTGTCTATACACCTATATATCGATATATCTATCTATTTAGCAATTATCTATCATCTCTATGTATATATCTATCTATCTATATCTATCATCTATCTATTTATCTATCTATTTATCTATTATCTATCTATCTATCATCTATTTATCTATCTATCTGTCTGTCTGTCTGTCTGTCTGTCTATCTATCTATCTATCTATCTATCTATTATCTATCTATCTATCTATCTATCTATCTATCTATCTATCTACAGTGATGGGGAATTTGAGCATAAAAAGTTCTTTTTTTCTCTTTCTCTTTCTCTCTGTATATATAAATATTATATGTACTTTATCACCCAAAGTTTTTATGAAGAAAATACAATAAATTAAACGCTGTGCTAACATACATTACAACTTATTGACATTTTTGCAAATTATTGAAAACTTAAATCAATTAAAATCCAAAAATATACATATATTCACTCATTCTAATTTTCAGTACATTTTTTCATGGAATGCAATTTCTCTCCGTAATAACCAATTCTCTCAGTTTCGGTTTTATTGCATGAGAAAATTGTTTTATCGCCAGTTTTACCCACAGACATCAATTGATTTTTTTTTAACAAGAGAAACAGAAGGATTTTTTCATGCAATTTAATCCAGCCCTTTGCTGTTTAACATATACATGTATGTATTTACTACCTTTATTGTCTTCATTCTGTTGTCTTCTTAATTAGATGGCTAATATGACAGATAGTTCTTGTTTGAAGCTTTAGAATAGGATTATAAAAGACTAAAATTGGAAAATAGAGATCCCATTTTATTCTTGCAGAGACTTATTTGCTTATGAATAATATATATCTATATCTATATATCTATCTATCTATCTATCTATCTATCTATCTATCTATCTATCTATCTATATATATATATATATATATATATATATATATATATATATATCTATATCTATATACATACATATATATGTATATATCTATATCTATCTATATCTATCTATCTATCTATCTATCTATCTATATATATATATATATATATATATATATATTTCCTTTTTCTCTGTAATAATAAAACAGTACCTTTTAATTGATCCAAACTAAGATATAATGAATCCTTATTGGAAGCAAAACCAGCCTATTGGGTTTATTTAATGTTTACATGATTTTTAGCAGATTTTTAGCAGACTTAAATTATGGAAGTATCACTTATCCAGAAAACCATAGGTCCAGAGCATTCTGAATAACAAGTCTCATGCCTGTATATTATTGTTATTAGTGTTAATAATAATAATAATAATAATAAACAATACTTTTTAATAGTAATCATTATAAAAATGCATACTTCTACATATTTATATTTTAAAATGTATCATTATTAACAATAATAATAAAATGTAATACTTAATGTAAATTGTATTACATTAAATATATATAATTTTCTGATATAATAATAATAATAACATATAATAATATATATACAGTATTTAATAATTTCATTGAATCTCTCTCTCTCTCTCTCTCGCTCTCTCTCTATATATATATACATATAATTTGCTGATAAATGCATAACAATAATAATAACACTAATAATAATAATAACAACATAACTACTAATCATTTTATTTTATCTCTCTCTCTTTGTGTGTGTATATATATATATACACCATCCTGATGACGATCCAGTGGGATCGAAACGCGTAGATATGCGGTTGTTGGAATAAAACTTTTGCTATTTGTACTCATATGACTGACCCGTGAGTGCTTTCATCTGGTGGAGTATGAGGATTTTGGTGAGCACCCGGTAATTATTGCATAGAGTGGTGCGTGCCGATAAATGGAGATATATATATATATATATATATATATATATATATATATATATATATATATATATATATATAATTCAGTAAATGGACCCGCACTCATTCTTAAATAAATGTGCTACCCGTAATTACCATGTTCATTATAAAAATCTGAAAATATTTCTCCTTATCTAAACTGTTAAAATTACTTATTTTCAGGCGTGCGGAAGAGTTACTTAGTTATGTGTATGAGAAACACGAGGTATATATAAAGACCTGGACGACATGGGTTGTATTTTTGGAATCAGATCAATATAAATTTTTGTATTCGGACTAGGAGCTTATCTATTTTGGATACGTGTCATATTTTACTTGGTAAATCTGTGTTGGGACTTACTTGTATATCATTAGAGTAATTTACAACAGCTGAGCTACTCTCTTTCTTTTCTTTTCTGACTTTACTTTTTCTCTTTTCTTTTTCTGTTCTTGTCTTTTCCGGTCTATTATATTATGTTATTCACTTGATTTTGGTATCCTATTGATATGCTTTTAAACTATTTGTTTTTCAACAAGATATGAGTATACTTTGAACGCAAATGGTCCCTAGATTCCTGCAGCAGTCAAGTAACGTAATCTATTATGGGACGTAATATGTATTACGATAAATAAGACTGTGTAGTGTTATATTGTCAACTGCGCTCTTCCGAGAACTGTGTGTATTTTGGTATGCTACATGGCCCAGGACAGTTTGCTATTGTATATCACATGATTCTAACTCTATATCTTTGTTGTGATATTATTCTAATCTTGATACCTATGTTTATGCTATGTCTTAATATGCTTTTTTTTCAATAAAAAGAGAATATATAAAAAAAAATACTTATTTTCTTATCTCAAAATTGTTACAAAGCATCTTAGTTACACCTGTTAGCTGTACTGGCCTCTCTGCCAAAAGCCAATTAAGTTAGAAACTTTGTTTCTGTTCCTGGCTGTTCAGTGCAGAGAAAAGAGGGACTTTCCAGTACAAATGAGGGATCTCAGGTTGAGCTGTTAAAAGAGGGACTGTCCCTCTGAAAAAGGGACAGTTGGAAGTCTAACTATCATATACAAAACAGCAGGAATGCCCTTAACCAAAATGGCCACACAAGCAGGTTACTACAATAAGAATAGCCATATCACCTAAAATGATCATATTTATGTTTTGCATACTTTTCTTTCTCTACAATCATCATAAGTGCAGCATTATATTTCTCAGCCATTTGTAAGAACTTCCAGTTATGAACCTGTAGTGTTTAACAGCAGCTCTTTTAGGAAAGGTTTGTTCATGTTTATTACTATGCAGCACAGGGGACATTAGAGGGCGCTCTCTATAGCAGGTCAGATACTTAACCTTAGCCATGTGGAGCAGAGCTGGCAACTTCTCATCTTGTTTGTTATATGATAATAAGCTTTGTTCTTATTGGTTCAGGAATGTGACTGACAGTGTTGCTTCCCAGAATGGTTATTTTATCTGTTTTGTGAAACAAAACTGTCATTTTGTGGAAAGAATGAATCCTGTGCTATAAAATCTTGCTTTCTGTCGCAGGTATCTATTTTGTCATTCAAATCTAGCTTGTCATGCACTAGTTAGTTACACTATTATATATTATGTCCAACTTTGTTGTTACATAATTCATTCTGTAAGTAACTCTGCACATAAGTGTGTCCGTTACATGGAGGTTATACATTTGTGAGACAGATTGCTTGTTAAAATGTACAGAATGGAGTTTGTGATATAATGACATCCTTTTGTGCACTAACCAGATTTTGTTCTCATTCTTTAATAGAAATAAGTCTTTTGTATATTTTTTTTCTCTGTGTATGGTCACAAATACTTATATACCATGAGAGACATTCATTCTGTGTAATAGGGATAGTTTTGTATACAGAATGTATTTGGGACAAACGGCACCCCATAGGGGAGTGGAGGTAGTTGTCCATGCCTACTAAATCAGTAGGGGTGGGGGGGGGAGGAGGGAGAGTGTATAAAAGAAAGGGCAGGCTCCCTTCTCTGCCTGTCTCCCAAGGACTGGAGCAGCTAACAACATTATCCTGGCTTGGTGAGACGGACTTAAAGACATCCTATCACCCTCCTCCTTTTCCTCACTCTCTCACAAACCAACCTTAGTAACGTGCACTCTACCCAAAACTACCAACGTGAAACAAACAAGAAAAAAAAAATTCCAAACCTCCATTTTTTGTTTTATTGGGAAAAAAAAGCACATTAGCAAGAGAAAGCTGAATCATTCAATCCCAGAGGAGCTGCCAACACATTTACAGAAAATAAAAGAAATGGAACAGCTTAGTTGCAAACACAGAAGTAGCAGCATGGAGGCAGAAGCCCAGCTCTGCAGGCAAACGGAGAGCAGGAGTACACAGGTAACAAACTCCAGTAGGATTTCTCATAGGGGGTTCACACTGGAATATTTATATCTGCTGTTGTTTTGGTAGCTTCTATTTGTAACCTACCTTCTGGGATAGAGAGGGGTGTGCAGAGACTGAGCACTTGTACTGGACTTGTAGTTGTCTCTGCCAATGACCTTCCACTGGGGAGGTTTAAAAAGAAATGTACGTGTGCTTGTTCAGTACCAGGCTGTGCCAATTTTTATAGGGATTTCTAGGAAACAAACTGTACAAAAAAGAAAGAATAATGCAGATCTAGGGCAGGTTGGAGATACCAAGTGACAGATAGTAGATAGTAGATAATGATTACATGTGTTATTGCGTTGCATGCAGATAGTCTCGCTCTGAGCTGATGCTCTTCTGGAAATGAAGAGCAACTTTGTGTGTTGATTTGTTGCTTATGGCTAATGGCTGTTTATGCGCCTGTTGGGATTGGTGCAAAGCAGAACAGAGCGAGCTACCCTCAATAAGAGTAAGGCAGCGCCAGCCAATAGCAGGACAGCCATTGATAATGAGCCATTCAGACCTATGATGCTGAGAACAAAAGTAATCCAAGAAAGAGATTTATGTACGGTCTATGTGCAACCGGTTTTGCAGTTATTAACCACGTATTTGGCAGCAGTAGAAAAATGTTTGACTTGCAGCTTTGTGATCAGTCTTTCCAAGACGTGGTTAATAACAAAAGGTCCAGAGTGACCTGGTACGTTTTGGGACATGACGGGGCAAGTTGATATGATTTTGGGCAAGAGTCAATTAAGCGAGGAAAAGTTATCTCATGGTTTATCATAAGAAAACGCACGGACGAAATTCCAATTGAGGAGAAAAAAAATTTTCTCCAAATTCAGTTCCAGGTTTTTTTTCATAGACTTCAATAGAGCTTTCACGTGATGAACAGTGAGATAAGTTTTTCTTAATTGAATTCCAACTCAAATTGAATCTCGTCCATGGCTTTTCACGTGATAAACTTTCTCTCATTGAATTGAATCCAGCCCTATGTTTACAATTAATGCCCAGCTCGCCGTTCAGAGTAACCATGCCTTGATTTCCTCCTGGGGATGGTGCCGCTCCATCGCCATTCTCCAGAAAGATGTTTCTAGATGATAAAACTTGCTTGAAAACCTGCGGGGTACAGTAGCAGCTGACAAAATGTGAATGTGTCCAAGTTCTTCCATCTTTCCACTAGAGGGCATTGGCGGAACAGGCATGTTGCATATCGTATTGTTGTGGTTGCTTTAGTATTTTATTATTTTCAGGGGATAACTTTTTCTACATTTCTATTTGTTTTCTTTAACCTCTATCTAAAAAAAACTCATATATATATATATATATATATATATATATATATATATATATATATATATATATATATATATATATATATATATATATACTTAGTTTCAGTCATGAATGCCCTTTCATTATACAGCCTGCAAGCTGCGTGTGTTGTTATTGCTGATCTAGCTTTGTTTTTGGGCTTCGAAGCAAGAGTTTCAGGCATTTAGAATCAACAGCAACCAGGTAATTGCATTGATTGTTGAAGGTCTTGCATTTTCAGCCAGTGATTTCGATTATACAGTAACCCACATTCACTGCCTGATGTTGGCATGCCTGCACATACACACATATGCTAATAAATCAAGATCTCTTGATCTCTGCAGTTAAAAGGCTTAAGACTAATGTAGCTACTTAATAATAAACAGAACTTAGATTAGTGTTTATGTCTGAACCAAGATCACAAGCCATTCCAACACACAACAACCATATTATATGAAATTTAGATGCATCTAATGCATTCATCCCTTCTTATGTTGGTAGGCTTTGGAGGATAGGGCTTTCCAAAGCCTACCAACATTAATAGATAGTAATATCCAGTAGGTAGGTAACAAGTTCTGACCCCCCCATCTAATCCCCTAGAAATGAACTTCTGCTTTAATTCCGTCTGCGCCCCCTGAGGCTGCATGTAACCTGAACTGCAGCTGATCTGGGAGCCTGTGTGTGTGTTTCCAGGGCCCCTTGGCTAAATCATTTCTAGGAAAATGCTTGTTTTTCCCTGTCCTTTGAAGTGCGGCTTTGTATAACATTTCAAGCCCTTGTGACGTCGCTCACAGAGAATGCTTGTTACAGTTCAGTGTCACAGATAAAGCGTGCACTCACTGATTCCACTAACTGCTGACTCAAGATTCTGAGTAGGAAAAGTCTTCTTCCCACACAGAGAAACACATGGCACAGATATGTTGAGCATGGGGTAATTCCTGCAGACTGGAAGCCTTTAAACCCGTTAGCTGCCAGACAGTCTTGCAGCATTGCAACCTGTTGGAAGCCCCCCGATAGCACCTAAAAGGTTAAAAGGGGAAAGAAGAGAGGGTGGGGACTGGTTAGTGAAATGTGAAAAGGTTAGCAAATCATTTTTGAACGCAGCCTGGGAAATGTTTGAAAATTCAAACCAGGGAATAATTCAACCCCCATTATCTTCTGTTTTTGTAGTTTGTAGGTGGTCTTCCAGGGGATAGGACAGTAATGAAATATTTCAGCATGAGAAGATATAATGTTACCCAAATTCTGCACTTAAGTAGCTGCTTGGAGAGCGTTTTACATAAAACACCTGTGGGGGCCCTGGAAATGTTGAGCGGCTGTGGCCACCTCTATCTAAACAAATTTCCAGCCTGTAGCCCTCAAACGGTTGAACTGTAAATGATAGGCAAAAAGTTGGACATCCCTGGGTGTATGTATTGAAAAATGTATAGGTTTTTCTTGTTAAGGGGCCCCTGTGATGCTTAGGGCCCAAAGCAAATTTGTATTCTTCTGTTCTGCTTAAGTTTCACCACTGATTGCTATTTATCTGCCTTTATCCATGTAGTGGGATGATCAAATGTGAACTGGTCGGTCTGTTGTGTCATACAAAAAAGTCTATGTCGAAGGTTTCCTGAAAATACTTTGTAGAGCCACATCTGACCACAAATTGCCAATCCTTGATATATAGACTGAAAAATACCCTTTTAGTTCTTTGTACCCTTATCTTCATTTTTCTCTTCAAGGGGCCCCTGTGATTAAGGGCAGTGGTCCTCTCTGGGCCACGCTAAAGCCAGCCCTGGATAAATTCTATTTCTCAAATAATATTTAGAACTATTTACAAAGAAACTGCTTTGCTCTTCTGAGCTAGAGCAGTGGTTTGATTGGCCAATAGGGACTGGTGAGCACAAATTCCCATGGTTGTTGTAGATCACAGAGAAGTAGTAGGCACTGGCATCTGCTTTGTGGAATGTGGAGCAAGACGGTTGCATGAGTTGAGACAGTGGTACCATGACCAACCATTTTTTCTAGCATAGAGAAAGAGCAAGATTTCTCAGACTGTCAAGCTTACAATCAATACCAAGGGCAAAAAATGACAGTGCAACATCAATTAGAAGCTGTAAAGACATTCTAGTTCTGTTTAGACTATACTCAGGTTTTGTCTACTGTTTGCTATCCCTTTGCTAAGGCAAAGCTGTTCAATGTCCCCCTAGTAGTGTGATGATTGTATGTATCCACTGGTTGGTCTTTCATGTCATAAAAACAAGTCCATGGAGCCTATGAGGTCTTAAAAATCCTTTGGAAACCCTATGGCCTTTTAGGGCTTCCATGTGGCCTCCAATAAGATTAAAGGACCAGTAACATCAATTTTTTTAACAAAAATTCACTAGTATACAACGAAAAAAAACCCACAAAGACAAATTAAACGTTGAAATCGCTAAGTCTTTATTAAGAAATAACTTACCGAAACAACAATTGTGCTCCTCTTCAGAAAAGGAGATCCATTGTGCGGCGCTGGATTTCTCCTCCCTGCCTTCCGTATAGGAGATAGCCAGGGAGGAGAAATCGAGCGCCGTACGATGGATCGTCACCCTGCCACCTTTTCTGAAGAGGAGGTTATTTCTTAATAAAGACTTAGCGTTGTATACTAATGAATTAAAAAAAAATTATATGTTACTGGTCCTTTAAGGTGGTAAAAGCTGTAAACTTTCAGCATCTTATTGGCGCCTGTATGAGACTCATGATGGCCTTTGACCAATATCTGGATAAAAATAACCCAGATATCTATCAGGTAGGTTGTAAAGTCCAGTACGGTGAGGACTGCATGAACACTTTGATGAGTAGGGTTCCCCCTTTCTCCAGCGATAGATCCGGGCAGGGGGGGCAGGTGGTGATGTCACCGGGAGGGACCTTGTTGCCTCTAATTTGGAAAACCATGAAGGCAGTTTTGACCTGAGCAACCCTTCTGAATACTGGGCCTAAACCATACAGGTGGCAACCCTATCAATGATGAGGTCAACTTTCTGCAGGCCCCCAGTATGATCCGATCATTGCCCTATAGGTGCAGTATTGCTTGAAAGCAGTTTGTCTTCAACTTGAAAGTCACTTATGACTAAAGCTCTAGTCACAAGTCACTATGTCATTCATGAAGTCATCAATGACATCATGAAAGGGCTACTAATCACTAAGCAAACATGCAATATCTGCTATTTTTCTGCACATCATTTCCCTTGATGCAAAGCAGTGATTTGTTCCAGATTTCCTTTAACATTCATACACCGTGACATTCCACAGGAGGGAATATTAACCCAGCCTGCCGAAAAGCAGCAGTACAGTTCCAGTTCTATAAATATGCCGTCTACTTCACATGCAGTTTTTTTTTTGTGATCTTAAGTTGCTTTTTAAATCCCTGACTCATGTACCTTCAGGATCATTTTCTTTGCAAACGATCAGAGATCTGATCTCCTCTTGTACGCAAGCCATTCTTAAAAGGGTGAGTCCAGTAGGAAAAAATAGCCCCGTGACATTATACATCCAAGATGGAAGCCGTGAAATCATTTTCACTGCAGCAGGAAGGTTGGCCGAGACTGCTGGGAGTTTTTAGTCCTGTTGAAAGTGCCAGAAGTTCCCTAAACTTGATCTGCAGGGGGAAGCGTAATGTTACATGATGCATCTTTTCTTATGCAATCTACTCGGCAGTTCCTGAGTGTTTTCCCCCCTGTTGCTTTCATGACCCTTTGCACCAGATCAGGCCAAAACAATATGCAGAATGTATTTAGGAAAACAATAACAGCTCAGCTACTTTCTAAAGGATTAAAGTACAAATAAACCCCAATACGTCAGAGCTGTTTTGTGTTTAAGTAATTAACTTCTCCATTGTCCCTCTTCCTTTAATCCTATGGAAGTTTTCTAGTCTAGGTCACTGCTTGAGTCTGATATATGGATATATTTATGCTTTATTGAAAACCTATGTAGTCTTGCACACCCATGCCTCCTATTCCTATTGTGGGGTGCAAGGGAACCCTGTGTGTTACACTTGCAAGTACAATGGCAATGTGAAAAACATTTTTTTTTATTTGTGTTTTTGCCAAAATACAACTGAATAGTAAGTAAAAGCCAGTGCCTCAATGCATGTTACCTGCCATAATAATGCCATTTATATACACAGGTGGAAGCTTTGCAACAGTGTTCTAGTACAGGTATGGGACCTGTTATCCACAATGCTCAGGACCTGGGGCTTCTGGATAATGGATCTTTCCATAATTTGGATCTTAATACCTTATGTCTACTAGAAAATGTAAACATTAAATAAACCCAATAGGCTTGTTTTGCTTCCAATAAGGACTAATTATATCTAAGTTGGGATCAAGTACAAGCTCCTGTTTTATTATTACACAGAAAAAAAATTATATGGAGTCAATGGCCTGGATAAAAAGTTTCCAGATAATGGATCCCATACTATTGCTTGTACCTTAGCTATTAGAAGGTTGCAAGTACTGTACTCTGGAAATCAGCAAAAATATATGGAATTTTGAAAGCATTTCTGCACTTAGTGTTTTAGCCCCACTGTCTCAGTGGGGGGCATTTGCTATTCCCCCAGCCAGAAGTGCAAGAGCCTAGAGATGAATGATGGGCCCCCATAGACGCAAAGATTTTTCTTTGATGAACAACCAGTTTCAGTGCAATCCAACCAATCCGTCAAATTATCGTGAGGTTAGTGGGAATTGAACGATCGTGCATCTAACGCTTTTTCGTCCGACATCGGTCAATCTAACCAGGTTAGAAAATTTTCATCAGTCATAGTTAAATCTATCTATTGTCCAATTGTGTGCAGGGCCAAGCAGGCAGCTACCCTCAGTTTTCCTGGCTTCAACTAGACAACATTGCTTTAAATGGTCTTTTTAGTGGACAAATCATACATTTAAACAATCGTTTCAAGATAAGCTTGGTGTTTTAAAAATCCTAACATCTATTGCCAGCTTAAAGGAAAACTATACCCCCAAAATGAATACTTAAGCAACATATAGTTTATATCAAATTGAATGACATATTAAAGAATCTTACCAAACTGGAATATATATTTACATAAATATTGCCCTTTTACATCTCTTGCCTTGAACCACCATTTTGTGACTCTATCTGTGCTGCCTCAGAGATCACCTGACCAGAAATACTACAACACTAAATGTAACAGGAAGAAGTGAGGAAGCAAAAGGCAGAACTCTGTCTGTTAATTGGCTCATGTGACCTTACATGTGGTTTGTATGTGTGCACAGTGAATCTTACGATCTCAGGGGGCGGCCCTTATTTTTTAAAATGGCAATTTTCTATTTATAATTACCCAATGGCACATACTACTAAAAAAGTATATTATTATGAAAATGGTTCATTTACATGAAGCAGGGTTTTACACATGAGCTGTTTTACTCAGTATCTTTTAATAGAGACCTACATTGTTTGGGGGGTATAGTTTTCCTTTAAGAGATTGAAACAACAGGACAGAACAAAATTGACATGTGTATTGAGCCGTTAACAGCCAATAATTAGAAAGAAGTACATTTCCCTAAAAACATTCTATTGTATCCTGAACCCTGAATTGCTCCTTTAAGACAAAGCAAATTTTCTGGATACTTAAACCCAAGCCTGGCTCCACTGCAGCATTATAAACATCTTCTGCGCATCATTTTACATCTTAGTGCAAAGGGATATAGAGACCATTTCGAGGTAATTGAGAGGAAAACAGGACAGGGGGATAGATAAACTTTACTTGGAAACAAAGGGGGTGGAAATTAAAAGCAAAAAAAAAAAAAAAGCCTCTCCATCATATTAAAGTCCCTGAGGGGAGAATATTCAGGCAAAACAAGTGAGAATGGCCAGAAACAGAGAGTTAATGGTTGGCGTAAGGCCAGCTGAAAAAGTCTGTTGTTTGCTGGTTTTATTCTGTTTTTCTTCCTCTTTCTCTCCCAGTTGCTTTCTCTCGGCAGTAATTGTTTGAAGAAGCAGGGACTGAGCAGAGTTGGAAAGGCTTCTGCATTGTTGAGCAACAGGGAATAGGGGGCATATGAGGGAACTTTTAACATGCAGGAGTCGCGACAAAGGAGCAGATGTTGCTGCCTTTCCCATTTCTTTGCTCTACACCTTTAAGTGTCTCTCCCCTGTTTAATTGTGCGCTTGAAACAAAACACAGACAGGCTTTTTTAATCCGGAGTTAGACTTTGGGATAGGGGGGGAGAGGGGGGGAGAGGGAGGACCATTAAGAAGAATCAGGTTGACATGTGCGTAATTTGTCAGCTGAAATCTGTCAGGCTGGTTGCAGATATGAAGTATGGAAGCCAAATCTGGTGACGAGTTGTGTGATGAACCTCCTCCAAGTGCAGACAGACAGCTAGTGACATTCATGGAAGAAGCACGATGAACTGGTTTTGGCTGCCTGTTTATATTAAAGGGCAGGTTCACTATAGAATGAGACCTCGTAAGGCAATTTGTAGTTGATCTTTACTTTTAATTCTTTGATGTGTTTAAGTAGTATAATCGAATAATAGCCTCTGGGAAGGGAGTGTGACTGTGGGATAGCAGGTATAGTAGGGAGAGATGGTGTCAATAGTAACAGTGGATAATAGTCTCTGGGAAGGGAGTGTGACTGTGGGATAGCAGGTATAGTAGGGAGAGATGGTGTCAATAGTAACAGTGGTATAATAGTCTCTGGGAAGGGAGTGTGACTGTGGGATAGCAGGTATAGTAGGGAGAGATGGTGTCAATAGTAACAGTGGATAATAGTCTCTGGGAAGGGAGTGTGACTGTGGGATAGCAGGTATAGTAGGGAGAGATGGTGTCAATAGTAACAGTGGTATAATAGTCTCTGGGAAGGGAGTGTGACTGTGGGATAGCAGGTATAGTAGGGAGAGATGGTGTCTATAGTAACAGTGGGATAATAGTCTCTGGGAAGGGAGTGTGACTGTTGGATAGCAGGTATAGTAGGGAGAGATGGTGTCTATAGTAACAGTGGGATAATAGTCTCTGGGAAGGGAGTGTGACTGTGGGATAGCAGTTATAGTAGGGAGAGATGGTGCCTATAGTAACAGTGGATAATAGTCTCTGGGAAGGGAGTTTGACTGTGGGATAGCAGGTATAGTAGGGAGAGATGGTGCCTATAGTAACTGTGGGATAATAGTCTCTGGGAAGGGAGTGTGACTGTGGGATAGCAGGTATAGTAGGGAGAGATGGTGCCTATAGTAACAGTGGATAATAGTCTCTGGGAAGGGAGTGTGACTGTGGGATAGCAGGTATAGTAGGGAGAGATGGTGCCTATAGTAACAGTGGGATAATAGTCTCTGGGAAGGGAGTGTGACTGTGGGATAGCAGGTATAGTAGGGAGAGATGGTGCCTATAGTAACAGTGGGATAATAGTCTCTGGGAAGGGAGTGTGACTGTGGGATAGCAGGTATAGTAGGGAGAGATGGTGCCTATAGTAACAGTGGGATAATAGTCTCTGGGAAGGGAGTGTGACTGTGGGATAGCAGGTATAGTAGGGAGAGATGGTGCCTATAGTAACAGTGGGATAATAGTCTCTGGGAAGGGAGTGTGACTGTGGGATAGCAGGTATAGTAGGGAGAGATGGTGCCTATAGTAACAGTGGGATAATAGTCTCTGGGAAGGGAGTGTGACTGTGGGATAGCAGGTATAGTAGGGAGAGATGGTGCCTATAGTAACAGTGGGATAATAGTCTCTGGGAAGGGAGTGTGACTGTGGGATAGCAGGTATAGTAGGGAGAGATGGTGCCTATAGTAACAGTGGGATAATAGTCTCTGGGAAGGGAGTATGACTGTGGGATAGCAGGTATAGTAAGGAGAGATGGTGCCTATAGTAACAGTGGATAATAGTCTCTGGGAAGGGAGTGTGACTGTGGGATAGCAGGTATAGTAGGGAGAGATGGTGTCT
The DNA here is from genome assembly GCF_017654675.1 of Xenopus laevis. Classification (NCBI taxonomy): domain Eukaryota; kingdom Metazoa; phylum Chordata; class Amphibia; order Anura; family Pipidae; genus Xenopus; species Xenopus laevis. The sequence continues at coordinate 16,508,695 of NC_054377.1, read as the reverse complement.
ATAGTAACAGTGGATAATAGTCTCTGGGAAGGGAGTGTGACTGTGGGATAGAAGAAGGTGGTGTCTTTGCATCAGGTTTGACTATCTTCTTCCTTTCAGTTATTGTAGAAATAAACCTACAAGCACATACTAACATAAAGAGGTGAAGAAGAATAGATTGTGTAATCCCAAGGGCAGTGGCCTCCATCTATTCTATCCATACATTTTGCCTAAACGCCAAAAGGCTAATTTTTAGTTGAAAATCAATGTGCTCCCTTTTGTGGCTCTTGCGAGTCATAACAGTGATTCTAGATTTGATTGAAAGCAGCGACATCCTATAAAGTGTTAAAGAAAAAAAGGACGGGGGGCACTGTGTTTTCATGGAATTGATTCTGGTAACCCCTGGCAGGGTATTTGGAGGTTGATCCTCTGCAAACATTTGAGATCAGATTGCTGGCTGCCTCACCTCACCTCCCCTTCTGTACATCATATACACTTTGCCCTAATGTACAGTAGGGATGTAGCGAACCGCCGAGTATGTGTTCGCGAACGCCGTTCGCGAACACCGGCAAAAAATGCGAACAGTTCGCAAACTGTTTGCGAGCTTCGAACATCCGAAAATCGTTCGATTCGAACGATCGAAGGATTTTAATCGTTCGATCGCACGATTTTCGTTCGAATCGAACGAAAATCGTTCGATTTTAGCGATCGAATGGTCGAATGGTCGAACGATTTTGACGCGAACGCCTATTGGCGAACGTCGCGCGACGTTCGCGAACTTGCGGCGGACGCGAACAGTCGAAGTTCGCGCGAACTAGTTCGCCGGCGAACAGTTCGCTACATCCCTAATGTACAGACAGACAGCAGGGGACAAGCTATAGAAGGATCACATATTTGGACTTGCTATAATAAAGCACTGGGGAACAGTGACCTTACTGGCCTTCTACAGGATTGTGACATCATCATATTTGCGTATAGCTAAACTCAAGCTATATACAGGTATTGGATCTGTTATCCAGAATCCTCGGGACCTGGGGTTTTCCGGATAACGGATCTTCCTTTAATTTGGATCAACATTAAATAAATCCAACAGGCTGGTTTTGTATCCAATAAAGATTAATTATATCTTAGTTTGGATCAAGTACAAGCTACTGTTTTATTATTACACAGAAAAACATTTTTAAAAATCTTAATTATTTGATTATAATGGAGTCTATGGGAGATTGACTTTCCGTAGTTCTGAACTCCCTGGATAATGGGTTTCTGGATAACGCATCCCATACCTATATGTGTGTGTGTATATATATATATATATATATATATATCTATCTATCTATCTATCTATATATATATATATATATATATATATATATATATATATATATATATATATATATATATAGATATATATTTATATATATAAAAAACGGTTAGGGGTAACCTATTAGTAGTGATGGGCGAATATCTCCCATTTCACGAATTTCCCACAAAATTTCAAAGTTCACGAAAAATTCATGAAATTCGCCTGTTTTTACGAAAAATTCATGAAATTCAGACGTTTTCACGAAAAATTCACGAAAATCAGACGTTTTCACGCAAAATCGAGCAATTCGAACCTTTTCACGAAAAAAGCGAGCATTTCTAACGTTTTCACGTAAAAATCGGAAATTGCCGCATTCAAATTTTCACTGGTGAATTTTCGCAAGAGATTTGCAAATTTAATCGCCGGCGGCGAAACACAGGAATTCGCCGCAAATTCGTGCCTGGCGAATGTATTCGCCCATCACTACCTATTAGGATCAATGGGTAACCTACATCAAGAATAATGATACAACTGCTAATGTTAAGGACACATGGGCACATGAGCAAATATAGATGCTATCGAATCGACCCAACCAGTGAGTCCCCAACACGTTGCTCACCGGCCCCTTGAATGTTGCTCTTGGTAGCCTCAAAGCAGGTTCTTATTTTTCAATTCCTGGTTTGCAGGCAAGTTGTGGTTGCCTAAAAACCCAGTGTAATGCCAAACATAGTCTCCTATAGGATGCCAGTCCAAATAGGGGCTACCAAATAGACAATTATAGCTCTTATTTGGCACCCGCAGAAACTTTTTCATGCTTGTGTTGCTCCCCAACTCTTTTTCCATTTCAAAGTGGCTCATGGGTATAAAAGGTTGGAGACCGCTGTGTTAGACACTCAAACCCAGTGCTACAAATCAGAAAGTAGCTTTCATCTGTGTAGTGAGCCAACAAAACAAAACTCAACAAAAATAGGGGTGTGCAGTTCTTATGACCGTCATGCCTAAGGAAAACATTTTTTTAGCTAGCTAGATTTTTTGATAATTTTTATACGTTTTAACTAGAATAGACGTTGATTGGTTCACCTTTATTAAGGCTGTCAACACCTATATGTATATGCTGATGAAGCCTGTCATTGGCTTATAAAACAAATTATGATTGCAAAAAGAAAACCCCATAGACCACCCAATGAGCAAGATTAGATGCTTATCTTTCCCAATGTATTCTGGATAGCTTTCCCGACTTGATTGACATCATGCAAAAGAGCAGGTTATAAGAGAAGGGGAACCCAAGTTCAATGCCATTGGCAGTCTAGACGGTAGATATATCACTAAGTAATCTATACTTGTATAGTTAGACTGGGCCTGAGGACCATTTAGGGAATTAGAGTGGGATTGAGTTATTATTATTAAAGGCAAACTTAAATATGCTGCTCCTACTAGAATTATTTTTGTATTTGACCTATAGATTTGCTTGATTATTATGAACTAAGAGTTTCCCCAAGCTTCTATGAAGTTATTACTGACTCAGCGGGCAGCTTTGGCCTTGTCTCTACAGCCACCAACCCCTTGGATGGCTGGGTACATCTATCCTTAACAGCTCCCATACCCATCCTACTGTGTTATAAAGGACACAACAATGAATAAACTGTAATAGCCTGTAAACCATCTCGAAAAAATGGTGAATCTGTTGTTTTAATCAGTTGGAAAAGTTACAAGAACATCATTGTCTATTAGTGTCTATGAGAAGATGTGATTATTGGCTTAAAATGTGTATGACTGAGCTTTGGCTGCAATCACACACACGTGCCATGCCTGGGCTATTATGAGAGGTTATTCCCCACTGCTATCACTTTTCCAGCATGTGGAATCTCATGCCGGCTGTTCCCCCTCTGTTAATGATTTAAGTACAGGTATGGGACCTGTTATCCAGAATGCTCAGGACCTGGGGTTTTACAGATCTTTCCTTAATTTGGATCTTCATACCTTGTCTACTAGAGAATCATGTATACATAAAATAAACCCAATAGGCTGGATTTGCATTAATTATATTTTAGTTAGGATCAAATACAAGACAATGTTTTATTATTAAAGAGAAAAGGGAAACCATTTTTAAAGATTTGGATTATTTGAATAACATGGAGCTTTCTGGATAACATGTTTCGTAGGGCTGTTGAATCTCCGGGTGTGCACAGCAGCCCTGTTAAACCTACAGGTGAATTGTTTCTTTTATTCTATATTTAGTTGCCATTTACACTTACCAAGACATAAAACATGTTTTTTATCTGTCAGGATGAAATAGCATTTAGCATTAACGTCACGTCAAATTACGATGTGATGGGATCACATTCATTGTGGCAAAAACACATTTTATGGCATTTTAATGCATCACAAAGCTGACAGTCCTATAAGAAAAACACAACCTGAATAGACCAAAATGTAATTAACACAGATTTGACGTCAGTGGCTTTCCTCTGACTGACGTACTCACGTATCACAATGTTATTTTTCCCTTTACTGTGCTAGTTGTTATTTATCTCTAGATGAACCTGAATTTTTATGTTAAGAACCCTGTCAGGGGGTGATTTTTACCCTTCTTTGGTCTTCTCCAGCCGTCACTCATTTACACAAAGGGGTGGCCATGAATGAACCAACTTTCATATTGGCTAACATCCCCCCCCCCTTTAAAGAGTGGGGCTAAGAGAAATGCAATGTTGAAGATCTCCTATGAAATATATGTGGGTGTATATTGGGTACTCCTTGTTGACATGTATGCCCCTTTAAACCTAGGCACTTGAGAGCAATGGGCATTGGCCTGAAGGTCGGCCCATCAGTACTGGAGTGAGGAAGTATTGCCTTGCTATATGATTACTTGATCTCAGAGAATGTCTTTTTGGTTTAGAAGACATACATAACAGTGTTCCCTCTAAGCCGTAAGAGGGAACATTGAGATATAATCTAACTACTCTATTGGGTGTGTTTGCATTGGTCTAAAGGTGGCCATACACTGAGAGATCCGCTCGTTTGGTGATGTCGCCAAACGAGCGTCTCTCTCGCCAATATGCCCACCTTGAGGTGGGCAATATCGGGCTGATCCGATCGTGGGCCCTAGGGCCCAACGATCGGATCCTAACGCATGGGAAACGGGGGTCGGATCGCGGGACCGCATCAGCGAACAGATGCGGCCATGAACCGACTGGATTTTTCGTCCCATCCGATCGAGATCTGGCCGAAAGTCGGCCAGATCTCGATCGGTGAAGCCCGTCGGGGGGCCCCATACACGGGCCAATAAGCTGCCGACACGGTCTTTCGGCAGCTTTTATCGGCCCGTGTATGGCCACCTTAAAACCAAGCTTTTGTTCTTCAGATCCCAGTTGACTCCCAAATAACCATCAAGAGTAGTATGATTATATTCTGGGTGTTGATCACATGATGACACCATTATTTCCTCTGTGGTGATCCCAAACCAGTTTCATGTTGCTCTTCAACCTCTTGGATGTTGCTCCCAGTGGCCTTAAATCTGGTGCTTCTTTTTGAATTCAAGTTTTGGTTACATAAAAATCACATGTACTGCCAAACAGAGCCTCCTGTAGGCTGCCAGCCCACATAGGAAATTCCAGTTTGCAATCACATCCCATATTTTGCACCCCTAGGAACTTTTTGCATGATTATTCTGTATCCTTGACACAGAAGAACTGACTATAGTCTGTGTTTCCTAAATGGTCTGGTACTGGGTAAACACTTCTGTTAGTTTCATGACAGTGTTTATTGTCAGGGCCCAGTAACTGGCAACAACCAATAAGCACCTGGTTCTGATTGCACTATTTCTCCTGAAATAACGAAAGCAAACATCTGGTTGGATTCTGTGGGTGAACAGACTGAGGAAACCTATGGTTTATAATGGAATACACTACAATAACCATTTTGTTTTGCAGCCATTGAGCGAAATAGGTGTACTCTGCGAGTCACTGAAATGCAGTAATTAATTAAAGTCTACAAATGATATGAAATACATACTAGGCAGGTCAACCAGTATAGGTCCTTCCACTTAACGAAATATGCATAAATATGTAAATAATCTCTGCTCACCCTCCATGGGGATAAGCTTTGCACCTTGTGCCAGATTAAAAATCAGACCCAAGGTGAAGAGCACTGCCCTATCTGGCACAGGGGTTCCTTACATTTACTGTAAAATCATCGGCACACAGAGCAAGTGCAAGTAGGGTTAACCCTCGCAAGTGTGCCAACCCCTCCATAGCACCAGGTCTGGAAAGGCAAGGGTGTGCTGGCATCTTCTATTAGTCTCCTTAAACTTAACTTAATACTTGTCCTAAGTAAGTGGCAAGTAGAGGGCTCACCAGTGACTTGTGTCTAACATCGCCTTATCTGTATGGTTTATGTCTAGGGTTGCCACCTGGCCGGTAAAAATGATGCTTGAGCCCAATGTTATTAATAGGGAAAAAAGATAAATATGTAGTAAGGCCGGTATTTTTTTCCAGAAAAGATGGCAACCCTACTTTGAGTGCAATATGTGGGGCCACGATGCAGACTGTCAAAAAAAAGGCCCTGCCAATAGCAAAGGAGGCCTATTATGTTTTACTGAGAACTAAGAAGCCAAATATTTATTAAGAATTCAAACAAACCACCGACAATTCCAAGTAACCTGTATAACCCATACAGTTTTCAGAAAAGTTTTGATTGTGAAATTTACTAGGTTTTTCTTGTTGTTATTGCTGCTTTGCAGATATTGATGTAAGGAAGTAATTTCTGGCCTTCTGCCCCAGTGGGACAAGGTCCTGTTTATTTAAAACTGCAGTCACTCACGTCTTCTGCGAAACGAATCATTTTTCTAACTACTAAAAGGTGTACGGTCCATTGGAATAAAAAGTACTCGTTAGCAGATGTGGCCGTGGATGAGAAAACATCTGCACTGTGTCAAAAGCCATTGCTGCTTTTCTATAAGGGGACTCAGTGCCTTTTGTTTCTTTTAACTACCCTTGATTTTTAATTAAATGCTGAAAATAAACAAACAAACCTCTAACTGGAAAAAAAGTTAAAATAACTTTTTTTTAAAAAAAAAAAAACTAGCGGCCAACAGAATTTAGGAAACTTTGCAATATTTTGTTATTTTTTTTAATATCAGTATGATATGGAGGGCTTTCGTATTTGGCATGTGTTTTTACTTGTGAATTGTGTTATGTTCTGATTGGCTGTAGGTTGTCGCTCCCCTTGGGTACTTCAGCTGAGCATAGAGAGGAGAAACAACAGAATTGCAATAGGTGCTTTATCCTCAGGGAAAATGACAAATGTATAGGGGTAAAACAGGACACCAGTGGGTCAATGGGGACAGAGACTTTTCTTACCAACCCTAAACCATCCCTTAAATTTTTTGGATTTCCTAAGCAATAGTAGAAGTGTTGGAGATGATTGATGACTATACTAAAGTCAAACACACAGACAACAAAGAGAACGAAAGGAAATATTAAGCTCAACAGAAAGCTCTGGAGAATCGATGGACTGGCAGACTTTTTAAAAATAATAGTAAAATAGTAAAATAACAGCTTTGGCCCATTCTCAGTACACTTACAGTGGACTCTTGGGACTTCATATAACAGCTATCCTTTATTGCAAAATGATACATGGCCGACGTTTCGCTCTGTTCCTGAGCATTCTCAAGACTTTCTGTTCTTTGGAACAGGTCGAAACCCCACCATGTGTTCCAACAAAGGATTATCGCATAATTAATTGCCAGAAGAACATTTTATTCATTTTTTATGTACATAATATAAAAATGGATTCAAGGCAAAACATTGTTTATAAAATCTTTAGCTGTTTCATTAATTTTAGGAATCCACGTCTGACTGGTGTATGGGTAGCCCTGCGTCCATAACAGCATGAACCAGTCACTGCAGAAGAGCTGGGGGTTTCCAAGCACAGGCCCATTCTGTTTATTGGGGATTGACAACAAGTCATTTATTTAGCCATGGAGAAAAAAATAATACACTGAAGATGTTCCACTTGTGAACTGTAAGAAGCTTCACTATTGCATGGTACCTTGACTATAGTGTAAATGTTTGCCCAAGCTGTATCATATACTTGCCCAGGGTAAAATTAGAAATGAAGGTTGGTACGGACAAAATTTATCATTAAGTTGTAAACAGGAAGAAAGTTCCAATGCTTTTTTTTTTTTTAAAGTGTGTCAGTGACAGTTTAAAACACCTCTCACTATAATATTTAGTTCTCTCACTGTCTAAGAGCTGTGTTTTTCCACCATTGTTTCCATACCTGACTCCTTCTGTCTCCAAGAAAAGACATTTGTCACCTAAAGTGATGGGCTGTTTTATTCCTGTATCACTTAAATGTTGTTGGGAAAGGAAATTCCCAAAAACAAAATAGCCAGCTTGCATCAAAAAGGGCACTGGACGTTTTAACTCTCTCTGAAGACTATTGCTTTTTATATTATACTACTTATGAGGGATCGTCACTGTATTTGGGATAATGACATATGGAACATTATGATGAAAAAAACTGGATTACAAGCACCATTAATATGAGCCTTAGCCCTTGGGTATGGTGGCACTGGGTCCATATGGTAGGGGGACCTGTACTGACCATTATCCTTCTTATCCTTCAATTTAACTTTATTACTACACACAGAGGGCTACCTTAAGGCACTTAAGGCACCAGTGGCTCATGAGCAACAAGTTACTCACCAAACCCTTGGATGCAGATGATTATTTTTGAATTCCTGGTTTGGAGGAAAGTTTTTGTTGCATAAAAACCACATGCACTGTCAGGAGCCTCATGTAGGCTGACGGTCCACATAGATGCTACCAATAGCCAATTAGAACCCATATTTGGCACCCCAGGACTTTTTGCATGCTTGCGTTGCTCTTCAACTTTTTTTACCTCTGAATGTGGCTCATGGGAAAAAAGGTTGGGGACCACTGCAATAAAGCTTGTCCTCTAAATCTGCACAATAAGAACTCCCCCAGGGTGCCAAGTGTGGGCTTACAAAGTATAAGATATATTATACAAACCATTTCTTTCTGCCATACATTTCTGCCTGGAAACCAGTCATATCATAATCAGCCCTTTTACTCAGCTTGCTTTGCTTTGTACAAGAGACAAAAGCCTTAAGGGGACAATAGGCAACTCCATAAATATAAATTACATGGACGTGAACATCAACACATTTTGGTTAATTAATCTTCACTTTACTATTTGGTTTGGAAAAATATTTGCTCTGCAGATTTTCTACAGGAAACCCTTTCACTTCCTAAAATACATTACTAATGCTCAGGCACCAAAGGTGATTAATGGAGTCAGATTGGAAACATACATCATGTAACCTGACAATTTGTGATGGAATTGCTCCACACAGGCGAGGAGAGGGCTCCAATGTAATTTTCTTTGATCTGTTTGGGTGACTAATGATTTCTGAGCAATCATATGATAAGCAGGTGAATAACACCAGTGTCACAATGGCTACTTGTCTCTATGCAGCCTGCAGGGTACGTCAGTGCTGACATGCTATGGATGGTAACTGCAGTTATATGACAAAGAGAGCTACTTATAAGTTCCCAGTGCATTACATGGTCTTACACCTTCTCCAACGCGTGGCTGGTTGCCAAATGTGGGGTGGCTTTCTGCAGGCATTTCAGCTGGATCCAAAAAGTCTTCTCATCTGTAGCAGAGAAAATCAATCCCTCTGGTTGTTTAAAGCATGGTTAGGTTTTCTAAGAATTGGGGCCCCGAGTGGCACCTTCCGTGCTAACGCTCTCCAGCTGCCAATGGTTTCTACTTCCTAAGTTTTTTATGGGTGGTGGGGGGGAAGCATTGTTGAGGGCATATAGTGCTTGGTGCTTCTGCTCTTGTCACTAAATATATGATATGCTGGGGATAGAGAAGATTATAGAAGATTATAGAAGAAGATTATAGACGATTAGGACTATTAGGACAATTATTAGGACAATTAACTATTAGGACAATTTGGGTACAGATACATGTATATTAAGGGTGCCCAATAAGTGTTGTTGTTCAGCTTGGACAGGGGTCCACAATCTTTTTTTTTACCTGTTAGACACATTCAAATATTGAAAGAGTTGGGGAGCAATACAAGCATGATTTTATGCAACTAAAACTTGACTCCAAGCCAGGAATTCAAAAATAAGCACCTGCTTTGAAGCCACTGGGAGCAACATCCATTGGGTTGGTGAGAACATGTTGCTTGTGAGCTACTGGTTGGGGATCACTGAGCTAGGACTCCCAGCACCATCAGATCTCAGCTGCTTGCAGCTGATAGGCCACATCGACTGCTACTTCAATGCTTTGGCCCTATGATGTCTTGTCTAGTACAAGACAGTAGCATGGAGGTACTTTATGTACAGTTTGCACATTTCCTTCCGCCACTACTTTTTGTGTGTCTTAAGGAAAATCCTCAGTACAGGAAGTTAATATTCTCTGTGTAATATTACAGTGCTTAATAATACAAATAAATATGTAGACTGTTAGTAGTTCCTGACTGGTTTTACAGCACTTGCATAACATCCCTGTGTTTTTTTTCTTCTCTCCAGCTGCCAAGGATGTCAGTCATGAGGCATCTATTCCTCCTCTCTATCACCTTTCTGGTATACACCCTAGACTCTGCTAAAGCCTACAGACCAACGGAGACCCTGTGCGGCGGGGAGCTAGTGGACACCCTGCAGTTTGTTTGCGGAGACAGGGGCTTCTATTTCAGTAAGTGAAACTAAATATATATCGACCAGTTGTGGATAGGAATTGTATTAATATGTCCACTGTTTCCAATGTGCAGACATAAAATGTCATCAACCACCTGCTACTCATGTGCGGCTCTGAGGCTTGGCGCCGTATCTTTTCCACAGAGATTGAAAATGTTTAACCCCCCCCCCCCTCCTTTCAAATAAGATGAATGGGGGTTTGCATACCTAAAGCTCTTTGAAAACGAAGCTATAACATCATCCATGACACCACTGAAGTTATACCGTTATAAAGCTAAAATAAGAGAAATGGGATAGTAAAACTTATAGTGAGTTTGCCAATAATATTACATCTTTAAGTACTGGGGGTTTCTTTCCTGTGGTAGCAATAAGTCAATGGAATGTTTGTTTTAGGAAAATGATAATTAAGAAACATTCATCTGTGGACCTTTCCCTTGAGATATTAGTTGCATCAGGTGACATATTCAGGCCATCTTTGCACCCCCTATTCCCCCCCTCTGATTTAGACACCACCTGTAGAACAGCAGTTTAAGGTAAGAAGAATGGGATTTGCAGGTATAGAAGTGAAACATAGCGACGCTCTGTGGTCAATTGTTGACAAACACAACCCAGAACCTTCCCTGTACATGGTTTATCAAGACATCTGTGCTGCTGCTCGTGCCCTACAGTGTTTCTGAGACCTTAGTCATTCTACTTTATATATTGGACAAAGGCATCTACCTGAGTGTGACCTAATTGCACAATATTAAAAAACTATGTGTGAGGGATCTCATATCTTGCCAGCTTTAGTCACTTGTTGTAGGCATCTTGAATTTTAAAAAAAATGGTTTGCCCATTATTCTCAAAAAATAAGAGGTCCAAACTGGTTGTCTGTATTTCCTAGTTTGCTGCCCTCCCCTTCCACTTGCCCACTCCAGTGTCATCTTTACAACATGCCCTGAATATTGCTCGAGTCATTTATTGAGTCCTCTCGGTCTTGGCAGCTGCCTATCCTTCAGAACAGAGACAGCTCCCAAAAAGGAACAGAGTTCTCTGCTCGAAACAGCTGATAAGAGTTTGTTCTGTGCAGCTTGTGCTGACTGTGCACATTCCTGCCCTATGTGTCCTGCTCAGTAATGTTGGCAGGGGAGAAAGGAAGACCCAGGCAGGAGGCATAATGGGACAGTGGCTCAGTCAGCCAGGTCCTACAAAGACCCTCTTTGTTGCTTCCTGCATTCCTCTGGGAGAGTAGAAGGAGGGGAAGAGTATTGTTTACTTCAAATTCCCCTTTAACGCAGTTTGATTGATTTGGAAAGAGGGGGGGAGGCTGTTTGAGGTAAGGGGGGGGCAAGGGAAGGATGCTAAAAAAGAAATTGCCAACATATTTATTGAACACATGTTGTGTGTGTGTGAGAGAAAGAAACATGCAGGAAATCTGTGGCAAGTCATGTCTCGCTGGTTAGAAAGGGCTTTTCTGAGACAACATTATTACAGCTGCCTTGTATATTCTATAAGGGTATGAACCATCCCCTGTTGAAACACTACAGGACTACAACTCCCAGCATGCTTCAACATATCAGTAAGAGTAAAAGCATGCTGGTAGCTGTAGTACAGCAACACCACCAATGTTTGTGGCTGCTTTCTCTGTAATGACCCATTGGTTGCAAGTAAATATGCTTCTAGATGATAAAATACTCTAAAACAAAAAAACCCAGAGACACATTCAAATTAGTTTACTTTATAATCATCATTGTTCTTGGTCCACATTAATAAACTTCAATAGAAGTGGGGGCAATAGAAATTGAAACAAAATCTAGTGAAAATACAAACTGCTAGCACTTCACAGACAGCCAAAACAACAAGGTGTTTTACCTTTTAGTGCAAATTATATACCATGTTAACGTGTTGGCTAGTTTGTAATTACCGGTATAGTGAAATTCCATTATGAGTCAGAGTTTTACTTCTAAATCCAAACACATTGAGAAACAACATTAAATCCACTGTGGTTTGTAGACATATAGGAATGGGACCTAACTAACTAGCAGGCATATCACTTCTGTAAAAACACCAAGTTTTATATGTATATTTGCCTTCTGATCATATATATTTCCATCTACACTTTTTCCACTTTCCGGAGCACAAAAGTGCAGTCTCAGCATGGAGTTACTAGTGTGTCCTACTGGCCCATTTCCCCAGCTGACACCTGGGATAAGGAAAGTGCTCATCAAAGCCAGCTCAAGTCAAGCACGGGGAATTGGACTGACCGAAAGCCAAACTGTCATGGAGAGATGGGTCTGTGCCAAAAACATTAAATAATCCTACATCAAACACATGCAATAAACCTACTTATTCGTCCACAAATGAAAAACACTTATAATTTCAGTTCAGTACCCTATACTAATTAAATTAAACTCTCAGGAAATGACAAGCGTCCTCACGGGTCGAACAGGAAACTTTAGCTATCAGTGCACTCTAATATGCAGTTGGATGATCGATTTTATCTACTTGTGTGCACAATTATTATTGGTAGTTTTCTATTATTACACCAGTTTGTTTCCTATATATTCTCCAGTTACATCTAGAGATGTCGCGAACTGTTCGCCGGCGAACTTGTTCGCGCGAACATCGGGTGTTCGCGCTCGCCGGAAGTTCGCGAACGTCGCGCGACGTTCGCCATTTTGGGTTCGCCATTGTTGGCGCTTTTTTTTGCCCTCTCACCCCAGACCAGCAGGTACATGGCAGCCAATCAGGAAGCTCTCCCCTGGACCACTCCCCTTCCCTATAAAAACCGAAGCCCTGCAGCGTTTTTTCACTCTGCCTGTGTGTGCTGAAGAGATAGTGTAGGGAGAGAGCTGCTGCCTGTTAGTGATTTCAGGGACAGTTGAAAGTTTGCTGGCTAGTAATCGTTTTGATACTGCTCTGTTATTGGAGGGACAGAAGTCTGCAGGGGTTTGAGGGACATTTAAGCTTAGGTAGCTTTGCTGGCTAGTAATCTACCTTCTACTGCAGTGCTCTGTATGTAGCTGCAGTGGGCAGCTGTCCTGCTTCTGATCTCATCTGCTGACTGCTGCAATAACAGTAGTCCTTGTAAGGACTGCTTTTATTTATTTTTTTGTTGTTTTACTACTACTACTACTACTACTACTATAAGAGCCCAGTGCTATTAGTCTAGCAGTGTTGGGGAGTGGGACTGGTGTGCTAATCTGCTGCTCCTAGTAGTTCAGCAGCACCAACTTTAATTTTTTTTTTTAATATTCATTTTTTTTTTATTTTACTTTTTTTTATTTTACTACCGCTGTAGTAGTGTATAAGTTGACCTTTTAGGCATTATTTGCCCTGTAGGCATTATTTGCACACTGTTTTCTTCAACCCGCCATCGAGCTGTGTGACCTTGTTCACATTCTGTCTAAATATCCATAATATTACCGTCTCCAGAAAAAACACCGGAGTCACTTTTTTCAAGCAGCCATAATATATTTTACGTAATCCGTATCCACCGCTGTAGTAGTGTATACGTTGGCCTTGTAGGCATTATTTGCACACTGTTTTCTTCAACCCGCCATCGAGCTGTGTGACCTTGTTCCCATTCTGTCTAAATATCCATAATATTACCGTCTCCAGAAAAAACACCGGAGTCACTTTTTTCAAGCAGCATTCATATATTTTACGTAATCCGTATCCACCGCTGTAGTAGTGTATACGTTGGCCTTGTAGGCATTATTTGCACACTGTTTTCTTCAACCCGCCATCGAGCTGTGTGACCTTGTTCCCATTCTGTCTAAATATCCATAATATTACCGTCTCCAGAAAAAACACCGGAGTCACTTTTTTCAAGCAGCATTCATATATTTTACGTAATCCGTATCCACCGCTGTAGTAGTGTATACGTTGGCCTTGTAGGCATTATTTGCACACTGTTTTCTTCAACCCGCCATCGAGCTGTGTGACCTTGTTCCCATTCTGTCTAAATATCCATAATATTACCGTCTCCAGAAAAAACACCGGAGTCACTTTTTTCAAGCAGCATTCATATATTTTACGTAATCCGTATCCACCGCTGTAGTAGTGTATACGTTGGCCTTGTAGGCATTATTTGCACAGTGTTTTCTTCAACCCGCCATCGAGCTGTGTGAGCTTGTTCACATTTTGTCTAAATATTGATAATATTATCGTCTCTAGAAAAACCACTTGAGTTACTTTTTTTCAAGCAGCATTCATATATTTTACGTAATCCGTATCCACCGCTGTAGTAGTGTATACGTTGACCTTGTAGGCATTATTTGCACACTGTTTTCTTCAACCCGCCATCGAGCTGTGTGAGCTTGTTCACATTTTGTCTAAATATTGATAATATTATCGTCTCTAGAAAAACCACTTGAGTTACTTTTTTCAAGCAGCATTCATATATTTTACGTAATCCGTATCCACCGCTGTAGTAGTGTATACGTTGACCTTGTAGGCATTATTTGCACACTGTTTTCTTCAACCCGCCATCGAGCTGTGTGAGCTTGTTCACATTTTGTCTAAATATTGATAATATTATCGTCTCTAGAAAAACCACTTGAGTTACTTTTTTTCAAGCAGCATTCATATATTTTACGTAATCCGTATCCACCGCTGTAGTAGTGTATACGTTGACCTTGTAGGCATTATTTGCACACTGTTTTCTTCAACCCGCCATCGAGCTGTGTGAGCTTGTTCACATTTTGTCTAAATATTGATAATATTATCGTCTCTAGAAAAACCACTTGAGTTACTTTTTTTCAAGCAGCATTCATATATTTTACGTAATCCGTATCCACCGCTGTAGTAGTGTATACGTTGACCTTGTAGGCATTATTTGCACAGTGTTTTCTTCAACCCGCCATCGAGCTGTGTGAGCTTGTTCACATTTTGTCTAAATATTGATAATATTATCGTCTCTAGAAAAACCACTTGAGTTACTTTTTTTCAAGCAGCATTCATATATTTTACGTAATCCGTATCCACCGCTGTAGTAGTGTATACGTTGACCTTGTAGGCATTATTTACACACTGTTTTCTTCAACCCGCCATCGAGCTGTGTGAGCTTGTTCACATTTTGTCTAAATATTGATAATATTATCGTCTCTAGAAAAACCACTTGAGTTACTTTTTTTCAAGCAGCATTCATATATTTTACGTAATCCGTATCCACCGCTGTAGTAGTGTATACGTTGACCTTGTAGGCATTATTTGCACAGTGTTTTCTTCAACCCGCCATCGAGCTGTGTGAGCTTGTTCACATTTTGTCTAAATATTGATAATATTATCGTCTCTAGAAAAACCACTTGAGTTACTTTTTTCAAGCAGCATTCATATATTTTACGTAATCCGTATCCACCGCTGTAGTAGTGTATACGTTGACTTTGTAGGCATTATTTGCACAGTGTTTTCTTCAACCCGCCATCTAGCTGTGTGTATTATCGTTTCCAGAAAAACCAACTGAGTTTTTGTTGTTGTTGTTGTTTTTTTAAAAATAATGCCAGGCAAAGGCAGGCCGCCACGCAGAGGCCGTGCTAGGGGCCGTGCTGCTATGCAATCCTGTGGCCCTAGCAAATTTCCCAGTTTTAAAAAGCCAATGACCCTGAACTCCCAAAATGCTGAAGAGGTAGTTGACTGGCTTACACAGCACACCCCATCCTCTACCGTTTCTAACTTTACCACAACATCCTCCTCATCCTCCACTGCTATGGCCACCCCACGTAACACTTCCTCCACCACCGGTGCCCCTTCTTCACTGGGGTCAGAGGAGTTATTTTCCAATGAGTTTCTTGAACTGAGTAATGCGCAACCATTATTGCCAGAAGAAGATGAAGGAGATGAGGACCTTACACCAGATTTAATTCTGGCAGAGAACACGATAGAGATGGACATAATGAGTGATGAGGAGGAGGTCCCCGCTGCTGCTTCCTTCTGTGATGTGTCAGAAGAAATTGATGCATCTGAGGAGAATGATGATGAGGAGATTGATGTTTTGTGGGTGCCTAGTAGAAGAGAGCAAGAGGAGGGTAGTTCAGATGGAGAGACGGAGAGTCAGAGAGGCAGTAGGAGAATAAGACTTAGAAGAAGCAGGGAGGACAGCCCGCAGGGATCAGCAGGGCAACAACATGTATCGGCACCTGTGTTCAGCCGGCCAACGCACCCGCCATTGCCGCCAATACCGCCAACTCCGCCAACTTCTACTGTTACCGCCAGATCGCACACTTCCAAAAAGTCAGCAGTGTGGGATTTTTTTAATGTGTGTGCCTCTGACAAAAGCATTGTAATTTGCAATGAGTGCAGTCAGAAACTGAGCCTTGGTAAGCCCAACAGCCACATAGGTACAACTTCTATGCGAAGGCACATGAGCGGCAAGCACAAAGCACTTTGGGAGCAACACCTCAAAGGCAACAGGCAAACTAAAAGCCACACTCCTTCTGGTCCAGCATCTTACTGCTCTACCTCTGCTCTCCTTGACCCGTCTGAACCACCCTCCACTCCGCCTTCCACCTTGACCACCTGTTCCCATTCCCAGTCATCTGCCACCAGCCAAGTTTCTGTGAAGGCCATGTTTGAGCGTAAGAAGCCAATGTCTGACTGTCACCCCCTTGCCCGGCGTCTGACAGCTGGCTTGTCTGCACTCTTAGCCCGCCAGCTTTTACCATACCAGCTGGTGGACTCTGAGGCCTTCCGCAAATTTGTAGCAATTGGGACACCGCAGTGGAAGGTACCCAGCCGCAATTTTTTTTCTAAAAAGGGAATACCACACCTGTACCAACATGTGCAGAGCCAAGTTACCGCATCTCTGTCACTTAGTGTTGGGCCAAAGGTCCATATGACTACTGACGCATGGTCCTCCAAGCATGGTCAGGGCAGGTATGTCACCTACACTGCCCACTGGGTGAACTTGGTAATGGCTGGGAAGCAGGGAATGGGTAGCTCAACAACAACAGTGGAGTTGGTGTCACCGCCACGGATTGCACGCGGTTCTGCCACCACCTCTACTCCTCCATCGCTCTCTACCTCGTCTTCTTCTTCTTCTTACTCTGCTGCTGGGTCCTCCTTCTCCTCCTCCACACCTGTGCACCCCCAGCTCCCCCTAGGCTATTCGACGTGCCAGGTACGCCGTTGTCACGCTGTCTTGGGGATGACGTGCCTGGAAAGCAAAAACCATACCGGATCTGTACTCCTGTCATCTCTGCAGTCACAGGCCGATCGGTGGCTGACCCCACACCAACTGCAGATCGGAAAAGTGGTGTGTGACAATGGAAGCAATCTGTTGGCAGCGTTGAGACTAGGCAATTTAACACATGTGCCCTGCATGGCACATGTGTTAAATTTAATAGTCCAACGTTTTGTCTCCAAGTACCCAGGATTCCAGGACGTTCTCACCCAGTCCAGAAAGGTGTCGGCCCATTTCAGACATTCCTACACAGCCATGGCACGCCTTGCTGACATTCAGCAGCGCTACAACATGCCAGTCAGGCGTTTGATTTCTGACAGCCAGACTCGCTGGAATTCAACGCTCCTTATGTTGGAACGTCTGCTGCAACAACAAAGGGCCGTCAACGAGTACCTTTTTGAACTGGGTGGTAGGACTGGATCTGCACAGCTGGGGATTTTTTTCCCCCGTTACTGGGTGCTTATGCGCGATGCCTGCAGGCTCATGCGACCTTTTGAAGAGGTGACAAATATGGTCAGTCGCACCGAAGGCACCATCAGCGACCTAATACCCTTCGCTTTCTTCCTGGAGCGTGCCGTGCGACGAGTGACAGATGAGGCTGTAGACCAGCGTGACGAGGAGCTGGAAGCGCACGATTTCTGGTCGGAATCACCAGAACGAACCCAGGCACCTGCTGCAACGCAGGGAGAGGTGCCAGAAGTGGAGTCAGAGGAGGAAGGTGGCTTTGTGGAGGAGGAGGAGGAGGACCAACAGGAGCAGGCTTCCCAGGGGGCTAGTGGTGACCTTTTGGGGACCCCTGGTCTTGTACGTGGCTGGGGGGAGGAGACCGTGGATGATGCAGTCCTTGATAATGAGGAAGCGGAGATGGATAGCTCTGCATCCAACCTTGTGAGAATGGGGTCTTTCATGCTGTCATGCCTGTTGAAGGACCCCCGTATCAAGAGGCTTAAGGAGAAGGACCTGTACTGGGTCGCAACGCTACTAGACCCTCGGTACAAGCATAAAGTGTCAGAAATGTTACCAACATACCACAAGTCCGAAAAGATGCGGCATTTACAAACCAGCCTGCAAAACATGTTGTACAATGCTTTTAAGGGTGATGTCACTTCAGGAACTCATCAACATTCCAGGGGCAGAGGTGCCAGTAATCCTGCCACGAGCACACCTGCAAGGACAAAGCCCTTTGGCCAGTCTGTAACGTCAGACATGCAAATGTTTTTCTGTCCAAGGCAGCGCCACAACCCTTCTGGATCCACCCTCAAAGAACGCCTCGACCGGCAGGTAGCGGACTACCTGGCATTAACTGCAGATATCGACACTCTGAGGAGCGATGAACCCCTGGACTACTGGGTGCGCAGGCTTGATCTGTGGCCAGAGCTGTCACAATTTGCCATGAACCTCTTGTCTTGCCCAGCCTCAAGTGTGCTCTCAGAAAGGACCTTCAGTGCAGCAGGAGGGATTGTAACTGAGAAGAGAACTCGCCTAGGTCACAAAAGTGTCGATTACCTGACCTTTATTAAAATGAATGAGGGGTGGATCTCGGAGGGTTACTGCACGCCGGAAGACTTGTTCTGACTTCTATGCAGCTGTCCTTCTCTTCAAGCCTCATGACTCCACACACAGCTGTCCTTTAGCGTCCTCCTCCTCCCTCCGCCACCGTTACAAACTAGGGTGCAAACCCTACTGGTTTAATTTTTTCTGGCCTCTGTGCTTCAGTGGCTGCAACCAAAAAAACTGGGCAAACAATGTCTACAAGGTCAACGTATGGCAAAAAATGACTATTTTCAGCATTTATATGGCATATTTTTTCTGGCAACTGTGCTTCAGTGGCTGCGTCCAAAAAAATGCATATTTTCTGCATTTATATGGCATAATTTTTCTGGCAACTGTGCTTCAGTGGCTGCGACCAAAAAAATGCATATTTTCTGCATTTATATGGCATAATTTTTCTGGCCTCTGTGCTTCAGTGGCTGCAACCAAAAAAATTTATATTTTCAGCATTTATATGGCATAATTTTTCTGGCCTCTGTGCTTCAGTGGCTGCAACCAAAAAAATTTATATTTTCAGCATTTATATGGCATAATTTTTCTGGCAACTGTGCTTCAGTGGCTGCGACCAAAAAAATTACTATTTTCAGCATTTATATGGCATATTTTTTCTGGCCTCTGTGCTTCAGTGGCTGCGGCCAAAAAAACTGGGCAAACAATGCCTACAAGGTCAACGACGTTGACCTTGTAGGCATTGTTTGCCCAGTTTTTTTGGCCGCAGCCACTGAAGCACAGAGGCCAGAAAAAATATGCCATATAAATGCTGAAAATAGTAATTTTTTGCCATACGTTGACTCAACGTATATGGCAAAAAATGACTATTTTCAGCATTTATATGGCATATTTTTTCTGGCAACTGTGCTTCAGTGGCTGCGACCAAAAAAATGCATATTTTCTGCATTTATATGGCATAATTTTTCTGGCCTCTGTGCTTCAGTGGCTGCAACCAAAAAATTTATATTTTCAGCATTTATATGGCATAATTTTTTCTGGCAACTGTGCTTCAGTGGCTGCGTCCAAAAAAACTGGGCAAACAATGTCTACAAGGTCAACGTATGGCGAAAAATTACTATTTTCAGCATTTATATGGCATATTTTTTCTGGCAACTGTGCTTCAGTGGCTGCGTCCAAAAAAACTGGGCAAACAATGCCTACAAGGTCAACGTATGGCAGTTGTTTAAAGAGAACAGTAGATTACTAGCCAGCAAAGCTACCTAAGCTAAAATGTCCCTCAAATCCCTGCAGACTTCTGTCCCTCCAATACAGAGCAGTATCAAGCAGATTACTAGCCAGCAAGCTTACTATCATCTGTCCCTGAAATCACTAACAGCTCTCCCCCTACACTATCTCTTCCAAGCACACACAGGCAGATTTTTCAGATACATTTTTGCCCTTGATCCCCCTCTGGCATGCCACTGTCCAGGTCGTTGCACCCTTTAAACAACTTTAAAATCATTTTTCTGGCCAGAAATGTCTTTTCTAGATGTTAAAGTTCGCCTTCCCATTGAAGTCTATGGGGTTCGCGAACCGTTCGCGAACCGCTCGCATTTTTGCGCAAGTTCGCGAATATGTTCGCGAACTTTTTTTCCGACGTTCGCTACATCCCTAGTTACATCTACTGAGCAAAATAGATGATGCTGTTGTCTTGAAATCTATGATAAATATCTGATGTAAAGTAGGCAATATAGCAGCTCCCACTCGTATGTATGCTTTACAATATATCCTGTACACAGTAGCCTAGAGATTCCCAAATTATTGGACTGGACCCTCTAGAGCAGTGGTTGTCAAAAGGTTTCATTTCAGGCCTCCCCTGAAGGTCCAGCACCCCCTTGTTAAAGGTCCAGCCTTCGGACAGATATAGGAAAATACTGGTGCATCAGTCATTAAGCCATAGATCCAAGAACATCAGTGACAGCAAATACATATTCACCCCAAAACTTACCCTAAATTACATCAAGACAGGCTTTCAGGCGTATCTAATAGTGCAAATGTCTATTCTAGCTAGTTTTCTCCCTAAATGGCCTTTAATCTAAGCCCCCTCCACAACTGCTCTAAGGAACACATGTTTGTATTTCTGTAACTTTGTTATGCGTTAAGAGGGACTCGATCTTATATTACATGAAAAAAGGTCCAAATAGCTTGTTTTTGATCATGTTAATTTTTTTTCCCTATCCTCTGTGCTTTGCAGCCAAATGACATTTTTCAACAACCATCTCTTGGCAATATTTCTCATAATTTATTGTTTCCTCGTTTCACCCCTTCTATCATCAGATGTTAGCCCTGCCACTAAAGAGTTAAAGAACAAGTTTTATAGAAAAGAGCTGACACAGATTAGTGTGAAACCCAGTATCTGGGGCTGAAATCCAAACCTGTTGTTTACATGGACTGTTCTGCTGGTATCAGAGATGAGAAACGGGTGCACGCACTTTCCCTTTTTTTTCTTTTGGTTGGTAGATATTTTGTG
The DNA here is from genome assembly GCF_017654675.1 of Xenopus laevis. Taxonomy (NCBI): domain Eukaryota; kingdom Metazoa; phylum Chordata; class Amphibia; order Anura; family Pipidae; genus Xenopus; species Xenopus laevis. Next base: position 16,487,504 of record NC_054377.1, on the reverse strand, counting down.
CTGTCTCGAGCTTATGCAATTGAAAGATAAACACATTAAACTTCAAGATAAATGGTGCTACAGTGGTTAGTGTTGTTGCCTGGGGGTCTTAAATTTAACTCTGATAAGAGCAATTTGCTCATTGGATGTTGTAAGTTCTCTCTGCATTTGGGTTGGTTTTCTAAGCAGTTTAAAAAGCTTTTTTTTAAGTTAAAATGTCATCTGATAAGATTCAGGTTTCGTGCTTTTTAGTACCTGTTGCTTAGAATGTTGATTGTATCTTTTTCTAAGACAGTAACTGATTTAATGCTGTCAGAGGGGTGTCTAGCTGTTCTGAACCCCTAAGTATTCCCTTTAATCTGATCCAATACTTGAGTACTTTACAGGGTGCAGGGAGTAAACAAGCAAGGCCCTGGAATAGACAGTTTTCAGTCCTGACAACAGAAATCCAACTGGGCAACTAACTTGATAATGCAGTTGCAGGTCCAAAAATGTGTTAGTCGCATGTGAATTGAATGGTATTCTGATTTAAGAAGCAATATATTGTTTCCTCATATGAATTCATATATAAAAAAATGTTTCAAGTGAAGGGTCTAATGTAAATGTAAGCCCTTCCTTTTAATGTTTTTAAAAGCATACTTACTGCCTTCCCTCTATGAAAAATCACTGGTCTACACCAACCTGCAGTGATTGTACTTCCTGAGGTAGAACTTCCTGTTTACATTGATTGAACAGGAAGTAGTTAGCCAGACAGAATCCCAACTCACCACTATCACTATATGCTCTGCTATACACCAGGAAAGTGAAAATAGCATGAATAAAAGAGTTGCCATACACTTTGCCAATGTATTCCATTAAACCGATCGCAAAGGCTGCTATTAAGAATCTTTCTTTTTCACAACACTCAATACAAACAAGGATCACTTTGTGAACACAACTTCCAACACAGAGAAATGAACTTGGGGATGTCCCCCTGAATAAAATACCTGTAACTTGCCCACTAAGTCATTCTCTCTTGTTATATATAGATATACTGTATTTATTTGATTGTAAGCGTCATGGGTCACTCTACCGATGTTGTAGCAGTTTTGATTGTACCTAACAAAACCCAGGCTGATTGATAGATCTAGAATGGCTCAATACGGTGCGAATATCTTGAATACTAGACTAAGGAACCCTTGCATGGTGCTATAATAGGAATTGTAGGAAGCAAGTGGTTTCTTTAAGGCTTTAATGACTTTTATTGTTTGGATTTTAAATTGAACGTTAAATTGAAAACACAATTTTAATGCTACAGTTTTAAGTGTGTGCTTACCACAAACTACATTTCCAAGAGATGCATTGTCATTAAAGTGTCTGTTTCCTCCCAGGCACGAATAATGGCCGCTCCAACCGTAGGTCCAACAGGGGGATTGTGGAAGAATGTTGCTTCCGGAGCTGTGATCTGGAACTGTTGGAAACATACTGTGCAAAGCCATCTAAGAATGAGAGGGATGTCTCCACTGCACCCGCCACAGCAATACCACCAATGAACAAGGTGAGTTAGAGGGCTTATCTAGAACAGATTTTGCTTAGTGTGTAGATTCACGGTGGACAAGATGAGGGCAGTGGTGAGAGTTAAAGTAAACTTTCACAAGCTGCAAAGCTTGCAGATCCTAGAGACAGTCAAGTCAAGCATTAAGCAAAAATGACACCATAACTGCAGCTACTGATTTTAACTTGGTCATTTTAAGTGGCCCTTTAACCAGAAATGCTAATTTGTTCTTAACAATGTCTACAAACCTGAATGAGCATCTTAAGACTGTTATGCACTGTTGACCAGAGATTGGCTACATATGGACTATTTTACAACATTATACAATTTTGTATAAACAAGTCCTTAAACATTGTTAAACAAAATGTGCCCACAATGTCTACTAACCAGAGTACTGCTATTTTATTGAATGTAATTATCTAATTGGTTGCTATGAATTACCAGACCTGGTACAAACTTTTAACATGGACAGTTGTCATACATTTCCACATACCAACTCTCAAGGCAACATTCTTTGTTCTTCCTGCCTATACCAGGTATATATTTGTTACCCACAAACATTTAGTAGAACTAGAACCATTGGAGGATTTTCATCCTGCAACATATGTACTGAATTTGGCAGCTTGTGTAGTCTAATTCTTTAGGCGTTTAAAAGAGGACAGTAGGTTTATAAAGTAACATGGTCCACAGCTGCCCCAGTTGGCTTCAAAGTGTTATGGGTTACTGCACAGGGGTACATTTTGTGTTCTTATACCAGAAGTATCAATATTAGAAAATTACATTTTCTTGTTTCACTCTCCAGCAGGACCTGTATCACAAACATCACCACACAAAAAGCTCCAAGTATGATATCTGGCAAAGGAAGTCCATCCATCGGCTCAGAAGAGGTGTCCCTGCTATTGTACGTGCTAGGCAGTATCGGTTGCTCATGCAGAAGGCTGAAGAATCAGAGCAGGCACTATTGCATCGGCCCCTTACCACCTTACCCATAACGCGGCCTCTCCATCTGCAGCAAACCTCAGAACCTTCCCACAATTGAACCAGGGACCTTTCACTAGAAGAATCCCATTGCCATCATCTTTTGTTTTTCTAACTTTTGTCATCTCTGAATGGGAGGGAAATCGAGTCTGGCCTTACCCCTCTGTCTATATCTTAGGCCGATGAACAGAGGTGAGCATATAGAGCTCCTTATTACAACTCAAGGAGGAGAAAAAGGAGTAAAAGAAGGACGCCAAAACAGGAACAAGATGTTTTTCTCGGGTACATTTCTGTGGATTTATGTGTCCTGTTGTTTTTTATTCTGCATTTTAACCTGCAAATCCATCAGTGTATGTGTACATATATATGCAATTTCACTTTGTCTATACATACATACACAAATGTGCATCAAAGGAATCCAGATGATTCAGCACTTCATGACTTTACCTGTGCACCGGAGCTGCAAATGTTTTCATTTTTTTTCCATTTCAAGTATTATATATTTCCACCAAAATACTTATAAATCGTGGAAATGGTAAAAAAAACATTCAAAAAGGGGAACCTTTATCACCAATGGGTCTATAGTTTTTACCCAATTTCACATCTATAAAGTCATGCAGCATTTAAATAATGATGTCCAAATTAATTGCACCTTTTTTTGAATGCCTGGAAAAAATTCTAAGGACATCTAAGTTTTTTTTGTTTGTTTTTTTAAGTTTGAGTGCTTTTGTGTCAAGCTGGACTGTGATTTAAGATTCTGCAGAATCATTGCAGCCCGTCTGGCACAGTGGGAGATAAGCACAAGAGTTCCAAATGTATTTGCACCTTTTAAATCAATGAGAGTGAAGAAGGGGAAATTAGACAGAAGGCTTTTTTTCATATTGGCGAGAGTGGTCTGCTTTGCACATGTGCCACAGATTACAATGATTTTATATATGTATAATATATTATATAAGTTTTTTTTTTGCAAAAAAAAAAATGTCAAGCACTATTTTTTACGGGGATTTTGTTTTTCTAAAGCAGCGAAAGACAGGTGATTGGATAATTTAAGTATGATCGGCTATGGTGCTAAAGTCATGCAGAAGGTTAGAAGGAGGCGGGAGATGTTGAGGGGACTTTAGAGGGTCATGAAACATGCGTCCCTTACATGGCAAAAGTTTCATGAAGAAGTTGATGATTCACTTTGGTCAGTTCAAGTGCGTGTTTGTCATGTAAAGAACCCCTGTTGTAGCATGAAAGCGACTGATTATATACAGTGAACTTGAAAAAAAAAATTAGGCTTTTCGTTTTAAGAAAAGTAACTTGTTTTGGTTCTTTCCTCTGAATTGTGAAGAGGGTCTCATTCAAAATATAAAAACACTCACCTCTGTCACCAAGAAAAGATGATATTGTTCTACAGACTTCCACAGTTTCTACCTAGGGAAAGGGGAATTGCATTAGTCGCAAATTCTTTTCCCACCGCCACCTAAATGACTTAATATTATTTGTGTTCTAGAGAACATTATGGATCCTTTGGCTATGCCGGATCCCATTTCCAATCACCCATAGCTGGTCCAAACTTAGAGCCCCCCCCACTGGATATAAAATAACACATAAGATGGTGCCAGTATGGCAATATATCAATAGCAGAGTAAAAAAGCAACAGAAACATTTCATATCATTGAAACCCAACTTGCAGTTTTTAAGCTGTTGTCAAGGCAGGGCTCCCAGGTCCAACTGATTATTAGACTGGATTATTATATAAATAATGAGCCTACTGCCATTACTAAAGATGGTCCTACATTCACCTGTGATCATAGTGACAATCTACTACATCTAAATATGAATAAATGATTGCTAGTGAGCAGAAGAGTCTGATCTGAAGGTACTTGAAAATCTGCACTTTTACTTGCTCCTGAGAACTGGATTTGGGAATCAGCCATACGAATGTGGCTTAAAATATTGATATGCTTAAACAATCTATCAAGTTTGAAATGTAGCATATACAGTGGTGTTTAGCTAGAGCCTAAAGAACATTTTACCACTGAAATGAATCCCACCAATTACTTACAGTTTAGGGCACACTTATGAAATAGATATACCACTGGGGTGTATAGTTAAAAAGCAGATCTGAAGAATGTATCACAAGTAGAGCAAATATGTGTTCTGCCCTGTAAATTTTTCTGTTTTAAAACTCGACAACCCATTACAGGTCATAGATAGGCATTCCGTTGCAGGGCTGCACCATCAATAGGGTTGGCATGACTCTGTTGGAGGTTACATTTCTGCAGAAGTTGAAATGCTGAATTTTATTTAGGCAAAGAGAGGCATTAGCTCTCCTATGCGACATTAGAGTAGTCTGTTATATTGGGTTTATTACAGCTGATCTTTAATATGAAGGTTTTTTAAGATCTGCTTTAGGCTACATATTCCACACTGTGTAGTTAGAGGGCAAAGTATCACCAACTCCAGTAGATCAAAGCTCCACACCACTTAAGTGGTGCACAATGTAACAACTACAATACAATACATTCATAAATGAGAATGAACAGCTGATGATGCTCATACAAACCATAATATGGAAAATATCATTCAAATTTTATGCAGCTGATTTCTTTACTGGTTGGTGAAGGCTAGAGAGATCCAGACTGTTGCTCTAATTCTGTGGAACAATTACATCTCCTTGCTAGATCATGCTGGATGTATGAGTTCATCAAAAGCACTTTAGCCACAGGCTGGCTTTCCCTGGTGTAAGCAAACTTTAAGGATTAGATAAGTCTTTTAATGAGCCAAATGATACAATATCTCATTGCTTAATGCCACGACCAATCCTGTAAGTAGTAATATGAGTATATTGTTATTAGCTTTTGCTATTGAGGCATTTAGGAGGAGGCATTTAGCATTGTGCCATTTCAAAACAGAGCTGAGCAATGTAGCACATCTCTCTACATCTCACTAACGTGTGAGTCCGTTTACCTTGCAATGATCTGATCTACATGAAAATTATGTATTTTCACATTGAAGCAGTCTGTGCTGCTTCCTTATGGAGTATCATTTGTTACAACTAATTTTAATTGCCCTTCCTTGCCACAAGCATTATCTATTCACCCACTACTAGCTGCAGTTCCTAGAGATCCACAGGTAGCATGTCTGTCACTTGGCAAGTTAAGTTGGCCTTTAGCACACAGATTTTTGATTTACACTTGGTGAGAGCATTAGCTTTATTGGGTGTTTTTTCTTTTCTGCCTTAAGAAGAAAAAAATTGAGAAGGCTACTTGAATTGTACAAATTTTCAATACGTTAAGTAGAAATACGGGGTTGTTTGGGGAGGGTTCTACGGGTGGGTTACGAAGGGTGTAATTGGTCTTTTTATTTTGTAATCCATTTTTATATGATATTAATATTATTCTCTTGCAAAGTTGAGCCATGATACTTTTTTTTTAATAAAAACTGAAAATTTTTAAAAATTTAAAAAAAAAATAAAAATAAAAAAACAGACAAAACACAATGCAATAAGACAGACATAAAGTAAAAAAAACAGCCTTATTTATTGATGTACAAAATTATGAGGGCTTAGGGAAGAAAGAAAGAAAGAAAGAAAGAAAGAAAGAAAGAAAGAAAGAAAGAAAGAAAGAAAGAAAGAAAGAAAGAAAGAAAGAAAGAAAGAAAGAAAGAAAGAAAGAAAGAAAGAAAGACATTGAAAGAGGGAGCAACTTATTTTGTACTTTTAGTATGTACTTTTTAAAGATAAATTTTCGTAAATGCTTTGTACCAAAAGAGGTGTAAAAAGAAAAAAAAAAGAAAAATACAGACTTTTTATGGCTGTTTTTTTAAAAAACAAAACAAAAACATTTTGCTGTCTTTTTCCCATTTTTGCAAAAAAACAAAAGAAACTGAGAACAAGCAGGTGTTGTATCCCAACAAGCAGGCCTGAGCCATCTAATTTTTTATTTTTTAAACAACTATTTTTGTAAGAACACAATTATATTCAGAAACAACCAAATGGTCCTTTTTAATTTGACATTCTCCAGGACCTTTACTATACAGAGTATAGTCTGACAGACACCGTGATTTCTGTAATAATTGTAAAAGATCGTCCTCACCTCAGGCCTTCTTGTTTGGTGATCTGCAGATATTAATCATATGCAATATTTAGTAAACTTATTGGGGAACAAGCACCTCTGAGTCTACAGTTACACCATTGTCAATCAGTTCTTCATGTACTATATCATCATGTATCAGTTTCATTAAACAGCAGTTCTGTTTTTTTTTTATCATGTATCAATTCTTCAACAACGCAAACCGCATTCAGATCTGTTGTTCACTGAATCATTTCAGGCTTTTCAATCACTACCACTGCAATTGAAAATTCTTGTCACAGTATTGTATCATACACTTTCTGCCTTACCGAGGAATTAAGGACAATAAAACAAACATATATACTCGCTCAACTGGTTACAAAATGTTCTGTTTTGGTAGAGCCAAAGTGCAGTGCCATACATTTCCAGAGGCTTCCACAGAACTTCTGTCTAAAGAGAAAGTTGTGCTCGCCGCTAAACGTTTTTATTTTAGGGTATAAAGTGGCTTCTGCACTTCCACAGGACTTGACCACCTGTCAACGGCAAGGTTGGCCTCTGCACTATATGAAGGAAATGGTTTCTATGCACTGCCACAGGACTTTTGGCTTTTCCGTGAATATATGCATAAATGGATGGATTGTTTTACTGGCGAGCCATGGGCGTCTGTGTGTCCTGGCTTGTCCATATTTTATGTGCACTCTACATAATATGCAATTCAACAACCGCCCGGATTCTGCACCTATTGTACCTTTTTTTTAAAATATCATATCAATAAAATAAATCTATCATACCATAAGAAAATACAGTCTTCCCAAGTGTCGTATTTATTGCTGGTGTTATCTACACAATCGCCATGTGTCCATGACCCCATTGGATGTACACAAAGCACCAAGTCAATTATTGTTAAGGATTATCACACTGAAACTAAATACAATACAGGCATGGGATCGCTTATGCAGAAACCTGTTATTCAGAAAGCTCCGAAATTTAGGAAAACTATCTCCCATAGAAAAATAATTCTAATTTTTAAAACTGATTTACTTTATCTGTGTGATAATAAAACAGTAGCTTGTACTTGATGGTGACTAATCTGCATGAATCTATATTGATGGCAAAACAGTCCTCGTGGGTTTATTTCATGTTTAAATTATTTTTTAGCAGGCTTAGGGTACAGAGATCCAAATTACCCCTTATCCAGAAAACCCTTGGTCCCAAGAGTTCTGGATAATAGATCCTATACTCAGACATGTGTTGATTGTTAGTTGCCCATGCACAGAACCAGAGATAAAAAAATATGGCCCTAGGTAAGGTAGTGATTTAGGGCCCTATTTTTGTACTGCTAGTGTAGAACATCAGAACCTCTGCTGTGTGTGCGTGCAGGGCCTTATTTATTGTATTGCCATCGTTTTGACCCGTGGTATCTGGGCAGGGAGCGGGGCCATGACACGGCCAGGGCGCACTGGTGACTCGCCTGGGGCGGGGCTGTGACATCAGAGACGGGGCTATGATGCGGTGATCGTCAATTGGCCGTTCACAGCGTCAATTATAGGAATAATATATAGCAGTTTTGACCTGGGCAGCCCTTCAAAAGACCAGGCTATCCGGGTCAAAACTGGGCAGATGGCAACCCTACTTATTTACAAATACAAGAGTCCTCTGCACTCAACCCATTATCAATATATTTGAGACAGCGACATTTGTGCATACTGCTACTGAAAAATGCCTTACCCTTTAAACAAAACAGGGATTGTTTGTCCATATATTGCAATATATTTAAGCTGGCCAACTACGTCAAAGTCATCCCATATCTGGCCAGTCCTATGCTCAATTTTATCTGATTCATTAAGAATTCTATTGCTTCATTATACATTTTACAAAGGGACTAGGTTTTACCTGCAACTTACTTGCTGCTTTCAAAGTAAACCCCCATACTTGGCTGCCCTTTTATTAGACACCAGTGGGATCACCTGACTATAGCTGGGAGGGGTGGGAGCTACAACATGGAGCTGGTCACTGCTCCTGTATAACTATAACAAACAAGGGAAAGTTGTGCTCACCACTAGTTTTTAAAAACATTAGGCGGGGGTGCAATGAGGCTGTGACCACAAAATACATATAGTCAACTACAAGAGGTCCTCTGCACTCAACCCATTATCAATATATTTAAGACAGCGACATTTTGTGCATACTGCTACTGAAAAATGCCTTACCCTTTAAACAAAACAGGGATTGTTTGTCCATATATTGCAATATATTTAAGCTGGCCAACTACATCAAAGTCATCCCATATCTGGCCAGTCCTACGCTCAATTTTATCTGATTCATTAAGAATTCTATTGCTTTATTATACATTTTACAAAGGGACTAGGTTTTACCTGCAACTTACTTGCTGCTTTCAAAGTAAACCCCCATACTTGGCTGCCCTTTTATTAGACACCAGTGGGATCACCTGACTATAGCTGGGAGGGGTGGGAGCTATATGTATTTTGTGGTCACAGCCTCATTGCACCCCCGCCTAATGTTTTTAAAAAATAGTGGTGAGCACAACTTTCCCTTGTTTGTTATAGTTATACAGGAGCAGTGACCAGCTCCATGTTGTAGCTCCCACCCCTCCCAGCTATAGTCAGGTGATTCCACTGGTGTCTAATAAAAGGGCAGCCAAGTATGGGGGTTTACTTTGAAAGCAGCAAGTAAGTTGCAGGTAAAACCTAGTCCCTTTGCAAAACCCTTTCCAAAAGAGCCAACACATGATTATTCATGCTGTTTATGGGACAGTGATGCTTCCCCAGAGAAACCATCTTACTGCCCCCTTCATTTCCTGTTTTGCAGAGCAACTTCCTGTTGCTGACATTTAGCTCTGTAGTTATTGTCGAGATCAGCAGAACTTTCTGGTGATCGTCCAGAAAAAGTGGAAACATTTCTGCCTGTTAATAACTGATGTGTGAGGAAAAAAATACACAAATGCCAGTTTTGCTAATTCCAGATGGAGTTCTTGCACATCAGAGGCTCCTGGGAAACACTTTAGCGCAGCAACTTTTGCTTTCAGCTTGTGAAAACTCTCTGGTGTTCCTGTAAAGAAGATAATTGAGATGACAGTGTTTGCCTGAAGTGCTTCTCGTTGCTTCATAAAACAAAACTACACAGAATAGGCTATTCTGCACTGAGAGATACATTTAATATTATTATTATCTTTTATTTAAGATTTCTTCCTGCGCAGGCTGCCCCCTGGAGACTTCCATCTTTGGCTAATTCCCGCCACCCCACCGTCACTTCCATCATAGTGTCCCTTTTGACCAACAGACCATGGCTCTCCTTAAAGGGATCCTGTCATGGGAAAACATGTTTTTTTCAAAACGCATCAGTTAATAGTGCTACTCCGGCAGAATTCTGCACTGCAATCCATTTCTCAAAAGAGCAAACAGATTTTTTTATATTCAATTTTGAAATCTGACAATTTCCCAGCTGCCCCCAGTCATGTGACTTGTGCCTGCACTTTAGGAGAGAAAAGCTTTCTGGCAGGCTGCTGTTTTTCCTTCTCAATGTAACTGAATGTGTCTCAGTGGGACATGGGTGTTGTTCTTAGATCTACCAGGCAGCTGTTATCTTGTGTTAGGGAGCTGCTATCTGGTTACCTTCCCATTGTTCTTTTGTTTGGCTGCTGGGGGGGAAATAATGACTTTTTCCAATTACTTTCTATTTTCTGTGTGACTGGTTTTCAGATATTGAAGTGTCATTTTTCACCTTCTAAAACAGCTTTGAGAGGGGGTGGGGTCGCTGAACCTGTAAACTGTTTAAAATTGATACATTTAGTTGATCCATTTCCATCTTTGTCCCTGCTGAGCAGAATCTCTGAGTTTCATTACAGGCCACTGTTAGACATGATACAATAGTTGCTAATACTCCAGAGATGCTGCTGAGGGTAAGGTTAAGGGTAGACGGGTAAGGCCAGACGTGGCGTTTTTGCTGCGTTTTTACGTTGCGTTTTAAAAAAAAGAACAGCCAGGCGTAAATACGCTACTGAAACCACACGCGACCATCAACATGCGTTTTTCAGCATGTACGATTATTTTCCCAACATGCACTTCTCATTGTTCTCATTGAATTTGGACGCCATTTTTAAAATACGCTGCATATTTATGTACAGTGTGGTTTCAAATGTGCAGATCCCATAGAGTCTATTGATTTGGTAGTTTCTTGATGTATTGGCGTTTCTGCTAAAAAACGCCAATACTGCGTCCTGTGGCAGATTTCAGCTTGCAAGCGCCCTGTGTGAATTGCCATAGTGCATTTTCCATTAGTTTCAGTGGTAGTGCAGTTTATGCGTATTTACGCCTGGCTGTTCATTTTTAAAAACTCGACGTAAAAACGCAGCAAAAACGCCACGTCTGGCCTTGCCCTAAATGTTGCAAAACTGAAACAGTTCAGATTCTGCACCTGAATTACTGAGCTGCAAGACTCAAACACCAGAGACACGTACGTTCAACTTTAAACTTAGATTTTTGAAAAACAGTAAAAAAATAAATAATGGAAAGTTGGAATCCTTTCATCAGCAGCAGCATGTTTCAGCAAGTTACAGTAATGTTTACATATAACTGAGAATGATACAACTCTGAGATTAGTAGCTTGGATTGTAATGCTAGTGCTAGTATTTCTGAAGAGGTTTCTTATTGTGATGCTTTGCCAAGACACTCGTCTTTTCATAAATACACATATTGGGATTAGGCTGGTTTTATGCTAATAAACAATCTCATTGTGAGATCAGCTGTAAATAGTATGCTTTAGGGGCCTGGTCATGATACCACATGGAAGTCTAAAGGAACAGGAGCTGCTTTATTCAATGGCCATACAATTCTATAACTCTGCCTCAAACCAATTGCAGGCGATATGGATGGAATTAGAAGAAAGGGCCTGAGTCACTGTAAGAAATTGGAAATCAGGGTTGCCCCACTTGAACCATCCAACATTTATTGATGTACAAGTTTACTATTTCCTTTTTCCAAAAGTGGCCATACAAAGGCAGATTTCAACTGCCAATTTGGCCCATTAAGATGGAGTAGACAGCATACCTGACCCAAAAATGGGGCCATTGATGGACCTGCAGGCTCGGATTTGTGGGCACTACAAATAGCACAAGCTTAAAAATGCCTCAGAAAGTGCAATGGAGCCCTGTACTCGAGTCCTAGGCAGGTCTAGTTGGACAGACCCATGCCTGGATCAGCTAACCTGCAACCCCTCCTGAACCCACCAAATTGCTTTGTCTCTTTTCCAGACCTACTACATGACATTATGCCCTGTGTAAATCAGAAGTGGCATCACTCTGGGAGGCAGATCCACCAGAATAAGACAAATTAGGGTACCTGTAGGTATTCCGCAGACACCTAACCTGATGCAGGACTCTACTTTGTAGATTAGGAGTGCCCATACTTTACTAATGTGAGGTCTACTTTAAGTGATGATGTCCCATTGTGATCTACATCCATAAAAGCATTAGCATTCTGTTCCATGGAAAATATAACTTAAATACTGACTAATGGGAAAATATATATTGCTATATTTAACAAACATCTATTTCCTATGTGACCTTAACATAATAAATATCCAAATGAAAAGCATGAAATAGGAGGGTGATATAGACAAACTGTTTGTTGACAGAGTCTTGAGATCTACTGATCACCGGCTAAAGGTCTACTGGTAGATCCCGATCAAGCTTTTGGGCACCCCTGTAGATTACACCTTCCATAGGTTGGGTGGGGGCTTCCAGGAAACACTATGGTACTTTCTCCCTTCCGTCCATTCCATTACTGGCAGCACTGCATACTGCTTTAGGAACACAATAAGCTGCGCTTCTTTTGATAAATGCTATTATATTGATGGAATTTGCAGCCACAATGTATTCTGTCCAGAGTCCGTTTCTCTAATTACACAGACATCCTTCTCCATGAAGGACTTGCCTTACATTGTTTCATTTACTGTAATAACCATTCACATTTTTGCATCCTGAACACATCACTTAGTGCTTATTGATATTGAACTTCTTCTATTAATTAGATTCCCAGTGTCCAGTTTTACTTTTCTGAATATCTTTTTAGCGTAGGCACATCCTGTGTATTAATCTGCAATACAGGATACAACAAGGAGATCACTTACATTAAGTTGTACACTTCAGTCCATCTTCAAGGTCATTAATAAATAAAGATGTGTTTCCGGGTAAGAACCCATATATCTTTCATTTAAAACATCAAAATAAAATTTGCCATTTACTGATAGGGGAACAGGAACAAGGTTTTTATCACTTTGCTGCCTGTCCACCAGGCCACAAGTCCTTGTGCTCCAGAATGCACTGTGAGGACCTTTGTTGCTTCCTTTTCCCAACCCTTCCTAATCCTATAACTTGTGCATCATTCAGACTCACAAGCTTTGGAGCTTGGCCGGGCACAGGCAGGTGGTAAGGACACAGCTGCCTTGCACCCACCCACCAGAGCTGTGCCCTGCACTATGTGCCGGATTTTTATTTTGCCATTAGGTGTAGAATACAGAACAGACTTCTTTGTTCTTTTTGGGGACCATACCCGTGGGACCACTGAAATGGGAAAAGCAGATGAGACACTACATCTTTCAAGCAGCAGAGAAGACAGCCACGTGCCATGAAGGTTTTTCGCACTCCTGAAAGAGTAGGTATATGGGGGAATTGATTGTCCTCAATGCAAAAACTCAAATGCAACTCAAAACCAGCTCTTCCAATTTTTTGGAAAAAGGCTTCTATTCATTCCCCAAAGGCAAAGGGAGATTTTAATTTTTGACCATACATTCCCTTTAAATTGATTTATTGTAGCCACATGACATGTTTATTGGAGCCACAGGACATGACGGTTTTTAATGCTTCAGGGAATATGGAAGATCTTTGTTGAACTTCAGGATATTATAAATAAGGATGCACCGAATCCACTATTTTGGATTCGGCTGAACCCACGAATCCTTCACGAAAGATTCAGCCAAATATTGAACTGAATCGAATCCTAATTTACATATGCAAATTAGGGGTGGGAAGGGAAAAACATTTTTTACTTCCTTGCTTTGTGACAAAAAGTCACGCATATGCAAATTAGGATTCTGACCCGAATCCTGCTGAAAAAGGCAGAATCCTGGCCTGATCCCAAATCGAATCCTGGATTTGGTGCATCCCTAATTATAAACCATGAGATTAAATGAAGCTCCAGGTATAATCCAGGTGCCATATTTGGCACTTTATTCTCCCAACTATTCTTTATTCTATTATTATTTTTCCTTTCCCTTGCAGCAGCAGTAAAGTGAAAATGAACAGACATAGGGGACTGGAAAAAAATGTACTGTCCATTAAGATTTATTCTGCAGTTCATGAAATAAACAACATCGGTGGCTACAGCAGAAGCATAGCCATCATCATTATTAGAACTGGGGTACTGACATGAAATTGACACATTTCAATATATCACCGTGAATTTGAGCCTGTCTAATTTTTTCGCCCATCTCTAGTACTGAGTCTTTCATCAATGGGGTTTATCCAGAGGAAGGTTAAAATAGTATATGTTTTTACAGAGTTTCAGGAGAAAACTCATGCAGACAAACTACTGTAGGATTCTTTTGGATTTTTTGGATTCGGCCGAACCCCCGAATCTTTCGCAAAAGATTCGGCTGAATTCCGAATACCAAACCGAATCCTAAGTTTCATATGCTACATTTTTTACCTTGTTTTATGACAAAAAGTCATGAGATTTCCCTCCCGTCCCTAATTTGCATATGCTAATTCGGATTCCGATTTGGTTCTGCCCAGGCAGAAGGATTCAGCCCAATTTTGCTGATTAAGGCCGAATCCTGGGCAAATCCCGAAGCGAATCCTGGATTCGGTGCATCCCTAATACAAACTGATTGTACATAGTGCTCAGCTCAGGTTCGAACCAAAACTCATTACTACAGTGTTGCAAGGCAGAAATGCAAAATCAAGGTCCAATGCTCAATAAGCATAAGATATAAGCAATTAAGATTATGGGTTGTATTACCTACCAATACTGAATGGTGGGTATATGTAATATAGCAGTGGACAACTAAAGGTGACAATTTAAAAAAAATCTTTCACATTTTTCTCAACTCTAAATATACAAAATGTTCAGTTTTTTTGTAGAGGATGTCAGAATCCAAAAATGGTGGATTTGGTGTATTGCTTTGATTCTAGGCATTGTTGTCATGACACTTTTGGGGACTGTGCTCAGTGAGTGATGCAAGGTTTTCCCAATGGGAACTTTGCCCTTTGTCTATAAATGCCTTAAACTGTCCGGGTGTTTCTGTTTTGCATTTAAATGACTTCAAATACATGGCATGCCCCATCCCAGATCGTACATGATCTATCTCAGATACAGTATTAATATGATTCTACAATCCCAAATACAGGTATTGGATCTGTTACCAGGAAACCTGTTTTCTATATAGCTCCAAATTATGGGAAGGGTTTAATTTATTGGGTTTAACTGGTGTTACAATTCATTTAAAGGAGAAGGAAAGTTCCAAGATAGTTTATTGCCAACAGATTAGCCACAATAGTGCAGGCTAGAACGCTATCTTTATTCTGCAGAATTCTTTACCATACCTGAGTAAACAGCTCTAGATACTGTCTCTGTTTGTTTAGGATAGAAGCTGCCATAGAAGCTTGCTGTGACATCAGTGGCGAAACTACCGGGGGAGCAGGGGGGTGCGAGCAGGCCAGGGCCCGCACCCCCTCAGGGCCCCCCGGCAGCCCGTGCACCACTGCCAAATGCGGAGGGGGGGGGCCCGGCTGCGCGTCATGCACCAGGGCCCGCCCCCCTCTAGTGACGCTACTGACATCACTTCCTGCCTGAGTCTCTCCCTGCTCACTTACAGCTCTGAGCTCAGATTACAGCAGGGATGGGAGGAGGGAGGGAGAGAGGAGCAAACTGAGCATGCTCAAGCCCTGCCCTGGAGGTTATGCTGAAAACAAGTCTGATACAGAAGCCCATGAGTACACAATAAAAGGAAAGAAATGCTGTGTTTCTTTTGACAGAGGACTCATAGCAGCATTTCTTTGAGGGTTTACTGGTGTATCTATGTAGACCTTTCTGATAAAGCTCACTTAATTTTAGCCTTTCTTTCTCCTTCAATCTATTGTTTTCATTCTTATATTAGTATCATGGCAAAAACCATGAGGACTGAAAATTGGACACATTTCTGTTGTTCAGGAATATTGGGTAGAATGAACTGTATTCAATGTAAGTGCCAGTTGTAATTAATCATCCATAAAATATATAGAATTAAATAAATTAATTTGAGTCAGGAAGAGCTCAGCTTGGCAGGTGAATCAGATCTCTTTGTAACTAATTATTCTTTAAAACACTGTGGAAAGCTTGTGCTAATTGGGCTTTCATCCAATGTTCATTTTGTAAGTATAGTTTGTGTAAAATAGTAGATAGAAATGTATGTAGTCATCCAGTCATTCAAGCAAGTATAACTGGCCAAATGAGCCGTCTAAATGGGGCCTTTGTTTTCTAACCTCTTTCACTGATATCTTTATGTCACTCTCATCTTCCTCACCATTGATGCAATCCAAACTCCTTTTGTTTTTTTCCCTATAAACTTGTTATAACCTTTACCCTGGCCTCCAGCCTCTGACAACTGGCACATTTCCATTTTTTCTCATACATTCATGTAATTACATCCATTTTCCAGAAAGATTCTGTGGCATCTCATGTCTTTTAGGGCTCTTACACATGAGCGTTCCGACCTGCGCTCCCCTGCGTTCCGTTTTTTGGCGTTCAGCCGCAGGGGAGCGCAGGAATAGACGCAAGTCATTATTTGAAATGGGGCTGTACTCACTCAGGCGCTTGTAGGCGCCGAACGCAGGAAAAATGCAGCATGTTGCGTCTGAACCTGCGTTCGGCGCCTACACGCGCCTGTGTGAGTACAGCCCCATTTCAAATAATGACTTGCGTCTATTCCTGCGCTCCCCTGCAGCTGAACGCCAAAAAACGGAACGCAGGGGAGCGCAGGTCGGAACGCTCATGTATAAGAGCCCTTAGACCTGCTGTTCAGCTGTTCTTCTTCATTAGATAATGGGGTATATTATGCTTTCCAAGAACTTTACTTGTATATGTGGCCTTATTCAGTCAAGGGCAGTAGAATATATTGCATGATGTTTGACCTAATGCATTTCTTTGTATATTATATTTCAGTTCATTAAAACAACTACCTAAGACAGCCATTGAAAAATATCAGTGCAGGATCTTATTAGCATACTGAGGATGATACAATTCTGGTTAATATACAAACATGGATGTAATGCAAATATAGATCAAATCTATATTTTTAACATTTATTTGAAAATGTCTCTCAAAAAAAAAAAAAGACAAAATCCTGCCTGTCTTAAACCAAACTTACAATAAATGCTGCCCACCCTGAACAAAGCTGAAAATGTATGCTGCCTGCCCTGAACCAACATGAATGCTGCCTGCCCTGAACCAACATGAATGCTGCCTGACCTGAACTAACATGAATGTTGCCTGCCCTGAACCAAGCTTATATTTTGCAGTGCCACACTTCAACTCTTCTATTAATCAATGAATCTCTATCCTTAGATCTTGGCAGGCATCTGACTCCTTTCCAAAGCTTCCTAATCTAGGTGTGTGCCTGTCCCCAATGGCCGCTTTCATCCCCAAATGACACAAGAATCACACTATTTAACAATAATGAACTACCTACACTGTTAGCATTGCTTCACATAGGAATGCTTGCAAAACTAGATAAGCCATAATGGGCTATCTGCAGAGGCGGGCCAGGCGGGCTGGCCGCCCTAGGAAGCCCAGCCAGCTAGCTCGTCCACTCCCTTCCCCTGTTCTTGCACACATGTGGAGTAGCGCTGTTCCAGCGTGGATGCGTGATTGCGTCATTTGTTTTCACATGTGCAGGTTACATAGCATGCAAACTGGGTTTGAGTTAAGTCCAGTCTAGAGGTAGGCAGAAGAGGTACCTGCCCAGTGCCCCCCCAATCTTTGCGCCCTAGGCAGCTGCCTCTTCAGCCTTCCCCTAGTTCTGGCTCTGGCTACCTGCCATGTAATCCAACCTCTACAGGTGTGCTGGATGAGCATGTAGGGTAGGCACTAGTGATGCGGAAATCTGACACATTTCACTTTGCCGAAAATTCGTAAAACAGTGAAAATTCACCAAAATGCATTGGTGTCTATGGCCAACAAAATTCTTTGAAGTGTGACAATTTCTTGAATTTTTTTTCACCCATTGGCGTCTATGGGCATAATTTTAGCTGCAAAACTTGCCGAAAAAAAACGCACCCAAAACCAATCCCAAAATGTACTGGGATTCAGACCTGTAGAGACCCCCAATAAACCACAGGTTGCTGATTGTAATTTATACCAGAGCCTCTCAGCTGGGACTCTTACTACCTTAGTAAATTCTTTTGGGGGGTAATTGGGAGCACCTGGACTACATTTACTATTTGGTGAGTGATTCGCAATTTATTATGGAGCTCCGTGTTTTTTTAAACCATTGCAATGTAATTGGGATGCTACCAATGAGTGATAACTGACAGAGGAAGATAAATTCTTAAAGAGAGTATCACAGACACCATATGTATTGCATGATATGTTTGTATCCTGATGAATGGAGGGTAAACCCCCCGAAACGTTTATACACTGGTGGTCACAATAAAAGGGGTAAGCTCCCCACCTGCAATATATATGGTGTCTGTGTGACTCTCTTTAAGAACTTATCTGCATTGTATTGACGTGTGCCGACCGTCTAGAGAGATCTGCATCACCAAAGCAGGAAAATCATAGGAAAGATGAGAGGAGCAGTTCATCTACATACAGAACTGTCAGAGAAAGACCTTTAGCTTTCCCCTTGACCTTCCTCTTTGACCTCACCTGCCTCCACTTCCTGGTCTAGTTAAGGTTCCTTCTCATACATTGCCTACAAAAATGGACCTTCCTTACAAGCACTGCAACTCAGGGACACAGACACTGTTTGTTATATACTATAACATGATATCATAATACCCTGAATAACCTAGGCACCCCTGTTCCTTGAGCAGACTATAGTTGAAGGTCAGGTGTGGTTAATACATTCTTAGTCCTAGAAAATGCACATGCCAAAAGCTATATGGATGCATCTGATGAAGGTTTGAGGTTGAGGGTTTTGGACTGAATACAACAGATTTAGTTAAAAAAAGTTATTCTTAAAAGTAATATTCCTGAACAAAACAGTTTACATTGTAGAGTTTCACACACTAAATAGCAACCAGACCAGCCTCTGTATCAACTTGATACTAAAGGTGGCCATACACAGAAAAAAAGCTGAGAAAAGCTCCCGACAGACAAAGTCGGCAGCCTATTAGCCAGTATATGGTGTCCTACAGTGGGTTCCTGTGATTGATGTTTGGCCGAAAATTGGGCAGATGTCCATTGGGCAGGCTTAAAATTCCCATCAGCACCTCATCGGTTTTTTCATGCAGTCCTTGATCCCACCATCTGCATTCCTGGTCTTGCGATCCGATCGTTGGCCCCTTGGGCCCATGACTGGATCAGCCCAATATTCCTCAAGGCGAGACCAGATGTCTGTCAAATCCATTGGAAAGCATAGTAGTTGCAGCAAGAAGCACCTGTTGGTCCATGACATTAGACCCAAGCTCTATTCTACTCTCATAATCTTCTCAGCCATAAAGCATTCTCTAAAGACTGCTGTAGCAAGAAGAATATCCCCTGTCCTAAAGATGGTGCCCTTGCTATTGTTATCCATGGGAAATGTAAGGTAAGCAATATGGAAAATCCCACTCCAATAACCAAATACAAATATATTCTGATAAACAATGTTCTGTGCACACTGTGTCCATCCTTCGTCATCTAATTTATGCATAAGTCATTAGGTATGCGTATATATAGCACTCATTTTCAAATTAAATGCCATTGTTTTCCTAATCCCTGTTACGCAATGCTGCAGAACATGCTGGCACTTCATAAATAAAGCATAATAATTGCTCTGTTAAAGTAAAAGCAATTGGGAAGTACAGTAGCTGTTTCCCAGATGTGGGGTGTTTTCTTCAGACTAGTCACATTCCATAAGTCAAACAGATATTAACTAAAAGATCTTCTCGGCAGGGAGTTTTTTTTGTAATTATCATGCAATTAAAAGGGGGAAATACCAGTTACATCTCAGAACTTATTCTCCCGCAGATAAAAATATTTTGGTTTTTAATTAAATAACATTGGGTGTCATTTGCCTACTCACGGCATGTATATGTTAATTATTTCCTCACCCAGACCAAATATATTCATGTGACAGTCAACAAAACAGTTTTGTCATTCTTTACAAAGTCCTTTGCAAAGTGTTTGTCTGGCTTGCTACCACGCCAGTCATCACGCCCCATGGTTGGGTAGGGAGCATTTTCCATAAAAACCTTAAGAAGTTACAGGCAGAGAGGGGGACACAGATATTTTCTCCTAGATGGCAGCAGTGGTCAGAATGCCCCTATCATCCTTGTTTCATATTATGTGCACATTAAGGGTCACTATACTTTTCAAGAAAAACCAATCACTATTAGTGTCTTGCTGATGCATTTATTAACATGTCCTCTGTGCACATGTATGTACATGTAATGTAGCACAACACAAGTTACTTTTTTACTTAATTACAATTCATAGGCAATATAAACAGCCCATGCCATGACCTCAGTTATCTACAAGAACAATGTAACACCATTACAACAAGGGAGGTTCTCTCTTGTCTATATCCTTTAACGAGTTTGATAAGTTGGCCACCAGTAGGAGTAACTCCATTAAAAATCCTTAGCAATGCTTTGACTAGCTAAGGTGCACTCAAAGGCCAGTTGATTATTGGTTTGAAATGCTCACTGCTGAGCCATAACCACACTCCATGAGTGCACCAGAAGAATCCATCGTCACCACTCAAGTCAATCACCCAGTGCCATTGCCCTTAGAACTCTTTTCTTCAGCCTTTCTTCCCCCTGGTTCTGAAATCAGCAGGTTATACATCACAGGTAGCTATACAATAAGTTCTCCCACCCTGGGTAACACCTAGTGTTGGACTGGGCGACTAGGGGCCTGCCAGAAGACCTAGACCATAAATCCATTTTCCAAACTCTTCAGCTCACTTAACATCTATATTCTTCTAGATTCTTTACTTTACATACTATAAAGTATTATGCCATCTATTTTTTTTATAGAAATAGGGCAATGCCCATGAAATAGACCATGTTTACAAGTAGAAGGGCCCACCTGAAATTCTGGTTGGCCAGCCCAACACTGGAAACACCCACCCACCCTGATACTATGTTCCAGTTTCAGTTTAGTAACTAATGGCAGACTATAAGGGTAATTTACAAATACCCAGAGCACAAGTACAAGAGCACTATGTGACATGTGGATTATCGATAAAGAACCAACCAACCTAAATCTTTCAAAAGTCTGGTTATGATAATATGCAGGGGCGCTCCACCAATGAGGCGAGTTAAGGCACTCGCCTCAGGCGGCAGCGCCTCCCTGGTTGCCAGGGGCGACAAAAATGCCACTCCTGGTAACTAAGAGCCGAATTTCCGGTTTTCAACCCGGAAATTCGGCTCTTCTAGTGCAGAGAGCGCAATTGCGCTCTCTGCACTAGCGACGTGGATCCCCCTGAACCCCCGTTCAGCGCTGAAAGTGAGTGCCGTGGGGGAGGCGGGGGGTGTCAAAAACAAAGGCCGCCTCGGGTGGCAAATGGGCAGGATCGCCCCTGATAATATGGCACTGGAGAATATATTGCATGGATTTCCATTGCTAACAAGATGGCAGCAGATAGAACAGTAGGTCGCCACTCTGGACTGATACAAATAGCTACTAAGGCATGGGAAGGCTTTTCATTAAAGCACAGGGAGTGTTAACTGCAAGAAAACTATTCCTACAATTTGTACACACTGACCTTACAATATTTTCTTCATTCCTATCTCTCGCCTTAGTGACCTTGAGTTAAATTTTGGAGATACCAGTGCAGCCAATCGTAAACCTCGCTCTGGCTTGTTGATAATATATCTGTTTGTTTGCTTCACAGCTGCAGCATAACTTTTCAGGGAGTGAGGTGATTAAAAGTGGAGCTGGCAGATACCTTATCCCTAGTGATTTGTGCCGATGCTCCCCACTCCCAAAGCAAGCTATCTTGGGTAGAAAATAAAGTGCCACGCTTTCCTCAAGGCCTTTAAATTCGTCACAGGGTAGGGACTTTATTTATGGAAACCCTTCTAAAGACAGCAGATGGCAATGCCCATTGCCAGCTCAGCTTTGTAAACTATTTTGTGTATGTATGTTCTTGCCTCAACATGTTCTCCTGAGTCAAGAAGTCGTATTTATTCATTCTGAAATGAAAGGGAAGATAAACACTATTTATAAGTAAAGCTTAATGGGCACTTATTTTGCCTTAAACATAATAGGTTGGTATATGTGCATTGCTGTAATGCTTGGCTGTGCTGTAGTATTATTGATAGACAACAATGCAGAAGTGTGCAAAGTAATCAAGGGTGTAGGATCTTGAACTTTTAGTACCTGTAAAGTATAGACACATTATGCCCATGTACGTTAAAATCCATTCCTCTGTCCTGGGTACTCAGTCTGGACCTCCTCCATCATTGTAAGGAGATTAAATCCTCTCTCATTGTTGTCGATAATGGTAAAGTACATTGTATGCTGGCATTAAATTGTTGGTAAAGCTTTCATTCATCATGTAAGGGCAGTGAGCATTCACATATATACCCTTAAAGGGAAAGTAAAGTCTAAAATAGAATAAGGCTAGAAATGCTGTTTTTTGTATACTAAACATAAACATGAAGTTACTGCACCACAAGCCTAATCAAACAAATGATTTATGCTTTCAAAGTTGGCCACAGGGGGTCACCATCTTGTAACTTTGTTAAACATCTTTGCAAGACCAAGACTGTGCACATGCTCAGTGTGGTCTGGGCTGCGTAGGGATCGTCATAAATTATCAAAACAGGGAAACAAACAAAGCTGATTGAGTTCTGCATGGCTGGGAAGTAAGGCGGGGGCTCCCCCTGCTGTTCATAAGTATGATTGTTTCCCTGCAGAGCAGTTAGGGACTGTCTGACAATTGCAGAGGCAGCTGCTGGCAAACTAACTGATGCAAGGGAGCAATTATAACTCACATGCAAGGTCACCAGCAAGATCACCTGGAATGTTCATGTGGACACAGAGGTTCTAGAAACTTAGTTTCATAGTCTGAAAACTAGGAGTGCCCATTCTTTACTAATGTGAGGTCTACATTTAGTGATGATGTCCCATTATAATCTACATCCATAAAAGCATTGTTAAGATTCTGTTCCATGGAAAATATTACTTAAATATTGATTTATGAGAAAATGTCTATTGCTAACAAACAACTAATGCAACAATGACAATAACAAATAACAGTAATAAATAGCTGAATGAAAAGCATGAAACAGGAGGGTTATTTGGACAAGCTGTTTGTTGACAGTGTCTTGAGATCTACTGATCACCAGCTAAAGATCTACTGGTAGATCCCGATCTACCTTTGGACCCCCTGCTGTAGGCCATGGATAAATGAACAGCAATACCATATCTATATATAAGGCCTGATCTAAACATCTGCTCTGTCATTCTATATTTGCCTTACTTCTTTTGAGACCAACCCCCCACTAACAGTGATATCACTGGATTTAATGTAAGTGAAGGGAAGTGAAAGGCCTACCATATGACCAAAGTCAAGTTCCTGCTTAATGCTTCCCCGTCCATACATACACGTGAATCACAGATGACTCATAAGCACGTTACACATAGACTTTTCAACTGAGACAGTAAAATCAAATGTAAAAAAAAATTAAGTAACAAGTTATAACAAAAAGCAGATTGCCTACACAATTAGGGATATTAGAGGTTTTTGTCCATACTCAAATCATTACAGATGCCATTTTTAGGGGGGTCTATCTTTCTTACTATGGTCCCTTATAGCCTGACATTCAAAAGATCATGAAGCTACAGGTGGTAGAAATAACAGAAAACTGCTGAACTAGGTAAACAGTTCAAACACTTGTAATGACTGGAATGATCCTATGGTAAGAAGAAACATCCACTGTTCCAAAATGTCTGGTAGTGTTTGCATTTGAAGAATTCCCAATGAAGTTTACAATGCGTAGTACCAACAGATAAACATTAAAGGGATACTGTCATGGGAAAAATTTTTTTTTCCAAAACGCATCAGTTAATAGTGCTGCTCCAGCAGAATTCTGCACTGAAATCCATTTCTCAAAAGAGCAAACAGTTTTTTTATATTCAGTTTTGAAATCTGACATGGGGCTAGACATTTTGTCAATTTCCCAGCTGCCCCTGCTCATGTGACTTGTGCCTGCACTTTAGGAGAGAAATGCTTTCTGGCAGGCTGCTGTTTTTCCTTCTCAATGTAACTGAATGTGTCTCAGTGGGACCTGGATTTTACTATTGAGTGTTTTTCTTAGATCTACCAGGCAGCTGTTATCTTGTGTTAGGGAGCTGCTATCTGGTTACCTTCCCATTGTACTTTTGTTTGGCTGCTGGGGGGGGGGGAAGGGAAGGGGGTGATTTCACTCCAACTTGCAGTACAGCAGTAAAGAGTGATTGATTGATTGAAAGACTGATTCATTTTGAAAAAATTTTTTTTTCCCATGACAGTATCCCTTTAAGAAGATTCTGCTATGATCTGTCCAGTCATAAAATGACCTTTGTTGGGTCCCACTATCCCTGTACAATGTAGATGTAAAGTTAGTGATGATATGGACATCTTAGGTGACAAGGTGAATCCAATGGCACAGAGATTTTGTCCAGCTAGAGATGCAGTTTGTCAAGATAACACACTTGTACTCTCAGATATGTTCATCTTTGGTGTGAAAAGTATGAAGGCAAAGTTGTAGTGCAGTCACAAAATGTGAATTTATTTTGCTGTTACTTTTTAAAAGACCCTGGAGTTTTGTCCATAATATGTATTTGCTTTAGTGGCAAATTTTCTGGACCTAAATGAAACGTACCCATATTTGTTCTTAATAATTGACCACTCTTTTTTTCTTTTGTTTTGTTCAAAGAGACCAATGGGGTTCATTTGTCAGTGTCTTTCAGGGAAAACAAATCCATTAAAAAACACACGCACCTCACATATAGTGCAAGCCCACTATCATGGTCAAATTTTTAACCAAAGCCCATTTGAACAATACTAAGCTTTGTTCTCTAGGTTAACAGTACTGTACATGAGGAAACCTTTAAAGTTTGTTTTCTTATCATCAACCTTCACCCCTTCCTTCTTAATGTGCACAGCTTCCCCTCAAGTTCACAAACATCATCAAACCTACCAGCCTCAATAGGCATGCATGTCTTATCAGAGGGAACAGATAGGTCAGGTGCATACGTGTTGACTGCCCTCAGCAACTTTGATATTTTTGTTTTTGTCAAAGGGGGCCTCAATGTACAGGTTAACTCTTGGTCAAGAAATTCGGACAGACATTGGACAGGTCAAAAATCTGACTATGTTTTTCCTATCCTATTGGTAAAATAAATTATCCAGTCTCTTTGGCTGCTCTTCATTGCTTTTCTCCCTGTCTCAGGCAAGTTTTGTTTCAAACTGGGGGACTGGAGAAAGGCTGGGCGGGGGGCTGAATCTGAAGAACAAACAGGGTGAGTATTGGGCAGAATATATATTCGCTCTCCTAGATACTTAGCATAACCAAATAGGGTTGGGGCCTTGAACCACAGTCAATGTCCTAACCCAGGGATCCCAACCTTTTGAACCCGTGAGCAACATTCAGAAGAAAAAGGAGTTGGAGAGCAACACAAGCATGAAAAATTTTCTTGGGGTGCCAAATAAGGGCTGTGATTGGCCATTTGTTAGCCCCTTTGAGGATTGTCAACCTACACTGAGGCTCTGTTTGGCAGTACATCTGGTTTTTATACAACCAAAACTTGCCTCCAAGCTTGGAATTCAAAAATAAGCTTGTGCTTTGAGGACACTGGGAGCAACATCCAAGGGGTTGGAGAGCAACATGTTACTCACGTTGCTGGTTGGGGATCACAGTCCTAACCTTTCTAAATCCTCCTTTGAAGGACCCCTCTGAAGATAATATCCTAATGAGATCTAACAAGATCAAAACAAAAAAGTGCCTCTGACTCTGTGATAGTAAACAAGCGGTTCTGAATGCTTTGTTGGCTGATGGGATATAAATTAAGAATTTCAATATCTTGAATCTTTGAGTGAGAGTTAAACACATCTAATGTTTTCTTTTGAGAGATGCATGAGGCATGTAATTACCATCTGCTATTAGAAGGTTTTTACTGCATTCATAAAAAGAAAATGTTTTTGCATAGGGATGTTGTAAATCCCAATAGCACTTATCTTGTATTAATGAGAAAAGTCTTTTTATAAAGTCCACTCAGCAATTTAGGAATCTGCTAGTAATGCATGGACTGTCATTAGCTCCACCTATGTGCCAGGAGTTTCTTCTTCCTTGAAGGAAAAGGAAGGAAGTTCTCAACTTCTTTGTGGCCTACAAGATATCTTCCCTTTATTCAAATATAAAATAAAGAAAGTAGACTCTATTTGTTTCTTTGTGAAATTCTAGTTTTGGTTTCAGAGAACCCTACTGTTGGGCTCAAAATAATAATATATGGAAGTCTGTGTTTTCATGGTCAGCTGATTACATCATATAACATTATATGACATGCCATTGGTTATATATATTTAAACAGGTATGGGGCCTGTTATCCAGAACGTTCAGGACCTGGGGTTTTCTGCATAACGGATCTTCATACCTTAAGTCTACTAAAGAATAATTTAAACATTAAATAAACCCAATAGGCTTTTGCATTCAATAAGGATTAATTATATCTTAGTTTGTATCAAGTTTTATTATTACAGAGAAAAGGGAAATCATTTTTAAAAATCTAAAATATTTGCATAAAATGGAGTCTATTGGAGAAGCCTTCCCGTAATTCTGAACTTTATGGATAACGGGTTTCTGGATAATGTATCCCATACCTGTATATATTTCTGGTCAATAGTTTCCAATCATCACATGTTGAACACACAATCGCAGGTCCTTGCTCTACATTTTGACTGCGTGTTAAATATATTTTATGTATCATTTCACCATGGGGATATGGTAGATCAAGCTGGAGAATGAAAATGTTGATAATTTCAGGCAACATGTGTTATCTATTACAATAACATGAGAAATCAATTTTTTTTGCACAGCTGGGAGAGCGATGTAAGTGCATTAGAAATAAACTGTAATAACGACAGTCATCATAACAACATCTATAATTTGGTCCATATGCTGGGGACCTGGTGTAAAGCAGTGACCTCCTGCACATCCCACCCAATGAGCATGCAGTGAGCTCTCTTAGCTGTCAACACAGACTGGATATGCCTATATCAGCACTGGTGGAATAGAATTTCTGAGCCCCCAGGAGCCCTTTCTCTCCTAAGAATTAGGGAAGGTGATGTAGTTTGCACAGAAATATTGACACTACTCATTAGTGCGAACCTTCAACCAAGCCTGTATGTTGGATATGTCCCAATGTTTCCCAGTCTAAATAAATAATCTAAACAAACAAACATGAACATCATGGCAATGCAATGAATAATTCAGTTAAAATAGCTCAGCAGTGAACTAGATCAAATGACTGTTTCTGTGGCCTTTCATTGCATGGGGTTCTTTGCAAGAAAGATATGAGTTTCCTTAGTTCATATTATTTCCAAGAATTTGTGTTTTTCTACTAATAGAAAAATAATTATGTTTTCAGTTCTAGGTGTCAGCTGAGACCAACTCACTGTATACCCACCATACAGTGCAATTAAACAACACTCACATATTTGCTAATCAGCCGGGCCAAATAGGGTTATGTAATTAGATAGGTATTACTGCCAAATGCCAGGTAGTTGGTGCCAGGACCCAGTGGAAGGAGCAGAGAGGGGCAGACTATTAGATCGTATCTAGGAGGTTTCAGAATAACAACAATATAGGCTTTGTGCCATTGTGTATGGCAAAGAATGCGACGGTTACTGGCATGTGTTGGAAACGTTACAACCCCAGCCTTCCAGTATACCACTGACCCTTTATCCAACATTCAAATACTACTGCATTAAAAGGGAACTTCTTTGAATTAGGGCTTTTTTTTGGATACAAACACATTTGGGCTTAACCATTAACAAGCAAATATTCTCCTAGCCCATAACAGCCAATCGTAAATGTGCTTTCAGCCGACACTTAAACAATCAAAGCAAATGTCTCGGTTGCTGGATACAGCAATTAGGCACATGTGCACCACTTAACTGTAAAACATCGGAACTTAGCGGCATATTTATTTTTCTCTTCTACTTTCACGTCTAAATAAGCCATAGAATTTCAAAAATTCTAATTGTGGTTAAAGGGAATGTCAACTCAAAAAATATTTTTGTTGCCTAATAAAATAAAACATAATTCTAAGCTACATTGCAATATGCATTCAATAGAAATGTTCTATGATTTCAAGCTATGTGTATATGTATTGCTATTTAAAGCAGTGTCTGTCTGTCCCTTTCTATTTTCTGCACAAATGACTCAGCCTGTCGATACAATGTAAGATAAGGCAGCTGATTCACAGACCTGTCTTTGCTGGGGAACTAAGACTTTTGCAACATTGTTTAAAAAGTAACAACCAGAAATTAAGCAAATGTGGCTTTCAATGGCAGTTGTTTTTACAAATAACTTTAAAAGCACTGAACAATTTTAAATAAATATATATTGGAAAGCTGCTTAGAATTATATTTTCTTTAATTAGGCAAATTTTTACTTATTGATTGACTTGCCCTTTAAAGGTTAATTGTCCTACTCTGTGAGCCCTTCTCTTATGCTGAGTGTACAGTATATACAGTAATCTGCATTAATGCAAGGCTCAACTGGTGTTTTCCAACAAAGAAAGAAGTGACATCTGGTGAAAGAAATCTCACTTCCTCATGCAAGTATTAAGTGACTTTATTGCAAAGTCAAAAAAAAAAACGTGTTTTGCCCCAAACAGCAGCTCTGTGCGATAGCAGGTATAGTAGGAAGAGATGGTGCCTATAGTAACAGTGGGATAATAGACTCTGGGAAGGGAGTGTGACTGTGGGATAGCAGGTATAGTAGGGAGAGATGTTGTCTATAGTAACAGTGGGATAATAGTCTCTGGGAAGGGAGTGTGACTGTGGGATAGCAGGTATAGTAGGGAGAGATGGTGCCTATAGTAACAGTGGGATAATAGTCTCTGGAAAGGGAGTGCGACTGTGGGATAACAGGTATAGTAGGGAGAGATGGTGACTATAGTAACAGTGGGATAATAGTCTCTGGGAAGGGAGTGTGACTGTGGGATAGCAGGTATAGTAGGGAAAGATGGTTCCTATAGTAACAGTGGATAATAGTCTCTGGGAAGGGAGTGTGACTGTGGGATAGCAGGTATAGTAGGGAGAGATGGTGCCTATAGTAACAGTGGATAATAGTCTCTGGAAAGGGAGTGTGACTGTGGGATAGCAGGTATAGTAGGGAGTGATGGTGCCTATAGTAACAGTGGGATAATAGTCTCTGGGAAGGGACTGTGGGATAGCAGGTATAGTAGGGAGAGATGGTGCCTATAGTAACAGTGGGATAATAGTCTCTGGGAAGGGAGTGTGACTGTGGGATAGCAGGTATAGTAGGGAGAGATGGTGCCTATAGTAACAGTGGGATAATAGTCTCTGGGAAGGGAGTGTAACATAGCAGGTATAGTAGGGAGAGATGGTGCCTATTGTAACAGTGGGATAACAGTCTCTGGGAAGGGGGTGTGACTGTGGGATAGTTTATTGTAGGAGAGCACCAAGTAAAAAATAATATTGCCGAGCTTTATTCATATTTTATGATATGTAAATAATGTGTTATAGGGAAGCAGTTTGGTATCAGCTCTTGAGACAACTCATCTGTGTAGGCAAATCCATATCAGCTCCATGACATTTCTGTATATGCCCTTGGATAACTTATCTTCTGTGTAGTAAATAAAACAATTGCAGGAGTAGGTTTAGGAAGAACATCCCAAGGTAGTGAAGAGAATCACTATAAACAGATTTGCTACAACAACAAATTTAATTTTAAGCAGCTACCCAAAATACATTCCTTAAAAGGATTCGGTCGTGATTTGAATGGTTTACATTTTCTTTCTAAATTACACTGTTTACTTCGTTTTCCGAAGTCGCCTGAAGTTGCCTCACGAGGAAATTTCGGGTGACTTTGGAAAATAAAGCGCTCAGAGTGTCATCCTGCCGGCATTTACATTGTAGCCGGCGGGTGGCAGTTTGGGGAGATTAGTTGCAGCGAAGAAGAGGAGATTTGTTGCCAGACGGCTAATCTCACCGATTCTGAGCTTGTGCCCTGACCCTAAAGGTTGAGCAATTAACATAATGAGTGGGCAGGCCAACAGGTGCTTATCAAAGTTAATTTACAGAATCACAAACATGTAGAAGCCAAATTAAAGTCCACATTAAAAAGTCCTTAAGTCTGTCAACTAAAGTCCATAGAGAAATAATACATAAAGATAATCATGGAAGAAATCCAATGAAACAACAGCTTCCATTGAGTTATAAACCAACGGAGATAGTTGATTCAATTTGTATCAACGCGGATAATTCATTACAATTTGTATCCATAGGGAATCAGAACATTCAAGCAAGTTCGTTTCAAAGTAACAAGGAGGAGTCAAAGCAGGGCCGTTCCTGCAGCGAACGGCTAGTTACAATGGGTGCCAAAAAGCAGCCTACTGTAACTTTAAGAGCCGGATTTCTGTTTTTTAAAATGGAAATTCGGCTCTGCTAGTGCAGAAAGCACAGTACACGCTTGTTGCACTAGCAATGCAGTCCCTTTTGACCCGCTCCGACACTAAACTTTTAAGCGTGGAGCGGGAGAGGGGGCGGCATCGGGGTTGCTGCCTCAGGTGGCAGCAGCCCACGGATCACCCGTGAGTCAAAGTATCAAAAAGCTTATTTCAATTGATAACAGTGCAAGTTACTAACAACAAAGGAAGATGCTTTAACACACAAAGTAATAAAGCTTCTGTCTTACCCTATACAAGGGGAGAAGGTGAACCTGTCCCTGAAGCATATTCCGGCAAGCTGCTTATCTAAAAGAGAAGTGGTTACAAATTAGTTTGGCGGTAAAAGTTACAAAAAACAAGCCATATTGAACAAATTCTTTAAGCCTGGGGACAACCAGCACCAGTACAATACAAAAATTAGACAGAAAAATAAATCTACTGCAGCAGGAAGTTCAAGCAGGACACGCGAGACTACAAGACTGGCGATGTGTACACCTGGAAGAAAACGAGACGGGCCTTTCGTAACAGAGATCAGCAACACATTTCTCATATTCGGATCTAACTTCACCCGCCTCCTTACAGAATTCTGCAATTCCTTTTTTAGATGTGGACCACAAAAAAGAAAAGCAAAATAAGGAGAGGCCACAGAAGAAAGGTCAATTTACAAGCGCCGAGTAGTACGGATAAACCGCAGGTAAATACTGTTATTAATTTATCTTCTTATGCACTAGAGACTAATGAATTGTCTGTTTTAAATAAGGGCCTAAACTTTGTACCCACGTTCACTGCGGCACCCATTACTTTGGCTGTTGACATGTTTAAATTTATTAGAACGTTAAAACCTAAAGTTTATTACGCTGACAAAGACCAACTAACTTCAAGTGAAGGATTCGAAGTAAAAAAACTTCGAATTTCGAAGTGTTTTTTGGGCTACTTCGACCATCGAATGGGCTACTACGACCTTCGACTACGACTATGACTTCGAATCGAACTATTCGAACTAAAAATCGTTCGACCATTCGATAGTCGAAGTACTGTCTCTTTAAGAAAAAACTTCGACCCCTAGTTCGCCATCTAAAACCTACCGAAGTCAATGTTAGCCTATGGGGAAGGTCCCCATAGGCTTGGCTAACTTTTTTTGATCGCAGGATATTCCTTCGATCGTTGGATTTAAATCCTTCGAATCGTTCGATTCGAAGGATTTTATCGTTCGATTCGAAGGATTTTATCGTTCGATCTAAGGAATAATCCTTAGATCGTTCGATCGTACTATCTGCCCTTAATCCTTCGACTTCGATATTCGAAGTCGAAGGATTTTAGTTCCTAGTCGAATATCGAGGGTTAATTAACCCTCGATATTCGACCCTTAGTGAATCGGCCCCTAAATGTAAACTTGGCACAAAAAGTAATTTTGTCCCCCCAGGTGTCTTCTCTGATATTGACACCTTTGAGGCAGGGGGAAATTTATTTGCTGGCGGCGAAACGTGGAAATTTGCCGCAAATTTGCACCTGTCTAAATTATTCACCCATTACTATTCTTCTATGCTCTTTAGATGTCAAGGACCTTTTTACCTCTATATCACATGACAAAGGTATTGAATGCGTACGCAGCTACATTCCTGCCCATAAGGTCACTTTTATCTGCCAACTATTTGAAATGGTCTTAACTAAAAACTATTTTATTCTTAAAGATAAATATTATCTTTTGCCGATTTCCCTTTGCACCGGAGACAATCATTTGTTGGAGTGCCAGGGGGTGCGAGTGCAATTCGTAATTAGACATGAGAATAGCACCCAAGCAGGAAGAAGCATTGCAAACATAAAAAAAAACAATGAAATGAACCCTTCAGCAGAGGTGTCAGGAAACTGCAATCTGGTTAGCTGCCCACTGTTTTGTTGATAGACTGCTGATGGCTGCTGGACAAAAAACGGGAGGGAGGTGATATCACTCCAACTTGCAGGGTAAAGAGTAACTGAAGTTTATCAGAGCACACGTCACATGACTGGGGACACCTGGGAAATGGACATCATGTCTAGCCCCATGCCAAGCTTCAAAATTAAATATAAAAAAATACGTTTTCTCTTTTAAAAAATGGATTTCAGTGCAGAATTCTACTACAGTAGTGTCATAAACTGATGAGTTTTGAACAAAAAAAACAAACATGTTTTGCTGTGACAGTATCCCTATTTATACATTATAAGCAAACTTTTTTTGAGTTTGGCCGCGGAAATGACGGCCATAGACTCCAATGGGGGACAAAAAAATTACGCGTGTCAAAAAAAAAAATTTGTCACCTATAGACTTGTTTTGGCAAATTTGAAAATTTTTGGCGAAGTGAAATGGATCAACTTTGCCCATCCCTAAATAAATGAAAATGTATGTATGTTATTATTTGTATAGCGCTCCTTGAGGGCAAAGCACTGCACAGCAGAACAATAAATTAGAACAAACAGGGGGTGATTGCAAATAAATACAAAACTACAATACACATAAATATAAAGTACAGTTACAATACAGATTAAGTGCTTAGCGTGAAGGAGATAAAAGGATGGAGGTTCCTGCCCCATAGAACTTACAGACTAAATGGAAGGGTAACTTACAGTCGGGGGATATTTAGTGCTGTAGGTTACAGTGGGTGACACTGTGTTACACAAGTGCTCCAAGAAATAGTCTTTGAGTTTTGTTCTGAAGATAGTGAGTGAGGATTCTCTCCGGAGAAATTCAGGAATGGCATTCCAAATATAAGGAGCAACAAGATAGAATGGTTTGATGCCATTTTGAAGCCATTTCTGTATTTTACTGGTTCTTCCTCTCCTAACATGGCTTTAGGGTTTGAATTTTTTGACACATTTCTGCTGCACCTATTGAAGCAGCCCATTGTTCAGGGTGGTGGTAGCACCAAGGTTCCTCAGTGCAATTAGCATAAGTACAGGTATAGGATTCCTTATCCGGAAACCCAATATCCAAAAAGCTCAGAATTACGGAATGGCTGTCTCCCATAGACTCCATTTTATCCAAATAATCCAAATTATTTAAAATTATTTCCCTTTTCTCTGTAATAATAAAACAATCGCTTGTACTTGATCCCAACTAAGATATAATTAATCCTTATTGGAAGCAAAACCAGACTATTGGGTTTACTTAGGGGCCGATTCACCTAGGGTCGAATATCGAGGGTTAATTAACCCTCGATATTCGACTGGGAATTAAAATCCTTCGACTTCGAATATCGAAGTCGAAGGATTTAGCGCAGATAGTACGATCGAACGATCGAAGGATTATTCCTTGGATCGAACGATTAAATCCTTTGAATCGTTCAATTCGAAGGATTTTAATCCAACGATCGAAGGAATATCCTTCGATCAAAAAAACTTAGGAAAGCCTATGGGGACCTTCCCCATAGGCTAACATTGACTTAGGTAGGTTTTAGATGGCGAACTAGGGGGTTGAAGTTTTTTTTAAAGAGACAGTACTTCAACTATCAAATGGTCGAATAGTCAAACGATTTTTAGTTCGAATTCTTCAATTAGAAGTCGTAGTCGAAGGTCGTAGTAGCCCATTCGATGGTTGAAGTAGCCCAAAAAACACTTCGAAATTCGACGTTTTTTTACTTCGAATCCTTCACTCGAAGTTAGTGAATCGGCCCCTATATGTTTAAATGAATTTCTAGTAGACTTAAGGCATGAAGACCCAAATAACAGAAATATCCATTATCCAGATTCCCCCAGGTCCCGAGCATTCTGGATGACAGGTCCCATACCTGTACCTTTAATTTAGTCAATAAGCCAATGGTATAACTATAGAGGGGGGCTTTCTTGTTGCAGGATGTCTGTGGTCTGGTTCAGAGTCTGCCTTTGGTGTGGTGTAGTAACAGGAGGGAGGAATCATGTAGGCATTACTATGCCCTATGGCTGTGCTCTGCACCTTGCGCTAATGTGTAGCTTTTCTATAACATTACATTGCTAGGGCAGAGGGATGGTTAAACCTCCCAAGCAATATCATTCACAAAATGTTTATATCTGTGAAATAGACTCAGAGACTACTATGTACAATTGACAAATTTGGGATCCATTTAATTACACACTTCTGCATTCCAATCCATATTTGGAATCAGCAAGGTCAGGAAATTCATAGCATTCATGTTTGCCGTTGGCTTCATTTGTGTATTGAGTTTAGTATTAGTGATGGGCGAATTTATTCGCCAGGCGCGAATAAATTACCGAAAAGTTGCCTGTATCAGAAAAAATGGACACCGGCGCCGTTTTTTGGACGTCGCAGCATTTTCGCCAGTGAATTTGTGCTTCAAAAACGAGACACTGGTGCCGTTTCGCAAATTTTTCAGCAAAGCGAAACGCCCCAAATTCGCCCATCACTATTTAGTATCACAATAGCCTTTGATATTATATCTGTACTGAAACAGTACTTTCAATGCCCACCTCCAGGTCATTAATAAACAAGTTGAAAAGCAAGGGACCTAGTACAGAGCCCTGCGGTACTCCACTAACAACACTGGTCCAATTAGAAAATGTTCCATTTACCACCACTCTTTGTAGTCTATCTTTTAGCCAGTTCTCTATCCAGGTACAAATACTAAGTTCCAGGCCAACATTCCTTAATTTAACCAATAACCTTTTGTGTGGCACTGTATCAAATGCTTTAGCAAAGTAAATCACATCCCAGAATCGAGGTCCCTAGTCTCTTTTGAATTTCCGCATGTGTGAACCATGCATCATTAGTTGTATTACTAGAATTGGGACTATTAAGAAGGAAACCTTCACTTACTGGTTCCTCATTTGTGTAGACAGACGAAAAATATGAGTTCAGAATCTGCGCTTTTATTTTGTTTTCATCAACCAGCTGACCCCCTTCTGATACTAAAGGTCCCACCCCTTCCTGCTTCATTTTTTTACTATTAACATATTTAAAAAAATTATTTTGTATTCTTTTTACTGCTTGCTGCAATATCCTTTTCTATAGCAATTTTAGCTTTCCTTATAGCTTCTTTGCATGATTTATTGGCCTCCTTGTACCTTATAAATGATTCGGCTGTCCCAGCTAACTTGAAACCCTTAAAAGCACGTCTTTTCTTACCCACCTCAACACCAAAGCTTCTATTGAACCAAAAAGGTTTTGCTTTGCAACGACGTTCCTTGCTTACAAGTGGAATATACTGACAAGTATATTTATTAAGCAGCATTTTAAAGACTTCCCATTTTTGTTCCTTGTTTAACCCTGTGAAAAGCATTTCCCACTTAATATGTAGCAGAGATGCCCTAGTTTGCACGTCCGAAATTTAGTGTTTTAGTTACTCCCTTATAGAGTTGCTTCTGCAACAGAATCTCAAAGGAAACCATGTTATGATCACTATTCCCTAAATGCTCACCCACACAAATGTTAGAGATGAGTTCAGTATTGTTAGTTATTACAAGGTCCAAAAGAGAGTTATTCCTAGTAGGTTCTTGAACGAGCTGGAATTAAAAGTTGTCATTCAGCATATTTACAAACCTACTAGCTTTTTCTGTCTTGGCGACCCCATTACCCCAGTCAATGTCTGGATAATTGAAGTCACCCATAGCAACAACTTGACCCAGCTGTGAAGCCGCTTGTATCTGCAAGAGTAGATTTTGTGCATGATATTACACTGACAATAATTTTAAGTGTCTCTTCTTTTAAAGGGGAATAAATCCCCTATATTGTAATGGATGGTTAAAACTGTTTGAAAATGAAAAAAAAGACCAAATATTTTTTCCAACTTT
The DNA here is from genome assembly GCF_017654675.1 of Xenopus laevis. Taxonomy (NCBI): domain Eukaryota; kingdom Metazoa; phylum Chordata; class Amphibia; order Anura; family Pipidae; genus Xenopus; species Xenopus laevis. The sequence continues at coordinate 16,451,310 of NC_054377.1, read as the reverse complement.
CAGCCAATACACTCACACTTGCTGGGAGTCACTGGTAGGTTTTATCTGCTCTAATTGGCTAATCCCAGAGTGAGTCAGCAATTAGCAATGCACTGCTCACAAACTGCATGGTTAGTTATTTGTACAAGTATGGGACCCCTTATCCAGAATCCTCAGGACCTGGGGTTTTCTGGATTATGGATCTTTGGATCTTCATACCTTAAGCCTACTTGGAAATCATGTGAACATTAAATAAACCCACAGTAACCCACCCCGCAGGTCGCCGTCTATGCTTACCCCCAGACGCTCTGACTGACGGGTTCTGGCGCACTACAGTACCTCCAGTGCTCTCTGCGTCTACTTTTTGGCTCCTGTGGGCCAGGCGAATACGTGCCCAGATCGTCCACTTGATCTTTTATTTACAGTATAAATAGTTGGGTATACCACCAGCAATTTCAATGATTGGCAAAAGAGAGGCATTTTGGGGAGATTTGTTGCCACGCATAAAAAAATTGAGGGAGATAAATCTTCCGGTGTGCCACTACCCTAAAGGCTAGTTTCTGACATGGTTGCTCTAAAGGTGGTTCATGTTTTGCTGCATCCATTAAGGGCAGTTTCACATGAGGCTCCTGTCACCCAGTGACAAATCACCACTTCATTGGGCGACTAATCTCACCTAAATGTCTTCCCTCTGGGAATTGCCGGCAGGATGGCACTCGGATCGCTTCGGCTTTCCAAAGTTGCCCAAAGTTTACTCATGAGGCAACTTTGGGCAACTTCAGAAAATTAAGCGTTCTGAGTGCCATCTCGCCGGCGATTTACATTCTAGCTGGCGAGAAGGCATTTAGGCGATTTGTCACTGGGCGATGAATCTCCCCGAGTAGCTTTGTGTGCCACTGCCCTAAAGGTGTTTGTGTCCAAACAGTCTCCTTCTACCTCCATATAGTAGTGCTAAGTGACATTGCATTCATTGTGCTTCTTCTTTGAACTATTTGCAAGTTCATCTATTAATCCTGGGGAACTCTGGAGATACCACCACCCTGAAAGTGGTAATTCCAGGTTCCCATGATGGGTTGTATCAATAGGCCCAGCAACTTTGGGCCAAAATAAAGACATTCAGCATGGATAGATGAAAAGATTGATATGGAAAGGGTTAAACAAATATCGCCCAAGAGCCCAGACAACAGCATTCTCAAGGGACATTCATTTCATAGGTCTGTGTTAGAATTCACATTTCTATTTAATAGGAAACAGCTTCTGAAAGGTGAAGGCGTTGCGACTGCCGCAACCTTCCTACCGTATCATTCGAATATTTCCCAAACTCTTCTTTAAAGGCAGTGGAAAACATTTAGCATAAAAAACAAAAACATCATTTAAAGCAATATTCTGGGAAAACAGATCCTTTTAATGTGTACATAGCCTCCTGAACTTTTCCCCCCTCCGGACTCCAAAGAGAAGTCCGGAAAAGTAACAACTAATTCTATTAAGTCGGATGGCTTTTTTTGTTGTTGTTGTCATGACTGCGAAATTCTCCTGAGAGCGAAAATATTTGGTATTTTGCAGTTTGTCAACAGAGTCACTGGTTTTGGTATAGTCGAGCCAAGGACAAATAACTCTCATAGCACAGATAAAACCATTGTTCTGTTGTATGTGTACTCTGTGCTCTGCTCCCTGGTCTCCCCACACCTGCTAATATGGGTTCTATATATATATGTGTGTGTGTGTGATAATGTATATAGATTCAAGGTCATTTGCAATATATTTAGTAAAACGTATGGCATCTCCATGTCCATGCTAATAAGTCAAAGCAGCTCTACTGGGTAAAGTTGGGCATACAGGCACTAGTAAAACCATACAAAACCATACAAAACCAAACTGATGGTACATGTATTGATTCTCTTGTCAATAATATTGATATTTTGTGATATATCTGAATGTCTATGTTAAAACTTTAAAAAAGTCATCTGCAAATGTACCATGCTGGACACTTCATGGTGCCTCACCATATAAGGAAGTAAGTAAGCAGTCCCACTGCTCCACTTCACTTCCTGCTGCTTTTGGGCTGTCTGAGTAGAACAAGATGTAAGGGATCAGAGAATTCTTCCACCAGTTCTGCCTGCAGTAATTTTAGGTTATCCGGCTCTTGTAGGTTTTGTATGCTTCCAGGCCCCCATATTTTTGCCTCCCTAGGCCCAGGCTTTTGTGGCTTGCAGGCAGTGGAGCGTCCCAAATGCCTGAAAGGCAGGAGAAGTGCTTGAGGTTTTCTGTAAGCCCTAGGATACAACTGGGAAAGTAGAAGAACCCAAGTTCTGTTTTCCAAGCTATGGGGTGAGCCACCAGAAGCTAAAAGGGATCTCTGCTGCAACTCCAAAAGAGCAAATGAGAAAAAACTGTTCATGAGAGCAGAGAGGATTCTGCCTATGTTTAGCTCAGCCAGGAGGTGAGGCCTGGGGCTCCAACTCTGAACTGAGATCCCATCATTTTCCCTGTAAAGCTTCTAGATTTCCAGAAGGTGATTGTTGCCACAGTTGAGAGTGTCAGTGCTGCAGAGATGCTGGTGAACCCCAGTGTGAGTGCCGCAGTGAGCACTTCAGTGAGAGACCCACCAAAGGGAGGCTATTGGCAGAGGCACAAGTGTGTATTGCAGCTGTGTGAGCTCTGTGTGCCAGATATGTTTGAAAAACTTGGGTACTTGGGGAAAGTCAGCTTTACTAAGGGCAAAGAGCTCTTGGGGAGGGTATGAAACTGAACTGCACCTTTTTATATCCCATTTTGAGTCTTCAGGGTGATTTTATTCAAAGGATTGTGCTAGGTAGTCAGTCACAGTGTTTTAGCTGCTAGTGAGTTAGCTAGCCCCATGTGCCCCCCTTTGCAGGAGGTATTGCATGTACAGTATTAGATGCTCATTGCATTTCTTTCTATATAAGGTATTGTTGCATAAAATTTCAGTATATTTTACTTCCTAGTGGGACATCCTGAGGTGTATCCCTGTGTGCCCATTAGGTGGATACCAGTTTCCCATTTTCTCCCAATTGTCCAAGGAGGTTCCAGGTTTTCCAGATTGCCAGCAGGTAAATGTGCCAGGAAGAAAAGAGTGTGGTCCTATTCCAAGGGACTGTGTCAAGAAAGCATATAAAAAGTTGGCCACACAATGTATTGCCTCTTGCATGGCCTACAGACCAATTGGTTGGATACAAATCAGTCTATTTTTGTCCACTCCATGAATCACTTTCTCATGAGCACAGCCTAAGTTTTAGGACCTTTATTTCCATTGCAAAATGACTAGTGATGGGCGAAGAAATTCGACACTAAATCGTGGCGAATTTCCACTTTTTGTGCAAGTGAATAAACTGCAGTGACAATATGCCACAGAAAAATCTGCCGCATAAAAATTGACACATGTCAAAATGAATCGGACATCCATTGACTTTAATGCATTTGGACCAAATAGTCGCGTGTATAAAAATTGTCAAAATAGACACGCATCAAAATTATTTTGACCCCCATTGATTTCAATGCATTTTTGGCACAGATTCGCCCAACAATAAAAATGACCACCGTCTTCAAACCAGATGATCAGCTGGGCGTGATCAGTGATTTGGATGATTCAGTTGTCTGTTTTAAAGAGAGAAAATTGCCTTCCTTTGTCCATTAGAAAGGTCCTTGTATTCAGGGCCATAAATTACTACTAGTCTTCTAGTCTGTGATTAGTAAAAACAAATGCAACAGACAAGTGAGTAGAAGATGCAGTTCCAAAAAGATAAAATTGGTTTCCTTTGCCCATTAGAGTGGTCGTTATATTATAGCCCATAAATTACTACTAGTCTTCCAGTCTGTGATTAGTAAAAACAAACTTAGACAAGTGAGTAAAAGATGTTGTTCGGTATGTTTAACGTTAGGTCAACTGTTAACAGATGGTGTGTACAGCACACTGAGCATTGACTGGATTTTGCCTCTCTAATGGGATTCGTATGTCCATCTTTCAACTGATGAGCCATACCCTTTCTTTCTTTCTTCAAATATTTGTTGCATTTTACCTCCATTTCTCTTGCTGTCTGCTAATTCCTGAAAAGTATAACTGAGATGCCCCAGAAGAGTCAGTTTTCCACCTTGAATAGATTTCCTTCCTTTCATCTGTGTTTTTATATATGTCTCTATAGACGTCTCATATCCATGGCTGGCTTGTTGGTTTTTTTCTATTACTCTAATAGCAAAAATATTGTTTTAAGTGTCAGGGTAATGCAACAAAACCCCAACAAACCTGTTTTATCTGCAGATGGATCTAAACCTTGTCATATATTTTAGTTTTTGAAGACTTTTAGCTGTAGACTGATTTATTGGACTCTCAGACATGCATTCAGGCACGTGTTTTGTAGAAAAGGTCATCCAGTATTGGGAATAAGCGCAGTTTTGAAGGACAAGTGCAAAGCCTTTTGTAAGTGTGTATCTAACTGTCCATAATTTACCCAATAATCATAATATCATTTATCAGAAAGGGCCTATTCGGTACCATACCTACAGAGAATATGGCAGATGTTGTCATCCTGAATCCAAAGTGATTCCTACCTGAGTCAGCGTAGAACCACTTAGAGACTGTTTCTGTAGAACCCATAGGGCATTGCTCTCTGAGGAATCCAAAAGGGAAACAGTTCATCATATTTTCATTACTTTAAAACACTTTGATTTTTTGGTGTTGCTGTTTCTTTAAAGCAGGGGTCCCCAACCTTTTTTACCCGTGAGCCACATTCAAATGTAAAAAGAGTTGGGGAGCAACACAAGCATTAAAAAGTCCCTTGGGTGCCAAATAAGGGCCGTGATTGGTTATTTGGTAGCCCCTATGTGGACTGGCAGCCTACAAGAGACTCTGTTGGCAGTATACTTCGTTTTTATGCAATTAAAATGTGCTTCCAAGCCTTGAATTCAAAAATAAGCTCCTGCTTTGAGGCCACTGAGAGCAACATCCAAGGGGTTGGAGAGCAACATGTTGCTCATGAGCTACTGGTTGGGGATCACTGCTTTAAAGGGAAGAATACAACTTACCTCTGCCTTCCTTCCATAGTACATAATCCAGATCCTTATCATAAGTAATAAATCAAAATAAGAACTGCTTCACTTTCATTACAACCTTTTCAGCTGTGAACATGATGTTGTTCTAACACAAGTCTGTAGATGAAACTGTCTCAGGACCAAAAGACATGGCCTAAAATTTATATCAGATGCCAGACAGATTTTTGCCTCACACTATGAGGGTTGTTATTTATTACAGACTAGCACAGATTAATGAGTACCACATTTGTTCATAGTAGCACCATTTATATGTTTCAAAAATCTCTGATTTTTTAAGTCTTACGCTAAAGGGATTTCCCCATTTAAAGAATGTGTATTCATGTAAGCAGGTGAGCAGCAACGTAAATTATATGCATGAAGCTTTAGAGAATTGATCTATTAGTGCAATGGCTGATAAATCAACTAATAGCCTCTTCTAGCCAGTAAAGGATGGAAAGCAATGCTGGAAGTGGCTGAGCCCTAAGGACTATGTCACACAGGCAGATGAATTGTTACTCCTTAAAGCTGACTATAAAGTTGCTCCATTGTTTAATTATTGTTTAATTGTTTAACAATTACTTCCATGGGAGACAAAAATATTTATAGATAGCTACAAATAGCAGTCATTTAAACATCAAAACTATACCCACCATAGAGGTAAATCCCATACTGAAACACAACCAGTTCAGCCTTATACCGACCAAAGAAATTCACTCCATACTGAATCACCACTAATTCAACCCTATATAAACCAAAGAAATTCACTCCATACTGGATCACCGCTACTTCAACCTTATATCCACCAAAGAGATTCACTCCATACTGAATCATCACTAATTCAACCCTATACCAACCAAAGAAGTTCATTCTATATTGGATCACCACCAGGTGCGGACTGAGAATTAAAATAGGTCCTGGCATTTCAGGTACACAGAGTCCCAATCAGCCCACATAGAGGCCCAAACAGCCCCCACCAGCCCACTAAATAGTGACTTTCTATGGCACCTTATAGCAGCCCCTCTGGCATTTGCCAGAACCCAGAGATTGCCAGTTCCGGCCTGATCACCACCACTTCAACTCTTTACCCACCAGGGAAATTCACTCCATATTGAATAACCGCCACTTCAACCTCATACCCACCAAAGAAATGCATTCCATACAGAATTACCACTACTTACCCTATACCAACCAAAGAGATTGATTCCATACTCAAACACCACCACTTCAACCCAATAACCACCAAAGAGATTAATTATATAATTAAACAATGCTATTTAACTATAGAATATATATAATATATGTTAAGACACTTTGAAAGGGCCACTAAAATATGTCCCCACCCCACTCCCCACATAAGGTTTCTTGCGCATGACCAACCTCCAGCACTAATCTCCAAAATGTTGGACTAATTTTTTTATTTCATGTTCCAACTCTCAGGACTGCTCTTGAATTTTATATTTCAACGCTAAAACAATAGACCACTGGGAATTTTAAAAAAAATGGTTTTAACAATAAAAGCAATAAAAAATATGTAAAACCGAAAGGAAAAACACTCAGGAACTCCTGTTTGGCCATCTCCCAAAATCCCCAGCCAACTGTTGGCTAAAATGAATGAATGAAACCTTTGCTTTTGTGTGCTGCCAATAAAATGATGGATTAAACACATCCTGTGATGGCTAGGGTTTATAATTGGCACTTTACCCACTAAAACATCTCTTTAAAATAAAAAGTTAGAATCTTATGGATCGAAAGAAAAATAATTAAAATATATTACTGTTTAAACTTTGCAAATGCAGATATATATATATTATAACATAGATCAATATAATGTAGCCCATTCACAATGCTATATGTTTTTTATTTCCTTGCTGGAATATCTACAGCTATGTGTCTATGTCACACCCTCAGTCCCAAAACCTGGATCTCCTTCCCTATGGATATCAGCTCCCATGAAGTTATAAAAGGGGTCCTGAAACTATTATACCCGTAAGCTACACTCAAATATAAAAAGATTTGGGGAGCAACTCAGGCATTAAAAGTTCCTAGAGGTGCCAAATAAGGGTTGTAATTGGCAATATGGAAGCCCCTGCATGGACTGACTGTATAAAGAAGGCTTTTTTTGGCAGTACACCTTGTTTTCTGCAACCAGATCTTGCCTCAAAGCCAGGAATTCAAAAATAAGCACCTGCTTTGGGGCAATTGGGAGCAACATCCGTGCGGTTGGTGAGAAACATGTTGCTCGTGAGCCACTGGTTGGGCACCACTAATATATATGGATGTACACATGACCTTTGGTGATGAAGGCATTTGGGCTGTAACATGTGTAGCGCTATAGTAAACTGCTTTATGTGAAGACAGTTTCAGCTACTTTCCTTTGTGGGCTGGGACCACAGATGAGCTCTCTTTCTCAGGGGTAAGCCCTCGCAGCGGGGTGGAGGCAGGGTATAGTGTAACTGTAACTGTGGGCAATGCACAAGAGATTGGGTGCCAGTAGTTTTATTTGCTTAAACAATAAACGGAGTTTATTAACCAAAACCAGAGTTCACTATGGAGCATGAAACATAGAGTAAAACAGAGATCAATCAAGGTTACACAATATACTCACTGTGTGAATATAGAACAACTCTCTGAGGAGTAAGGAGTACATGTAGAGAGTAATGCAGCTTGTTGGAAGGTATTTCCCCAATCTTCAGGATTACCTTAACTGGAACTCAGAAACTCTTACTTCCCTGAGTTTAACACTTAGGCCCTACTATGGGGTCAGTAATACCCGGGATCTTAATCCCTCTAATCTCCTCGGCGGAGCTTTGAGCTGCTCAACTAAATACCCTATCTATCACTCCTAGAGTGATCTATTACAGGGTATAACTATCACTTCACTAAACTCAGGATGAGTTCCACCACTCCTAACCTCTGTGGCCTAACAGAGGAAAGGTTCAGCAGCAATGGCCTCTACCTCATGGCTTTCAAGCCCTTTTATATTATATCACAGTGCCTCTAGCATCCACTGTGAGAACTGCAGGGATGACATAAGCACAAGGTCCCCATAAGGACCCACTGAGGTGTCCATTTTACTAGGGATGTGCCTGTCTGTAATGGGTAAGGGTGTCTAAGATTTTCACATCCCAACACATGCATTCCACCTTCAAAAAGAATAAACATTGTGAGCTGTCAAAATCTGAACATTACCAAGAGCCTGAATTATGTCTGCGATGCAATAGAACTGTCAGTCAGTAGGAGGTTAGCTCTACGAAATATCACAGTCATTGTACTAAGTCTACCGAATAACGTCAGCAACATTTTATTTCTTCCCCTTATGTGCATACTGTATACGGGGGCCATTTTTGTTTTGAGACCCTTTTCCTCTGCATATGGTGAAAGAGAAGGAGATGGTTTCCATATGTCCATGTGTCCAACAGATACAATAATGGGCACCAGAAACTCTCAGAATCAAGTTCTTTTACTGACAACCAACAGATGAGGTTGAATAATTTTCATACATATCAGTTCAACAGCTCAGACATGTCTAGAGGCAGGTAATTCTTTATCTTACTCAGTGGTTCCGTAGCAATGTGCGTCATGGTTTTATGATGGGATCTCCACACGCTTGTTACCAACTTTGCATGATTTAACCCAGGCTATTCTGCCTCATTGACTTCCCTTGAAGTCCCTTCTGCACAGGACACATCTGTTGCATACATGTTACTAACCCATTCACCTAGTTACACAAGGAAACATTAGCTTGCCTGCCATGCCAGTGCATGATAAAAAAAAAAAGATTTTGCTCCAAAAAAATACTCCTCCTTCCAGCAGACCATAAAATGTGCCCAATTAAAAATGTGCCGATTTTGTAACTGTCCTGTGAACGTTATTGTATTGCGAAATGCAAAGTTTTGTTCTTTTTAATGGTTTTTGTTCCATTGAATAGCTTTGTTATGCTTCCCAACTCATTTTCAGGTACAGGATTTTACTGTCACAGCAGTATCCCAGATGCACACCAGCAGTGGTAGAGCTGAAACGCTGCATGGGTTATTAGTCTAGTTCTGCCTCATCAGGTTATATATATATATATATATACCACCAGTCTAACCTAATCTTAGAATTTACTTCTTGACAACAATAAAATAGAAACCTATATATATATATATATATATATATATATATATATATATATATATATATACTGTATATATACTGTTCAAATGACCAGCAACTCCAGGGGTTTCAGTGAAAAAAGTTTTTTTATTTAGATAAGTGCAGATACAGCCAACTTGACGTTTCGGTCCACTCAGTGACCTTTCTCAAGGCCTTGAGAAAGGTCCCTGAGTGGACCGAAACGTCACGTTGGCTGTATCTGCACTTATCTAAATACAAAACTTTTTTACCGTGCACCCGGGTAATCGATGTGATACGGTGTGCCACCCAGACGAATATGGATATATATATATATATATATATATATATATATATATATATATATATATATAGTTTCTATTTTATTGTTGTCAAGAAGTTAATTCTAAGATTAGGTTAGACTGGTGGTTCCCCATTGAGAGTATTTGAGTAGGGGCAGGGGTGCTAAGATTGAAGGGCAGTTAGTGGATATAAACCCGGAAGCCCTGTGTGAAGATTCGATAGGATGAGATCTGGGGTGAATAATTGTTGCTGTCTTAAATATTCTTAGCATTATGGCTGTTATACTAATGTTTTTCTATACTTGTAACCTTTTTATGAGTTAAGGAGGGCCTGACCAAAAGAATGGACCTCTAGGGGGGTAATGAAAAAAAGTCAACCACTGATTTAGACCATACTGTTCCTTCATCTTCTGCATGACAAAGCTCTCTGCTCTAGTGACCATCTGTTCTTTGTAATTTAATTCCTATTGAGTTGCCAATAAAAGGAGCCAGATTAAAAAAACAAAAAAAAACAACACTCTATAAGTTATGTCGAGGTAAGGCAATATCTTATTTCTAGACATACAAAAAGACATTTTAATTCACACAGTCCTAACTCTTGGCTACCTTTTGTTAAATACATCAACAACATTGCACATATTTAGGAAATGTATCCATTTCAAATTAGGGAGTAAAACAAAAAACCAATGGCCTATAGAGGAACAATCACATGAAAATGCCCTTTTACACAATGGGATATACAAGATATTTTCTGGATCACACTTTCGTAGAAGTGCCTTAGTTTGACTAATAGCATCTTTCTTTGGGATGGAAAAGTTGACAAAATGCAGACTTAATGCTTATGCAGAGAAACAACAGTTCCTTACCGGGAAAATATGGCCTTCATTTCTTTATAAATGGGAATTAAAGGAGAACTAAACCCCCATACCAAAAAAGCCCACCTTAAAGGAGAAGGAAAACCATTTTCCATTTGGGGGTGCCAAAAGTTAGGCACCCCCAAGTGACTACTTTTATTTACCTAACACCCCAGGCTGTTGCTCCTCTCAGCAGAAAACCATACTGGCCCGAGGTTCTTCTAGCAAGTACCACGGAGCAATCCTCTTCCTGTTTCTTGTAATGAGACTTACCTTTACAATGCCATCTCTTTATGAATAATTATTCATAAGATAGGATTATTGTGCCTATAGAGTCTTATATTCATATTTGTTTTCTTCCCATGAACAAGAGCTGCCTTACTGGTTCTCCTCAGTACAACTACTTGCCATAAACAATGATAAAATGCTTGCTCAGCTTTAATAAGAGATTACGGGTGTTTTATCAGGCACAGAGAGAGAGGTACATAGCATTTTAATTGTAAAAGACAGATGTACAACATAACGCCCAGCGTAATGAATGGGAAATGGACACACTGGGCCTATTCATCGTTGGAGCCATGTGTGGAGCAAATATTTACTCATACACAAGAGCGATTGAAGAAAACAATAGTTAATAAGGCAGCAGTCTGTTGTTGTGTACGATGTCTCAATTAATAAAGCCAGCAAGACAAATACTAATAGCTGAGACTTCTGTTGTTTTGGAAGGGCTTATGAAAACATTTAAAAGGAAAATAATTCAAAGGCTTGGTGGTTAGGACATGCTCTTTTAATTATATGTTTGTGGAGCCTTTTGTATGAGGAAGCGAACAAAATCAGGGAATATCTTGTTCTGCAGCAATGGGTGGCCAGAAATAAATAAAAGAGGAAAATTAGGATTATGAAAAATTACATAATCGGGTTCCTTGTCTGGCCTGTTTTCACTGCTGAGGTTACCAACTGAGAGGAACATTAAACTCCATCCTAATCAGTTCAGGCTAAAACAAGAATCTTCTGGACATAGAGTAACTTCTCACAGTGCTGTTGTGTGCTTTCCAAAATCTTCCAGACAACAAGACCTCGTGTTCCCCAACAACCTCTCTCAGTGTGTTTTCAACATAAGAGGAAATAATCTTCTTGGAGCGTGAAGAATGATGGCCAGGGCGCCAAATTCGAAGCTGTCTTGAATTATTTCCCATTACTGCTCAGCAATCCAGGGAACGACATTCATTGTTGTTCTGACTTTTATTAGAATAGAACAGGGAATGTCCAATCAGGAGGGTTGGTGGGCTTCCAAGATGTTGCTATACTACTGGCATCTCCCAACAGAAGAAGACTTTCGAAACACATCTATGGTGTATGAAAAGTCTTTACGTCTTTAGGAAAAGTGAGGCTCTTAACTTGTGTTTATAAAGATCATACGTATATTGTGGTGTATTCACTTACCTTGACAAAGTGTGCAAAGTGCAACTTTGAGCTCAATCGCCATGTTTTTCTCCACAGTGAAGATTTTTTTCCTTTTTGTAGAATTTCAGTGACATTTCAAGTGCAACGAGGTGATTCTCTTTGCATAACTACACTGTGTGGACCATTGCGTCTGATTCACCAAAATCCACAAAAGTCTGTCTGGTGTCATACCTATTAATGCAGGTATCTTTACTGAAAGTGTTTTTGGCACAGCACACTGTAGGAAATTGCAATTTGAATGTAAATGACCCCTATTAAGTGCAGGACAGTGGGCAAAGTGCAAATAATGAGAGTTTTCCACCATGTTTTCTGCACTGTGCCCCCTACTTGGTATTTAGAAAAATTCCTTCCCCAAAAGGGGTGGGAAACATCACTGTATTCAGGATGAGGGTCCTGCCAACAAGAAGCATGGGGGCTCCAATGAAAAAAATATTACCTGTGGACACATGGTCACTCCACCCATCCACCCCAGTAATGCCTTTAAGAGAAATCCCCCCTATGACCTGTCAAACCACTGGTTGCATCCACAAGCCTTGACTCCTCATGAACCATGACAAAGTCTTTTATGTCCGGAGTCCCATCTGCTATGGGGCCCCTGACTATAGTAACCCCCTGATAGTGGCCTTGGTTCCCCTCCTGTCACTTACCTATTCCCTAACTTCCAAGCCATTCAGGCCTGACAAGCAGTAAGGGCAGGTCTGTCTTGCTCCCGCTGACAGTTTGTTTATCTGGTGAGGTGCAAAATGTAGCACTACCTCTGCCACATCTGTGCCCCTTGGTGCTCCTGCATAAACCAATCATGTTCTTTATTTCATGCAGATGAAATGGTACATGGTGAGCTGTTGCAGTTGACCTGTACGGTTAGTTAAAAGGGTGTTAAAAAAAGTGTCAAAAAAGTTCTTAGAACTTAGGGCCCCTAGACCCATAGATGAATTAACTGGTAGGTAGTATGGTCACAGAGGAGTTGCATTCTGGGTACAAATGGTGGTTTGTATCCAAAACTTGCATTTTGCACACTGCACTATGTTTGTAAATGGATCAGAAGCTGCAATAATGTTTGCACTTTGCTCTGTGCCTTGCAGATTTGCCATAGGTCTCTGTGTTCCCAGAGGTGCAAATTATTGATCGCCTTAAAGTGGACCTGTCACCCAGACACAAAAATCTGTATAATAGAAGTCCTTTTCAAATTAAACATGAAATCCAATTTCTATTTTTTATTAAAGCATTCATAGCTGTTGTAAGCTCATTTAAAAATCTCAGATGTCAATCAAATATTGTCTGCCCCTCCTCTATGCCATGTGCATAGAGGTGGGGCAGACAATTATTTTCACTTTCCATTCAGCACTTCCTAGATGTCACTGCTCTCCCCACATTCCCCCGTTCTCTTTAACATTTAATTGTGTAGCCAGGGCATGGGGATGGACATTGGGTCCCCCATTCTGGTGCACAAACAAGATTCTGAGATGATACAAGGCTTTCCTTAAAAACAGTGTCCACAAAATGGCTGCTGCCTGCTTGTTATCATTTTGAATTCCCAGACTGAAGGAAACAAGATTCAAATCATTTAAACAGTGTAATTAAAGTTCATTTTGCTTGACTAATGTGATTAAATAGGATTTTGAATAATTTTTTTGGGTAATTTTTTTCCCTTTAAGTACAGGAAAGCCTTGCTCCTACCAAGGCTTCACACAGACCCAAAATAGAAGTGCTCTCTGAATGTGCACTAAGGATCTCCCTTGCACTTTTTCATTTCTGTCCTGGGTCCAAGTAAATGACCCCTAGTATGACCCTAGAGAAACAAATCCATATATATTAAGTCACTTTTCTGAGCTGGGTTGTGCTCAACATCGCTACCTCTGAAAAGGTGAAGCTTCTTTAGTAGTATTTTGGGGCAAAACATGGCCCGGTGATTAAATAAGGCCAATCCCTGCTGGATACATTTCTCAATGAAGTTTCCAATATTTTAGAAGTGAAATCATAATTCCTTAATCTTCCTAGGATTTCATCCTTTTAGTCTGCAAATGAGGCAGATAAAGGGCTGCACATCTCCAGACGGTGATATCAGAGCTGCCAGACGAGGCTGCACTGCCGAGGCCTTTCCCCAGTCATTATTAAGCAATGTGGAAGATATGCTATGCTAAAAACCCAGATGGATGAAAGGGAAAACCTAGTTTGTGATATATAGTTTGCGGTGCATAATTGCTGTATTTTTCAAGGGTCAATGAGAAAGTTCACACTATACAAAAAACATTCAAGAGAAGAAATGGTTATTATTACTCTTAAATTATAAAGAGCTGAAACAGCGCTCTGCAGAGCAGAGTAGAGTTTACAATCTATCACAATTTACCAGGATCCAAGTAATCCCGATTCAGTTTCCTTTCTCAAAGGATATCCACTGTCCAAGAATATTACATACAGACACTTTAGACATCAATTTAACAAAATCCTGAGCCCGGCTGCACTTTGGCACATATCTTTGAGCTAACTTGGAAGAGTCAAGTGAATCTTCATAGTGAAGGAGGATATTAATAAAACAATTTAGAGAAAAGGCTATGAGCAATTAATAGCTGGGGCACTTGAGGTTGCAGACAATTTTACTTCATTGATGGACAAATAGATGCCATTTATTAATGGTACCTGAGTGCAAAGCCACAGTTTGCACTTCTGAATAGTCGTGCTTGGTGCTACTGTGTCTCATTTTCCATTCCTTATTGTGGGCAAGTGTTTTTATTGATGCTGAGGAACCCTAGAGCTCAGGCCTAGGCAATCTGTAGGTTCTGGCAAATGCCAGAGGGACTGCTGTAACATGCCATAGAAAGTCATTATTTAGTGGGCTGGTAGGGGACTGTTTGGGCCTATTTGTACTTGGAATGCCAGGGTCTATTTTGACTCCCAGTACAGACCTGCTAGATCTACTGCCACTTTTTTGGCCATGCATAGGTTTGCAATGAAATTAAGCATTTTGCCATCATGAAACCGCAACAAAGATTTCCAGTGACAAAAATTTGCCAAGAAAAATGTCCTTTAAAAAAATAAAATCGCTACAAAGTTGCCACAAAAAAGTCAAAAACTGTCACCCACAGACTCTGTTTTGGAGTGAGAAATTAAGTCGCCCATAGACTGTAATATATTTTGCTACAAAAAAGTCACCATCAAAAACCATCACCCACAGACTCTAATGTATTTTGTTACAAAAAAGTATCTGCAACAAAAAAAGATGGCCATAGACTTCAATGCGTTTTGAGATTTTTTTGCCACCAGTTTCTTGAATTTTTCGACAATAAGAAATGGGCCACCACACCATCTCCCTCATCCTAAAGTTACACAACTGGAACAGACCAAATGGATATTAATTGTACAGGTATGGGATCCGTTATCCGGAAACCCATTTTCCAGAAAGCACAGAATTACGGAAAGGCCGTCTCCCGTAGACTCTGTTTTATCTAAATAATCCAAATTTTTAAAAATGATTTCCTTTTTCTCTGTAATAATAAAACAGTAGCTTGTACTTGGTCCCAACTTTTCTGCAGAATGCTTTACCATACCCGAGTAAACAGCTCTAGAAGCTCTCTGTTTGTTTAGGATAGCAGCTGCCATATTAGCTTGGTGTGATATCACTTCCTGCCTGAGTCTCTCCCTGCTCACTCATGGGCTCAGATTACAGCAGGCAGTAATGTAACTAGAGGAGGGCGGGCCCTGACGCGGGACGTGCAGCCGTTCCCCCCAGCCCCTCTCCGTACGCCCAGAACTGCACGTAATTCATTGCGCGTGAGCTGCCGGGGGGCCCTGAGGGGGTGCGGGCCCTGGCCTGCTCCCCCAGTAGTTACGCCACTGACAGCAGGGATGGGAGGAGGGAGGGAGAGAGGAGTAAACTGAGCATGTTCAAGCCTGTGCCCTGGAGGTTTAAGCTGAAAGAAGGAAGTCTGATACAGAAGCCAATGTTTACACAATAGAAGGAAAGAAAAGCTGTGTTTATTTTGACAGAGAACTCAGGGCAGCAGCACTTTAAGGGTTTACTGGATATTTATATAGACATTTTTATATAGACGCTTACTTAGTTTTAACCTTTCCTTCTCCTTTAAAAGTGTTCTGATATTTTCATTTTACATGTTTAGTGCTTTTATCACTTCTTCTAGCAGATATGTGATAAATATATATGAGTAGGGATGCACTGTATACACTATTTTGGATTCGGCCAAGCCCCTGAATCCTTCGCGAAAGATTTGGCCGAATACCGAACCGAATCCTATTTTGCATATGCAAATTAGCGGTGGGAAGGGGAAACATTTTTTACTTGTTTTGTGACAAAAAGTCACGCTATTCCCCTCCCCGTCCCTAATTTGCATATGCATTCTGTTATAAATAAACTTCTTGCCCTGATTACAATATCATTTTAAAAATAGAATGTAAAAAACTTAATAATAATTTTGGATTTGTGGTTTTTTGAGGCAAAGGTAGTTCTCTTACAACCTAGGGCCAGTTAAGATCACAGTCCTGGTTACCCTGCCTTCTCCAACTTTGTGGTGTCCCAGGGATAGAAAAATCTTAGGTAAAAGTGACTCCATCTTTCTTTATTTAATTTTCCTACTATCTTCTTATGGATTGAGCGGTTTGGGAACCAAATTATCTATTTATATATGGTCATTAATTTTATTTACTGACTTCAACTACAACTGGGAGAATTAATCTGATATAATTTATTAGCACTGTTAACTTAAAATGAATTATCTAAAAGTCATTGGCTGAATCACAATCCAAATACTCAAGCACTTTATTAAATTATTAGCAATGGGAGAATCAATTCATCTATTTATTGGCACTGCACTTTAACATATATCACCTATCAATAAATATGGATTAATTGTTAGTAAATCGTATCTGCACTCTAAATAGCTGCTAATTAATTTGTATATAATTAATCAAAGGCACTAATTGATTGAGCTCTAAGTAGGAATTCAGTGAATTGACTCAATATCACAGTCACTTTAATTGAATTAATTGAAGGTTGATTATAGATTGGTGGTATTTTACAGTTGATAATTATTTGTCTTAACTGCGGTGTTTTTGGAAGTATAAAGAGAATGGACTCTGGAAGACCATTTGTAGTACTTGATAGAAGTGGGGTTCTTTCCTTTCTCTTATTGAAAACTATTTTGTCTTTAGGGCAAAAGTGAATGTCTTTTTTTTTATCAATGTTTTACTAAACTGTTTTATTAGCCAGTGGATTAAGGCATGTTGAATTATAAGAAACCTGAAAGAGGCCGATGGAAAAGATGTTGAAAAAAAAGATGACATTTATATTTACATTTCTAGGAAACAATTAAAAGATGGTGGAAACAATTAAAAATACAATGGTGGAAAAAAAATGGCAACTAAAAATGTAAAACATTATATAAAAAGTAACAATATGAAAACTAACAAAATTATACCGTAAACTTAGAACAATGGTCAGGTAAGATGAGATTTTTCATGACAAATTTTATCGACAAGTGAAGGTAAACAATGAAAAAAAAGGGCCAAAAAGAAAAGAAAGGAACCAAAACAATCGGAGTTTGAACATTACAAATAGCAGCATTGTCTGGTTTAGTAATTCATTCAAGTTTTCTGGGTATAGAATTTGTAAAGTACAAACAAAGCTTTTTTTTTCAGTTCTAAACTGTAAAGGACCCCGACTTGGACAGCAAAAGGCATGTTTTTTTTCCTCCAGCATCTGGATAGTGTTTGCAGGGCAATGCTTTGGGAGCTATCCCTATGCTCTGTATAAACTGATGACAACAGACTCGCAGAACAATACTCTTTTTGTTCACCAACCTTTGACATAAATAATTTTACTTTGTATTACGCAATATTTTGTAACAGGAAATATTTTCGGGGTTGTTTCTGCCAGCTTCTAGAAATTATTGCATATATCTAATTTGTTATTCCACCAGGTCTTCTTGGACATCAGCTCAGTTTCACTCGCCCCCAGCCTTCTTAACTTTCCAGTCGATGCCCCCAGAGAGCACATTCAATGCAATCATGGTCGGGGATTGTGAAGTATAGAATTCTAGTAGCCTTATAAGTCATGGAGAAAGTTGGATCCTACGCAGACTGGAATACCTTTTATTGGCCCAACAAAACAAATTATACATAGATGTTGTTGTACAAGAGTCTTTGAGACCACACAAGCCTTCCCTTCCCTTGAATTGCCCATTGAGCACAATGTTGACCTAAATTTAACAAGGTAATTATATTATTTCTGAGAAATCTCTTCTAACCCTCGTTGTTCCAGAATGGAAACATCTTTGTAATAACATATTAGCTTCTGAGGTGTGTTGGAGTTGAGTTACCCTCAACATGGCTTTTTGGAAAGGCAATGTATTTATTTCATATTGGGAATCCCGGTGCCTGTGAATGGGTGCACTATGTTATAAAACTGTACATTCAGCAAAGGGGGAAAATCAGATTAATCATTCTCAAGTAGCAGTACCTTGTGACGAAATTGTCAAACTATGTTAAAAGACTAGAGGTTGTTGAAGTTAAAGGCTTTATCCCTGCTTCCAGGGATGTTTTAATGGAAAAGTTCAGTGTAAAAATAAAAAGTGGGTAAATAGATCGACTGTGCAAAATATAAAATGTTTCTAATATAGTTAGTTAGCCAAAAATGTAATTTATAAAGGCTGGAGTGACTGGATGTCTAAAATAATAGCCGCAATAGAACTTTTTGATTGTCAGCTCTCTAACTCTGAGTTAGTCAGCGTCTTTAAGGGGGGCCACACGGGACATAACTGTTCAGTGAGTTTGCAATTGATCCTAAGCATTCAGCTCAGATTCAAAAGCAACAGGTATGACCCATATGGCCCCCACTAAAGTCAATGATTGGTTACTGCCTGTGTGGAAACCAAGAGAGCTCAACAACTGGAAGTTGTGTTGTGGCCATTATGTTAGACATCCAGTCACTCCAGCCTTTATACATTACTAACTACTGCATATTATAATACATTTTTTTTATTTATCTATTTACCCAGTTTTTATTTTTATACTGAACAATTCCTTTAAAGGAGAACTAAAGCCTAACTAAAGAAGTAGCTATAAATGTTGTACATTATGTTTTAGGCTTCGGCAACAGCCCAAGGCAACCACAGCCCTTTAGCAGTAAAGATCTGTGTCTCCAAAGATGCCCCAGTAGCTCCCCATCTTCTTCTCTGCTGATTCACTGCACATGTTCTGTGCTGCTGTCACTTACTGAGCTTAGGGACCCACTCACAATATACAGTACACATAGAATAGAAATGTCACAATATAAGGCTGATTAGTTATTAATACAGATAATTACTACATGGCAGCACAGAAACCAGTGCAATTAGCATCATAATTTAATCAGCCTTGTAGCATCAGTTTATATTACAGCCCAGCCTAATTTTCTGCTGGATAATTAGTGACGAGCCCTAAGCTTAGCTTCTCAACAGCTGCTCAGAGCCCACTGAGCATGTGAGTGTCACAGACACTTTCCAAGATGGTGACCCCCTGTGACAAGTTTGAAGTCCTGGATCATTGTTGCTATT